>NC_138056.1:5000-605000 GCF_964194185.1 Rhinolophus hipposideros
TGTGATTTCAAGAGTTCCTGGCCACTTGCTCTCATCGCCTGTTCTTGGTGGAGGGTGATCTCCCCATTTATAGTATGACAGTGGCTCTTCCACAGAATTCTTGCAAGGCTGGACCATGAATCTACATGAGCTTGTTAAACTCACATTCAGTTAGTTATGTGGGAAAATGGTCCGACAGTAATTGCTGACTTTCATTGGACCCAGAGAAAGTATACTTAGGAAAATGGTTGACAAGATGTATCCATGTGAAACCAGTCTGAAAAGGTGATCAGGAAAATTCCCACAAGCTGACATACTGCCTTATCCCTGGCATGCCCTCTCTTCAGGGGCTGAATGATGTGAAGCTGAATGGAGTAATTACGTCTAAGGTTCACCTTACACCTTATCCAGGGCACCCCCTCTGCCCTCGTGCTGCCTGAAGCCAAAATGGGAACAAACTATTGAAATGGTCCACAGGTATAGTATTCTTACAGCCATGTTGTAGCACAATAGATCTGTTGGCACTGAATAAAGTTCCCATTTTCACTGCAATCCCTATTTAGACATTCCTGTTCACATTTTATTATTACCAATGACACTAGGTTGACAAGCCACCTGATACCAGAGCCAGATTCGACACACAAACCCTGGGTTCTGCAACCTCGACTGGGGACCTGACCATTTGCCCAAAGCAGGAGCAGAGACCCTGAGACAATTCTGGAACAGAAGCAGGAACACAAGTTGAGCCATTCCCAAAGCCAGAACACAAACACGGATGCTAGACTTCGACCGCCAGAGCCTGACATGTGAGGCTGAAGCACAGGTGCTGGACTGCAGACAGCAGACCTTGGAGCCACAGCTGGACGTATCCTACAGATGTGGGCGCGAGACCTGAAAGTAGCCACCCAGACCTTGAACCTCAGAAACCAGATATAGCCCGATGAGGGACTGAACCTTGGAATCTGAATGCAGAGAGAATCCACGGCTGTTAAGTTTTCCAGGGTTTGGAATTACTGGATAGGAATCTTTTTGGAACAACCATGTCAGTATGATGTCCGGAAAACAGAACGCATCCAAGTTTGTTAGGGGACAAGACCTATGGAGACCCAGCTCTCCCAAAGATGTGACGCTAACTAGAGGCACTGTGGGGAGACTGTATTAGTAGCCACCGTGCCTTGCGTGATGTGAGACCTGGGATGTGGTAGACATCTCCAGATTTTTACTTCCAGGTTTTCTCACAGCACCACAAACTACAGTAGCCAAAACGGGGTGGCATAGACTTAAAACCAAACACATGGATCAGTAACGCAGAATGGAGCCCATAATTGAACTCGCATAAATACTGCTAGGAACACTGGACAGCCACATGCAAAACAGCAGTGAGCACTATCTGATACCACAGAAAAACACCAATTCCACAAAACCCTTTCTCTGTCTAGTTTCCTGATAACCGACAACTCTCCACAAACTCTCAGCATACGTTATGAAAAGGAATATTTTCCTTACCTTTGCCGTCTTCGTCCACGTGTCATGGGGAGATACAGAGGTAAAGCAGGTCCAGAAGCATGCTCCATCTTGTCAAACTGAAAGCCCAAATCTGTGGAATCTCTATTCCATTGCAATCTGTCTGTTAAATTCATCTGCTTATACATGCCTTTACTTTGTTTTTGCCTGATTCCTGTACAGGTGCTGAGACACGGGCAACATAGTTTGGAATTCAGCTAAGGACCAAGTTAACTGAATCGATTTATTTCACTTCCTGCCATGTAACAGGAAAGCCAATGCCATGGGTTTCATCACTGTCTGCTTAATGAATGGTGAATATTAACAATATGCTTTGCCTATAGCTTTGGACACTGTGATACTGGGATTTTTTAATTCCTCGGTGCTTTCACATTCCTCTTCGTAAACTGCCAGATTCCTCAGCTAGATGTAAAGGCTGCAAGCGGTTGCAGAAAATAGTGCAGCCCCTGGATTCTGGATCCAAAGTGATCTGGGTTTGGACCCTGGCTTCCTCTAATTCTATCTGTGCAACCTAAGGAAGGTCACTGAGCACACGAAGTGGAAGGTACTACATAAGAACAGATTTACTGTGAAATTTAAATGAGATGGTGTGTGTAACTCACAGATCACTTGATGTTTTAAACATAATTAATTTCTTCCCTTCAAATTCTAATTTTGTAGTAGCTGTGGCATTTTAAGTTATTACATCATCACAATGACAGAGGGAGAAAGGACAATATTTGAGAGAGCTATGAGTGCTTGTCTCTGGAGAGATCATAGGGCCTATTCACTTTTTCTACAATACCTCATTTTATAACGTGCTATGCCATGTGTCAGGCATTATATTGAGACCCATCACGCGCTAACTATTTTTTAATTGAAGCTCCACCGTTACTAGCTATGTGAATTGTGGCAAATTACTTAAAACTTCCAAACTCTAGTTCCCTTAACTAGAGGGGGGAGAACAGTATGTTCCTTGTAGGGTTATACATAATAATCTAAGGCAGTAAAGGGCTCAGTAGATGGGGTACCTCATACTCAGCTGTTAGTAGGTTTTAAAATCAGCAATGATGAGTACAGCTTATTAACATTCTCTTGGAGATGAAGGTTTTTCCCAACAAATGCCTGATTTACTGAGTATTTTTTAACATCAGCTTTACTGAGGTACAATTTACAGAGAGCAAACTGGGCCCATTAAAAGTGTTTAGCAAACGAATACAAATGGAACCACCATCAACAGACAGATCACTCCCAGTGGTTCCACTGTGGCCCTGTTTGCAGTCCATTGCTCTCCCATCCCCAGCCACACACCAGTGACTTATCTGTTGTCATTATACATTTTGTGTTTTGCAATGGCATATACAGGAGTCAGAGTGTACTCTTGTGTCTGACTTTTTACTTAGATGCTTTTGAGATTTAACCATGCGGTTGAGTAATTCGTTTGTTACATTTTATTGCTCATAGAATTCCATTATATAGCTATATTTGTTTATCAATTCACATGTGAATTGTTATATGTGACATCTGCTATTTACAGGTACATAGGTTTTCAATTAAAGAATTGGATTTGATTCATATAACTGTATGTTTACTATTTTAATGACATACCAAGCTGTTTTACACAAAGGCTGCACTATTTCATAATCCCACCAGCAATGGATGAGGTTTCTATGTGCTCTAGAAGTCTACATTTTTTTTTAGTTGTGCTACTGGCTGTGAAATACCATCTCCTCGGGGTTTTCATTTGCATTTCCAATGCTGAGCCTCTTTACATGGATTTAATGCACTGTCAATCCTATGTTCTTTTAAAGTAAAGGATCTGGTAACATATTTTGGGTGTTTGTCTTACTACCTAACTTAGGAGTTATAAGGGCTCTTTGTATTATGGATGCATGTTTGTCAGATAAATGTACTGCGGATATTACCTATTCTGTGGCTTGCCTCTTATGTACGTAACTAATGGTGCTTTCAAATGAGATGGGGGCTTTTAATTTTTCAACAATTCTGAATAGTTTTCTTTTTTGATTCTTGCCTTTTGTGCAATAAGATTTCCCTTGACCACTGCCAAACATATTCTCCTATGTTTTCTACATATTGTAAACTTTTGGCTTTCACAGTTCAGTTTGTGATGCATTTAGTTATTTTTGTATGTAATGTGTGATACAGTTAGGATTAAATCCATACAAATATCCTGTTATTATGCCATAATTTGTTTCAAAAACTATCTTTTCAACATTGAATTGTTTGCCACTAGTGTAAAATTTTAATGGGTGTGTACATCAATTTCTGAATTGTTTTATTGACCTATATCCTTATGCCTACATTTCATTAGTGTGATTCATGTACAGGTGACACAAGAATGGGTGTCATTCCCACATAGCACACGAGATGGAAGCAGAGAGCGTTTCCCTGCCCACCCTCAAATTGAAAATCCAGTCCCCTGGGACTGAGCTCACTGTGAGAGAAATCCTGTTTATGGCCCTTCACAGTGATAATGGACCGCACTTTAAAGGTGAGGAGATACAGGCATTTCGCTGCAAACATAGCATAGAATGGGGGTATCACATCCCTTATTATCCTCAAGCATCAGGCTTGAGAATGGCTGGCTTACTACAAGAGAAATTAGGAAATTGAGACAAAATTCTTAACATTGGAAAGATAATTTACCTATGGCCTTATGACACTTCCGATGGATTGAACCTAGATCCAACCTGGCAGTAAAAGGTCTGCAAATAATGGCTGGAGTAATTGATGCAGATTCTGTTGGTGAAATTCAAGTATTGCTGCCTAATGTTAGGCCTGAAGCCATCACCCTCGATGCACAAGACTGCATTACACAATTATATTCCAATATCAGAAAGGGCAATGGCAGTTAGATGCCCTTCATCCTACAACAACCATGGCGGAATTATTCAGCTCCAATGAGCTAAAGGTAGGGGCAAGAGTGTGGGTCAAGCGTACCCCTACTGCCACGGCTCTTAAGGCCAAAGTGGTTACTGAAAGAAGTAATAATACCTTTACAGTAGTGTTTCCTGGTCAAGAAAAAATTGAAATTCTGCCCGGTAATCAAATATTTCTTCAGGAATAAAAAGTGCTCTTGGAATTGTATGGCCAGAGCCTTCCTGATTCTGATTTGATTTGGACGATACCAGCGGAAGAGGGACCCATCTACTTCCAATGTAATGAAAACATCACAACCTACCTAGCCAGGAATGTAAAATATTTCTAATTTCTGCTTGACTACAGGGACTTGTGTTGAACAAGCTTTACCTTCTTATTTGATAGCACTGTGCATCCCCAGTTGGACTCAAGCTACAGATTTCACCAAAGACCCTGTACTGAGAGGAAAATATATTGATGTAGATCAATTAAGCCTCCCTTACCATTATAGGACATATGATGTGTTTTCTATCCGGGTTCAAAATATGACTCAACTTTGTGGTTGTCTTTTCTTTACCAAATGTTTTAAATGAATTAGGGATATATCTCATTTTAATTGTAATATTATGTTATGGTAGGCCAAGTAATTTCCTATATAAAATTATATTATGGAATTTTTAATCTGGAGAGAAGGCCTATTCTCATACCTTCTGCAGGTATTGGACCCTGAATAGGGCGATTTACTGTATTCATGCCTCAAATAAGTAACACTGACATGATGACCCCTGTAATTAAAGAAAGACAGACTAACTCGAAATTGTGTATATGATCTATCCTTATTTACCCCGCAGAATATATTTCCCTTACTTTGTTCTCCCAGCCATGTCCATTGCTTTAAATGTTAACATAAGTCACTTGGAATGTAGCATGGATAAGGCCATTAATGCCATTTCGAAAGCTACGTCACAAATTAATCAAGAATTAGGTGAAGTTAGGGAAGCAATATTGGAGAATAGGGCTACTATTAATTACCTCCCGCTATGACGTAATCATGGGTGTAAAGAGTTTAAGGGAATGTGCTCTTTTAATCTGATAATACGAGCTAATTAAAGAATACCTCAAGGACCTGCGTGTTTTATCCAAAACTATTACACAGAGAGAGGGCTTCTTTGGCCTGGATTTATCTGCTATTACAAATTGGATCGGGTCTTGGGGGCCAAATTTTAAAGAATGGATATATTTGTTTATTGCTTTTATTGCTATAGTGTTATATACCTGCTGCTGTATTCAATTTACCCATTATGTACTCAAGCATGTACTTTGTTATCCTCACCAACAACCATATGAAATATACCCCAAGATAGAAGTCACAAAGGGTCAAGGACCAAATATGAAGTAATCACAATGTGAGTTATGTGCCCCCTTTTTGCCTTCCACTTGTTACGTAAGGAGAACGTGCTGTCCGCGTGGCACCCAGAAACTGACTCCACAGTAAGCAGGAATAAACTTGGGAAGGCCTCGCCAGCTACCCTGGTTGAACAATAGCTGACCCGCCAGTGGAACCCATGAATGGGATCACGTAGGTTACCCTGTGGCCATAGTATCTTCATGTACATTGTGAAAGTGCCGGAATCATGTCCCCCTACCTTCAACCACAGTTAATTACCCAATAACTTCGGAGTCATTGTCCCCATGCTTACTGATTGTAATTGCTATGGCCTAACATTTTCCCGACTGATAATCTATTGGAAAAAAACATAATTAGTTTCCTGGGAGCCCTAGTCGGAACTCTACAACAGGAGGATAACCGGACACACCTGAAGCCAAGACGTTGTCTCAGTTCCCCAGCACCTTGGAAACACTCTTACTTTGCTTTAGTCTCTTTATCTTACTTATTGCCTCACTTAATACGTAGTATTTTGCTGCCTCAAGTCCATCTCAGTGTACATGGGGAATGCGTATTCAACAACCAAAATCTGTGGCCACTTATATCACAGCCCCTTAATGCTACAGGGAGGAACGTGAGACACAGAAAGATCTCTTACAAGCTTGTCATGAGCAAATATGCAGCAAGGTGCATCCTGGTATTGCACACACTAGGACGGAGGCCATAGACAAAATATTCTAATTGATCATAAGGCCGAGCTCTCGGGACATATGAGAGGATGAAAGGAGAAATCAGACAGAGACTAGAAATGTGAGACCCACGAGCACTCATACTAAATAACAATGAGCCACTACCCAAGGAAAGAGTCACAAATATTTTCTCCTTCCAATAAGAACTAGGGAGAGAAAAATATTCTCACCAGTTTGCCTTGAACCACACCCTACAACAGAAGAGTGTGTCTGTGAGTGTGTGTGTGTGTTTGTGTGTGTGTGTGTGTGTGTGTGTGTGTGCTGAGGGGGTAAGAATCCTTACCTTAGGCAGACCTGTGTCACATGCCCCAGGATCTCCTGGTCTCCAGCAGCCGATCTCCTGGTCTCCAGCAGCCGTTTGTCTTACACCACATCCTACAATGGAAATCTGGGGGGTTTGTGTGTATGTTTCTGTTTGTGTGTGTCGACGTGGTAAGAATCCTTACCTTACGTAGGCCAGTGTCAGATGCCCCAGGATCTACCGATCTCTAGCAGCCTGGAGGCAAAGTCCGGCTTCCATCCCTCGAGTCTGTTCTTCTTACAGCACCAAGTCTGCGATGAACTTTCCTCGACCCTGTGTGTGTGTGTGTGTCTGTGTGTGTGTGTGTGTGTGTGTGTGTGTGTCGACCGCGTAAGAATCTTACCTTGCGCAGGCCAGTGTCCGTTCCCCAGGATCTCCCGATCTCTCGCAGCCTGGAGGTGAAGTCCGGCTTCCAGCTAGAGAGTCTGTTCTGCTCACAGCACCGAGTCTGCGATGAACTTTCCTCGACCCTCCATGTTCTTCTGGCTACTCTAATAATCAAACAGACACGAGAAAGATTAGCAAGAGAAAATAACCCAATGTAATACATACGAGGTAGGACAATGAAGTTCATGAACTCATCCTACAGAAAATGTGACATCCCTCATTGCTGAATATCGCTATGGTAACCTTCGAAGTACTCCCCTTCAGAAACCATGCACTGGTGCCAGCGCCTAGTCCACCCGTCGAAGCAGTTTTGGAGTTCTTTTTCTGGAATGACCAGAACAGTCATCATGGAACGATACGCTTGATGTCATGAATGTCATAAAAATGTCTTCCTTTCAATATTTCTTTTGTCTTCGGGTAAAGGAAGAAGTCGCTGGGGGCCAGATCAGGTGAGTAGGGGTGTTCCAATAGTTATTCGTTTACTGACTAAAAACTCACAGACAGTGCCGTGTGAACTGGTACATTGTCAAGATGCAAAAGCCTGAATTGTTGGTGAAAACTTCAGGTCATCCTTTAAATGCAGCCTTTCAGCACTTCCACATAGTAAACTTGATTAACTGTTTCTCTAGTTTATACAAATTCATAATGAATAAGCCCTCTGATATCAAAAGAGGTGAGGGACAAGTTCGTGAACTTAATTGTCACACCCCAAACATATGTATGGGAACCCACACACGTGTCAGAGACCCCACAAGCAGAAGAGGTACAGAGAAGGGGAAGTGCGTACTGAACACATCCTGAGCTAGGGCTGAGCTAAAGTGAACTTGGGGCCTCAAAGAGCAAGGGCACAAAGATTAGAGCAGATGATCAGTGACTATCAGCTTGCCCTGCCCTCTAGGCGGGTAACAGAGATGGTGGCTGATGATCATTATGGGCAAAGCCCCTATTTCCCATTATTCTGCATTAACTAAGGGAGGGCCAGAAGTTTATCATCAGCCTAAGGAGAAAATTACCCTTAGCTCTAACAAACCAGCACACCACAATCACATCTTGGAGTGACCAGTACTGAACTTCCGCACTTTTTGAAAATTACAGCCATAGCATGGATAAGATAATGCAAAAGAAGAAATAGACCCAAAACATATTGCTGGCAGGCGAAATAAAATAAGCTGCCCTGTGTAGACAGCCAGAGTTGTCTCTTAATATTTGTGTGAAAAGCACCTCAAGGTTTGTATTCATTCGTCCTTGGCAAGGGAGCCATGGAGGCATGGAGTCTGTGTTTCAAAACCACACTAGACCTCCATGTTTTCAATCCGTCTGTCATTATGAAACATAAATTATTCATTTATCCAATGTGACACTCAATATATGATTAATACAACTTTGGTACTTAAGGTTAACATGTCTTTTCTTAGTAATCCAGGACCAGATTAAAACACAAAACTCTTAAGACAACATAGGATCTATCACAGTAACTCTGAACAAGGACCTTAGGAAATTCTTACAAAATAAATTACCAAGAAGCATCCTTGTTTTTTCCATTCTTTGTTATTTATCTAAATATCATGAACCTTCAGTACAACACATTTCTGTATCTCTTACCAAGCGGTCCCCCCCTTTTAATAGAAGTTGATATTGTTTATGTTGTGGGCACTTCAAGAGTTTAACAAAACAAACTGGAGTCTAAATTGTCAAGCTGGGAGCAGAGAAGAATAGCATTTACAGGTGACATCCAAAACGGTGTCATTCCCAAAATGCCCACGAGATGGCAGCAGAGAGCGTTTCCTTGCTCTGCATTTCAATGAGAAACCAGACACCAGGGAATAAGCTAACTCCCTGTCAAATAAATCCTGTTTCGGGCCCTTCACAGGCCTCCTCTCACCCACTGCTCCCCTTTTCCACATAAGGCAGAGAGGAACAAACAGATAAATTGGACATCCTCAAAATAAAAAACGTACATGCATCAAAAGGAGCTATCCAGAAAGCGGAGGCAACACCTCAAATGGAAGAACATAGGTACACATATACCAGCAAGAGTCTTATCCTGAGTAAAGTATTTTTACAACTCATGGGCAAAGACAACTGAAATTTTTAAACGACCTGAACAGAAGCTTCTCATAGTCCATAAAAATGGACAACAGACACTCAAAGATGTTAAACACAATTAGTCATGATGGAAATGCAAATTAAAGCTACAATGTAAAACCCCTTCACATGAAACAGAATGGCTATAATCGAAAAAAACAAATGGCAGCAACAATGTGGAGAAATTAGAACCCTTAATTATTCCTTCTGAAAATGTTAAATGGTGTGGCCTGGGTGTACTACAGTTTGGAATTTCCACGCCATAAAAAATTCCTGTGTGGTTCAACAAATCCACTTATAGAAACACCCCCCTAAATTGGGAACAGATCTTCAAACAAACACTGATACGTGAATCCACAGCATCACTGTTCACAATAGCAGAGGCCTAAACAATCCAAATATGCATCTTAGTCAGCAGTGAAAACTAATACTACAGGGCCACACCAGGTGGATGCAATTATGAACATATTGATGATTTAGAAATATTTCCCCATAGCACACACAACTTTTAATGTGGCAGAAGACATGTTTACTAATACACCAATATATTTAGTTCCTGTACAATAAATAGCAAAAAATTGATAAATCTTCAGTAATTAGTGTTTCCTTATTTTCTCGTATTTGGAAATAGTCTAGACATTCAATACATATCCATCATTAATTTGGATAACAAAATTTTCAAGTTTCAAATTACCAAAGACATCTAGAACACTTTTTCTATGCTTATGTACAATATAATTATCACTAAAAAGTTTACCTAAATACCGTATATTTTCATGGTATCTATTTTATATATTAAAAATTATGAGATTTCAAAATTATTTTATAAACCCAGTTAAAAAAAATCTTTCCAAGACATGACTATGTGATAAAACCAAACTAAATCCAGCTTTAAGATTAAATATTTCACCAGATCAGCTGATCCTGAAAAGCATGAGTTAGTTTATATTTTATATACTTATATAAGCATTTAATTTCTTCAAACCAATTATTACAAACTAGTAACAACGTCCAGAGCTACAAACCCATCTTACCACACACACACACACTGGTTTCACACAGATCACAAATTAACACAATTAGTAATAACTACAGAGAATACACAAGATGTTTTACCAACAGCTGGTTGTCACAAGAGCTCTATAACACAATTCAAATTTAGAAGTGTTTCCTAATATAGGACCCATCGTCTGTACATGGAGAGTGAGGACTAAATAGTGACACACCAAACAGCCTCCTTACAGCTCAGGCCAGGAGGCAAGAGGCCCCTCCACAGAATGCAGAGGAAGCAGCCCTCCCAGAGCCAAAGGGTCACCCACAAGTGAGAGAAAGCACAGACCTTCGTCACACAGGTGGTCAGGATGGTGGGTTGAACAGGGTGTCTCAATTCTCCCACAAAATATGAGGCACCTCCAGCCCCAAATCCAATAATTTGTGGCCCCGGCAGGTGCTACTGGACCGTGATGGGTACATTACTAACAGGTAAGGAAGGCTGGGGGGACAGATGCCCCTTATGGGCAGAGGCCCCTCAGGACACATGCCCCTGGGAGCTGGCACAGCCAGGCAGAGGCGCACTGGGAACCCCAGCTTCTCCCACTGGCCACCAGACTCCATAGAGTAAGTGCACCTGGCCGATGGTGGGGACCGAAGAGGATTAGCTTCCTTGGTCACAAAGCCAAGCTACTGGGACACAGAATGAGAAGGAAAGGAAAACCTCAAGTGGTTTTTAGATGGGGACCCACGGCAAGTTTGTCTCCACAGACACCGGTCTGGGGAGAACCGCTTAACTTCCCACCCTGTGGGGTCGGCTCCAGTAACAGGATTACGGAACCTTTGCCTGTGTTCTGTCCCCATGGTAGTTCCTTCTTATGACAAAGGACATGCAAGACAGCCACAGAAAAAAATGAACATCTCTGGGAGGAAAGAATAAAAACGCTAGTCTCCAGGTCCAAGAAGTTAGCCTCCCTCATGCAGGGTGTCATGCAGCGTCTCTAGTCCCACTCCCCACACAAGAACACAGGATATGGTGAGGCCAAAAATGCACACCAACAGACCACAGATAGGGAAGTCATACCACTATTCTCGCTGGTGGCTGGGTTGGAGACAGGGAGCAGGAGCCACACGGTCCGCGGCCTGCTGTCGAGCGGGCGACTCTTCTGGCTCCGCCATTTTACCTGCTGGGCGGCCTGCGGGGTCTGAGCTCCCGCTCCTCAAAGAACACAGGATATGGCTAAGCCAAAAAGGAACACCCATGGAGTTATAGGTAGGGGAGTCATTCCACTATATTCTATCGCGGCCTGGCGAGACCCACGCAGTAGCCACACGACGCAGCAGTCGACCGTTCACATCTCTGCCTGACAACCAACCAACCAATCAACCAACCAGTTACATCAGTAGCCAATTGGGTAATTGGTTACAGCTAATGGCCAACCAATCAGTTGATGGTCATTCACCACTGGAGCCAGCACCTCCCCACGCGAGGCCGAGCCTGGATACTGCTCTCTGGGACTCTGTCCCCACCTACCTTCTGCTTCTCTGCCAGCCAACCTCACTTGCTAACTGCATTCCGCCATGTTAACGGCAATCCACGCAGGCTTGCTTAGCCAAGTCAGTTACGTTAGTGGCTAATGGCTAACGGGTAACACCTGATGGCCAACTAGTCACAGCTGATGACCATCTACTATCTGAGCCAGTACCTTTCCAGCCTGGAAAATGCTCTGGGACTCTGTCCCCACATCTCACATTTTATTCTGCAGATCTAAATTTAGAAAACATACATAGAACTTGCACCCCTAACTTCAACCCAACTGCAGAGACCAGGAATTATAAAACATGCACACCAAAAATTCACACAACCATGAAATTTCCAAAGAGTGAGAAGAAATCAGGTAAATATGACATTTTAGACAAGGGTGGTATTGAGCTCTTAATCTTTAGATGTGCAAATGACAGATTTACAGATAATTCAGGAAAGCTGAACACATGTGGCAGGCAAATTTTGTGAGGCTCCTGCATGGAGTATTCCTGTCTACTGCTAAGGGGACTGCTCCGGGTTTTATTTTTGCTTCAGTTTTTGAGGTAGGAAAAGGGGATCCAGGCTGCACGAGAGGCTTGCAATGTTAAAAGTACCCCTTTTGGAGTTTTTATTTTATTTACCACAGCAGACGTGGGGCAGTTATAGCTGTTTCCATTTCAGATCTACTCAGCAGAGTACCTGGGCAGATGCTGACTTTCTAATTTCCTTCAGACTGATAAAAATCATCTTCCGTTTTTTTCAATTTTCTGATTGGTTATTAAATCCTTTAAAACTGTAAACATACCAGTTCTCTAAATCTTAAATCTCCGGAAAGATTTTTAACATGTGCTCATCCCTTGATTTTCCCTTCTGCCTTTTTTAAACCTTATATTGATTTTAGTATCTGATAGGACCCAAGAAGATAAATAATTCATTGAAAAGATTAAGAATAGTTCGATTTCCTTGTATGCCTTTTATTAAAAATGTGGTCATGAGAGTTCTCTAACACATTTTCCAAATTAGAAGTTTTTCCAATTCAAAGGATCCAGTCTAGCCACTGATGGTACGATTTTTAATAGCTACTCGAACCAATGAGCCTTTTCAATGCTTACACAAGGAAGCCAAACCATTTCTGTCCCTGTGCTATTTCTTAATGACAAATGACACAAGAGAAAGACACGAAAATATCCCATCTATGGTAGGCAACATTCAATAAAGAAAACATGTCAGTCGCTATTTCTGAGAAGCTAGCTTGACAAATATATTTTCTTGCCAATCTACATGTAAAAGAGAGGAAAACGACATGACGCTCGTCTAAATTCTCCCAAAACCATCAGAAATAGACCAGAAAGGCTAACAGGGTGAACAAAATTGCCACTTACCTCTGCTGGCAGAGGTCCCCGAGGTCTCACCTACAGCAGTTTCCAGGAGCTAGCAGTGCCCCGGCCAGTAATTTTTATCGCAGGCTTGCCCAATACTGTGGGAGCCTTAAAAAATTATTTCTTTTGCTCGAACCGGTAAGTGTGTTATCGGCGAGCAAGGCAGACCCATCATAAGAAGGCATTCCAGGATGTAGGAACAACGCCTCATAAACAAAGGCAAGCAAGCAGAGGAAATATTAAAAGACAGAAAATATATCCACAAAACGCATGCATGGACCAACACAAAAGTAAAAGCAACTGTGCTGCAACAAAGAAAATTTAGGTTTATATTGGAAACAGGGCAGGAAATGTTCAGGGGTGGAGTCCCAAGGTGATCCAGGGAGTTTCCAGGGACCTCCCAGGGTATGTCTTTGAATCCAAAGCCTTCCCATTAGAGTAGGGATTGCCTTGTAGGAACTGTCCTGGGACACTAGGGGTGTAGATTTTTCCCTGCCTGTAATGCTAAGGATGGAATAACCCATTACAATTAGCTGTAGCTGCACCTTTTCTTAGAACTGATCTCATCTCCTCTTTTCTTTGTTTCCCCTCAAGTCTTCCTTCCTTTCCTCCCCCCTCTCACCTTGGCCCTGTTCTCTCTGCCTATAATAACAACTTCTAGCTGAGCTGATCATAAATTAACAGAATCAGAAGATAACATCGAATTTTAACATATGCGAATGAAGAATTCACAAACATGTAAAAATTCAAAAGGCAGACAGGTCAGATTGGGTAATTTGCAGGTAATTTAGAAAGTGTGGCACACTCACAGAGGTAAATTGTTGTTAGGCAACCAGAACATAACTGGACATGGGGCAAGGGTTGTCAGCAGGATCCACTGCGCCTGTTCACACCTTATCCTAAGGAGTTTATGCCAAAGTTGTTTCCCTAAAGCAGGAATGAAGTAAGGTCTCTTGGAGACTGGAAAGGGTCGCTGCAAGGTGAAGACAAGAGCATGAGGACAGAAAAGGGGACAAGGTTAAACCTGACGAGCTCAGGAGACTGAAAATAACCACATAGGATGGTGTGAACATAAGAATTCCTAACTAGGGTGGGCCATGGCGGGAAGTCACATCCATGTCCACAGCTTCCTTGAAAAAGGTCAATCTTTACCATAATTGAGCCTGTCTGTTGTGTTTTTTGCAACTGAAACTCCCTCACAGGCATTGCCCTGTGAGCTGGTACACTGTCGTGATACAAGAGCCCGAACTGTTGGCGCAAAGTTCGGGTCGTCCTTTTTGTACACACTTTTCAGCACTTACACGTAGTGAACGTGGCCAACTCTTTCTCTAGTTGATACATGGTCACAGTGAGTAATGTCTCAGACAACAAAAGAGGTAAGCGACAAGTTCCCGAACTTAATTGTCAGACCCCCTACATCAGTATGGGAACCATACACAAAAGTCAGAGTCTAATCAGCCTCTGATCTAATCAAAGCCATGATCTAATCAGCCCCTGATCTAATCAAAGCCCTGATCTAATCAGCCTCCGATCTAATCAAAGCTCCGATCTAATCAGACTCTGACCTAATCAGCCTCTGATCTAATCAGCCTCTGATCTAATCAAAGCCCTGATCTAATCAGTCTCTGATCTCATCAACGCCCTGATCTAATCAGCCCCTGATCTAATCAGCCTCAGATCTAATCAGCCTCTGATCTAATCAGCCTCTGATCTAATCAGTATCTGATCCAATCAGCCTCTGATCCAATCAACGCCCTGATCTAATCAACACCCTTACCTAATCAGCCTATGATCTAATCAGGCTCTGATCTAATCAGGCTCTGATCTAATCAACGCCGTGAGATTAGGTCAGAGGCTGATTAGATCAGAGGCTGATTAGATCAGGGCTTTGATTAGATCAGAGGCTGATTAGATCAGAGGCTTTGATTAGGTCAGAGGCTGATTAGATCGGAGCTTTGATTAGATCGGAGGCTGATTAGATCAGGGCTTTGATTAGATCAGAGGCTGATTAGATCAGGGGCTGATTAGATCAGGGCGTTGATGAGATCAGAGACTGATTAGATCAGAGGCTGATTAGATCAGCTGTGATTAGGTCAGAGGCTGATTAGATCAGGGCATTGATTAGGTCAGAGGCTGATTAGATCAGCGCTTTGATTAGGTCGGAGGCTGATTAGATCAGGGCTTTGATTAGATCAGGCCATTGATTAGATCAGAGGCTGATTAGATCAGAGGCTGATTAGATCAGAGGCTGATTAGATCAGTGACTGATTAGATCAGGGCTTTGATTAGATCAGAGACTGATTAGATCAGGGCTTTGATTAGATCAGAGGCTGATTAGATCAGGGGCTGATTAGATCAGGGCGTTGATGAGATCAGAGACTGATTAGATCAGAGGCTGATTAGATCAGCTGTGATTAGGTCAGAGGCTGATTAGATCAGGGCATTGATTAGGTCAGAGGCTGATTAGATCAGTGCTTTGATTAGGTCGGAGGCTGATTAGATCAGGGCTTTGATTAGATCAGGCCATTGATTGGATCGGAGGCTGATTGGATCAGAGGCTGATTAGATCAGAGGCTGATTAGATCAGGGCTTTGATTAGATCAGAGGCTGATTAGATCGGGGCGTTGATTAGATCAGAGGCTGATTAGATCAGGGCTTTGATTAGATTAGAGGCTGATTAGATTAGAGGCTGATTAGATCAGGGCTTTGATTAGGTCAGAGGCTGATTAGGTCGGAGGCTGATTAGATCAGAGGCTGATTCGATCAGAGGCTGATTCGATCAGGGCTTTGATTAGATCAGAGGCTGATTAGATCTGAGCCTGATTAGATTAGAGGCTGATTAGATCAGGGCTTTGATTAGGTCAGAGGCTGATTAGGTCAGAGGCTGATTAGATCATGGCTTTGATTAGATCAGAGGCTGATTAGGTCGGAGGCTGATTAGATCAGAGGCTGATTCGATCAGAGGCTGATTCGATCAGGGCTTTGATTAGATCAGAGGCTGATTAGATCTGAGCCTGATTAGATTAGAGGCTGATTAGATCAGGGCTTTGATTAGGTCAGAGGCTGATTACATCAGATGCTGATTAGATCTGGGCTTTGATTACATCAGAGGCTGATTAGATCAGAGGCTGATTACATCAGAGGCTTTGATTAGGTCAGAGGCTGATTAGATCAGGGCTTTGATTAGGTCAGAGGCTGATTAGGTCAGAGGCTGATTAGGTCAGAGGCTGATTACATCAGAGGCTGATTAGATCAGGGCTTTGGTTAGGTCAGAGGCTGATTAGATCAGGGCGTTGATTAGATCGGAGGCTGATTGGATCAGTACTGATTAGATTAGAGGCTGATTAGATCAGAGGCTGATTAGATCTGAGCCTGATTAGATTAGAGGCTGATTAGATTAGAGGCTGATTAGATCAGGGCTTTGATTAGGTCAGAGGCTGATTAGACCGGGGGTTTGATTAGATCGGGGTGTTGATTACATCGGGGCGCTGATTAGATCATGGCTTTGATTAGATAAGAGGCTGATTAGATCAGAGGCTGATTAGATCAGGGGCTGATTACATCAGATGCTGATTAGATCTGGGCTTTGATTACATCAGAGACTGATTAGATCAGAGGCTGATTACATCAGAGGCTGATTGGATCAGGGCTTTGATTAGGTCGGAGGCTGATTAGATCAGGGCGTTGATTAGATCAGAGGCTGATTGGATCAGAGGCTGATTAGATCAGAGGCTGATTCGATCAGAGGCTGATTCGATCAGGGCTTTGATTAGATCAGAGGCTGATTAGATCTGAGCCTGATTAGATTAGAGGCTGATTAGATCAGGGCTTTGATTAGGTCAGAGGCTGATTAGGTCAGAGGCTGATTAGATCATGGCTTTGATTAGATAAGAGGCTGATTAGATCAGAGGCTGATTAGATCAGGGCTTTGATTAGATCAGAGGCTGATTACATCAGATGCTGATTAGATCTGGGCTTTGATTACATCAGAGGCTGATTAGATCAGAGGCTGATTACATCAGAGGCTGATTGGATCAGGGCTTTGATTAGGTCAGAGGCTGATTAGATCAGGGCTTTGATAAGGTCAGAGGCTGATTAGATCAGGGCTTTGATTAGGTCAGAGGCTGATTACATCAGAGGCTGATTAGATCAGGGCTTTGATTAGGTCAGAGGCTGATTAGATCAGGGCGTTGATTAGATCGGAGGCTGATTGGATCAGTACTGATTAGATTAGAGGCTGATTAGATCAGAGGCTGATTAGATCTGAGCCTGATTAGATTAGAGGCTGATTAGATCAGGGCTTTGATTAGGTAGAGGCTGATTAGGTCAGAGGCTGATTAGATCATGGCGTTGATTAGATCAGAAGCTGATTAGATCAGAAGCTGATTAGATCGGAGGCTGATTAGATCAGGGCTTTCATTAGATCAGTCTCTGATCTAAACAGCCTATGATCTAATCAGGTAACCAGAACATATCTGGACATGGGGCAAGGGTTGTCAGCAGGCTTCACTGGGCCTGTTCACACCTTATCTATCCTAATGAGTTTATGCCAAAGTTGTTTCCCTAAACCAGGGATGAAGTAAGGTCTCTTGGAGACTGGAAAGGGTCGCTGCAAGGTGAAGACAAGAGCATGAGGACAGAAAAGGGGCCAAGGTTAAACCTGACGAGCTCAGGAGACTGAAAATAACCACATAGGATGGTGTGAACATAAGAATTCCTAACTAGGGTGGGCCATGGCGGGAAGTCACATCCATGTCCGCAGCTTCCTTCACAAAGGTCAACCTTTACCATAATTGAGCCTGTCTGTTGTGTTTTTTGCGACTGAAACTCCCTCACAGACAGTGCCCTGTGAGCTGGTACACTGTCGTGATACAAGAGCCCGAACTGTTGGTGCAAAGTTCGTGTCGTCCTTTTTGTACAGACTTTTCAGGACTTCCACATAGTGAACGTGGCCAACTCTTTGTCTACTTAGTACAAAGCCACAGTGAGTAATGCCTCAGATATCAAGCGGTGAGCGACAAGTTCCCGAACTTAATCGTCAGACCCCCTACATCTGTATGGGAACCCTACACAAAAGAGTCAGAGACCCCACAAGCAGGAGAGGTAGAGAGATGGAAGGGGAAGTGCGTATTGAACACAGCCTGAGCTAGGGCTGAGCTCAGGTGACCTTGGGGCCTAAAAGAGCCAGGGCAGAAGATTAGAGCAGATGATCAGTGACTATCAGGTTGCCCTGCCCTCTATGCGGGTCACACAAAGATGGTGGCTGATGATCTCATTATGGACAAAGCCCTTATTTCCCATTATTCTGGATAGTTAAGGGAGGGCCAGAAGTTTATAAAATGGCTGAGGAGAAAATTACCCTTAGCTCAAAATAATCTGAACTCCTCCATCTTTTCTTGAAAATTACAGCCATAGGATGGATAAGATAATGCAAAAGAAGAAATAGACCCAAAACATATTGCTGTCAGGTGAAATAAAATAAGCTATCCTGTGTAGACAGCCAACGTTGGCTATTAATAATATTTGGGTGAAAAGCACCTCAGGTTTCTATTGATTCGTCCTTGGCAAGACAGCCATGGAGCCATGGAAGGAGTCTCTGCTTCCAAAACACACTAGTCCCCCATGTTTACCATCCCTATGTCATTATGCAGCAACAAAAATTATTCATTTATGCAACGTGACACTCAATATATGATTAACACAACTTTGGTACTCAAGGTTGACGGGATTGTTTTCTTCACAATCCAGGATTAGATTAAAACAGAAAACTCTTTTAAGACAACATAGGATCTTTGCTCTGTAGACAAAAACCTTTTCATAACATCTCTGGAGCTGGACGATGAAGGAAAATTTGGCCTTTAACAAAGTCAGAAAGCACCAAACTCCGCGGCTACGGCAACTTAGTTTTCATATTGAAGTTCATTTACTTCACTGAAAGTAATCCACCCTTATCTGGCTTGACCATACATAACACTTCTTTTCTCAAGATTTCTCTGTCCAGTGTACCTTCAGATTCGGGTCCAGAGTAACCTGTTTCCCATTCTGAAATGACCAGCTTCAAAGTTAAATGCCTTTCCTTCAAAAACACATCTCCACATCTCACACCTTTTTTCTAGACCCAAGACATATCCTGTGTTTCTTATATACACCTATTAATTTTTATTTGTGACTTTCATTACATACCAGAAGTCTTAACTTTAAAAAAAGCCTTCATTTCCAGTAAATACTAAAAATTAAGCACTTTGACTATTACACGAGTATTCTTACAGTGACATTCATGAACAAATTTATCACTTTCTACAAATCCAACAGGCCTCTGCAAGTTACGCCAAAGTGTGGTTTTAGTTGAGTGACAGTTGCAGACGATGGCTCTGCTGGAATTAATACAAAGGGCTGGTGAACAAGAGAATGATGCTGAGAGTAGGGCAATCTCACAGTGATAAAAAAGCATGGCCACTAGCTGAAGACTGTCAAGAGAAGATGCTACATCGGTTAGTGAGAGGTGCAAACCCAAGGGAAAGAAACGGCAGTGGAGAGAAGATGATTGACTGGCTGTGGGACTTGTGGACTGAGAGGACTCAGAGCCAAACCTAAAACTGGACGACTTACTCCAAATGGGGAATGGTGGCATACATTATGATTTCACTTTATCTTTTAACAAGAGAAAACCAACCATAAAACAACGGTCTCCTCAACCGGAATGCAGTCCTTCCTATCGAGGTACTGTTAACACACTCCACTGGGAATAGACACGAGGTGGGGTACTTCAAAAGAAACAGAAAAGTTATTGAGTTCCCTTTCAGATGAGAAATGCCCAGTAATACTCTGGATAAAAACGCTTAACTAAATTAAAATTAAAACACATTTTGCAATATAAGAGTGATCAGGTTGTCTTCTGAATGTAGTAATTAAGTCAGAGACACGTTAAAAAAAAAAAAAGACGAACCCTCACAACTGAGTTGCAATCGAACTGCTGAACCCTCTCTAGGTTATGTTACAACAAACAGGAGAAATCACACTCGGTATCCCATGTGACAGTCTACTGAGATCCCAGCAACTCTCAACAAGGGCCTTAGGAAAGTCTTACAGACAAAACAACTTCACAAGAAGCATCCTTGTCTTTGCTAATTCTTTCTTTCCTTGTTATCTAAAGAGAATGAACGTCCAGTAAGTCAAGTTTATGTATCTCTTACACAGCGTCGCCCCCTTTAATTGAAGTTGATATTGGTGACGTTGTGGGCATTTCAAGTGTTTAAAGAAACAAGCTGGAACCTAACTTGTCGAGCTGGGAGCAGAGAAGAAGAGCATTTCCAGGTGACACCCAGACGGGTGTCGTTCCCAACTTTGTTCACGAGGCGGCAGCACAGAATCACTTTCCCCGGCGACCAGCACAGGGTGCGAATTCCAAAATGCCCACGAGATGGCAGCAGACACCGCTTCCTCGCTCCGCGTTTGGATGACAAACTGGACACCTGGGAAGAAGCTCCATCGCTGAGAGATAAACCCTGTTCCGGGCCCTTCGCAGGCCTCCTCTCACCCGCTGCTCCCCCTTTCCAGATAAGGCAGAGACGATTCTTATCTCCGTTTCACATGGGACTTGAACGGGACACTGATTCTCACACAGTCCTGAGTCCAGGACAGAGGCCGAAATGGGCCCTTAGGGCGAGCACACAGGACAAGTGGACAAACAAGAGTGACCCAAACAGTCCTGGCAGCGAGGGTGGAATCCTGGTCATTCCACTGAGGAAAATCTGCACATGAGATAATGGTGCATTGGGCCAGGCGCTCACCCGGGCTGCTTTTGTGGTGGGACCGGGGCAGGCTGCTGGGGACAGGGACAGGGGGGAAGGGAGGTGGTGGCCTGGCCCTTCACAGGAGGACGAGCAGCACCAGGGCCCTGTGACAAGGACTCCTCCCACCCCATATCTAAGCGATGTCTGTGCATGGGCCCATCACATCTCACCCTTACCAAACCCCACAGGAAAGTTGATACATGTGCAGGAGGAATTCACAGAGGCAGGAACGTTCTACAGACGGTGAAACGACACATGGCATAGAGGACATTTTGGAAAGGTCTGGGATGTACTTCTAGATTTTATTAACAGAATGGGCACTCTGCAGGACATTTGGAAAAGCTCAATACACGTGGCAGGTACATTGTTGGAAGGAAACCCAGAACATTATGGGACATAGGGGAAGGGTGGTCATCCGGCTCCAGGCTCCACTGGGTGTGTTCCCGCCTTATGCTAAGGAGTTTATGCCAAGGTTCCTTCCCTAAACAGGTCTTTCCCTAAACCTGATTAGGACAGAGGGAGGGTCAAACCTTCTTTCTGAGTCATTCCTTTCCCAACAACCAGCTTAAAGTCAAACTTGCCCAAGGGAAAATTTTGGTCCCCTTCATTCCCACCTTTGAAACTTTCCAGCAGTTCCATAGGTTCAAGTTCACCTTTTTCATTGATCTAATCATTCAGTCCTGAGAATAACTTAGCTTAGTTACATTGTCGAATCTTATTTCAGGACCCGGTGATGTAGATACACTCCCATATTTCACCTTTTATTAAATATCTGACTACTTCCTTATGTAGGACACTAACAGACTTTCTTCTACCCCCAGGCTTCTGACTGCTGTAATAATCAAATACATATGAAATTGATAAGCAAGAGAAAAAAAGCAGATCTAACGCAGACACATGGGAATCCATGCACAGAGGGCAGAGTAAGGGACCCCACATACAAGAGAGGTAGGGAGATAGAAGGGAACAGGGGTAGATAAGGCATCCTGAGCTAGGGATGAAGTAAGGTCTTTTGGGACTGGAAAGGGTCCCTGCAAGGTGACGACCAGAGCATGAGGACAGAAAAGGGGCCACAGGTTAAACCTGACAACCTCAGGAGACTGAAAATAACCACATAGTATGGTGTGAACATAAGAATTCCTAACTAGGGTGGGCCGTGGCGGGAAGTCACATCCTTGGCCTGCAGCTTCCTTGACAAAGGTCAATCTTTACCTTAGGTGATCCTGTCTGTACTGTTTTTTGCAACTGAAACTCCCTCACAGACAGTGCCCTGTGACTTGGTACACTCTCAGGATACAAGACCCGAACTGTTGGCGCAAAGTTAGTGTACTCCTTTTTGTACAGCCTTTACAGCACTTCCACGTAGTGAACATGGCCAACTCTGTCTAGTTGGTACAATTCAAGGTGAGTAATGCATCAGATATCAAAAGAGTGAGTGACGAGTTCGCGCATTTAATTGTCAAATCCCCTACATCTGTATGGGAACCCCACACACAAGAGAAAAACAACCATAAATCAACCCTCTCCCCAACCGGCATGCAGTCCTTCCTGTCGGGGTACTGTTAACACACTCCACTGGGAATAGATACGAGGTGGGGTACTTCAAAAGAAACAGAAAAGTTATTGAGTTTCCTTTCAGATGAGAAACGCCCAGTAATACTCTGGATAAAAACGCTTAACTAAATTAAAATTAAAACACATTTTGCACTATAAGAGTGATCAGGTTGTCTTCTGAATGTAGTCAGAGACACATTAAAGAAAAAAAGACGAACCCTCAACTGAGTTGCAATCCAACTGCTGACCCCTCTCTAGGTTATGTTACAACAAACAGGAGAAATCACACTCGGTATCCCATGTCACAGTCTACTGAGTTCCCAATACCTCTCAACAAGGGTCTTAGTAAATTCTTACAGACAAAACATCAACTTCACAAGAAGCATCCTTCTCTTTGCTCATTCTTTCTTTCCCTGTTATCTAAAGAGAATAAACGTCCAGTAAGACACGTTTATGTATCTCTTACACAGCGTTGCCCCCCTTTAATTGAAGTTCATATTGGTGACGTTGTGGGCATTTCAAATGTTTAAAGAAACAAACTGGAGCCTAACTTGTCGAGCTGGGAGCAGAGAAGAAGAGCATTTCCAGGTGACACCCAGACGGGTGTCGTTCCCAACGTTGTCCACGAGGCGGCAGCACAGAATCACTTTCCCCGGCGACCAGCACAGGGTGCGAATTCCAAAATGCCCACGAGATGGCAGCAGACACCGCTTCCTCGCTCCGCGTGTGGATGACAAACCGGACACCTGGGAAGAAGCTCCATCGCTGAGAGATAAACCCCGTTTCGGGCCCTTCGCAGGTTTCCTCTCACCCGCTGCTCCCCCTTTCCAGATGAGGCAGAGACGGTTCTTATCTCCGTGTCACAGGGGACGTGAACGGGACACTGATTCTCACACAGTCCTGAGTCCAGGACAGAGGCCGAAATGGGCCCTTAGGGCGGGCACACAGGACATGCTGGACACACAAGAGTGACCCAAACAGTCCTGGCAGCGTGGGGTGGAATCCTGGTCATTCCACTGAGGAAAATCTGCACAGGAGATCAGGGTGCATTGGGCCAGGCGCTCCCCGGGCTGGTTTTGTGGTGGGACCGGGGCAGCTGCTGGGGACAGGGACAGAGGGGAAGGGAGGTGGTGGCCTGGCCCTTCACAGGAGGACAAGCAGCACCAGGTCCCTGTGACAAGGACTCCTCCCACCCCATATCTAAGCGATGCCTGTGTGGAGCCCATCACATCTCACCCTTACCAAAACCCACTGGAAAGTTGATACATGTGCAGGAGGAATTCACAGAGGCAGGAATGTTCTACAGACGGTGAAACGACACATGGCATAGAGGACATTTTGGAAAGGTCTGGGATGTACTTCTAGATTTTATTGACAGAATGGGCACTCTGCAGGACATTTGGAAAAGCTCAATACACGTGGCAGGTACATTGTTGGAAGGCAACCCAGAACATTATGGGACATGGGTGAAGGGTGGTCAGCAGGCTCCACTGTGTGTGTTCCCGCCTTATGCTAAGGAGTTTATGCCAAGGTTCCTTCCCTAAACAGGTCTTTCCCTAAACCTGATTAGGACAGAGGCAGGGTCAAAGCTTCTTTCTGAGTCATTCCTTTCCCAACAACCAGATTAAAGTCCAACTTGCCCAAGGGAAAACTTTTGGTCCCATTCATTCCCACCTTTGAAACCTTAATAAAAGTTTTGCATCCAGCAGTTCCATAGGTTCAAGTTCACCTTTTTCATTGATCTAATCATTCAGTCCTGAGAATAACTTAGTTTAGTTACATTGTCGAATCTTATTTCAGGACCCGGTGATGTAGATACACTCCCATATTTCACCTTTTATTAAATATCTGACTACTTCCTTATGTAGGACACTAACAGACTTTCTTCTACCCCCAGGCTTCTGACTGCTGTTATAATCAAGTACATATGAAATTGATGACCGAGAGAAAAAAAGCAGATCTATCGCAGACACATGCGAATCCATGCACAGAGGGCAGAGTAAGGGACCCCACATACAGGACAGGTATGGGGGATAGAAAGGGAACAGGGGTAGATAAGGCATCCTGAGCTAGGGATGAAGTAAGGTCTCTTGGGACTGGAAAGGGTCGCTGCAAGGTGACGACAAGAGCATGAGGACAGAAAAGGGGCCACAGGTTAAACCTGACCAAGCTCAGGAGACTGAAAATAACCACATAGGATGGTGTGAACATAACAATTAGTAACTAGGGTGGGCCATGGCGGGAAGTCACATCCTTGGCCTGCAGCTTCCTTGACAAAGGTCAATCTTTACCTTAGGTGGTCCTGACTGTTCTGTTTTTTGCAACTGAAACTCCCTAACAGACAGTGCCCTGTGAGCTGGTACACTGTCGTCATACAAGAGGCCGAACTGTTGGCGCAAAGATAGGGTCCTCCTTTTTGTACAGCCTTTACAGCACTTCCACGTAGTGAACGTGACCAACTCTTTGTCTAGTTGGTACATGTTCACATTGAGTAATGCCTCAGATATCAAAAGAAGTGAGTGAGAAGTTCCCGAACTTAATTGTCAGACGCCCTACATCTGTATGGGAACCCCACACACAAGACTCAGAGACCCCACAAGCAGGAGAGGTACAGTGATGGAAGGGGAAGTGCGGATTGAACGCATCCTGACCTAGGGCTGAGCTCAGGTGACCTTGGGACCTCAAAGAGCCAGGGCAGAAAGATTAGAGCACATGATCAGTGACTATCAGGTTGCCCTGCCCTCTAGGTGGGTCACACAGAGATGGTGGCTGATGATCTCATTATGGGCAAAGCCCCTATTTCCCATTACTCTGCATAAAGGGAGGGCCAGAAGTTTATCATCAGCCTGAGGAGAAAATTATCCTTAGCTCTAACAAACCACCCACCACAATCACACATCTAGGAGTGACCTGTACTGAACTCCCTCAGCTTTTTTTGAAAATTACAGCCACAGCATGGATAAGATAATGCAAAAGAAGAAATAGACCCAAAACATATTGCTGGAAGATGCAATAAAATAAGCTGCACTGTTATAGACAGCCAAAGTTGGCTCTTAATAGTATTTGTGTGAAAAGCACTTCAGGTTTGTATTCATTCGTCCTTGGCAAGGGGGCCGTGGAGGCTTGGAGTCTGTGCTTCAGAAACACTAGTCCCCCATGTTTCCCATCCCTATGTCATTATGAAGCAACATAAATTATTCATTTATCCAACGTGACAATCGATATATGATTAACATAACTTTGGTACTCAAGGTTGACAGGATTGTTTTCTTAGTAATCCAGGACCAGAAATAAAACAGAAAACTGTTTTAGGAGAACATAGTATCTTTGCCTTGCAGACAGAAAACTTTTTATAACATCTTCTTTGTAGCGGGACGATGAAGGAAAACTTTCTTCTTTAACAAAGTCAGAAAGAACCAAAGTCCGCTGCTAGGTCACCTTAACGTTTACATGTAACTTCACTTATTCATTGAACGTATTCCATCCTTATCTGGCTTGACCATACATAACACTTATCCTCTCAGGATTTCTCTGTTTAGTCTAACTTCATATTCGGGACCCGTGTCCATGTTTCCCATTCTAAAACAATCAGCTTCACTTAACTGCCTTAACAGCTTCACTTTAACTGCCTTTCCTTCAAAAACACATCTCCAAATCTCACACCTTTCTTCTACACACAAGATATGTCCAGTTTTTCTTATACATACAACTCATTTTACTATTAATTTTCATTTCTGTGAAGTTCATTACCTACTAGAAGTCTCAGCTTTTAAAAAAATCCTTTCATTTCCATTGAATACTAAAAAAAAAGACCCGTGACTATTACATGAGTATTCTTTAGATTGACATTCATGAACAACTTTAACACTTTCTACTAATACAACTAGACTCTGGAGTTTCAGCCACAGTGTGGTTTTAGTTGAGTGACACTTGTAGACGATGGCTCTCCTGGAATTAATACAAAGAGCTGGTGAACAAGAGAATGATGCTGAAAGTAGGGCCATTTCCAAAGAGGGAAATCTCAGCGTGAGAAAAAATAGCCGGACACTAGCTGAAGACTGTCAAGAGAAGATGCTACATCGGTTAGTGAGAGGTGTAAACGCAAGGGAAAGAAACAGCAGTGGAGAGAAGATGATCGACCAGCTGAGGGACTTGTGGATGGAGAGGAATCAGAGCCAAACCTAAAACTGAATTCACTCCAAAGAGAAAATGGTGGCATACAGTATGAGTTCAGTTTATCTTCTAACAAAAGAAAAGCAACCATAAAACAACCGTCTCCCCACCGGCATACAGTCCTTCCTATCGGGGTACTGTTAACACACTCCACTGGGAATAGACACGAGGTGGGGTACTTCAAAAGAAACAGAAAAGTTATTGAGTTCCCTTTCAGATGAGAAATGCCCAGTAATACTCTGCATAAAAACGCTTCACTAAATTAAAATTAAAACACATTTTGCAATATAAGAGTGACCAGGTTGTCTTCTGAATGTAGTAATTAAGTCAGATACACATTTAAAAAAAAAAAAGACGAAGCCTCACAACCTAGTTACAATCCAACTGCTTGAACCCTCTCTAGGTTATGTTACAACAAACAGGAGAAATCACACTCGGTGTCCCATGTCAGCGTCTACTGAGGTCCCAGCAACTCTCAACAAGGGCCTTAGGAAATTCTTACAGACAAAACATCAACTTCACAAGAAGCATCCTTGTCTTTGCTCATTCTTTCTTTCCCTGTTTTCTAAAGAGAATGAACGTCCAGTAAGACACGTTTATGTATCTCTTACACAGCGTTGCCCCCCTTTTAATGGAAGTTCATATTGGTGACGTTGTGGGCATTTCAAGTGTTTAAAGAAACAAACTGGAGCCTAACTTGTCGAGCTGGGAGCAGAGAAGAAGAGCATTTCCAGGTGACACCCAGACGGGTGTCGTTCCCAACGTTGTCCACGAGGCGACAGCACAGAATCACTTTCCCCGGCGACCAGCACAGGGTGCGAATTCCAAAATGCCCACGAGATGGCAGCAGACACCGCTTCCTCGCTCCGCGTGTGGATGACAAACTGGACACCCGGGAAGAAGCTCCCTCGCTGAGAGATAAACCCCGTTTCGGGCCCTTCGCGGGCCTCCTCTCACCCACTGCTCCCCCTTTCCAGATAAGGCAGAGACGGTTCTTATCTCCGTTTCACATGGGACTTGAACGGGAGACTGATTCTCACACAGTCCTGAGTCCAGGACAGAGGCCGAAATGGGCCCTTAGGGCGAGCACACAGGAGATGCTGGACACACAAGAGTGACCCAAACAGTCCTGGCAGCGAGGGTGGAATCCTGGTCATTCCACTGAGGAAAATCTGCACAGGAGATCAGGGTGCATTGGGCCAGGCGCTCCCCGGGCTGGTTTTGTGGTGGGACCGGGGCCGGCTGCTGGGGACAGGGACAGGGGGGAAGGGAGGTGGTGGCCTGGCCCTTCACAGGAGGACAAGCAGCACCAGGGCTCTGTGACAACGACTCCCCCACAGCTGTGTGATGTCTGTGCTGGGGCCTTTTAAAATCTTTGTCCTCAGCCCAGAACACGGCTCTGCCTCTGCCCAGGCTCCCTTCCTCTGAGGTCACAACTGGCTGCTCAGAAGGAGATCTGCGATGGCACTTGCCTTATGGGTGGGGTCACTGAGCCTCAGATGGTGCAGAGCTGATGACTGTCCCCTCCAAGTACTACCTGTGTGACTTCAGGCAAAGACATGGAAAGTCAGTCTCCTTGCCTGGCAGGTGGGGACAACCACTCCCTCTCAGGGTGGCTGAGAGGTCAGTGAGGTGATGGAGGTCGGCTCCTGCCCCACATGTGATTGGCCCTCACTCCCCCTCCCTCTTCCCTTCTCAGTCCTTTCTCTACATCCATGGGATGGAAGGATCGTGTAGCAAACAGCCTCCTGGTGGCAGAATGAGCTCTCCTGTTGGTGTCCACACAGCCACAGTCCCCTGAGTGCTGACTCTGGCACCTGTGCCAGCTTCGTCCACAGGGCAGCGCTCACCACAGCCCCTCCCGGGTCTTCAAACTCTGCTCATCTCCAAATTCAGGGCCCTTGTCTCAGCTCAGGCCAGAGCGCCTCTCACCACTCTTCTCACTGGTCTCCCTGCTCCCGTCCTTCTCTCGTCCACTGCAACCTCCACACTGGGACCAGCTCGATCACAACGACTCCCCCCACCCCATATCTAAGCGATGCCTGTGCTCGATGCCTGTGCTCGGGCCCATCACATCTCACCCTTACCAAACCCCACAGGAAAGTTGATACATGTGCAGGAGGAATTCACAGAGGCAGGAATATTCTATAGACGGTGAAATGACACATGGCATAGAGCACATTTTGGAAAGGTCTGGGATGTACCTCTAGATTTTATTGACACAGTGGGCACTCTGCAGACATTTGGAAAAGCTCAATACAAGTGGCAGGTACATTGTTGGAAGGCAACCCAGAACATTATGGGACATGGGTGAAGGGTGGTCATCCGGCTCCAGGCTCCACTGGGCGTGTTCCCGCCTTCTGCTAAGGAGTTTATGCCAAGGTTCCTTCCCTAAACAGGTCTTTCCCTAAACCTGATTAGGACAGAGGGAGGGTCAAAGCTTCTTTCTGAGTTATTCCTTTCCCAACAACCAGCTTAAAGTCCAACTTGCCCAAGGGAAAACTTTTGGTCCCATTCATTCCCACCTTTGAAACTTTAATAAAAGTTTCACATCCAGCAGTTCCATAGGTTCAAGTTCACCTATTTGATTGATCTAATCATTCAGTCCTGAGAATAACTTAGTTTAGTTACATTGTCGAATCTTATTTCAGGACCCGGTGATGTAGATACACTCCCATATTTCACCTTTTATTAAATATCTGACTACTTCCTTATGTCGGACACTAACAGACTTTCTTCTACCTCCAGGCTTCTGACTGCTGTTATAATCAAATACATATGAAATTGATGAGCGAGAGAAAAAAAGCAGATCTATCGCAGACACATGCGAATCCATGCACAGAGGGGAGAGTAAGGGACCCCACATACAAGAGAGGTAGGGAGATTGAAGGGAACAGGGGTAGATAAGGCATCCTGAGCTAGGGATGAAGTAAGGTCTCTTGGGACTGGAAAGGGTCGCTGCAAGGTGACCACAAGAGCATGAGGACAGAAAAGGGGCCACAGGTTAAACCTGACAACCTCAGGAGACTGAAACTAACCACGTAGGATGGTGTGAACATAAGAATTCCTAACTAGGGTGGACCATGGCGGCAAGTCACATCCTTGGCCTGCAGCTTCCTTGACAAAGGTCAATCTTTACCTTAGGTGATCCTGTCTGTACTGTTTTTTGCAACTGAAACTCCCTCACAGACAGTGCCCTGTGACTTGGTACACTCTCAGGATACAAGACCCAAACTGTTGGCGCAAAGATAGGGTCCTCCTTTTTGTACAGCCTTTACAGCACTTCCACGTAGTGAACATGGCCAACTCTGTCTAGTTGGTACAATTCAAGGTGAGTAATGCATCAGATATCAAAAGAGTGAGTGACGAGTTCGCGCATTTAATTGTCAAATCCCCTACATCTGTATGGGAACCCCACACACAAGAGAAAAACAACCATAAATCAACCCTCTCCCCAACCGGCATGCAGTCCTTCCTGTCGGGGTACTGTTAACACACTCCACTGGGAATAGATACGAGGTGGGGTACTTCAAAAGAAACAGAAAAGTTATTGAGTTTCCTTTCAGATGAGAAACGTCCAGTAATACTCTGGATAAAAATGCTTAACTAAATTAAAATTAAAACACATTTTGCAATATAAGAGTGATCAGGTTGTCTTCTGAATGTAGTCAGAGACACATTAAAGAAAAAAAGACGAACCCTCATCTGAGTTGCAATCCAACTGCTGACCCCTCTCTAGGTTATGTTACAACAAACAGGAGAAATCACACTCGGTGTCCCATGTCAGCGTCTACTGAGTTCCCAATACCTCTCAACAAGGGTCTTAGTAAATTCTTACAGACAAAACATCAACTTCACAAGAAGCATCCTTCTCTTTGCTCATTCTTTCTTTCCCTGTTATCTAAAGAGAATAAACGTCCAGTAAGACACGTTTATGTATCTCTTACACAGCGTTGCCCCCCTTTAATTGAAGTTCATATTGGTGACGTTGTGGGCATTTCAAATGTTTAAAGAAACAAACTGGAGCCTAACTTGTCGAGCTGGGAGCAGAGAAGAAGAGCATTTCCAGGTGACACCCAGACGGGTGTCGTTCCCAACGTTGTCCACGAGGCGGCAGCACAGAATCACTTTCCCCGGCGACCAGCACAGGGTGCGAATTCCAAAATGCCCACGAGATGGCAGCAGACACCGCTTCCTCGCTCCGCGTGTGGATGACAAACTGGACACCTGGGAAGAAGCTCCCTCGCTGAGAGATAAACCCCGTTTCGGGCCCTTCGCAGGCCTCCTCTCGCCCACCGCTCCCCCTTTCCAGATGAGGCAGAGACGGTTCTTATCTCCGTGTCACAGGGGACTTGAACGGGACACTGATTCTCACACAGTCCTGAGTCCAGGACAGAGGCCGAAATGGGCCCTTAGGGCGGGCACACAGGACATGCTGGACACACAAGAGTGACCCAAACAGTCCTGGCAGCGAGGGTGGAATCCTGGTCATTCCACTGAGGAAAATCTGCACATGAGATAATGGTGCATTGGGCCAGGCGCTCACCAGGGCTGGTTTTGTGGTGGGACCGGGGCAGGCTGCTAGGGACGGGGACAGGGGGGAAGGGAGGTGGTGGCCAGGCCCTTCACAGGAGGACAAGCAGCACCAGGTCCCTGTGACAACGACTCCCCCACAGCTATATGATGTCTCTGCTGGGGCCTTTTAAAATCTTTGTCCTCAGCCCAGAACACGGCTCTGCTTCTGCCCAGGCTCCCTTCCTCTGAGGTCACAACTGGCTGCTCAGAAGGGAGTCTGCCGTGGCACTTGCCTTATGGGGGGGGGTCACTGAGCCTCAGATGGTGCAGAGCTGACGACTGTCCCCTCCAAGTACTACCTGTGTGACTTCACGCAAAGACATGGAAAGTGAGTCTCCTCGCCTGTCAGGTGGGGACAACCGCTCCCTCTCAGGGCAGCTGAGAGGTCAGTGAGGTGATGGAGGTCGGCTCCTGCCCCACATGTGATCGGCCCTAACTCCCCCTCCCTCTTCCCTTCTCAGTCCTTTCTCTACCTCCATGGGATGGAAGGATCAAGCGTTTAGCAAACAGCCTCCTGGTGGCAGAATGCGCTCTCCTGTTGGTGTCCTCACAACCACAGTCCTCTGAGTGCTGACTCTGGCATCTGTGCCAGCTTCATCCTCAGGGCAGCGCTCACCACAGCCCCTCCCGGGTCTTCAAACCCTGCTCATCTCCAAACTCAGGGTCCCTGCCTCAGCTCAGGCCAGCAGCACCTCTCACCGCTCTTCTCACTGGTCTCCCTGCTTCCGTCCCTCTCATCCAGGATAACCTCCACACTGTGACGAGCTCGATCTTTCTAAGTTAGAGATCTAATCCTGTCATTTCCTGTGCCTACAACTACCTACAGCTTCACTTGGGCTAGAGGATAAAGTCTCTATCATCAGCACAGTGTTGAGACTTTATCAGGCCTCATGTTCTTCTCCTGGTCTCATTTCCTATCATAACACCCCAGTTCACTCACCGGGTACCCCAGCTGTCAGGATTAACCTGTCTGGTGTTGCCTTTAACAGACAGAGGTGCCTGCAATGAGACAGAACCTGCGTGCAGGAACCTGAATAAAATACAGACTTTAGTGAATAATGATGCATCAACATTTGTTCATTGTTTCTAACAATTCTGGAAGAGACGAGAAAGTAAAACTAAAATAAACCTATTGCATCAAAATGGGTGATTGCCATTAACAAAATGGACCCTCAAATAAGGAAAATACTAGTAAATTAGTCATCCAGGACCTCTTCCTCCTGCTTATTGTTGCCGCATTGCTCTGGGATTCCCTCTCCTGGGACAAGGAAGGAAAGGGGACAGAGCAGCCCAGAAGTTCCCCTAAATCTCCCCCACGCAGGAGTCTTGATTCTGATATGTCAGGTAGGAATGGAAGGTGAGACGAGTTCCCTGGAAGCTGAGGTTCTGGACTTGGGCCAGAGAACAGATGCTGGGTCAGGAAAGCAACAGATTCCACATCACTGAGCCCTAACCCTAACCTCAAACATAAAACCTAACCCTTAAAACCTAAACACTAAATCCTTAGCCCTAAGCGTAAATCTAAACCTTAACATAATCTCTGAAAACCTTACAACCACAAACCATAACCATCTCTATAAAGCATAACCTAAACCCTCACCACAATACTAAACTATAACCAGAAACCACATACTACAGACCATGAACAATATCCGTAAACCATGACTATAACTATAAGCCTTAATCCATAAACCATAACCAAAAACACAGCCATAAACCATAAACAGGATCCATAGTCAATCCCATAAACCATATAACACATATGTAGCCATAAACAATACACATAAACCATACCAAACTGTAACCCACAATCTTAGCCTTAACCCCTGACTCAGCACCACACTCCACCTCAGCCCCAACCCTAGCCCCGTAGGACACTAATAGCCCCCAACCAGTCAAATCAGAAGTAGGTCACAAAAACAGAATATACATATCTGTATCCCTTATAGAGATGTAATTATGTTCCATATCATAGTTAAATGACAAAATATCAATACACAGAAATCTGTTTTATTTGTATACACTACCAGGGAATAATCTCAAAAGGAGTTTAAGAAAACAAGTCCATTTTAAATAACATGAATGTTGATAAAATACTCAGGAATACTTTTAATCAAAGTGCAAGGCTTCTACACTGAAAATTACAAAACAATGTCTTTCTTTGCTGAAAGAAATTAAAATTAAAGAAAACCTACATAAATAAACGGAGGCCATCCCCTGGTGATGGAAATTCTTCGGAGGCAACAGAACAGACTGTGCGATGTACGGATGCAGTGTCATTCCTGTGAAAAGGCCCCAAGGCCTTTGTGGGATAATGCACAAGGTGATCCTAATATTCCCAGCAAATTTCCAGGGGAAAAAAGAGCCATAAGAATCTTTAAAAACCAAATCAAGTTGAGGCTGACCCTTCCCACACGTGATTCTTAGTACACATCCCCAGTAAGGAAAACATGGTGACACAGGCATAGAAATATACACGGAGATCAACAGAATAGTATTCAGGGCCCAGAAATAAACCCGTCCTTCCAAGTCAGGTTTTTTTTTTTAACATACACATTTAACTTCTTTGTCATTGTCATTTACAGCTTTATTTTATAAAACACAGAAGGACATTTTTTTCTATTTTTTCTTTTTCTTTTTTTTTGTTCTTTAAGGAGGGTGCAGCTCACGGTGGCCCGTGTGGGGACTGAACAGACCACCTTGGTGTTCTCAGCCCCACGTTCTAACCAAGTGAGCTAACCGTGCACCCCCAGAAAGACACTTTTAAGAATGCTCTATCACCAGAATTTAAACACTAGAAATATTAGTTTTTTAAGTGTAACTTATATAAATTACAATCCAATAATTGGAGATTTTTCTCAATATGGTTACTACACAAATGAAATAAATGACAAAAACACTTAATAGCAATATTTTGTCATCTACGTATTATTAGATACTTTAAGACATAAGCAAAGATTCTGAGTATTCAGACTTCTTTTGTTGTGTTTCATATTTAAATAACTCCCTACCTGTATTCTCAGTTGAGCTAATTGACCAAAAGGTGTGACTTGAGAAAGCATTTAGCTTTATACCAAGTTTCCAGCACTAAAAGATGAGTAAGGTTATGGGGACAGATGCCCCTCAGGACACACTCCCCTGGGAGCTGGCACAGCCAGGCAGAGGCGCAAGGGAACCCCAGCTTGTCCCACTGACCACCAGGTACAATGGAGTAAGTGCACCTGGTCGATGGTGGGGACCGGAGAGGATTAGCTTCCTTGGTCACAAAGCCAAGCTCCTGGGACACAGAATGAGAAGGAAAGGAAAACCTCAAGCAGTTTCTAGACAGGGACCCAGAGCAAAGTTTATCTCCGCAGACTCCAGTTGGGAGAGAACTGCTTAACTCCCCAGCCTGTGGGGCCGGCTCCAATGACAGGCTTACGGGAGCCTGTGCCTGTGTTATGTCCCCGTGGTAGTTCCTTCTTAGGGCAAACGACACGCAAGACACAGACACAGGAAAAAGTGAACATCTGTGGGAGGAAAGAATAAAACCCTAGAGTAGCTCTAGGTGAAAGAAGTTCACAGGTATTTTGTTTCTGCCAACCTAAAATCAGAAGAAAGAAAAGCTTCGCACCCCTTAAAACTTCTACCCAACTGCAGACAGAGACCGGGAATTGTAATACATATGCACGTAGAATTCACATAAGCATGACATTTCCAAAGACAGTTAGAAGACATCAGGTAAATAGGACATTTTAGACAAGGGTGGGAGTGGGCTCTTAGATTTTTGATGAAGAATGGGAGATTTACAGGTAATTCAGGAAACGCTGAACGCACGTGGCAGGTAAATTTGGTGAGGCTCCAGCATGGAGTCTTCCTGTCTTCTGCTAAGGGGATTGTGCTCAGGCTTTTATTCATGCTTCATAGTCTTTAATGAGGCAGGAAAAGGGGAGCCAGGCTGGATGAGGGAGGCTTGTGTTGTTAAAAGTGCCGCTTTTGTTTTACCTCAGCGGGCCTGGGGCAGTTGTGAGCTCTGTTTAGATTTCAGATATACTCCGCAGAGGGCCCGGGGGTGATGGTGAGACTTTATCATTTCTATCAGACTGAGAAATCAGCTTCCATTTTTTGTGAAGTTTCTGATCGGTTATTAAATCCTTTAAAACGTGTTTCAACATAACAGTTCTCTAAATCTTAAATCTCCAGAAAAGTTTTTAACAGTTGCACATCACTTGATTTTCCCTTCTGCCTTTTTTAAACCTAATATTGATATTAGCATTAGCATCTGATGTAACGCAAGAAGCTAAATACTCATTGAAAACATTAAGAATAGTTAAATTTCCTAATATTCATTTATATTGAAAATGGGGTCTTTCTCTAGGGACCAATCAAACGGCTGTTTGTCATAAGAGTTCTCTGACACATTTTCCAATTTAGAAGTTTTTCCAATTCAAAGGATCCATAGTCTGATCACTGAAGATACGATTTTAATAGCTACTCGAACCGATAAGCCTTTTCACAGCTTAACCAAGGAAGCCAAAGGCTTTCTGTCCCTGTGGTATTTCCTTGTTACAACAAACGACAGGAGAGACATAGACACAAAAAATGACCACCTCTGGGAGCAGAGATTCAATAAAGAAAACGTGTTAGTCACTACTCCCAAGAAGCTAGCTTCACAAACATATTTTCCTGCCAGTCTACATGTAGAGGAGGGGAAAAGGACATGATGCACTTCTAAATCCTCCCAAACCCCGCAGAAATAGACCGGGAAGGCTGACAGGGTGAACAAAAACACCGCTTACTGTGCCGGCAGACGTCCCCGAGCTCTCAGCAGCAGCGGTTTCCAGGATCTAGCAGTGCCCCGGCCAGTAATTCTCCTCGCAGGCTCCCCAATACTGTGGGGGCTTAAAAAACTAATTCTTTTGCTCTAACCTAGTAAGTGTGTTATCGGAGAGCAGGTCAGAGTCATCACAGGAAGGCATTGCAGGATGTAGGTTGTAACAACGCCTCATGAACAAAGGCAGGCAGGCCGAGGAAGTATTAAAAGAAAGAAAACATCCACAAAACGCAAGAGTGGGCAAGCCCCGGAGGAGAGCAAATGTGCGAAAATTTAGGATTATATTTGAATGAGGGCGCGAAATATTCAGGGGTGGAGTCACAGGTGCTCCCAGGGCGTTCCCAGCGTGTGTCTTTGCTGAGAGTCCTGTCCACCTGGAGGATGACTCGTCCCACCTGGAGGACGGATTCCCATGTAGGAACAGCCTTGATGACAGAGGATGGAGATTTTTCCCTGCCTGCAATGCTAATGGTGTTATAACCCATTACAATTAGCTGTCGCTGCACCATTTCTTAGGAATGATCTCTTCTCTTTTCTTTGTTTCCCCTCACATCTTCCTTCCTTTCCTCCCCGCTCTCCCCTTGGCCCTGTTCTGCCTGTAATAGCAACTTCTTCTAGCGGAGTTAATCGTAAAATTAACAGAAGCAGACTAACATTAAATCGAATTTTAACATATGCACATGGGAAATTCACAAACGTGAAAATTCCAAAGACAGTGAGGTCAGATTGGGTGCTTTGCAAGTAATTTAGGAAGAGCGGCACACTCACAGAAGGTAAACTGTTGTTAGGCAACCCAAAAAAGAATGGGACAAGGGGGAAGGGAGGTCAGCAGGCTGTACTGGGGGTCTTCCCACCTTATGCTAAGGAGTTTCTGACAAGTTTCCCTCCCTAAACCAAGTTTTCCATCTGAATCTCTTAAGCAGGATGAGGGAGGGCCAAAGGTTCTTAGGAATCTTTTGTTCCCTAACAACCAGCTTAAAGTCAACTTGCCCAAGGGCAAAACTTTTGGTCCTCTTCATTCCTGCCTTTGAAATTTTAATAAAAGTTTCACATCCAGAAGTTAAATTGATAGATTGTCACATATTTCATTGCTCTAATCGTTCAGTCCTGACAATAACTTAGTTTGGTTAAATTGTCCAATCTTATTTCAGGATCCATTGATGTAGATACACTCCCATATTTCACCTTTTATTAAACACCTGATTACCTGCTTATGTGGGGGAGAAAGACTTTCCTCTACCTCCAGACTTCTGACTGATGTAATAATCAACTCGAACAATCATAACCCAAACTCGAACCCAAACTCGAACCCGAACTCGAACCGGAACTCGAATGACCCCACCCGAACTCGAACCAGAACTCGAACTCGAACACGAACACAAACTCAAACCCGAACCCGAACCCGAACTCAAACACAAACTTGAACCCGAACTCGAACCCGAACTCGAACTCGAACACAAACTCGAACCCGAACTCGAACACGAACTCGAACCGGAGCTCAAAGTCGAACACAAACTCGAACCTTAACTCGAACCCGAACTCGAACCCGAACTCGAACCCGAACTCGAACTCGAACTCGAACACAAACTCGAACTCGAACCCGAACTCGAACACAAACTCAAACTCGAACACGAACTCGAACCGGAGCTCAAAGTCGAACACAAACTCGAACCTGAACTCGAACCCGAACTCGAACCCGAACTCGAACTCGAACCCGAACTTGAACTCGAACACAAACTCGAACTCGAAACTCGAACCCGAACTCGAACCCGAACTCGAACTCGAACTCGAACCCGAACTCGAACACAAACTTGAACCCGAACTCGAACCCGAACTCGAACTCGAACTCAAACTCAAACTCGAACCCGAACTCGAACCCGAACTCGAACCCGAACTCGAACTCGAACACAAACTCGAACACAAACTCGAACCCGAACTCGAACCCGAACTCGAACTCGAACTCAAACTCGAACTCGAACCCGAACTCGAACACAAACTCGAACCCGAACTCGAACCCGAACTCGAACACAAACTCGAACCCGAACTCGAACCCGAACTCAAACTCGAACACAAACTCGAACACAAACTCGAACCCGAACTCGAACCCGAACTCGAACCCGAACTCGAACCCGAACTCGAACACGAACACGAACTCGAACCCGAACTTGAACTCGAACCCGAACTTGAACTCGAACACGAACTCGAACTCGAACCCGAACTCGAACTCGAACCCGAACTCGAACACAAACTCGAACTCGAACCCGAACTCGAACTCGAACACAAACTCGAACTCGAACACGAACTCGAACCGGAGCTCAAAGTCGAACACAAACTCGAACCTGAACTCGAACCCGAACTCGAACCCGAACTCGAACTCGAACCCGAACTTGAACTCGAACACAAACTCGAACTCGAAACTCGAACCCGAACTCGAACCCGAACTCGAACTCGAACTCGAACCCGAACTCGAACACAAACTCGAACCCGAACTCGAACCCGAACTCGAACTCGAACTCAAACTCAAACTCGAACCCGAACTCGAACCCGAACTCGAACCCGAACTCGAACTCGAACTCAAACTCGAACTCGAACCCGAACTCGAACACAAACTCGAACCCGAACTCGAACCCGAACTCGAACACAAACTCGAACCCGAACTCGAACCCGAACTCAAACTCGAACACAAACTCGAACACAAACTCGAACCCGAACTCGAACCCGAACTCGAACCCGAACTCGAACCCGAACTCAAACTCGAACACAAACTCGAACACAAACTCGAACCCGAACTCGAACCCGAACTCGAACCCGAACTCGAACACGAACACGAACTCGAACCCGAACTTGAACTCGAACCCGAACTTGAACTCGAACACGAACTCGAACTCGAACCCGAACCCGAACTCGAACCCGAACTCGAACACAAACTCGAACTCGAACCCGAACTCGAACTCGAACACAAACTCGAACTCGAACACGAACTCGAACCGGAGCTCAAAGTCGAACACAAACTCAAACCTGAACTCGAACCCGAACTCGAACTCGAACCCGAACTTGAACTCGAACACAAACTCGAACTCGAAACTCGAACCCGAACTCGAACCCGAACTCGAACTCGAACTCGAACACAAACTCGAACTCAAACTCGAACTCGAACCCGAACTCGAACACAAACTCGAACCCAAACTCGAACCCGAACTCGAACACAAACTCGAACCCGAACTCGAACCCGAACTCAAACTCGAACACAAACTCGAACCCGAACTCGAACCCGAACTCGAACTCGAACTCAAACTCGAACTCGAACCCGAACTCGAACACAAACTCGAACCCGAACTCGAACCCGAACTCGAACTCGAACTCAAACTCGAACTCGAACCCGAACTCGAACACAAACTCGAACCCGAACTCGAACCCGAACTCGAACACAAACTCGAACCCGAACTCGAACACAAACTCGAACCCGAACTCGAACCCGAACTCGAACACAAACTCGAACCCGAACTCGAACCCGAACTCAAACTCGAACACAAACTCGAACACAAACTCGAACACAAACTCGAACCCGAACTCGAACCCGAACTCGAACCCGAACACGAACTCGAACACGAACTCGAACCCGAACTTGAACTCGAACCCGAACTTGAACTCGAACACGAACTCGAACTCGAACCCGAACTCGAACACGAACTCAAACTCGAACACAAACTCGAACTCAAACTCGAACACGAACTCGAACCCGAACTCGAACACGAACTCGAACTCGAACCCGAACTTGAACTCGAACCCGAACTTGAACACGAACTCGAACACGAACTCGAACCCGAACTCGAACCCGAACTCGAACTCGAACCCGAACTCGAAGCCGAACTCGAAGCCGAACCCGAACCTGAACAACCCGAACGCAAACTCGAACGATTCGAACCCGAACTCGTACCCGAGCAATCCGATCCTGAACCCGAACAACCTGAACCCTAATCCCACCCCAACCCGAACCTCCTGAACCCGAAAACGAACTCGAACAACCCGAACACATACTCGAGCAATCCATACACGAACTCGAACCCGAACCTGAAACTGAACATCCCGAACTCAAACTCGAAACCAAACTCGAACCAAAATCCAATATTTCCATACCAAACACATGTAGAAAACCTTTTCAATGATTATGTACAATATAATTATCACTAAAAAGTTTACATAAATATCTTTTATTTTCATTGTATCTATTTTATATATCAGCTTAAAATTTGAGATGTCAAAATCAATTATTAGCGTAGCTATTTTCTTGATACATTTTATGACACAGGTAACAAACTTATTTTTAGAAGCCCAGTTAAAATATATTTTTTGTTAATAACTTTCAAAGATATGACTATGTGATAAACCCAAACTAAAACCAGCTTTACTGTCAAATACTTCACCACATTATCTGATCCTTAAAACCATTTAGGTTAGTTTGTATTTGATTCGCATTTAATATAATTTAATTTATAGTATAATTTATATAAGCATTTAATTTGTTAAAACCAATCAAATATTACAATCTAGTAAAACCATCCACAGATACATAACATCTTACCAAACACAAACTGGTTTCACACAGAGATCACAAATTGACAGAATTAGTATAACTATAGAGAACTGGGACCAAAATTCCAATATTTCCATACCAAAGACATGTAGACAACGTAGTTTACCAAGAAAATAACTGGTTGTCACAAGAGGTCTGCAACAGGATTTAAATGTAGATGCGTTTCCCATTCCGGGATTCATTGTCTGTCCATGGACAGTGAGGACTAAATAGTGAGACACCAAGCAGCCTCTTTACAGCTCAGGCCAGGAAGACAGAGGCCCCTCCACACAGAGTGCAGAGGAAGCAGCCCTCCCAGAGCCAAAGGGTCACCCCAAAGACAGTCAGAGACCTTCGTCACACAGGCAGTAGGGATGGTGGGGTGGACAGGGTGTCTCCCCATCAATTGTTAGTAAAGTTACATAGGTTTCAGGTGTACAATTCTGTATTTCATCATGTATAAATCTCCCACAAAAGGCGAGGCACCTCCAGCCCCAAACCCACTAATTTGTGGCCCCAGGGAGGTGCTACTGGACCGGGATCTGTCCAGCACTAATGGGTAAGGAAGGCTGGGGGGATATATGACCCTTATGGGCAGAGGCCCCTCAGGACACACTCCCCTGGGAGCTGGCACAGCCAGGCAGAGGCGCACTGGGAACCCCAGCTTATCCCACTGGCCACCAGGTGCAATGGAGTAAGTGCACCTGGAGGATGGTAGGGACCAGAGAGGATTAACTTCCTTGGTCACAAAGCCAAACTCTGGGGACACAGACTCTGCAGACTTCGGTCTGGAGAGAGCCGCTTACTCCCCAGCCTGTGGGGCCAGCTCCAACGACAGGCTTACGGGAGCCTGTGCCTGTGTTCTGTCCCCGTGGTAGTTCCTTCTTAGGACAAACGACACGCAAGACACAGACACAAGAAAAAACGAACATCTCTGGGAGGAAAGAATATAGAAAACTATTAAGTCTGTAGGTGCAAAAAGTTAGCTGCACAAATATTTTTTTTGCCGATCTAAATTCAGAAAAGAGACAAAAGCCTCGCACTCCTTCTAACTTCTACCCAACGCCACAGACAGAGACCAGGAATTGTAATACATGCGCACCTAGAATTCACATAACCATGAAATTTCCAAAGAAAGTGAGGAGACATCAGGTAAATATGACATTTTAGACAAGGGTGGGAGTGGACTCTTAGATTTTAGATGTAAAAATGGGAGCTTTACAGGTAACTCAGGAAAAGCTGAACACCCGTGGCAGGTACATTTTTGTGAGGCTCCTGCATGGAGTCTTCCTGTCTTCTGCTAAGGGGATTGTGCTCAGGGTTTTATTTGTGCTTTACAGTCTTTGAGGAGGCAGGAAAAGGGGAGCCAGGCTGCAGGAGGGAGGCTTGTATTGTTAAAAGTGCCCCTTTTGCAATTTCTTTTCCTTTGCTCAGCTCTATGGCCTCAGGCAGTTGTGAGCTGTGTTTACATTTCTGATCTGCTCGGCAGAGGACCTGGGGGAGATGCTGAGACTCTAATTTCTATCAGACTGAAAAAGCAGCTTCCGTTTTGGTCAAGTTTCTGATCAGTTATTACATATTCCTTAAAACTTGTTCCAACACACCAATTCTCATAATATTAGATCGAAATACAGTTTTTAAAAATTTGCACATCTCTTGATTTTCCCTTCTTCCTTTTTTAAACCTAATGTTGACATTAACATTTTTAAGACCCAACAAGCTGAAGAATTCAAAAGTTAAATTTCCTTGAATTCGTTTGTATTAAACATGTGGTATTTCTCTAGGTTCCAATAAAACAGCTGTTTGCCATGAAAGTTCTCCAACACATTTTCAAAATTTGAAGTTTTTCCAATTCAAAGGAGCCATGGTCTGACTACTGATGATAGGATTTTTAATAGCTCCTCAAACCAAAAATCCCTTTTACTAGCTTAACTGAGGAAGCCAAAGGCTTTCTGTTCCTTTGGTATTTTCTCTCTCTTTTTTTAAATTACAGTTTATTGGGGTGACAATTGTTAGTAAACTTACGTAGATTTCAGGTGTACAATTCTGTATTACATCATCTATAAATCACATTGTGTGTTCACCACCCAGAGTCAGTTCTCCTTCCATCACCATATATTGGATCCCCTTTACCCTCATCTACCACCCCCCTCTCCCCTTGGTATTTCTTGATTACAAATGGCACAAGACACAGACACAGAAAAAAATGACCACTTCTGAGAGGAAAGAATCAATAAAGAAAACCTGTGAGTCGCTGCTCCCAAGAAGCTAGGTTCACAAATATTTTTTCCTGCCAATCTACATGTAGAATAGAGGAAAAGGACATGCAGCACTTCTAGATTGTCCCCAACCCCACAGAAATAGACCAGGAAAGATGACAAGGTGAACAAAAACACCGCTTACCTCTGCCTGCATGTCCTTGAGCTCCCAGCTGCAGCGGTTTCCAGGAGCCAGCAGTGACCCAGGCAGTAATTCTCCTCGCAGGCTCCCCAATACTGTGGGAGCTTTAAAAAAAATTCTTTTCCTCTCATCTTGTGTGTTAGAGGAGATCAGGTCCTTGTTTCATCCCAGGAAGGCATTCCAGGACATAGGAACAATGCATCATGAACGAAGGCAAGCAGGCCAAGGATTTACTAAAAGAAAGAAAATATATTCCCAAAATGCAGGAGTGCACAAGACCACCAGGAGAGCCACTGAAACAAAGAAAAGTTAGGGTTATATCTGAATGAGGGCGGGAAATATTCAAGGTGCCGTCACAGGAGATCTCTGGGCGTTTCTGGGGCGTTCCCAGGGCCTGCCTTTGTTGACGCCTCCTTCCCACCAGGAGGAGGGATTCCCTTGTAGGGACTGTCAAAGGCGTGGAGAATTTCCCTGCCTGCAATGCTAATAGTGTTATTGCCAATTACAATTAGCTGTAGCTGTACCTTTTCTTAGGAATTTTTTCCTGGCTTCAATTCTGATAGTGTTACAATCCATCACAATTAGCTGTAGCTGCACTATTCAGAATGATTGCATTTCTGTTTTCTTTGTTTCCTCTCACATCTTCCTTTCCTGCCCCCTCTCCCCGTGGCCCTGTGCTCTCTGCCTATGGTAATAAGTTTTTCTAGCTGAGGTAATCATAAAATTAATACAATCAGATTAAGGTAAAATAGAATTTTAACATATGTGCATGGGGAATTCACATACATGTAAAAATTCCAAAGGCAGCGAGGTCAGATTGGGTGCTTTGCAGGTAATTTAGGAAGAGTGGCACACTCTCGGGAGGTAAATTGTTAGGCTACCCAGAAACTAATGGGTCATGGAGGAAGGGTGGTCAGCAGGCTCCACTGGGAGTCTTCCCGCCTTAGGCTAAGAAGTTTATGCCAAGGTTCCCTCCCTAAACCAGGTCTTTCCATCTGAATCTCTTAGACAGGAAAGGGGGAGGGTCAAAGGCTGTTTCCCTAACAACGAGCTTCACGTCAATGTGCACAAAGACAAAACTTTTTGTCCTCTTCATTCCCACCTTTGTAACTTGAATAAAAGTTTCACATCCAGAAGTTAAATTGGTAGATTGTTCCATATTTCATTGATCTAATCATTCAATCTGGAGAATAAGCTGGTTTAGTTAAATTGTTGGATCTTATTTCATGATGCAGTGATGTAGAACAATCCCAAATTTCACCTTTTATTAACTACCTGATGACTTGCTTAGGTGGAGGGAAGGAACAAACTGTCTTCTACCCTCAAGGTTCTTCTGGCTGTTCTAATAATCAGATAGATGTGAGACAGATTAGCCAAGAGAAAACAAGCAGATTTAATACATAAGCATGGGAACCCGGCACACAGGAGAGAGTCAGAGACCCCACATACAGGATTGGTAGGGAGATAGAAAGGGAACGTATGCAGCTAAGACATGCCAAGCTAGGGATGAAGTAAGGTCCATCCCTTACTTCAAAACGGTCACTTACTGAAAGGGTCACTGCAGGGTGATGACAAGAGCAGGTGTTTCATGAATATCTTGAACCTGGTCAGACAGATGTTGACAGAGACTAAAGGAGGTCAGACAGGGGCAGAAATAGACAAAGAATGTGGGGTGTGGGTGCTGAGCTGCTGCCAGCCCACGGTTGCTGACTGTGTGCGTGACCTGTGGGTTTGGGATCTCTTGGGGTGTCCTTGGCTAACTCTGCACTGTGTTCCCAGGTCTTCCATATATGCCTTTAGGCCCCCACGAGACTGGAGTTCCCACACCAGGCCAGCACTCTGGACCTGAGAGTGGCCCCAGCCTTGGACAAGACCCCTCATGCCAGGGAAAAGCTGAGGGACTAGACTCCAACCCACGGGACAGGTCCAGCTACCACAGCTGTGCAGCGGGGAGCCTCTTCCAGGAAAGCTGCTCCAGGAGCCTGGTGTTCAGCTCCTCATGCACATGCTGCACCTGGAGTGGAGTCCCCAAGGCCCCTTCAGCCCCAGAGCCCGGGCCAGAGCCTGGGATCCCACCACAGCCTGCCTCCCCAGCTCTCCCTGGGGGCTGCAGTCTGGCCCCTGCAGGCCTCCCTGTGGCCTTTCCATACCCAGGTTTTCAGGTCTCAGACCTGGGTTCCTTTTGAGTGGTTCTCCTGGGCTGCCTCTCTTACATGAAAAATAAATCTTTGGTTTGCACCTTACTCCCCCAGTTGTGGTGACTTACAGAGGCTCCCTAAGCACACTGGGAGTTAACAAATGGCTCTGAGGAAGGTCCAGAGCCAGAGAGGAGGGTGGCATAAGGCAACATAGGTAAGAGCCAGGTGAGAAGGCAGTTAATTCACGTGTACCGAGCCCTGGGCCGGGTTTCACCTCCAGGATTCCACATTCTAGCCGGCAGCTTCCAGGGCACAGATGACTGCAACTGGGAACAACCCTGGGTCTGACACCTTGGCTCAGAAGCCTTTGGAAAGAAGAGCTTTTCCTGACCTCCACTCAGATATTATTCCCAAGATGCACACGAGATGGCAGCAGAGAATAACTTTTACTTGCTCATTGTGAGACTCCAGGCCCCTGAGACTAAGCTCATTGACAAATAAATCCAGTTCCAGGCCCTTCACAGGCCTCCTCTCACCCACTGCTCCCATTTTCCAGATGCGGCAAGACGATTACTATGTCCACTTCACAGATAGTTAAAAGAAGACTAATTCTAACACATTTATGAGCCCAGAACTGAGGCTGACATTGCCCAACGTGGGCCCTTAGAGCTTCCACACAGGAGATCCTGGACAAACAGAGTGATCCAAACAGTCCTTGCAGCGTTGGGTGGAATCCTGGTCATTCCACTGAGGAAAACCTGCACATAAGATAATGGTGCAGCGTGCCAGGCACTCACCCAGGCAGGTTTTGGGGTGCGACTGGGGCCGGCAGATGGGGATGGGGACAGGTGGGGAGGTGGTGGCCTGGCCCTTCACAGGGGGACAAGCAGCACCAGATCCTATGACAACGACTCCCCCACAGCTGTGTGATGTCTGTGCTGGTGCCTTTGAAAATCTCTTCCTCCTCAGTCCAGAGCACGGCTCTGCTTCTCCCCATCTTTCCTTCCTCTGAGGTCACAACTGACAAGAGGCTCCTGGCTACTCAGAATGGAGTCTGGGGTGACACCTTCCCTATGGAGGGGTGCCTGAGCCTCAGACAGGCGCAGAACTGGCTTCTGTCCCCTCCATGTACCAGCTGTGTGACTTCAAACAAAGACATGGAAAGTCAATCTCCTCACCTGTCAGGTGGGGACAACCGCTCCCTCTCAGGGCAGCAGTGAGAGGTCGGCTCCTGCCCCACAGGAGATGGGCCCTCACTCCCCCTCCCTCTTCCCTTCTCAGTCCTTTCTCTACCTCCATGGGCTGGAAGGATCTATTAGCAAATAGAAGGACTATTAGCAAATAGTCTCCTGGTGGCAGAATGCGCTCTCCTGTTGGTGTCCACACAGCCAGTCCCCTGAGTGCTGACTCTGGCATCTGTGCCAGCTTCGTCCACAGGGCAGCGCTCACCACAGCCCCTCCCTGGTCTTCAAACCCTGCTCGTCTCCAAATTCAAGGCCCTTGTCTCAGCTCAGGCCAGAGCGCCTCTCACCGCTCTTCTCACGGGTCTCCCTGCTCCCGTCCTTCCCTCGTCCAGGGCAACCTGCACACTGGGACCAGCTCCATCTTTCTAACTAAGGTGGGGTCTAACCCCGTCACTTCCTGTGCCTACAACCACCAGCAGCTTCACTGGGGCTGGAGAGGAAAGTCTCTGTCATCAGCACAGTGTTGCGACTTTATCAGGCCTCATGTTCTTCTCCTGGTCTCATTTCCTATCATAACACCCCAGTTCACTCACCAGGTACCCCAGCTGTCAGCATTAACCTGTCTGGTGCGGGCTTTGACAGACAGAGGTGTCAGCACTGAGACTGGGCCCGAAAGCAGGAATCTGAATAAAATACAGACTTTAGTGAATAATGATGCATCAGCATTTGTTCGTTGATTGTAACAATTCTAGAAAGAAAGGAGAAACTAAAACTGAAATAAGATGAACCTATTGCATTAAATGGGTGATTTCCTAGTAAAAATACACATTAGTAAAATGGACCCTAACATGAGGTACCACAAACAGGTCAAATAGCCACCTGAGAGTCTTCCTCTGCTGGTTCTCCTCTCACTGTTCTGGGGTTCCCTCTCCCGGGACAAAGCTGTGCAGCACCCAGTGTTCTCATGTACCCTAGCTGTCCCCACGCCCACTGAGGACACCATGCAGACGGAGTCTCAGGGTTCATTGATTCTGTTGTGTCAGCCAGGACTTTTGTGATGGCAAGGGACTGGCCACACTGAGGTATAATAAACGAATATTTTTTAAATGTTAGACATAAATACTTGGAAGAGGCAAATTTAAGCGTGGGTTTGAACCTGACAGGTCACGGCCTCAGACTCTCCCAAGGGAACCTGGTTTCTGTCCAGTCCTCTACCTGTAGGAGGGACACTGCTCCTGTAATGACCTGCCCCATGGAAAGGCCCATGTGGCCAGGGTCCACGGGGAGCCTGCTGCCCACAGCTCTGGTGTAACTGAGGTCCTCAGTCTAACACCTGAGGAGTCTAATACTGGCAGCAACCACACCAACAAACTTGGAAGCAGCTCCTCCCTGCTACGGATTGAATGTCTGTGTCCCCCCCAAATTCATGTGGTGGAAACTAACGCCCACTGTGATGTATTAGGAAGTGGGGCTGTTGGGAGGTGATTGGGTCATGAGGATGGAGACCTCGAAGGAATAAAATCAGTGCTTTTATAAAAGAGATCTGTGAAAACTCCATCGCCCTTCCTGCCATGTGAGGTAACAATAGAAACAGGAGGGGGGTAGGGGGGGCAGTGAGGAAGATGACTTCACCAGATACACCTTGATTTTGGACTTCCCACCCCCCAGAACTGTGAGAAATAAATCTTGGTGCTTATAAGCCACCCAATCTGTGGTGTTCTGATGTAGCCACCCCAACACCTGCTGTGTGGTTTGGGGCTAGTCACATCGCCTCTCTGGGCTTTCCAGTGCGTGTATGGAAGAGGTGAGGGCCACAGGGACTCCTAAAGGATTCCACTTTAGGTCTCCATTAGATCTGGAGTATGAAATGGTTTCCCTCTGCCGGGAATGAGTGCCCTTCCCCCTGAAATCCACCATCTGTCAGCTGGACGGCCCTCACCACCAAGGCAAGACCTTCCTGAGGATCTGCCCAAATCTCTCGCTTCCTGAACTCGGTTTGTACTCCCCTCAGCCAGCGGGATGTCCTCTAAGGCAGGCTGTGCCATTTCCTTCCCAATCTAGAGTTGCCCCAGCGCAGGCTCTGGGCACAAGGGCTTCACAACCCCACCCACCCCCACCCGGCCAGGGTGCCCCCAGCCCGCTCTCCCAGTGAGTAAGGTGAACCCCGGGGCTGGCTGGGTAAATTCTGACCCTCCTCTTGTCTTTTCCAGGAATCCCAAGCTGAAGACACTACTGGCCATCGGAGGCTGGAACTTCGGCTCTCAGAAGTGAGGTGACCAGAGCACCTGGCCAGGGGTCAGGCCAGGCTGAGGGGGAGCGGGAGAGGGGCCTGCATTCCGGGGCTGACTTTCCTTCTGGGTTCCTCCTGGGAGGGCTGGGCGCCAGAAGCACCTGGTCTGAGGGCAGCACAGAGATTCTGGCCTCTTTCCAGGCCCCAGTCTCTTCCTCCATGGAATGGGTGGAGGGAGGGCCCCACCTAATCCCATGCAATGTCCAGTGTATGCACTTTTGAGTTCCTCCGGAAGGATAGCTTGTCTGATAATTTTCCTTCCACTTCTGAGTATCAAAAGCAGTCTGTGGATTAAGCTTGGATGTCAAAATATTGGCATTTCTAGGATATTTTTGATAATAGAATGGGTTATTTGGACCTAGATATTTTCTAGAAAATCCAGAATGTATGGTTCTAAAAATTCTAAACCAATATTTCTAAAACTTTTATGGCTTACGAGCCCTTTTGAGAACCTGATGAAATTTATGAATCACCTTTCTCAAATACTGCTTATATACAAAAGGTTCCTGGTTGGGGGGTTCCCGGCCATATGGACCCCACTTAAGAATTGCTGCTATTAATTAAATTGAAAAACTAATTTAAAATGCATTAAAATAGAAGCAATTCATAACAACATCAAGAACCCCAAGACACCCAGGGACTTCTTAGAGGGACATGGAGGAAGGGATGTGGGGGCTGGTTCCTGGGGCAGCTTGGGGATTTGCAAGAGCTCCCACCGGAAATAGCAAGAGTGCAGAGTCCTCCACAGATGGGAGTTAGATGAAAGTGACCAGGTTAACCCCCCAGGGAACCAGAAGAGCCGCCCCCGACTCACCGGCTGCCCTCCTCCTCCCCCTCCTCCTCCTCTTCCTCTTAGAAGCAGAGTCCTCTACTTCCTTAAGCTCCCGTGCTGGGTGACAGCTTGCTCTGATTCTCGGCTCCTGGACACTCAATGTTTGGGAGCTGGACACACTTCTAGAGTGTCCCCTTTCCTAAGCCAGGCCCGTAAGTTACCAGCAAATGTCCCGCAGCCTCTGACCGCCCTCTCCCCCCGGAAGTGCCCTTCTGGCCTGGACACCCGAGCACCAATATTCTGAGTAGTTTCTTGCTGGCCTCTGAGGAGAGAGCGGCCCACTGTCCAGTGCAAGGCAGGCCCATACTGCCCTTCGTCATCCCGCAGGTTCACAGACATGGTGGCCACAGCCAACAACCGTCAGACCTTTGTCAACTCAGCCACCGCATTTCTGCGTAAATACAATTTTGATGGCTTCGACCTTGACTGGGAGTCCCCGGGAAGCCGGGGGAGCTCTCCCTCGGACAAGCATCACTTCACAGCGCTGGTGCAGGTAAGGCTGGAGGTGGGTCACCAGGGGGCCAGAGCTGTGCCCCACAGGGCATGTGGGTGCGGTTCTGCCCCCAGGGTCAGCGGCTTCGTGCATTTACATAGCACAGACAGGCCCCTGTTTCAGTGTTCAGATTCCCGACAATGAACGTCTGCTTGGGGCCCTTAGCGGCCAGCCGGGTCCCTGCCTCTGTTCACGCTGAGCTGCCCCAGAGGACCTGACCGGTGCTTTCTAGCAGGAAGCATGGATCTCAGGGAAGGAATGCCTCCTTCTGAGTGCAGCCATCCCTGCACGGCGAACGTACATAGATGCTGGATACAAGGTGGACAGAATTGCTCAGTGAGTCTCGGGCAGAGGGCACCGACCCTGTGTCCTCTGGGTGGGCGGGGCCGAGGGCAGGCGGAGCTCCCCGGGTGGGCATAGAGCAGGGGTTCACCTGCAAGGTGTTGTTCTGGGAAACCCCACTTCCACCGGCAAATCCAGGAAGGAGTGCCAGCTCTGGCTGTTACCCGTTTGTCCAGGTTCCTTGAGTTTGAGTCTTTGGCAGGAACGGTTGTGGGGCAGGGAGGAGGGTCCTGCAAAGAATGTTGACACAGCATGAACTCTTACAAAAGAAGCCACTTTGGTGCCAGCTCACTGACAATGTGACCAGACAGTGTGATACCTTCCTCATATGTCCCTGCAAGAACCATACCCGGCTTTCCTTTTGGGCACAGAAGGCCATGGGCACCAACAAATGTCCCAAACGAGAGGAAGAGTGCCAATTGCGATAGTGAATCCCACAAGTTAGCAAATGTGATCTCGGGATTTGCATGTCTGTGAGAATTATAACCAAACACCTTGCAGATCCACAGAATGTGGGGGTTTTCATAGAACGTTTTGACCATAGTTTTCCATCAAAAGAACATGCATCCTAGAAAGCTGAGGGATACAGGGTTCACTGTTGTTCCCAGCAGCGACACCCAACCTGAGGGGGCCGGGGGCCTCCTGGAGGGCCAGCACCATGGGAGGACGGCGCTTGGGCTGCATTTGCTTAAAGATGGGTGCTGTGCAGCAGGAGTAGGTGCTCCTAAGAACAAGGCACTGGAGATAAAGCCCGATGTTGCAGAAAGAGGCAACAAAGGCCTCATGACAGGAGGGCTGCTGTTGGGATGCATGAAGGGTCCTGCCTCACCACACGAGGGAACACCAGGTGAGTGCCTGGAAACAGACGGCTGGTAGCTTTGGTGACGGGCATGTGTGTAGTTCTTCTGAAAACTCTAGTTTCTCAGGGAGAAACTAGAGCCAAGGCCCAGAGGTTAAGACAGGAGGGCAGGGTGACACATCGCCCTGGGCTTCTAGACTCATGGCAGCATAAGGACCTGCCCAAGGTGAGGTTGGTACATCCCACCGAGCTGGCAGGTGTTGAGGAAGAGGGGACATCTAGTGTCTGGTGATGGCAGGAGGCCAGAGGCTTCCACTGTGAGCTGGGCAATGGTTGTCATGGTTAATCCAGGCCAGATGGTCGGGAAGCCAGTGAGGATGGTGGAGTCGGCCACACACCTGAGTAGCTACTGGACCCACACCAGAGGCAGTGAGCTGAGACAGAGGATGTGGCCGGAGGCAGGGGCCCCTGAAATCGGGGGTTAGAGGGAGTGCGCCTGTCGGCTGTCATGTGGCTCGGCCTTGACTGTGGCTGAACCAGCAGGTGGGGGGCAAGGGCCGAGGGCTACATGATGTCACCGAGAATGGCGGCTGCAGTGGTGAGTGCATCGGTGCTCAGATCCTCAGGCACTGTGACAGGCGCTATGACAAGATGTGGGCTTCTGCAGCTGACAGGCCAGGATGGGCTGCAGGAGCAGCGTCCAATGGCATGTGCCTGGGGAGCTGGGGTTTGGGGAGAAGGGAACCCACAAGCCCAGTGCAGCAAAGGGGTGCCCAGTCCAGCCCTGTGTCGCCAGCGTTCCAGAGTCAAGGTGGACAGAGAGGGCTGGGCTCACGTTTTCCACTGGATCCGGCCCTGAGGGTAGGCGTCCTCTCTAGGGGCGGAATGACAGATGTCTGGTCGCTGTGGGCTACTGGAGACAGAGCAGCAGCTATGAGGACAGAGCCGCGGAGTCAGAGGAGCTGAGGGGCCTTCAGAGCGGGAGCCCCAGGGACTTTGCCAACCGGGCTCAGGCTGCGCTGTGGTCCCGCCCATGCAGCCACATTGTTTTGTCACAATGATCTCATCACACGCCTTTTTTCTTGGAGTCTTGTGTGGAAGGAGGTGATGTCATCTTTGGTTCCATTTCATGTTAGCTTCCTTGTTTCCTCATTATACACAGGTGCCGGTGTGGGTGACAAGCTCTGTGTTCAGCAAGGCACAGGCCAAGGGTCTGGGGTCTGTGACAGACTCAGGACCAGGTGGAGCAAGGTGACGGTAGGGTGACAAAGGGACATGGCGACTTGTGTGGGGGAGGTACAGGTCGGTGCTGAATGATGGGACCACTGAGCTCCTGGGTCCCTAAGGGTGAGCAGGACGTCCCAGTTCCCTAGGCTGCCATCAGCCACCAGGTGGCAGCAGGGGACAGGAGGCAAGGCCACAACTCCAGACTGAGGAATGTCTGTTTGGGGGCTCAGATGTCCCCTTGCTCCATGAGAACAGGCCTGTGACACTCAGTCTCCCCCAGACCCTACACTTGCCTGGCTGTGCTGGCCACAGCTCTCAGGCTGTGGACCCTCTTCACTTCCTGAGGTGACACGGTGACCCTGCCAGGCCTCAGGGATGGCCCTGACCCACCCCTCAGGCCCTCTCAGGCCCACCTTCTATCCCAGGGACACTGCTGCCACTTGAGGCCTCTGGCGGCCCTGGGCCCGTCTCCCAGCAGCCAGATCCACAGGCCACAGGAAACCCCTCACCCCACCCCCGCTGCCACACCTGCCCCAACCGAGTTCTGCAGCCTGAGTCCTTGGGCTCCGAGCTGGATGCTGACCCCAGAGCCCGCCGCTCGTAACCACAGCCCAGCATGGCCAGAGGCCCTCAGCACCACAGCCCCCTGCCCTTCTTACTGACCAGGCTCACGTGGTCCTCACCTAGTCCCCTCGCCCCAGAGCTGTTGACCAACTGCCCCTCACACAGCACCCCCAGCCCCTCGGTACCTGCTGGAGGGGTGGAGATAAGGACACACCCTCGCCAGACCCGCCTGTGCTCTCACTGGCCAGGTCCTGATGGGCAGGTGGGCCCGCCCCTCCAGGTGCCGCCCAGGAGGCATAAAGCCGGGCGGTGGAGGCAGCTCACAAGGAACCTGGCCATGACGGGGAGCAGTGCCCTGCTGCTGGCAGCCCTCGCCTTGCTCTGTACCTGCGGTGAGTCTGGGCCCCGCTGCACTTCCAGACCTTCTGCCTGGGGGTCGACAAGGACCTATGTGCCACTCCCTGTGACTGGTGCCACCTTCCCAGGCACCCAGCCCTCCTCCCTCGCAGAACGGGGATGTGAGCAAACAAGTGGGCCCCGGCTCACTCCAGTCCCCACCCCAGCCCCAGCGTCACCACAAAGCCCAGTGTCTAGCCCGGCCTGACGCAACCCCAGGCCAGCCAACCTCACATAGAGGGGAAATTCCCTGGGCAGGGGCTTGACTTTCCTTCCCCTTGATACCAGGGAACCTGGAGCAAAGAAAGTCAGCTGAGATTAGGGGTGATGGGAGAGGCCTGTGGGCAGCTGAGGCGGGGTAACTGTGGGGGCCCCTAGGGCAGCGAGCGTGCTAAAACGATGGGGTTACTTGGGGCAGGTGAGCTGGGCATTGATGGGGTAAGTCTAGAGACCACTAAGTTGGAGACCTGGGGAGGTCTGGGGCTGGGGTAGGAGTACATACCCACTTCCTGGTGACATCTTGCCCCCACGGTACAGGTCTGGCCACAGGAGAGGACAACAATGAGATTTTCATGGACTTCCTACAAACGCTGCTGGTGGGGTCCACAGAGGAGCTCTATGAGGGCCCCCTGGGCAAGTACAACGTCAACGCAGGTGCCAAAGCAGCTCTGGCCGAGCTCAAGTCCTGCATAGACGGCCTGCAGCCCATGCACAAGGCGGAGATGGTCAAGCTGCTGGTATGGTGGCCAGCGGGACACCTCCTCCCTGAGGGCGGCAGCCCTGCTCCCACAGGCACCCCAACCTCCCTCAGACAGCTCATGTGCACCCAGGCCTCACTGCCTGCAGAGCAGCCCTCAGCCCCCTCCACACACACATGCATGCATGCTCACACACACAAGTGCACACGCACACACAAACACACAGGTGTACACACTGCTTCCCCAGGGCCCACCATCCCCCAGAGGCTGGGCTGGGACTGTTACCTGATGGAGCTGTGACTCTGCAGGGATCACCAGGTGGGACCCCAGCCCCTGGCCCACCCGTGTCTGCTTTCCAGGTGCAAGTGCTTGGTAGTGAGGATGGTGCCTAGTGGACCCCAGACGTGGCTACAAGCAGCTGCAGGACCAGCTACACAAGCCGCCATGGCCATGTCACCCCCTAGCCACTGCTCACGTATGAATTTATCCTCAAGCCCTTCACTTAATAAAGCTTTCTGCATCTCAGAGTCTGGCTCATCTTTCCCTCAACTACACACACAAGCACAAGGTCACACGCATGAAGCATGGATAAGCACCAGATTCAGCGGGCAGACACACCCCCCCCCCCCGTGGAAATCTTTCTGACGCCCTAGTAGGCACCTGGGCAGAGCAGGACGGATGGGAAAAGTCCACAGCCTGGGTGGGAGGCAGGGAGGCAGAAGCGCCTGCAACAGGAAGTGGCCCGGCTGGGTGACAGGCGGTGGGGCGCCCAGTTCCCCAATGGTACATACAAACAAAATACAGCACGGGGCCAGGGGCTGAGAGCAGTCTCTGTCCCCAGCCTCACCCAAGGGAGAGTCTGCCGGGAAGACAGCCCAGCCCGATCCCAAAGGGACCCTGGCTGAGTCGAGAAACAAGCACTGAATCAGGACTGGCCCGCCCACAGTGCACAGGACAGAGCAGGGTCTCGGAAGGTCCTACAGGAAGTAGCAGCTCCCACTCCCACCCTGCCCACCCACCTGCACCCTGGATCCCAGGACACCTACCCGCTGAACATTCCTGCTCCTGTCCCCAGGCTCAGGGGTCCCCACCGGGGCCAGGCTGAGTAGGTTCAGTTCTGGCTCTCACAGCCTTTGCTCCGTGGCCACCTGGCTCTGGGCCTCAGTGTCCCTTCTACTGCCCTCCATGCCTGTGTGTCCCCACTGCAATGAGCACAGCAAGTCCTGGGACCAGAGCCATGCCTGGCGAGGGTGGCGTCCCTCTGATAGATGCCATTGTCTCCATCACACAGCCAGGGATCTAGAACCCGCCATCCCACAGAGCCACATTCTAGAGCTCAGGGGCCAGGACCCCTCCCCAATTCTCAAAGCTCCCAGTGGGAGAGGCGGGAGAGGGAGACGCTGTCCTCTCTATGCTCCTTTTTTGGGAACCGAGGACGATGCAACAGGACTTCTGAGGAGGCTCGGGCCACGGGTTGCTTTGAGCACCGTTCCTGGACCAAAGAGGTAAGGGCTCCTCCACGGGCTCCCCTTTACTCACTGCTCCTTGCCCAACTGGCCATGCCCAGGATCCCGTGGGTGGGAGGAGCCTGGCGTCCTAGAGCCCCTTGGGCCAGTGAGCGCTGGTCAGTAAGGGCCCGAGGACATAACTCGTGGGTCTGATGCCCCTTGTCCTTGAGTAGGGGAGCATGAGGCAAACTCACGAGTTTAAGCGGAAGCTTCCCTTAAGTCTGGGTCTCAGCTTGAGACCCACTGAGCAGGCTGTGGCTGGCAGTTTGCCCATCAGTGGGGGAAAAAGCAGTGATGGGGGTGAGGGCCTGGAGCCTCCCAGCACTGGGTCATCCTCTTGTCCCTGGACAGACCTGGTCATGGCAGAGGAGATATGGGTGGGTACCTGGAGGCCCCATCGCCCCCGGGGGCCCATCATGGCTCTCTACAGCAGCCCTGGACCCAAGTACCTGATTCCACCTACCACAGGTCAGTGCCTGTGAGCCCAGGAGGGGGCTGGTGGGGGGGACAGGAGCCAGGTATTGGGTGGGGCGGCCTGGGCTGGACGAGTGGTCCTGGGGCTCATCCCCGTCTCCCAGCCCATCAACCCCTCTGGGGTCAATAGGGTGGGGAGAAGGTTGGGGGTCTGGCTCGAGGCTGCTCAGAGGCCCCTCCCTACAGGCTTTGTGAAGCACACGCCCACCAAACTGCGAGCACCTGCCTACAGCTTCCGTGGGGCCCCCATGCTCTTAGCAGAGAACTGCTCCCCGGGGCCTCGCTACAGTGTGAACCCCAAAATACTGAGAACTGGCAAGGACCTCGGCCCTGCCTTCTCCATCCTGGGGCGCTACAGCACCAAGACCACACTAACCCCTGGCCCCGGTGAGTGACAGTGGCCCAGCCTCCGCCAAGCCACTCTGCTGGTGGCCACTTCATGTCCATGAGCCAAGGGTAGGAGGGAGCAACATGTCCTCGTCCTCGTGAGAAAGATGAGCTGCTGACCCAGCACAGACTCTGAGCCATCTCAACCCAGCTGGGACCTGGGTCACACTCGGCCCCAGTCCCTGCCCCAGGCCTAGGTCAGCACTTCTACTCTGGGCACTCCGACCAATCCGTCACCGTCTGTGTTGGGGCCCAGAGGCCCCACACCTGCAATGCTGGGGGTCCTCTTTGAGCCCCCTGAGCTGGGCCGGGCACCTGCAGGGATGGTCCTGGCTCTCCCAGCGCCCTCTCTCCTCCTTCCCCCCAGGCGAATACTTTCCAGAGAAATCTGTCAGGCACGTGTTTGACTCAGCACCCAGCCACTCCATTTCTGCACGGACCAAGGCCTTCCGAGTGGACAGCACCCCAGGTCCACAGGAACCCCAACAGCCCGCAGCCAATGGGTCAGGGTTGGGGGCGGGGGGGCAGAGGGAGCTGGGGCAGCCGGTCTCCTGGAGGTGGAGACTCAGTGCCCTCCTGTCCGCAGGCCCCGCCGCCTACATGCTGCCGGTGGTGCTGGGGCCGCAAACGGTGGGCAAAGTGTCCCAGCCTTCCTTCTCCATCAAGGGACGCAGCAAGCTGGGCCACTTCAGTGACGACCTGCACAAGGCAAGGGGCGCCCAGCGGGAGCACAGCCCCCCCACGCCCACCTTGCCCTCCCCCCAGAACCCAGGACCCGCAGCCTGACTCCACCCTCCTGAAGCCCCTCGACGGTCCTCTGGGTGCCTGCCACGTGCCACGTGCCCGGGTCACGCTCCAGTGCCCAGCAGGGTTGAGCAGGGGAGGGCAAGCAGCAGTTACATGGGTGCTTGCAGAAGACGAGGAGGAGAAAAGTGAGCTGTGCGGTTTCTGCGGGCAGGGCTCGGGCTGCAGACAGAGCCAGTGCTGAGGCTGACGTGGGCCTGTGCCCGTGAGCTTGAGGAGCACAGCTGACCCACTACCCAGCCCAGCCCACGGCCCTCGGGCCCCCGGCAGTGTCCCTGCTGGAAGGGGTCTCTGTCACACACTCACAGAAGGGATGAGCCCAGGGGCTGGCACATGCTGGGGTGGCACTGCTACCGTAAGGTTGAGGTAGAGGGTCCCACAGCGCTGGGGTCAGCCCCACGGTGACTGTTTGGAGACAGAAGGGGCCTGACACACAGATGCAGTGACTCAGGACCTGAAATCCACTGTCCCACGCTGGCCCTTTGCCCTCGGGTCACACGGCCTGCCGGCAGAGCCTGTCTGAGCCTCTCTTGCCTCCCAGACCCCAGGTCCCGCAGCCTACCGTCAGACAGACATGCAAGTGACCAAGTTCAAGGCTCCACAGTACACCATCGCGGGCCGAGTGGAGCCCCCGGGGGACAAGACCCTCAAGCCAGGACCAGGAGCCCACAGCCCTGAGAAGGTCTGGGAGGAGCTGGGCCCAGAGGGGTGGGCGGGCTGCAGCCTGCAAGGCTCACAGTGCCCGGCCCTTTCCCCCGGCTGGCAGGCTCTGTGTGCCCACACACCAGTGACAGTTAATGCTCCTGAGCCCTCACCATGTACCAGGCTCTGTTCAAACCTGGCAGTGTGGCCTTCATGCTAGTCCTGGCCTGGGATTCAGGAGGGATAGTAAAGCCACCATCAGCAACTGCAGGCCCAGTGAGGGCAGAGCCTGGGTGGGGCCGGGCTGCCCACTCTTCTCACAGCCTCTTCTCTCCTAGGTGACAATGACCAAGCCCTGCGCCCCCATTGTCACCTTTGGCATCAAACATTCGGACTATATGACGCCCTTGGTCGTAGACGTGGAATAGCCTTGGTCCCAACCCGACCATCACCCTGAGACTTTCCTGGACTGTGGACTGAGCCGGCTTGGCCCCGCAGGGCAGAGCACGCTCATTTGGACAATTGTGAGGTTATTTTTTCTATGCTCCTTTCCCATTTGCTAATCTTGTTTCCTACTTGCCCACACTTAATAAATCATGATTCCATTAGAAATGGGTTTGTCCTGGGGGGAGCATCAAGCTTTTTGAGAGGCCCCCATAGGCTGCAGTGCAGCCATCAGTGCAGGAAGCCATCCTGGCTTCCAGGGCCAGTGGCCTGAGGAGATGCCCTCCGGCCCTCTAAGTCTGGGAGCAGACTCCAAAGACGGCCACACCTGCTCCTGTCCCTGCCACGAGCACTCCCCATGTGACTGACTCCCCCTGCTGAGAGGTGGGGGTCTGTCACTCCCCTCGAATCTGGGCTAGGGCCTGTGGCCACCCCAAATCGACGCATCATGACTTCTGATGCCAGGGCGTACAACACCCAAAGGAGACATCCTCTCCAGGACACCCCCAACCTTGTTCACCATCACAGCAGCAGCCAGGCCCTCAGCTCCCAGCGGCACTCACCTTCAGGTGATGGCAGCCCAGCCCTGCGGCCCCAGGTGAGGCCTTGACATCATAGAGCAGGGACAGTTTTTCCTGCCATGCTTGGCTCAGGTTCCAACCAACCAACCAACCGAGACATAAATCACTATTGCCATTTTAAACGACTAGGTTTTAAGGTGATCTGTTCTACATCCCAGATTACAGAGGAGGACATGGGCACAAAAGGTGGCATCTGAGCTGGGCCTGAGGGGTCTTTCTAGACGCTGTACCGAAGTCCAAGGTCAGGCCTTGACGTGGTCTGGTTTCAGCTCAGCCTTGGGGAGAGGTCACTCGGCGTGGGTGGCCCTGTCTGTGGCCCGTGGGATTGCCAGCAATGCTACTGAGTCAGCAGCTCACATTCGATCTGTTTAATCCCCGAGGAGATGCTTCTGGTGTCCCCACCGGAGTTACAGAAGCCTGGGCGGACGAAGGCGAGCCTGGGACTGCCCACAGGAGGGGTATAGGGACTGGGGAGATCAGAGAGCGGAGCAAGCGGTGTATAGCCCATCAGTGCCCACAGCCAGTCCGTGGACCGGGACTCCAAAGCTCCCTGAAGCCCCCACGGGAACAAGAACATCAAAGATTTCGTGTTTGCTTCCTGGAGAAGCTGTTTATTTTAATCTTGCTTTATGGGGTAGAGGCTGGCAGTCTGTCCTCATTTGACAGGCTGGGCCCCAGGTCCTTTTCTGTTTTACTGGTCTCAGGGATCAGTGTTGGCAACTGTACTTATCCACAGGCCTAGGTGCCAAGTGTACAGGGCTGAGCGGGAGGGTGATGGCATGTGGGAACCAGACGGCACGTGGGGGCGGCATCAGTCACCACGCCCCCTTCATGGTATTCATCCGAACACCATGAGAGTGAGAAAGTCAGAAGGGAACTGACACCCAGGCCGCCAAATGGCTGCAGAGCTGTGGAGACAGAGGTGGGGACAGAACTAGCAACGGGACTTCTCAGAGAGGTGGCAGAAAGCACTTCCGAAAGCCAGTCTGCGTTGGCAGGGCCAGTGGCAGTGCGGCCAGAGCAACCTGCTGTCAGGACATGGCGAGCCCAGGAGGGGGTCAGGCGTGTGACTGCCTGCGGTGACCAGCTGTACACACGGGTAGCAGCTTCCAGCTTGGTGAACAGTGAACAAGTCCCCGTGATGAGGGTTGACATGAGACAAGCAGAGGTCAAAGCCAAAGCTGGGGTGCGCAGGGCCACTGGGGAGAGAGGCAGGACCTCGGGGCTAGAATGTGGTGGGGGCAGCCATGCCCCAGACACAGCAGCATCTAAGCCGACCTCAGTGACAAGAACCCATGCTGGATGGGTGGGGACAGATAGGACAGAGCCCTCGGGAGCTCAGAGGGGGCCCTCCTTCCCCGGGGGCTGAGGGCCAGGCCACGACAGCAACCATGTGAGGATGGGTCGGGCCTGCAGAGGAACAGGGAGCAGCAGTGTCCAGGGCGGAGGCCAGAGCCCGACGGGGCGCAGCAGGCGCTGACAGGCACCAGGCTATGGCCACATGTAGGGCGATGGTGCAAGTGGATGGACAGCGAGCCACTCGTCTTCAGGAAGGTGCGTGACTGGGAAGGCAGAAGACGGGAACAAGGGCAGAGCTGACGGGGACCCCTTTTCTAACACGTGTTTTCATGTCAAGGGTGCTGGGTTCTCACTGCAGGGTGACAAGCCACTGGCCTGGCTGGGCCTGTGCTTTGCTTTGTGTGAGCCGGGGGCTGGCCATGTGGGCAGTAAGGGAAAGGGGAGCGGGGCGGGCATGTGCAGAAGCTGGGGGCGAGGGGGTGGCTCAGAGCTCATGCACAGCAAGGGGACACTCACTGTGGGAGGAAACTGCCCGTTGACCCTGAAAAAGTGACTTATGGGTTCCATGAGGACGGTCCATGCAGGGAAGCCCCTCCCTGTCCCTGCTTGACTCTGAAGTGCTAGATGGGCCCGTTTCTGCAGCCCTGCTCTCCTGGAACTACATCTTTGGTGCTGGAGAGATCCTAAGTTCTGACACAATGGGAGTTTCTGCTCACGGGTACACAGCTGCGAGATCCAGAAGGATGCGGGTCCAGTGCCGCCAGCCACGACTGCAGCCACTCCTTCGTCCACACCCCTGCCCTTCCCCGAAGGTCTGGCTTCAGGCAGAGGCCTGGCGGTGGGCCCGTGCTTGGCAGCCCGAGCCAGGAGTAACTTCCAGCCCTGGGCTGAAGACTCTCGGTTGGAGGAGATGGCGCTGAGTAGAGGCCCACAGCCGCAGCCGCTTCCTGTGTCAGGCCCAGGCACCGCGGACACCAGACGTGGCCTTACCAGACAAGGATAACCAGGCAGAGGAGCCATGAGACGTCAGAGCCAAGGGCCTGTGAAGGGCTGCTGGCCCCAAGCGGCCGTGGCCAGGATGTCCAGCTGTTCTGCTCAGGCACGGCTCTGCCAGTGCCTGTGGCACCTGAGCCCCTGCACACATGGGACCAGCCAACACAGCTGAGTCAGAGGCAGCCGTGGGCTCCTGGCCACACAGGAAGAAGATACCTAAGCCACGGTCATCGTTGCAAAGGAGTATTTTGTAGGCAGGTCCTCTGGAGCCCAGGACACCAGGTAGGGAAGACCTTGGTTGCCCGGGCACACGCAGAAGCCAGCTCCCACTGGCTCACGTCCTTGCCCTGGACAGGAGGTACGAAAGAATGAAGAACAGGACGACCAGACCCAAGGCCATGCCGCACAGCAGCTTCCGGTTGTCTCGCCCAGACCGCGCCATTGTGGAAAAGCGCTTCACGCTGCCCGTGAGCAGACCTGTCACGCTCATGAAATCCGAGTCCTGAGGAAAGAATCCAAGCTTGGTCACATGGGTGCTGCTGTAGTCACACAACAGCCTAGCCAACTGTCCCTCCATGTCTTTCCTTAAGGAAAGAAGAGTCTGTGAGACTGTGCCTTTCTGGGACTCTGTTCCATCCTTTGTTTACACCTCATGTCTCTCTGTCTGGTCCCCAAAAGATGGTTTGCAGCCAAAGACGGGTAAGATATCTCACGGGAGACACAACCTAAGCCAGGCGGAACCGAGTGGGGACCCAAATGAGCTGCCTTGGACAAATATGGGAAGGGGCCTTGCCTCCCCTTCCCCCTGCTTGGGAAAGTCTGTTGCCGGCTCTGGCTTTCCCCTTGCACCTGGTTCCACTTCTAGCAATGGAGTTGTTACAATGTGAGAGACTTGATCCTGAAAAGGTACCTGCTTTAAGTAAAAACATCCTGGGACCTTTGTGTTTAAAGACAAAGGGTGATTGGAATGAACATTTTCTGTTATGAGGTCTGAGCCTCACAGACCGTGTAAGAAACAATGTTGCTTTCATGCAGTTGTAGACCTATCACTAAAAACCTCCAGCCGGCTTTATTCTGGGCTCCAGCCCTCTGAGACTGAGAGACCCCTGGCCTTCGGAGAGATTTAACTGCATTAAGTCTCTGGTTGTTTCTTGCTTAAAAACTTAACCCAAACCGCCCCTTCTCGCCTCCTCACTGCCCTTGTTGCGCGGGACGTGACATGCTGCCTCCATGACCTGCCGGGGCATGGGGTGGGGGGCTAGAGCAGGCAGCACAGGGCAGAGCTGCCCACGACATTCATGTGCAGACCCTTACCATGCCATCCAGGTACCGGTTCTGCTCCTCAGCATCCCTATCGATGTCCAGGGCCAGCTGGTCAGGACAGAAGGGCAGGGTTAGGCCAAGGGAGACACACGGGACAGCGCCTGACCCCCGACAAGACCAGCATACGCTGCCAACAACCCTGCCACCACCAGAAGTCAGGTCCAGGTGTCACCTGGGCTTCACACAGGTGACCACTGCCATGGATGGGACAGAAGGATGGGAAGCACATTTAACCCTTCCAGGACTCTACCCTCCCTCTGATCCCACTCGAGTGCCAGGTGGAGGTGGAAGAGGCCACTACTGACCGATTTGAGCCTAGTGACTTTGGAGGCAAGGCTGTCGGTTATCCGCTTGTTCTCCCGGTCTAGAATCTCCTCCACAGCGCCGGAGCTCTGAGCTGAAAGAAGAGAGAGGCTGAGGCGTACATCCACCCGTGAGCCCTTGCCCCTGTACATTGGCCCTTTGTGGCCTCAGGGCTCCCACTACAATCCCATGTGCCCAGTGTCACATCTGGGGGAACGGGGTCCACCTGTTTGTTGAGCAGGTCCAGTTGTAACCCAGGGTCTGGTGCAAAGACGTCGCACACGAGACAGGCTGAGGACAGTGTGTGTGACCACCTGTTGTGTGAGTGCATGGCCTGAGCACATGTCCAGGCTGGGACGGGCAGGCACCCCAAGTGTACAACCACAAACAATTTCGTGAAACTGGCACTTTAGGGTACTGTGACACAATCTGTACCATCCCTCCATGGATGTCACCAATGGTGTACATGGGACCTGTTTTACGAGATAAACAGTAAACTGGTGGATGTAGGAAAGATATAGGAGAGGCACCCAGGGGGCAGCAGGAAGGTCCCTGCAGGGTACACCTGTGAACTGGGTCCTGGTGAGGTGACAAGTAACCAGAGAGCCGACAACTGAGCAGTTCTGCCCAAAACAGACCCCAAGGGCAGGGATGACATTTGATCAGGGTTGCGACCCACAGAGGGCGTGGCCGAGTGTGGTGCCTGCTGAGACCTGCCAGTGACTAGGGCTGGCCCAGGTGACCCGCAATTACCATCACATCAGGTGTGTGGAAACCCCCTGCACCCACTTAAGAGTGTAAACTTGCCGGGGGACAGAAGCCTCAACGGGACCCCTCTACCGGGGGAGCAGCCCCCGGAGTCACTGACGTGCGACCCCTAAGGACAGGGTGTTACGTCCCACCAGCCACTTCGCGTTCGCTAACCCCTAACGACCAAACAGCTCAGCAAAGCCGCCATCAGCACCAAGCGGGGCCCCGAGGGCCAGCGGAGCGCCGGGCCCCCGTCCCCACGAGGCCTGCTCCCGCCCGCCCACCACGCAGCCTGCGGACCGTGCGGACGGTGGGGGCCGCGGCCGTCGGGCCCCCCAACCGCGCGGTGCGGACGGGCGGGCGCACCCGCAGGGCCCCGGCGACCCCTCGGCGGCTGGAGCCCCGTCGGCCCGGCCCCGGCCCCGCCCGCCAGCAGGGTCTCCCCGCCGACGCCGGCCGGGCCCGCCGCCACCGGCTCCGCTCCCGCGCTCACCCCGAGCCCAGTCGGCCATCGTGCGCGGCTCCGGCCCCGGGCTCCGTGGACCGACGCGCCGCTGGCTCCCGCGACGTGGCAGTCACGGGAAGGGGCTCCGGCCCCGCCCCTTCCGCTCGGGCCGCCGGCTTCCGGACGGGCCGGTCGGGGCGTTGACGTACACTTGTCACTGTCGCCGAAGGCCGCGTCAGGTCCCCAATGGCCCTCACCCAGGCGACAGAGGGGCGGCGAAGTCCGGGCAGGAGCCGACCCGCCCGCTGCGACGCGGTTAAGTCGCAGGTTCGCCAAGTCCCGGCCCCAGTTAATGCTGGAGGGACGCGGCGCAGATCGGTGCCCGCCCGAGCGAGCGCCCCGGCAAGACGGTGGAGCGGGGCCGCAGGGAGGTGGAAGGGCGGGGACGTGTGGCCGCAGGAGCTGCCCGCTTTTGCACGCGGGCGCTGCTGACAACGGGCCTGGCGCGACCCGGACGAACGCTCGCCGCAGGAGGCACCGGCGGAGGGATCAGCTGCTGTCGTTAGTCCCGACGCAACGGGAGCCCGGGTAGCGGCCAGGCAGCGTCGCGCTTACACAGCTGCGAGTGGCGCCGCGCCGCACGTGGTCAGGCTCCGCCTTCATCCTGACCTCCCCGCGACCCTTTCTCCCCCCACGGCCACTGTCCGCCTTCCCAGGGGCTGCTGCTCCTGCCTCGCGTCCCCGTCCCCCACGTCCTTTCCTGGCTCACTTCTTATCGTCCGGTCTCAGGGAAAATGCCAGCGCAGAGCCCTTTGCGGCGCAGCACGCAGCCCAGACAGAATCCCTTCTCAGCAAGCCCCCACCCCCGCTGTTTGTAAGAAATCAGACCCAAGTCCCTTGTTTTACATTCTAATACACCAACTTTCTCGGGTATAAATCGGGCGCTCGGGCACCAGGTCGCCCTGTGGAGGCACAGCCAACTGCGGACGCTACTGGACTTGTCTACACCGGACCTCCGGTCACGTGCCCCTCAGCCGAGCCGGCGCCGGGAACCGAGGACCAGGACTGCTACCATGTCCGTCCTCCAGCTGCAACCCGTCGTAAGATGCCCCCGTAAGGGGGGCTGACCACGTAGTGCAGACGCCCTACCCTCCATTTCACCCTTTAGAACCGAGTGCCAATAAGCGGACGGGGAGCTGGGGTTCCTCCAGCGCAAGCCGCGGGCTCCAACACGCTCGCTTCGCGGCGCCCGCAGCGCAGGGCGGGCACGCCGCTCGCTTACAAGCACGCCCCTTCCTTTCTTAAGTCACAGCACTAGGACAGCCTGAAGTCCGGTTTGTCCGTTTTTTCTAGGCTGTCCCTGACGTTTGCAACGGAAGCTCCGCGAAGACAGGGTCGTGTGGGTGCTGTTTACCCGCATCGCGGCGCCCCGCATGCAGGAGGCACTCAAACACGTAACCCAAGTGGTCACGGGGCTGCAAAGCCCTTTTCACCTGCGCTTTCCCCGACACCGCATTCGTGCTGCGGCTCCAGGGGGCGTTGTTGTGCGTATGGTGGGGGCTTGGGGGCTGCGGCCCTCTCCTGCCGGGAATTCCGGCCCGAAAAGCGGGGCTGGTCACTAGGCCCCAAATGCCAAAGGTCACCGAGTCGGAGCTGGAAGCCCGAGCGGAGCCGGAGGCAAAGCCCGCCAGCGCCAAGTCCCGCCCCCGTCAGGCGCACGCAGCCCAGGCCCCGCCCCGCGGCGCCGCGCACGCCCGTCCCGGCGTCCCCCGCGCGAGCCCCGCCCCGCCCCGCGGCGCCGCGCACGCCCGTCCCGGCGACCCCCGCGCATCGAGTCAGGGCGAGGCGGTTGGAGTCCGGTCCGGAGCCGCGGGGCGTGGCCCTCCCTCCTTCCCGGCGCCGCGTGCCGGGGGCGCCATGGATCCCGCTGTGGTGGCGGATGCCGTGGAGACGGGGGAGGAGGACGTCATTATGGAGGCTCTGCGCACGTACAACCGGGAGGTGAGCGGGGCCGTGGACGTGGGACGTGCGCGGAGGCGGTGGGGCAGGTGGGGCACGCGCGTGGCCGGCAGAGGGTGCGTGAGCGTGGGAGGGAGCGCGGGGGGGAGGGCGCCGAGCACGCGAGGAGCTGCCGCGGGGAGTCGGGTGCGCGCCTGGGGAGCGGGCCTTCGCCGGCGGCGCCCGCGGCCTCGGGGCCCCTCGGGAGGCCGGGCGCTGCCCTCGGGCCCCGGCGCTCCCTGAGCCTTGGGCGTCTCCGCAGAACTCCCAGAGCTTCACGTTTGCCGAGGCCCAGCGGGAGGACAGGAAGGTGGGTGCTGGCGGCGGGCGGGGGCCGGGGCGGGGTCCCTGGCCGAGACGCCCGCCGGAGCCGCTCTCCCTGTCCCCGCAGAGACTGGCGGAGCGGCTGGTGTGGGGCCTGGAGCGGGGCTCGCCGCTGTCCCGCCGCGCCACCTGGCTGCAGGGCATCCGCATCCTGTCCCGGGACCGCAGCTGCCTGGGCCCCTTCACCAGCCGCCAGAGCCTGCGGGCCCTGGCCTGCTGTGCCGGCCTCTCCGGCCCGGCGGGGCCCGCCCCCGAGGCCCCGAACACGGAGAACATGGACCTCGTCCTCGAGGCCCTCAAGTGCCTGTGCAACCTGGTGCTCAGCAGCCCGGCGGCCCAGGCCTTGGCGGCCGAGGCGCGCCTGGTGGTGAGCCTGGCGCGGCGCGTGGGGCTGCTCGCCGACAGCCGCGTGCCGCACGACGTGCAGTTCTTCGACCTGCGCCTCCTCTTCCTGCTGACGGCGCTGCGCGCAGACGTCCGCCAGCAGCTGTTTGGGGAGCTGCGGGGGGTGCGCCTGCTGACGGGCGCCTTGGAGCTGACGCTGGGGGTGACCGCCCGAGACCGCGCCCCGGAGCCGCTCCCCGCCCAGGAGACGGAGCGGGCCATGGAGATCCTCAAGGTGCTTTTCAACATCACGTTCGACTCCGTCAAGAGGGAGGTGGACCAGGTGAGTCGACCTGCGCCGTGGCTGGTGTGGCTGGTGCTCGCGCGACGTCGCTGGGGAGTCAGCCCGCCTTGCCGACGGGCGTCTGGCACGGAGGAGGGAGGGGGCAAGGAGCCACCAGTTCTGGGCCCCGAGGAGGGATTCCGAGGGACGCGGGGGGCAGGGCTCCTACAGCCTGGCGGGAGGGCTGTGGTGAGAGGCTGCGGGGGAGTCCTGCCACCAGAGTGCGTGTGGGGCCGGGACGCGTTAGGATGCACACCCACGGGGCCGCGTTGCTCTTTGTGGGGGTGGGGGTGGGGGCGTACACTCAGCGAGATGCACGTCACGGCACGGGGTCCTGGAGTGGGGCAGACACCACGCCGCCTGGCAGCAGTGGGACACTGTGGCTCTGTGTCACAGGAGTCTTTCTCCTTGTCAGGAAGATGCTGCCCTTTACCGGCACCTGGGGACCCTCCTGCGGCACTGTGTGATGGTGGCTGCTGCTGGAGACCGCACGGAGGAGTTCCATGGGTGAGCGTGGGGCCTGTCATCCCGGGAGGAAGTGTGCTCACCAGTGTAGATGGGGTTCCCAGCCCAGCCAGTGGACCGGGCTCCACGCTGCAGAATCTTCCATCTGAGTGGGGCTAGACGTGAGTGTGTTTCCAGAGAGCCCGGCATTTGCAATACGTACTAGGATAAGAGCCGTGAGTGTGGACGGGAAAGTGCCACTGGACCTTGGGTAGTGGCAGTGGGTGGCATGGTATCCATAGGGCGATGTGGTTCCCCACCGCCATTTTCGGTTCCTTGTGCGTAGGCAGACCCTGGTTTCCCAGAGATTGCCTATGATGTTTTAGCACAGACGTGGCGGCAGGTGGGCCATCTGCACAGAGTGCTTCCCTTTTTGGGGACCTACCCCACTGGGCAGGAGTGCCCGAGATCAGTGCCCCCTTCAGCCTCGGCCCCTGGTGCTGCTCCTTAGGTTCGTGTTGTGTGGAGCCCAGCAGGGTACACCAAGGGTTGTGCCTGTGCTAGGGGACTGGATTTAGCAGGCCCCCCACCCCCATCTGTCCCCAGCCACACAGTGAACCTCTTGGGGAACTTGCCCCTCCAGTGTCTGGACGTCCTCCTCACCCTGGAACCGCAGGAAGGATCCCTGGAGTTCCTGGGCGTGAACATGGATGTGATCCGTGTCCTCCTCAGCTTCCTGGAGAAGCGTCTGCACCAGGTGGGCTGGGGGACCAGCTGTGGGGGCTGCCCATTGGCTCTGGCTTCCCAAGCAGCTGTGGCCACAGCTTTTGCAAAGTCCACACTGGTGGATGGAGATGGGCTCAGTGCCGTGGTTTGGGCCCCCAGCCTCACGGGTGCAACTGGGCAGGAAGCCAGGCCCTCTGCCCTGAGCAGCACACATGCCGGGAGGTTCACTGTGCAGCTTCCCGTAAAGCGTCTTCAGTCCCCAGAGTGCTTATTTCTCAGACCTGTGGGGGGCTCCCTCCTGAGTGGTCCTGAGAAGCCACCCAACCCCTGCTTGGGACCCCAGACTCTTAGTGTCACTGCACAGGAATTCCTCAGGAACCAGAGTCAGCTGTCCCGTGACCCCCAGGTGCCGGCATCTGAGCACAGTGGCTGGTAGGTGCTCTCAGCAGCCCTCCGGGAGCTCACGGATGTGCACACTGCACAGCACAGGCCCTCGGGGACCCACACTCACGTGCACGGTGGGCTGGGCCGTGTGCCCAGCCGTGGACACACTACCCATGACCATCGGTTCCTAGCACTACCACTGCTGGTGCTGGGATCCAGGGGGGTAACCAGGGGAGGCCGGGAGCTCCCTGGTCTCTGTCCATGACACCCACAGAGAGCGATTTTGTTCTCATGTTTCCAGCCACCGTTTTCTGAGGGCCATTTGAGTGCTCAGTTTGAAACGCTGTTTCCCCCCAGTCCTGGGTGACAGATGAGGCAGTTAGACTCAGAGCAGTTGTTTGTCTCGTCACAGCACAGAGGTGGCCCTCTGGGTTGGGTTCCAGCCCAGTCCTGGGAGGCTCAGCGGGCACTCATTGCCCTCCCGACTGCCTCCTGCTGGGAGGGCCCACATGGTGTGAGCCGCGCACAGCCGCCCGACAGCCCGCTGAGGGTATAGCCCGCTGACCAAGGCCCCTCTGCAGACGCACAGGTTGAAGGAGCGTGTGGCCCCCGTGCTGAGCGTGCTGACCGAGTGTGCCCGCCTGCACCGTCCCGCCCGCAAGTTCCTGAAGTCCCAGGTATGGCCGCGGCCACGCTGGGACCTGGTAGGGATGTCCCGGCTGCCCTGGCCCAGGCTGAGGGCAGCTGCATATCCAGGTGCTGCCCCCGCTGAGGGACGTGAGGACACGGCCGGAGGTGGGCGAGCTGCTGCGGAACAAGCTGGTGCGCCTCATGACGCACCTGGACACTGACGTGAAGAGGGTGGCAGCTGAGTTCCTGTTCGTTCTCTGCTCCGAGAGCGGTGAGTGTGGGGCCTGCCCGGCCAAGCGCTGTCCTTGCCCCCCCCAGCTTGTTTGCACACTGACCCCCACCACATCCTCAGTGCCCCGCTTCGTCAAGTACACGGGCTACGGAAACGCCGCTGGCCTCCTGGCTGCCCGGGGGCTCATGGCAGGGGGCCGGCCTCCAGGCCAGTACTCAGAGGACGAGGACACAGACACAGACGAGTACAAGGAAGCCAAGGCCAGGTGTGTGCCCCACCCTCGGGTTCCCCTCAGTCCCCCTGCTCACGGCCACCTGGACCCGGGTGGGGGGCAGTGTGACTAGGGGCGAGGCCTTTGGGAGTCTGGCACTGTTCCCAAGCGACGTGGGTACCACACACGATGTTTCCTGGAGAACAGGCTAAAGGAGCCACACCAGCGGGGGGACTGGGGGGCCCGGGTGTTAGGAGCTGATTAACTGCTGCTCCAAGATGGGGTTTCTTCCCCGTTGCCTCCCTACCGTCACTCACAGGAGAATGGGTTATCTGGCTGGTCTGGGCACAAGCAGGAGACGTGGGCTTACACCTACCTCAGGCAACCCCTGCTGTCCTAGAGAACCACTAATGTGTTCCCCACACCCCCTCCCCGGGAAGCAGCATAAACCCAGTGACCGGGAGAGTAGAAGAGAAGCCGCCCAACCCCATGGCGGGCATGACGGACGAGCAGAAGGAGCACGAGGCCATGAGGCTGGTGAACATGCTTGACAAGCTCTCCAGGTGCGTTCTGAGGGCTGGGGGGTGCACAAGAGCTTAGTTAGTACTGATGTTTGACACCGCCTAGCCTAGAGGAACGTCCAGGCCAGAGTTGGGGTGGAGGGCAGTGTTGTGTCCATTTTACAGATGAAAGCTGAGGCCCAGAGAAGAGATGGTGTCAGGTTTCATAGCCCTGAGGTAGCAGTTAAGCTTCGGGCCTGATGGACAAGTTCCCACCCAGGCTTCCCCAGGGAACAGGAGCAGCCAGGGTGAGCAGGACTCCTGCCCCAGCACACCTTTCCCTGCAGGCACAGAGTCATCCAGCCCATGGGCATGAGTCCCCAGGGACAGCTTACATCCCTGCAGGACGCTGTGTGCGAGAGCCTGCAGGGGCAGGTCTGCTCAGATTCCGACTCGGACCCCGACTGAGGACAGCCACTCTTCTGCTTCCCCTTCAGCACCGGTGCTGTCCATGGTGCCGTGACCTGGGTGCCACAGCCCCCTCCAGCTTGGAGATCCTTTCTTTGTCCCAAAATTTTGTTCACGATTCCCTCTGGTCCAATTCCTTGTCTCGGGGACTGCGAGGGTCTTTCCTGCTATCACTCTGGGAACTCGGCCTCGAGTCCCACAAATGAAGTAGTTTCTTTGATGTGAGCTGAGGGCGGGCCTTAGTGGGACTCGTGAGCATGTGTGCACCCAGGCCCAGGCCCACACATGCATGGTTGTCACGCTGGCCCAGAGCCAGCCGGTCGGGCAAGCGCTGCACTTCCTGGGGTAGAGGGTGCTGGGACTTCTCATGCTGCTGTCAGAAACACAACTTGTGTGCTGCCCCCACGGAGCTCAGGGCTGGAGTCCTCACCTGATGTGACGGGTGAAAAGGTGTTCGTGCAACCTTAGCCCTGTATTTATCACATCCCACAAGGCGGCACGGAGACACCGTCCTGCGGCAGCTTCGGGCAGCAGTGTGAATGTGTGTAAAGTACCAAGTAAAGCACATGAGGAAGTGGGAGCTGGTTTTTGTTCTTCGCAGAATTGACCACTTGCCAAGTCGCCACTCGCCCTGTTCTCAATCTGCTCGTGCTGAGCTCTAGCCCAGGGCCCCACACAGGAGGGAGGCGTGCATGCAGGGCAGGGGGCCAGCCCAGGTGCCGCTGCAATGCTGCAGTGGGGACAAGGACGCAGGCAGAAAGCTGCTGGAAGGGCCTGGAGCAGCTGAGTTTCTGGGGGAGGTTAATGTGAACGGCATGGGAGGAGAGTGGACAGGACCTGATCCTCTGTGAGGGGTTAGGGGCTCTTAGCCCACCTCCAGGGCGAACCCGGGGACACATGTTCAGTCCTCGGGTTGTTCCAGTAGAGGGAAACACGTACCCCAAGGGACCCCTCTCCACATTCAGTGTCAACAGTTGGATCCCCTCTGAGAAGACAAAAATGAAGAGGTGCCTAGTTTCTACATTAAAGTTTACTTTGTGCCAGAATGAAGGACAAATTTGCTCTAATGAAAAACAGCTGACTGAGGAGAACGGCGGGCTGGCAACCCTAGTGCCCTGCGTGGGACCCGGAACCAAACGGGCTGAGCCCGCCCTTCAGGTGGGGACCTGGGCACAGGGAAGGCAGTGCAGTCCAAGTGTCAGAGGGTCACCATCACAAGCTGGGCGGAGAGTCAAATGGCATCCAGGCAGCTGTCCCTGATGGCCCTGCGTGTCAGCACAGCTCACGGTCAGCTGCAAGCTGTCGTGCAGCATGGGGTCTGTTCAGAAATGGGTGGTGACTCCCATGTCCCCACTGGTGCAGGGGCAGCCATCACACTATTTGTCGCACTCAGTGACCTGGAACACACAGAAGTTACTCTAACACCTGGCTGGCCACAGACCTCGGCCTGGGCTCCAATTGTGTCCTAAAGCTGCTGCTGCAGAGCCATTATGACAAGGCTACCTGGGGCCTCGATTAAGCAGCAAGTCCAGGTGTGCCACCCCTTACTCTTGGGCAACAGCTCTTTACACTGTGGAATCCTATAGGACGACTTCCCAAACATCCACAGGGGCTGTCACCCTGAGCCAGGAGGACACCCCGCCTCTGCACAGGCTGCCCAGGGTAGTGGGACAACTGCCCTTCAGGGGCTCTGCTACACGGGGGGACATGACCCTCATGCCAAGGCAGCATCCACATCTCGGGAAACTGCGTGTTATCGCTTCACATGCCTATGCGCTGGAAAACTACAGCTACCAGGCTGTTTTTTGGTTCTACCCTCGGTCAGAGGCTCACACTGATGACTCCTAAGCTCTACTCGTGTGGGCTCCATGCCGCTCGGGCACAGCACTGCAGCCCCTGGAGCTGCAGCGCCCCGCCTCCACCTCAGCCTGAGTGGTGGGGGCCATTCCACTTTGGGGAAAAGGCCACTGCAGAGGTGAAGGGGCGCAGGCTGCCGGGACGCATCCCTGCCCTGCCACTTGTGAGCACGGTTAGCGTCACTGCCTGCATCTGAGTGGGGCAGGATGCCTGCACAGGCCTGGCAGCTGGTGCCAGCCATGACCGGGCCGTGGGGCAGTGAAGAGGGCAGCCCCTCGGGGAGCCTGCTCAGCGGTCTGTACCTTCCCAGTTTCCCGCCGGACAAGATCCTCCATCTCCTCCGTCCAGCCCAGCAGCTCCACCAGCCTCTCCACGCTGTGAACCAGGTCCCCCAGCTGGACCACGTCCCTGCTGCGAGGACGCCAGGCCAAGGGCCCTACCATGTCCCGGTTCATGAGCAGTCTGGGCACTGAGCTCCGCACGGCCTCCGACAAACTGGCAAAAGGCTCCACCTGGAAAACTGCCCAGACGTGAGGGGTGCATGTCCCCTTCCAACCCCCTCAGGACACTGCGTGCTGGAGGCTGAGGCCTCGGAGGGACAGCGTACACTGATGGCAGACCTCGGGTCACTGAAACGCCACTTCATGTCCTCCAGGCTCCCAGCTCTGGCCCTTCCTGGATCCCACGTCTGGTGTGACCCAGGCCCCAGGCCGAGGGGACCGAACCTGCCCGCTAAGCTTGTCCGCCTCGGGAAATGAACCCCGTCCTCGCAGCTGCTCGGGGCACAGCCCTGGATCTCCCGGGGGTGCACCCCTAGGCTGCACCTTCACACACACCTGGCTCCATGGGCCTCTGCTGGCTTCACCTGGCCTCTGCCATGCCCCTGACTCTCCCTGCTGCCACGCGTGTCCCCCCGAGTCTGTCTGTTCACGACACAGTACCCAGACGGACAGGAAGTCAGACCGCCTTCACTGCTGGCCCCTCACCTGCTCTGTGTGGTCTGGGCCGCTGTGCAGTGTGTCCTGCCAGACACCCCCTACCTAACACCGTCACTTCCTTCAGCTCAGCTCCAGTGTCACCTTCCTGACAAGGCACACGCAAACCAAGCTTGCTGCCACCACCACCAGCTCCCAGCCCTTCCAGTGGCCCTGTCCAGCTGTCCCCGTCGCATGTCCCATCGCCCACATGCTGCCACTTGCTGTGTGTGTCCAGAGCACAAGAATGACCTGGGCACAGTGGGCAGACCTGTGGCTTCTGTGCAGGTCTTCTGGCCCTTCTGCCCACTGCCCACGTCCAGTGAGATACAGCCCGTCCCAGGGTCTCATTTCTGGCCCTCACCACACTCTACGGATTTCCTAAGCTTCAGATGCAGACCGGGGAGACACGTGAACTCGTCCAGCGGGCGTCTCCCAGGCAGACGCACATGCAGAACTGAGCTCGCATCCTCGCTCCGAGCTCCTCGTCAGCAAACGCCCTCGGCCGGCAGACTGGGCCTCACACCTCCCTCTCGCTCCTCCCTCTCCTCACCATCTCAGTCACATAGCCTGACCGTACCCACAGCTCTGCCTGTCGTACAACCAGCCTATGCACATGTATGGACATATGCTCACTTCCATCATGTCTCTAACGCTACCTCTGACACCTACCATGTTTCCCCAAAAATAAGACCTAGCCTGACAATCAGCTCTAATGCATCTTTTGGAGCAAAAATTAATATAAAATCTGGTATTATCCATGTTATAAAGACCTAGTCTTATAGTAAAATAAGACCGGGTCTTATATTAATTTTTGTTCCAAAAGACACATTAGAGCTGATGGTCTGGCTAGGTCTTATTTTCGGGGAAATATGGTATATCCCTGGTCCCACCCCTTCAAGTTTATCACTGCTGCCAGCATGTGATAAACCTCGATGCCCGAGGGTGGGCATCGGGTTCACTGACGCATGGACATTCTCCTTTCGGGGTGAAGTACTGTTTTGAATTTGAAGCGGTGGCTGCACTGCTCTGACCTGTTGGTCTGACCTGGGAGGCCTGCCTCCCCCTTCACGGTGCAACGCCCCTTGCCGCCTCACTTCCCCACAGCGACAGCACCTCCAAAGCCAAGTGTCCCCCCTTCTCTCATCCCGCTGCTGCCAGGCCTGGAACACCTGTGTCCTTGCCAGCTGAATCCACTCATCCTCCAGGGGGAGGCCCTGAGGTGCCCCCGACCTCTCCTTCTAGCCTGTGTACACTGCATGCACCCCCTGCCTCCCCGGCCTGCCCGCAAACCTGCAGGGAGGTCCCCAGGATGAGCAGCAGGTCTGCCATGGGGAAGTCAACTACATGCAGCAAGAACCTCTCGGGCAGCGATTCTCCAAAGAACACGATGTCAGGCTTCGTGATGCCGCCGCAGAGTGGGCAGCAGGGGACCCGGTCCTCCAGCACGTCAGCCTGGGGGACACAGGACATGGGCCCGAGGAAGAGATCACAACCCACTGCAAAGGCAAAGGCAAACACTACCCCACCGCCCACCCCCGCAGCTGCGAGGCGGTGTGATGGCCCAAGTACATAACTGCATAAGGAGGCAGCTCCAGCAGTTCTCGACATTCCACAATTGTTATACAGCCCCTGGTTTGGGGAGGACTACATGCTTTATGGTCCCAACCTGTGACGTGCCGGAAAAGGCAAAACTAAGGGGACAGTGACAGCGTCAGTGGTTGCCAGGGGCCGGGGGAGGGTGGGCATCGGGTTCACTGACGCATGGACATTCTCCTTTCGGGGTGAAGTACTGTTTTGAATTTGAAGCGGTGGCTGCACTGCTCTGTGGATGCACTAAATAAACGCCACTGACTTGTACACTGAGACGGTGAATTCCATGTTAGGTGGATTTCACCTCAGTCAGAAACAAACGACAGGGTCCTGTGCCACATCCATATTTCAGTGTCGACTTTAAGATTTTCAGCTCCATCCTTTCACACTTGGAGAAGCCCATCCTACAGAGGTACCCACAGGAGGGAGGGGGGCCTAAGTGTGTCTCATCTTTGTGTCAGGTCACAGTGAAAATTACAAACATCCAGAAATACCCTACGACAGGTGATGGCTACTACATGTTGTAGTAGTTTCTAAAGTCTAGGCAGAGCTGCAGTTATCGACAAGAGAGCCAGGAACATTTGCTCAGGAACAAAAGCGAGTTGTAGAACCTTAAGCTTAATGATCCCATTACTGAAAAATAATTGTAACTGTGTGTGGGTGTGGTACGTAGATGTGTGTGTTCATACACACATCGTTTTTTTAAGGCATGGAACATATACCAAACTGTGAAAAGTGGACTACAGGAATTGGCTGAAGGGAGATTCATTTTTCCCTACGTATTTTTCTGTGGCCTTGATTTTTACAAGCAAGTACCACATCTCTAACTTCAACATAGAGGGAAGCATTTTCACACAGTTGCCGTTCCCTTGTCTGTACGACAGCGCTTAGAAACAAGCACTTTTCCAGACTACTCGCGCTGCAAAGTGTGCCAACTCACCCAGAAGTCCTCCCCTGGGGCTGTTCTTCGGCAGACGGTGCAGGTGGCAGAGGCAAAGGACCCATGAGCTTCAACCAGCTTGGAGGCCGGGATACCAGACGCTGCAAGTCAAACCGACACTGAGTGCTGCTGCTTTCAGGTGGACACACAACCCCAAACAGCACTCCTGGGCTTGTGAGGCCCCCAGGGGGAGTGACAGCCCTCCCTCGGGGCCGGATGGCCCTGCCTCCGTCACCTACAGATGATGCCCCATGACCAGAAGCAGAGGGGTGACCAGAAGGAGGCAGGTCACAGCTAAAACAAGGCCTGTCAAAACAGCACGGCAAACATCTGGTGTTAAGTCCAGATACAATTTCATCCAATACCTAGGAAAGCTTTTTTTTTATAAAAAAACCGTGATGTGCCCTTTTTTTTTTTTTTCTAATTGGGGATGGGGAACAGGACTTTATTGGGGAACAGTGTGTACTTCCAGGCCTTTTTTTCCAAGTCAAGTTGTTGTCCTTTCAATCTTAGTTGTGGAGGTGCCTTTCAGCTTCAAGTTGTCCTTTCAGTCTTAGTTGTGGAGGGAGCAGCTCAGCTCCAGGTCCAGTTGCTGTTGCTAGTTGTAGGGGGCACAGCCCACCATCCCTTGAGGAATCGAACTTGAGGAATCGAACTGGCAGCCTTGTGGTTGAGAGCCCACTGGCCCATGTGGGAATCGAACTGGCAGCCTTCGGAGTTAGGAGCATGGAGCTCTAACGGCCTGAGCCACCGGGCCGGCCCGGAAAGCATTTTCTATTCTACAGACACCAAGTAAAGGTGAGAAAATGATACAAATACATTTCCAGAAATTGGGGTAAACAGACAAAAGATAACTGAAGGTATGTCACCACATATGAAAGTTATGCCAGCTCTGAAGAGCTGTGGCTAAGCAGCCCCGACCCCGGCAGAAGCAGCTGCCCTACGTCCACACACACTACAGCCCACAGCCAGACGCCCCTGCCTTCCCACAGGGCTGCCCCATCTCCAGGAGAAGACTGTCCCCAGGGGGGCTCCCCAGATGGAGAACGGTAGCAAGGAAGCACTTTCCTGGGAGGAGGGGCGAGGACTCCTTTTTCCGCAGCACCGCACGTGTGCAGCCTGGCCACGCTGCGGGTTTGCCGGGTGGGCTGTCAGCACCTTCAGTGTCTATGCACGTGTCACTCGGAGATGCAGAGCCAGAGCTCAGTGCCCTGGGTCACCTGTGTGGCACCATGCAATCACCGTGGCGGTCACACAGAGTTTGCTAATGTTAAGGACTTAGCAGTGACCTTTGTGTGACAATGACATCGCAGTCATGTGTCAAAAGTCTGTCTTCCAGAGCTACACACTGGTGTATTTACAGTAAGAGTGTAAGGTGAGGAATTTGCGTCAAAATCTTCCGGGGATGAGAGAGAAGACGGAGGAGGACACAGATGACGACGAGAAACTCTTTACTTCTGTGGGCTTGAAAAGCCCCACAACACAATTTGTAAAGACTAAGTCGTCATATACGACGAGCAAAACTCGAAGCTGCTGCTGCCAGCCTCAGTCCCGTCCAGAACTCAGCCGGCAGGCACGATGGTGAACGGGTCCCCCAGCGCAGTCCCGACAGGCCCCTCGGGCACCAAGTGACACTGGGTCAGGAACAAGGCAGGGCTAGCTGGCTCAGAACCCTGCCAAGGATGGGGAAGCAGCCCGGGCTCCCGGGCTCCCCACAGGGCCGTGGGGCCACACAGGCTCACCTCTCTCGAGCCCGTCGATGTTCTGTGTGTACAGCCGCAGAAGCTGCCCCTTGTCATGCAGCAGTCGCAGGAAATAGTGAGTGACATTGGGCCTGTGATTCCCAGGGTACAGCTTCTTGGCCAGAGACAAGAATGGCTTGGGGTTGTACAAGAAGAAGGAGAGCTCAAAAATGGCCTCTGGGTAGGGGATGTCGTACTGCTGGAGGTTGCTGTAGCGGCCGCTGCCTGGTGACCTGCAGAGAGAAACCAAACGCTCTGAGCCCTTCAGAGGAGTCAAGCGAGGGCAGCAAGGGCAGCATGGGGACCGCAGGGCACCTGAAGTCGGGAATGCCGCTGGGCGTGCTGATGCCAGCCCCCACCATGACCACCACCCTCTGGCAGGCTCTGGCTCGGATCAACTCTGCTATGTCCTGCAGAGAAAGCTTCTCCTTCTTACTGCTGCCACCATTTCCAAGGATCCCGGAGACACCCGCAGAGAAAGCTATGGGCCTTCTGCCACCTGTAATAGTGACAGAAAAAGGAGAGTGGCCAGGTAACCAATGACAACCACATTCAAGCTAGTCTCGAGAATGAGACTGTCTGCCCACCCCCACCCACCACTGAGAATGACCACACACTTACCTACATTCCCCAAATGACCACCTTTCCCATCACAAATGACATGTGCTAAAACAGAAAGCAGTCTTAACTCAGAAATCCAGACTTATTTGGAAGGAAAAAACTTGCGTTAACAGGAAATGTGAGAACACAGAAAGCATCATTTCCTAACCCTGTGACCAAGGGCTCAGGCTGGAGCCAGGAGCTCTCTTCGTGGGCGCTGCAGAGCAGTACACACTGTCACACCTGGGACGTGACAAGTGTGCAGTGACATCTGATCAAAGTTAAATGTCTCAGGCTTTACCCCAAATGTGATCAGGATGAAAAGCGGGTTCTAGACACCATCTCGGAAAGAAACATCCACACCGGACAGCTAGGTGTTCACACTGCTGCAGATGTCCACGTTCGCAGCCAGTCTGGAGGCTGCTCAGATTGCAGCCACACAAACCACACGGCCAGGGAAAGGCGGTGAGAGACTGCAGGTCACGGCGCTCTCCACAAAGTTCTAGGCTTCGCAGGTCACCTCCAGAAGCCAGGAGCTGAGACACTCACAACAAGGGTTACTGTCCAGTATGAAGCGGTCCTCCCCAGGAAGAGAGAACTCACACACTAACAAGCCACAGGCCTCAGTGAGGCTTCTGGAAAGCAATCGGAAGGAAACAAAGCGCAAGTAACACTAGGTCTGGAGCAGCACCTGCAAAGGTCCCACTGAAGTTCACTCACACGGGCCTGGAAGGGCCCCCCGAGCTTCCCGTCTGCTCTCAGAAGGCGCTACATGACGCCTTCACCTCCTGGCAGCATGCTGGCGACTCACCCAGAGTCGGGTACTGCCAGCCCACCGCACAGGGCACCCTCTCACACGCCAGAGCTGCCCGCCACAGCTGTTCTTCTGGGCGATGGTCCTTGTCAACTACCCCAGGACATCTGTGACTGTGGTACAGAGACCCCTCCACCCTGACAGGAAAAGAGATGCCACCAACTGACGCGATGACCCTCCCCAAATGATGAATGTAAAGTGAACACAGACATAGAACACGCACCCGAGTGTTCCCTGAACTCACTTGAGATACGTGCAAGAAACGAGCCCCTGAATGGCCATCCTGAGGTACTTGTCAGGACACTTTGGACTCATCTTCTAGGAGAGTGACCCAAACGCTGTTCGCTCTGTGTCCTTTGTGTGCTTCTCTTGCTCCTCACAGAACCAACTATAAAAGCTCTTCACAGACCGACCGACTTGACACCTAAAGCTCTGCTCCCCACAGCATGTCCCACTCCTGGGACAGCACCAAGCCCCACTTCTCCCTTCCTCCTCTCAGCCAGACAGGACTCCTGGTTCCTGTGGGTACCTTCCACCTGGAAAAACCTTTCTCTACCTCAGCATGTCCAAATCTCCCCGAGTCAAGGCCAGGGTCAAACACCTCTTCCTTCATGAGGCCCCTGCTGAAACCCTGTAAGAGTCACTTTCCCTCCTCTGCAAGGTGGCAGGACTGGCTCCCAGCTCCTTTTGGGGTCCCTCCGTCCCTCCGTGCATGGCTGCCTCTCACACTCCTCTGGGGTCTGTGACGGTGCAGTGCAAGGACCCACTTGCTACCCACAGTCCACACGCACCCTTCTGCTGCCACACAAAGTGTCGTCTTGGTTTTCCAAAGCTCCAAAGCACAGAACTCTGAAGGGTGCATCCCGAGGAAGACGGCCATGCCAGGGAAGGTCCATGAGCAGGAGCAGGGCCCTGGCCTGCTGCCTGTCTCAGGTCACTCCACACCGAGCCTCAGCTGCCAAAAGCAAGGAACAGACAATCTCAAGTCTAGAGCTTGACGTCCCAGCGGCATGTACAGGACACACAGGCAGCAGGCAGCGTGTCCTCCGCCATGTCCTGCAGAGACCGCGCACGCGGCTCTGAGCCAGAAGGTGGGCAGCGAGGACTTTGCAGAGTACCTGCCTTGGGAGCTCTTCTGAGCGCAAGCCCGTGACATCTGAAAGGGGCTTTCTGACAGGAACAGGTCAGTGGGGCAGGAAACAAAGGCAACGCTCTGGCCCCAACCACAGCAATGAACTGAGCACATCACACAGCATGAAAACATGCACTCACCAGAGCTCCTCCAAAGTGCAAGTGATTACGAGAAATACAGAAGGGACGAGGGTAACCTGTGATCATGTGATTTGTAATGAATTCGTATTTTGGTTTTTGTCCCCAAAACCCAATTTCCTGAGAGCAATGGGAGCATCTTTTGTTACAGTATCTGGTCTTTGCTCTCAGTTCCTGAGATTGCTTCAGAGCCAAGAGGGTGAGATGGGTGTCTCCTTGTTCATAACAAGCCCCTTTCAACCACACCTGAGTTTATATTAATGAGGGGACTTTTGGAAACCCCCTAATAAGGATGGGGATTGGTCGCCAGGGGAACCAACTGTGATTAGAGGGTTGCAGCCTCCCTAAAAAACCACAAGGAGGGGGCTCAGAGCTTCCAGGTTGGGGAGCTAGAAATAAAGCATCCACGTGTCAGGCCCCAGGGCCCAAACTCCATGGGGACTAAAGCTCCTTTGTTAGGGACCCTTCCAGACCTCGGCCTGTGTATCTCTTCACCTGGCCGTTCATTCGTCAGCTTTAAAATCCTTTGTAATAAACGGGAAATCTAGTAAGTAAACTGGTTTCCTGAGTTTCGTGAGCCACTCTAGCAAATTAATCGAATCTGAGGAGGAGGTCATGGGAACCGCTGATTTATAGCCAATCAGAAGCAGAGGTGACAACCTGGACTGGCATCTGAAGTGGGGGCAGTTGGTGGGACTGAGACTAACTGCGGGGACATGTGGTCAGGGTCTGTGGACAACTGGAGAACTGCCTGGGGGTGCGGACAGAAGCCCACCTGTCACCGAGCGCGTCCTGCGTGCAAGGTGGTACCAGGACAGCTGAGTACACTTCACCTCCACGTGAATGTCTGTCCCTGAAAGACACTCGCACAGAACTTCACCAAAATACACTTTGGGTGATATATATTGTAGTCAGCATTCTACCTTGAGCCTAGAATAGACTCAGGAAGTGTGACTTCAAGTCTACGTGGCACGTGGACTACAAGTGACCGGGCATCAGGGACCCGGGGGAGCCGGCGCGGTGCTGCCCGGGGACGGCAAAAGGGTGACTTCAGGCAACAATCCCGGTACCCGAGCTCAAAGGGCAGAAAGTGCCGCTGCCCAGAGCCCGCGCCAGCAGCCCGTCTAAGCCTAACCCTGCCCCTCGCGCCCGAGCCGCCTGTTTGGGGGCGGGGTCAGGCAGTCGGTCTCCTGAGCGCCCGGGTCACCGTCGCCCCGTCACCCGTCCCCGCCGGCGCCGATGCTGAAGCAGCCCCGCCGAGGCGGCTGGCCGTGCAGGCCCCGCTGCCCTCCACGCTACAACCGTGTGCAGCGGCGGGGAGGTTCCCGGGAGGAGCAAAGGCCTCCTCCGTGTCACCTCAGCGAACTTGTCACCCAGACCCTCAGGAGCCGTGGACGATGGCGTCGGGCGACGGCACCGTGCTCTCACGTGAACACGTCGGCTTCCTGACGAGAGCGGCCGAGGAGCTTCCCGTGTGGGCGCGGTCCCCAGGCCGGCTCCCAAGCGCTCCGCCACCGTCACCGTGCGGAAGCCGCAGGCGACCGGCCGCGGCCGCGCAGGCCCCGCCCCACGGGGACAAGGCAGGCGCGCCTGCTGAGACCCAGGGGCCCCGGAGCCGGGCGTTCGCCAGCGAGCGAGCTCCCGGCCGGACCCAGGGACCCGGCTCGGCCATCAGCTCTGCGCTCCGGCCGGGCCGAGGCTCGGACACGACGGGGGTACCGGGCCGCCAGCGTCGGCGGAGACCCGGGGAGGCCCTCGCGGGGCGCCGTCCAGTGACCGCGGGGACGGGGCCGAACCCACGGGCGGGAGGGGTCCGAGCGACGCGGGCGTGCGCGGCACAGGCCGCAGGCGCCCACGAGGAGACGCGACGAAGCGACGCCACGCCGGCCGCGCTCCGCTCCCGTCCCCGCCGCGCCCGCCCCGGCCCGGGCTGCTGCCCGCAGACAGCGAGGCCGGCGGGCCCAGGCCCGCTCACCTCCCGGGCGCCAGAGCCTGAGGGCGCGAACGGCAGGCCGAGCCCACAGCGCCATGTCCGCCGCCGCCGAGGGTCACGCGCCAGCCCCGCCCCGCGCGTCCCGGGGGCGGCCGGTCCCGGCGGAGGCGGTTCCCGGGCCTGCCTCGCTCCCTCCCCCGGGCCTGGAGCCTGCCCGTGCCGCCCCGCCGCCCCCGTGCCCGGCCGGGGTGCTGGTGCCGAGCACCGAGCGCTCACTGGGGTGGGCGCCACGTGTACTCTCCCTCGGTCCTCGCGGGACACGCTAGGAAGGTACTGTCATCGTCGCGCTTGAGAAACTGCGGGTCACAGGCCACGGCCACACAGCCAGCCGGTGGTCTGCTCGACCCCAGTGCCCGGACCCTTTTACGCCTCAATGACGCGGCCAGCAGCGCGGGAAGCCCGCACAAACCCGGGGACAATTTCGGCCGGACCACAGAGGCGCCATCACCCTGACAACCAGCGGGCGCCCAGGCCCGCCCACGGCGCTCCCGGCCTGCCCCGCGCGGCGCGATGCCGGAAGTGTGCGCCGGAAGGGAGCGAGCACTTCCGGAGTGAGCGAGCACTTCCGGCGGCCATCTCGGCGGCGCCGACTTCTCGGTGGTGCCGCTGTGTTGGGTCTTTCCGCCGCCATGAAGGACGTCCCCGGCTTCCTCCAGCAGAGCCAGAGCTCCGGGCCCGGCCAGGCGGCCGTGTGGCACCGTCTGGAGGAGCTCTACACGAAGAAGTGAGAGCCACGCTGCGGGGAGCCGGGGGCGGGAGAGCCAGACCGAAGGGGAGGCGGGGCGACAGGCGGGACCGTGAGGGGCCCCGGCGCGGGGCGTGGGGAGCCGCCCGGCGGGACGGGTGGGCGGAGGAACCCGGGGCAGAGCCGAGGGCGCGAGGGGGGCGGCCCGCGCGCGGGGAGCAGCACAGCCTGCGCGGGCCGCACGGCCTCCCTGCCCGGGGCGCCCGCCTGGCCGACGCCCCGCCGGGGTCCCACCGCCGTGGTGCCCTGAGCCCGTCGCGCGCGGCGTGGCGGCGTGTGCGGCCGCCCTGCTCCGCGGTCTGCAGCCCACGAGCCGTCCGTCCCGCGTCGCTTCTCCCGGGCCCTGCCGTCCTGTGTGTCTCGCTGCGGCCCCGGGCCCCTTGGGACATCGCAGTTCGCGTTTGTTTAGAAATAGGGTGAATTGTTAAAAAGAAAGAAGTCGGCGGAGTGTCAGAGCGATTGAGTTGTGGCTGAGCGCCAGCCTCTCTCTAAATGACCTGGAATTCCTTAGGAGCAGGGCTGGGGCGGCCCGTGGGGGGCACTGGTGACAAGTCCCTGCCGACAGCCCGACACGCCACGTTCAGCCTCCCGCTGAGAGCAGTTTCCGACGGACGGGACGTTCTCAGTGTTGGGCGACAGTGGCGTCTGTCGGGCGGCACCTTGTGTCCTGAAAGACTGTGTCTTCGTGGATGAAAACGCGCGTGGCTTTCCAACGTGCCCTCGTGCTGGGCTTGTGCGCTCGCTCCTTGAGTTCCTCCGTCACCCCGTCCGCAGGGGAGGAGGCTGAAGCCCGGTTCACTCTCCTTCCCTGGGGTCCTCGGCTCCTAAGCGGAGGAGCAGGATTGCAACCTGCACGTGTGTGATGCCAAAGCTCTTGTTTCCAGTCCAGCCTCACAGCAGCCTCCGAGGTGGCGCGGAAGGACGTGCTCCTTGTCAGCGAGACCGCTGAGCGTCAGGTTCTCTGCCCTCAGGGAGAGGTGACCACTGGGCAGCAGAGCCACGGAAGAGCTGGGTGGTCAGCAGCGGCTGCGTGCGCACCCTGCCTGGTACACAGGGATTCGCTCCCGAGTGTGTGTGGCCGCCAGGCCCAGCCGGGCTGAGGCCGTCGTCACTGGGGGAGAGTGGACAGGTCCGAAGGGCCTTCTGTTTTTCAGGTTGTGGCATCAGCTGACTCTGCAGGTGCTTGACTTTGTGCAAGACCCGTGCTTTGCCCAAGGAGATGGTCTCATTAAGGTAAATGATATGTCCTGCCAGGTCAGATTATATAAATGAGCTGAAGCACTTTTTAAGACAGTGGGGTTTAAAATAATACACTACACTTAAACTCAGCAATCACTGTGCGTCGGGCACGTAGGGCTTTCTATGTTTCCTCATTTATTCTTCATGACAACATTGGGAGATAAGTACTAGTGTTACTCGAGTTTTTTAACGTAGAAAGTGGACACCAAGAGATTAAGTAACTTGCCGTAAGTCACAGCTAATAAGTGGCAGAAGAGGATTCTGACTTCTTCTAAAATCCCGGTGTGAAACACTGTCTTACAGCATCTCCTGTATTTTGATGTTTGTAGCCTTTGTTTTCCGTCCTGTACTTTTAGAAACTGTTATTCAAAAATTGAAAGTTCAGGGCCAGCTGGGGGGTGGGGTAAGAGCAGAATTCCCGTAGGGACCATTTAAATAACTGCCGTCACTCTTCCCTCACCCTCCCCGACTCTGCTTGCCTGCCTAAACCTTTGTCCTGGACGCTGTGGAAGATACAGCACCTTTTGTGCTTTGCCTTTTGTGCTTCGGATGGGGAGCGGAGCAGGGGGTGCTGCCTCTGTATTAGAGCACTTTGAGAATTTTGTCAACATTAAAACGACCACTCTCTGCCCCAGCCTTTCCCAGATCCCCTGACAGACCTCCCCAAATGTGTTTACTGTAGCTTCCTCTGTGAAGTCTGTCCTGACTTCTTCATCTTTGCTGCATTTCTGTTGGATTCTGCATGAGTCAGGGATCCCTCCCTGCATTGGAGCTGAAAGCTAGTTCATAGCGATAGTGTGAGTTATTGGCCCGGACACGTTACTTTATATGTGCTCACAGTGGACCTTGCCACCTTGTTACCCTACCACCTGAGCTCCTAGGGTTTACCTGTGGTTTATACCCATCAATCTGACATTTGACTACTCAAAGGAACTTATAATCATCTGTAAGCCTGGAGATTTTGCTGGGCATTCTGTCTTCTGGATTACGTGGAGAAATGATAAATTAGAGCTGATCAATGATAAATTAGAACAAATGATATTTGTTCCCTGAGGTTCTATATCTTAGTAAAGCCAAATTCATAATTGTTTATTTCTATCCTATGCTCTTGTGTTAAAATCACTTTCTACACATAGCAAAAGATTTCCTCAACCTCAGGGTAACGTGACACTTACTCAGGTCAGCAGATTTAACTTTACTATTTACGTGGACAAAATAAGCCTTTAAAAATTGTTGGGATTCAGCCCACATAACTTTCAGATAGATAGCATTCATGACTTTGCAGTCACCAGAAATAATTTTGAGTTTCTAGATTTAGTGGACTTTTTTTAGAGAGCTTTTATTTTAGGTTCTCCCATAAATTATAATAGGTGTCAAATACGTTGAAACTTTCCCTTTTAATGAGGAGAACATCTTTGAAATAGTCCTTTTTAATGAAAAAGCCATTTTATTTACATGGCTTTTTGCTGGGTGGCAAACTTAAATATCTAACTGGCTGCTACAGGGACATTTCTTGCTTTCTTTTCTCCCCCGGTTTTATTGAGAAATAATTGACGTGTAACGTTGTAAGGTGTACAGCATAACGATTTGATGTGTATATGTGAGAAAGGGTCACCACAGTGACTTGACTTACCACCTCACGTAGTCACGATTTTTTTCCTTGGGAAGAGAACTTTTAAGACGTACTCTCAGCAACGTTCAAATCTGTGACACTGTTACTGTAGTCACTGTACTGTAACATTACATCTCAGTACTTACAAGTAGAGATTTGTACCTTTTGACCACCTTCACCCATTTCACCCACCCACTACCCCTGCCTTTGGGAACCACGATTCTTCTCTGTGTCTATAAGTTTGATTTTGCTTTAAGATTCCACATGTAGATGACGTCATGTGCTGTTTGTCTTTCTCTGAGGTGTTTCACTCAGCATAATGCGTTCAAGGTCCATCCTTGTCAGGATTTTCTTACGGCTGGCTGATATTCGTGTGTGTGCGTGTCTGTGCGAGTGTGTGCATGTGTGTGTGTGCATCTGTGAGTCCATGTGCGCACAGATGTGTACATGCGTACCACATTTTCTTTCACAGGAACGTTTTCATCTTTCTGTCTCGTATCCCAGAGGACCTTCAGACTCTCCTTATCCTGAGTTGACCTTGTCTAGAGGTCCCCCCCACCCGACACACACACTTTGCCCTGGACACCTCCTTTGCCCCGTTACCCAGCCATAAGCTCAGAGGACATTGCCGGCTCCCCTTCTCTGGGGCCTGCTCACGTCTGATCAAGTTAGCTGAGCAGCACCTCTCTCCGACTGTTGGTCTAGCCTCACTCTCCTGTCTTGCCTCCTAGTAGCCTCAGCTGGTCTCTCTCCCTGTCTGTTCCCGTGCTCCTATCTGTGCCCAGTCGTGTTTCTAAGGTACAAATGGGAGCATGTGTCTCCGCCGGCTCAACCTTGACCTTAGGACACAGACCAAGCCCCAGTGCTTCCCATTCACTGTGTCCCTCACAGACCGTTCTGAAACGTAGTTTTTAACTCAGTGCTTTTGCACGTTTGTTCCTGTCTGGAATGGTCTCCCAACTGCCCCCCTCTCCCACACCAAATTTGTCCACCTCTTAACTGCTCTGCATTCCCTGAAACTAAGTTGTCACCATTTCTGGAACACCCTTTGAAACCTCTCCCTTTGGCTGACCCACCTATGTGCCTTTATTTTCCTTGCTCTTAAGCTCTCCGTATTGTCATTTGTTTACAAGGAGCTCCTCAAAGGCCAAGCTTTTGTCTTAGCCATCCTGTGTCTGGTACCTAGCAGAGTCGAGTAAGTGCCCAGGTGTTTGCTGAATGGCTGAGAAATTTGACAAGGAGATGTAATTACCTGGCACTCTTCTAAAATCTGTTACCGTGTTTCCCCAAAGATAAGACCTAGCCGGGCAATAATAAGAGACCGGGTCTTATTTTACTATAACATAAAACCTGGTCTTATATATAACATGAGACCAGGTCTTATATTAATTTTTGCTCCAAAAGCCATGTTAGAGCTGATTGTCCGGCTATGTCTTATTTTCAGGGAAACAGGATAGGTTACCGACCTTCAAACTGATTGTTTGACGTAGTACTTTGGAAGAAGAGTATAGGTATTGGTCCTGAGACGATTATTACATGGCAGGTTCTAATTCCCAAAGCTGGGGGTGGGGGGGAACCCTTGCTTTTTCCAATAGTCTGTTGGTGATCATTTATGTGAACCTAATAAGCCCAAATCTGGGTCTCCTGTAATTCAGCAAACATCCATGCATTGCTGCCGTGACACAGCACCCTGATAGTGTCTGGAGTCTGGGTTTTGCAGAATGAAAGACGTCTTGTAATTACTCTCCATGTTTTGGTTCCACAGCTTTATGAAAACTTCATTAGTGAATTTGAACACAGGTAAAAAAAAAAAAACTCTTGTCAGTTTTTGACTTTGAAAATGAAAACATAGGTACTTGCTGACACTCAAAGACCGGTACTTTATTTCAGGGTGAACCCTTTGTCCCTGGTAGAAATCATTCTTCATGTCGTCAGACAGATGACCGGTGAGTCCCGCTTTGTTTCTTAAAGGAGCGGGTCCAAGTGGTAATTAAACTTACATCTTGAAATGTAAGTTAATTGAACTTGTGCATTTTGATAGAAAATATCAGGTTCTAGCATATTTTTATTATGTTTTGTGTTCTAAACTTGAAGATTATCCTACCTACAAGTGTCCTGGTTGGTAGAAACCAGTCTGTAAAGATACTTTGTTGGTGTTTCTTCTGACTTGGTTCTTCTTTTCCAGATCCTAATGTGGCTCTGACTTTTCTGGAAAAGACTCGTGAGAAGGTAAATTTAAAGTTTGAGCCAGACCCCTGAAAATAGTGGCTGACATCGTGAGTCTGTGCTCCTTGTCACAGCTCTGGGGACTGGCGTCTGCTCGTGTGAGCTCCGCCAGGGCATAGGGCTCGTGCCCTCAGTCTGCTGCCTGCACTTCTGAGGTCCCTTGTTTCTGGCATCTTTAGGTGAAAAGCAGCGATGAGGCAGTGATCCTGTGTAAAACTGCAATTGGAGCTCTAAAATTAAACATCGGGGATCTACAGGTTACAAAGGTGAGGCTCCATAATAGGAAAAAGTCCCAGTTTTCTTCTTGAACTATTTAAATAATTTAAAATCACAAACAGTTGCAAAAATAGCACGAAGAACTCTCTTTTACCCTTACCTCAGATTCTCATTGTTAATAGTTGGCCCATCAGTGTGTGTAGTCGATTGTGTTTTTCCCCCCAAACCACTGAAGAGTAAGTTGCTGGTGTCGTGCCCCTACCCTCAAACAGCAGTGCGTTGCCCCACGTGAGCAGAGCATGTCCACCCAGCAGGAGGCCACACAGCCCTGGCCAATGCTCAGCTCATGGGCTCCTACCGACCAGGCCAGCACACATCACTGACGAGCCTCACGCTGCACCTGCCATCGGCACCCTGGTCACTGTTGGAGCTTCTGTCTGCCTCTGCCTATGTCACTCCCACTGTAGTGTAACTTTGGTCACCGGTGTGGGTCTAGGTGGGGGTTAGCTCACCTTGTTTGACCAGACTGTATGTGTGTGTGTGGTTTGGTTTGGATTTTTTTGTGACCTTAATACTAAAGGAAATACTGGGGGTAAGTGTTCCTGTGCTCACTGCCCTAAAAAAATTACGGCGTCTCAGCCACACGTTTACTCATTCACTACATTTTGTTTAGAAATATTTAAGACGTACTGAGTTATAAGATAGTGTAAGGAATGCTACTTGGCGTCCAGGTGCCCCAAGCAGCTTAGGGGTGAGGCAGCACCTGGCAATGCTCAGGCAGGTGCTACTCAGACCAGGCAGGGATGCAGAACTCTGTGACACAGTATTGGTTTGAGGTGCTGGCTGGGTGCCGGCTTGTTTTTGCTGTTAGCTGGTATCTCACTGTGTACATACTTCACAGCCTGTCTATCGGTATCCCAGTGAAGTGATGCAGGTTGGTTTTTTTCTATTACAAACGGTGCTCTTAGCAGCATTTCTATGCCTGGCTCCCCTTGCACGTGGGCAGCATCTGACGTGGGTGAGACTACAGGCATACGGCCTGTACTGCCCACCTTTACCAGGTATTGCCAGATGTTTCTCCAAGGTGGCTCACGCTCCCGACGCACCCCATGCCAGGACTCCCAAAGTGTGTGTTTTCAGTACTATTTCAGACTCTTTCATTCTTGCTGACCTAATGGAGATGAAATGGAGTCTCGCTGGGGGTGCAGTTTGCGTTTTGATGACTGATGGTTTGTTGGCCTCTCCCTGTCTCCACTTCAGTCAGTTGCCTGTTTATATGTTTCCTGGTGCCCATTTCTCTGTGTTGCTTGTCTCCTGTTGGTTGAGTGTTCCTTGGTGGTCACGTTCCCTATGGGTTACATGTGCCATAACTATCTTTTCCCGTTTCGAATGAACTGAAATTTTCCATTTTAATATAGTCAAAGTAATTGCGCTTTTCATCTTGTCACATGTTACTTTAAACTGTTTCAAGTTAAAAAGAAAGGCGGTCTTGCATCCTGTGCACAGGAAACCATTGAAGACGTGGAAGAAATGCTCCACAACCTCCCTGGTGTGACGTCCGTTCACAGTCGTTTCTACGATCTGTCCAGCAAATACTATCAGACCATTGGGAACCATGCCTCCTACTACAAGGACGCGCTGCGGTTCCTGGGCTGCGTCGACATCAGGGACCTGCCAGGTACCCGGCCTGAGGCCACGGCACACGAGGAGCTCACTCTCGGAACACTGCTGTGAGGTGCTTGAGGCAGCAGGTCTCAGCAGCACCAGTATGTTCCACCTTCTTGAGGAAAGTGCATGGTTAGAGGGTGGGCAGGCTAAGTGAGGCCCTATTTCTCTTAACCACCGGGGCCAGGAGAACAGCACTCCCGGGAGGAGGTAGTGGGGAATACAGACAGACTCATGTACACTGAGGAGGAAATAAACAAGTGACTCTGTCTCCCACGGAACTTGCATATGTGGTTGCAGCTGTAATCGGCGTCAATCCAGTGCTTTAAAAGAGGTGGCTAGTGGTAGGGCTCTGCGATGTAAACACCCCGAACATGCAAGGTTTCTCTGCTTCTTCAAGTGAGACTTTGAAAGCCGTGCTGGGCAGTTCATGTGTTGGTATGGTATGACGAGCTTCTTCTTGTCCTAGCTCCAGAACAGCAGGAGAGAGCGTTCACGCTGGGGCTGGCGGGACTTCTCGGCGAGGGAGTGTTTAACTTTGGAGAACTCGTAAGTGGGCGCCGGGCACCGCCTTCACAGGGGCCACTGTGTGTTTTACGTGCTGACTGGCTGTGTCCCCACAGCTCATGCACCCTGTGCTGGAGTCGCTGAGGGACACTGACCGGCAGTGGCTTATTGACACCTTGTACGCCTTCAACAGCGGCAACGTGGAGAGATTCCAGTCTCTGAGAGCCGCCTGGGGCCAGCAGGTCAGTCACGGGATGGGGGGGCGGGGCAGTGCTCGTTCCTTCATTCAGCACATCGGCCTGTGCACCAGCCCCTGGGGGACTAGACGCTGAAATGGGCCGGCCTTGCTCTCACAGCGCAGCTGGTTCCAAGGCTGGAGGGTCACTGTGGTGTTCAGTGCTGCAGACAGTGCACGCAGGAGCTCGTCTGCACTGGGTTGGGGGTGTCACAGACGCTCCCAAAGGAAGAGCGTCTGTGTGTGTGACCTTACGAGTGAGGAGCCAAGTGCAGCAGAGGAGGCTCTGAGCATTTTGCAGAGTGGGCTTGTGAGGCGTCAGTGCTTGAGTGACAGGATGGGGGAGGAGTCAGTGCAGGGGGCGGAGGGGGGGTCAGGGGGCGGGAGGCTAGGAAAGGGCACTGGGCCAAGAAGGGGCCTTTGGGATGCGTGGGAATTAGGGAGGTACCTATTTAGAACTTGAGCTTCCACAGTAACTGTTCTTTTTTAAATGAAATGTTACTGTTTTTGTACTTTCCTGAAACTTTCAGTTCTCTCAAAGTTCAAAATGAACTTGTAGAATTGACATGTGAAACAGGAGACGTAAGTGCACTGAAGAGGCAGGAAGCAGATCTGGCCGAACTTGACTGGTCCGTGTGTCAGTGTCGAGCGAGGCTCGGGAAGGAGGCTGGTCCCAGACACCAGAGAGGAAGCCTCCAGAGCCAGCGCTCTGTCCACACAGCCCATCTGTAGGCAGCGGGCCCTTTGTGCAGAAACATCCCTGCAGGGCCGCCTTGCTTTGCTCTGTGCTCAGCGGAGAGAGAGCCTCCTGGCCCACCAGCAGGGACCGCCTGGCGTGCGGAAGCAAGGCCATATCCCGGCGCTTGTGGGCTTGTGGCCATGCTGCTTTCCTTACAGACTCGTAGCTCGCTCTCCACTTGAGAGCTCGTCCCCGGGGGAACTCGGCCTGCTCACAGGCTGTGTCCATCCCGGCTCCCTGTGCCAGAGGGACCTGCACACCTGCCTCGTGTCCTGGCCCCCGGTGTTTGTGACATGAGTACAGCTCTTACCTGTTTGGTCCTTGGCAGTTCAGCTAGGCATTTTCTAATGATTTCCCAAGAAAAATAAAGTCCCAATGACTTGGAGCCAGTCATGAGTCCACAGTGTAAAACACGTGGGCCTGGTGTCTTTTGTTCACCTGCTGTCGTGAAAGTGTCAGCGCCCAGGTTAGGTAACCAGCCATGTCTTCCCCCTGCAGCCTGACTTAGCTGCCAATGAAGCCCAGCTGCTGAGGAAAATCCAGCTGCTGTGCCTCATGGAGGTGAGTGACCACCGACCGTGGGACTCGATCCTGCAGGCAGCCCCCAGGGTCCCGCGAGCCCTCCAAGCCTCGGGGTGCAGTTTGAACGGGTGACATCCCTCCCGGCCCACCCCTCTCCTCCATCTTTTCCTCGACCACCACTTGTGTTTTAAGTTTGGGTTTGGATCTCAGCTTTGATGACCCCTAAGAGGTGCCTGACTGTCCAAGCTTGCAGTAGCTGCCACTTGGTCACACTGGCGTCCCGTCTTCGTGCCTGTCTGTCTTCCCCACTGGGATCCGAGCTTTCTGAGAAAGGGGACCTTGTGTTTGTTTCGCCGCATTATCCGCAAGTCCCAGGGCTGTTCCAAAGCTCATTCCCTCACCTGAGTCTTGAAAGCTTGTGCTTAGGAGAGCCGACGGCTGTTCAGGAGATGTCAGTATGAGTGCTAATGTCTGTTTTCTCAGCTGGCAGTGACCAAAATATCCCGGTCAGTTCTCTGGCAGTTTTTATTGGGCAAAGCGGTTAATAAACAAAATTTTTTTTTTTAGATGACTTTCACACGACCTGCCAATCACAGACAACTCACTTTTGAAGAAATTGCCAAAAGTGCTAAAATCAGTGTGAACGAGGTATGGTCGCTGGGCTCTGGGCTTGGGTGCTACAGCGGTGCCGCTGCTGCCCCGAGGGGCCAGGGCTCAAGGTGCAGCAGAAAGCCCCCCCATCCCCATGTTTGCCCTCAGCCTGCGGAGGCCCACGACGGCTCACGCTGGCCCCTCTCCCCACAGGTGGAGCTGTTGGTGATGAAGGCGCTCTCGGCGGGGCTGGTGAAAGGCAGCATTGATGAGGTGGACAAGCGGGTCCTCATGACGTGGGTGCAGCCCCGCGTGTTGGATTTGCAGCAGGTGACATGACTGTGAAGTGCGTGGGGGCACTGTGGGGGCGTCTGGGTACTGCGCTCTGAGTTTCCTTTGGATGGAAGCCACTGAGGGAGAAGGCGTGGCTGGAAGAGTGCTTTTGGAGCGGGAATTAGTGCTGTGGGCACTGCCGGCTGTCAGAGGCCCAGGTGTGAGGCAGGCCGGGGAAGTGACCCCGTGTTTAAAGGCTTATCCTGACACCAGTGCTGCCTGTCTGATAATGCCTTTTAATCTGAAAATGGGCGCTTGGATCAGATAACGCTCCTGCTTATGTGACTAAGCTCAGACCCACCTGTGCGTTTCCGTTTGTCGCCTACGTCCTTTCACACAGGTCCTGGAAAGTGTCCCTGTCGGAAGAGCTGACAGGGTAATCCCATCTCGTACACCCCCCCCCCAGCTCCAGTCTCCCCATTGGTGTCACCCATTTGGGTCATGGTCCCCAGGGGTCCTGACACCTATGTGGCCCTCCCTGCTTTGCCCGCAGATCAAGGGGATGCGAGACCGCTTGGAGTCCTGGTGCGGGGACGTGAAGAGCATGGAGATGCTGGTGCAGCACCAGGCCCAGGACGTCCTCACCTAGTGCCCTCTGCCTGCCCGGGGGCCTCCGGGCCGACGCAGCGGTGGCAGGGCTGTTTACTTGGGGGGAGGGCGACTGCTTGGAGAGGAGACAGTTCTTGCTGTGAACACAGGACTGTGGTTATGGAGCCCGGCCGTAGACAGAAGCCCCCTCAGTGGGTGTCTCCTGTGGCCTGCAGGGGGATGGGGACACTGGGTCTCTGGTGATGAGGCAGGCGGAAGGGTGGGCACCCCAGGAATGGGAAGGAGTGGCCCCAAGGTGTGTCCTTTCACCCACATGTGTGAACATTGAGACTTCCTACAATAAACACCTGTGCTTCGTCCTGCCTGTAGCGGTTCCTCTGGCTTAGATTCCAGGCAGGTCACACCTGCACCTGGAGAGATGAAAGCAAGAGGTGGAACCTGGGGAGGGTTTGATGGGAATGAGAAAAGGGCATCGATGCCCTGTGCCGGGCCTGGCAGAGCTGGGCACAGAGGGCCGCGGACACTTGTCACTCCCTTGCCACCTAGCCAGCAGCTTCTGTGACCCGAGTGCCCCAGCACTGACACAAGCTGGCCCTGTGCTGCTGAGAGTTGGGTGAGGGGTACACGAGTGAGAGGAATCAGCAAGGAGCCTCAGGTGGGGGCAGGGCTTTAATGCCACCCCTCCGTGCCCGCCTGCGGCAGTGGCAGTGCAGCCTTCACGCAGCAGACTTCTTGTAGTTCTCCAGGTGGGACAGCACCCAGCCTGCAGGGATCAGGAAACTGAAGAAGGTCACACACAGCGCCGCAGCCTGCTCCTGGAGGAGGGAAGCACACATGAGTCCCTGGGCCCATTAGAGGCTCAGCCCATCCTGCAGGTCTGCCGGGCTCAGCCAGAGTTTTACACAGGCTGCCCCACCCCTCCAGTGGCCTGCTGGCCCACCCAGCTCTTCCAGCCAGCTAGTCAGCTGGAGGAGGGCTGGCTCCGGCCTGTGGGCTGGGCCTCTGACAGCCTGGCTGCCCTGACCTTGACTGCCTTCCCAGGGCACGATGTGTACGTCTGTCTGTCGTGCAGGGTGGCAGACAGCGGGCCTTTTTCTACATAGTCAGGGTCAGAAGCCTGGGTGGACGGTGTGTGGTACTGAGCCTGGGCCTGGCCGCCCCTCCCCCGTTTCCTAAAGTTGAATTAGGTGCCAGGTCGGAAATGAATCCTTGCTTCTGACTTCAACGCCTAGACATTGAAGAGCAACGTTGCCTGAGAACAGGGTCCTGTGGCTGGGCTCAGATCTGAGTGTTGTTGAGCCCCATGACCTTGGGTAGATGACCTAGACTGTGGCTATGCTGAAAGAGTTGTCAGCTCTGCTGGAGCCCAAGGGTGACAGGCCTGTTCTTACTGGTGCTCTCGCTGACCCCCAAAGCTGCCCCCTCAGCCCTTGAACAGGTCACGAAGCTGCACTGCACAGTGAGCACCCTCCCTCCTCAGCCCTTAGCACCTGTCATTTCCCCGGAGGCGAGGGGGGCCTGGGCAGCGGAGCCCCATCCCCCTGACTGACTGCTGGCTGCTTCGGGACGCTCGGCTGCAGGGACCCTTTTCCTGGAGGACCCTTTTCCTACTCTGTCCCAGCCGTAGGACAGACACCCAACCCCAGGATCCCCTCTAGAAGCTCCAGGCCTGGACACGCTCCATCTCCCCCGTGTCCCACCCTGAAACCACCTCCCAAGAACACCTCAGGGCCGCCCCACCCCACCCTCGCTGCCTCGGAGGTACTCACTGAGGCAGAGGTGGGTGTTTTGGCTGGTTTGGCGGAGATGTGTGCCCTGGGGACCACCCAGCCCCGCAGGGGGGCTTGCAGCAGCCTGATGGCGGGGGCCAGCCTCATGGTCGTTGGGCCAAGCTGCCTAAGTCCAGCGAGGTACACTCCCTGTGTCTCCTCGTGTGTCCTCTGCTTGGGCATTGGAGCTTTTTATAGCTCGAGGGGAAGCTGCAGCTGTCCCCTCCTGTCACAGGGCTTGGCAGAAAGGATGCCTGCTTGGAACTGGAACCAGCCTCAGACCACAGCCTGCAGGCTCTGTCCCCTGCTGTGGCATGCCAGGGGGGACTTCGAGCCCCTTGCATTGCCAGTAGGCTTGGCCCTCTCCAGAAAGGGTTGTCACTTCATGGTGAGAAGGGGACTCAACCAAGGACCAGGACCAGGAAAGTCGGGTTTGAGAATGCAAGAGGGGCAAGTGACATAATTGAGCGAACCTGTAGGACCTGGGCTGTCAGCGGGCAGCACCACAGAGGGCGGCTGCAATTTCCTGACCAGGCCTCCCGGCTCAGCAGCCAGCCTTCCCTCTCTCCACTGGTGGGGCAGCCAGGTGGACCGAGCCCTGCTCCGCAGCCCATCACTAACGGCCTGTGCTGAGTGGTGGGTGACTCTCACAGGGCACTGTGGAGGGACAGGACCGTCCCAAGAGCCAGCTATGGCCGGGCGCATGTCCCTGCCTGCAGGCCCCGGTGCAGGCCCGTCTCTCCTCTCACTTCTGTTGCTGAGTGTCTGTCCTTCCCACACAGACATCTATCAGTAAACGTGTTTTCCTGCCCCTGGGACAGGTTCACACCTGTCTGTGCAAACTGATTTCTATGAGAATGGAAGTGACCAGCTGAGACCCGCTGTGTTCATAGGCCCTGTCTGCTGGTAGAAACCCCAGAACCCTCTGTCAGATGCCAAGGTCAAGTCCCCAGTGTCTTCTCCAGTGTCCCTCCTGGTTGCTGGATGCTGAGCCACTGGTTTTCCTTGCCCCCATCTGGACCCTGTGCCCCCCACCGGCCCCAGCACCTTGGCAGTCTGTCCACCCACCCTGCACAGACCTCACTGGCCTGCTCATCCCAGCTGCTCCTTATCAATTATGACATTGGTGCATTGACGCTGACCGGCACCCCCTCCCCCCCATGTGGTCGAGTCCCCGTGGCCCTCAGCGTGTCCGCCCCGCTCTTGGGCCACATGTCTGAGCACCATCCTTGTCTTCCTCTGGTGCTCACTGCGTATCCAGGCCACGGCCAGCCCCGCAACCCACTGCTGTCCTCTGCAGCCGCCGAAAGCAATCGGGGCTCCTCAGCTCGCATGCCTGGCGCCACGGCCTGAGGGTCCCACTCCTGCCTGCCCTGCACCCCTGCACCGGTCTCCAGCCAGACACCCCCTTCTAGCACTTGCCTCGCACAGCCTGTCCCTCTGCTGTCACACTTCGGGCCTGTTCCCTTGGCACCTCTTCAGGCCTTTGGTTGATTGTCAGCTGTGGCGGCTGGGTGTCTGGTCGTGCTCACCCCTCAGTGTTTGGGGCAGCGTCGGGCTTGCCAGGTTCTCCATCAGTGCTGACGAGTAGATGGGAGCAGGTAGAGTTTCCCATGTGCCGGGCACGGGCTCAGACTTGAGGGAGGCAAAGCTGAGTCAGACACGACGGACAACTGCAAGGTCGCACCAGCAGCACTGACCTGATGGTCATGGGAGTGACAAAGGCCACAGCCCAGAGAGCGCTCACGAGGTTTCCCCAGACCAGATCCGCATGGGTGCCGAGAAGCAGCTGACGTCTGACCACATTGGTCCCTAACCCCCAGACTCAGCATGGTCCCATTGTCACTAGGGACAATCACGCCCATCAGTCTGTTAGAAGTGGTGACTTGATAGGACCACATTGCACGAGGGACATGGTTTGCCTTTGTTCTTCCCTGGACACCACACTTGGTCTAACGGTGGGACCCGCTCCTGGGCTCCGTCCCCACCGCCCAGGGCCCAGGCCAGCCTGGTCAGTGACTTGGTTTCCCAAGGAGGAGCCGAGCCCTAGGAGGTCAGGGGAGGGAGGTCCTGAGTCTTATCTCCAGCAGAGCTGGGGCCACAGGCCATGGGGGCTCTGTCCCTCCTCCAGAATAATCCCTTCCGCTTGCAGCTTTAATTATAGCTTTGGGGGCCAGTTGGGGATAAGGCTGTGGATTAGAGGATCAATCACTCAGGCCTGTCTGAGGGGGGCTCCTTCCCCACCCTTCCCGGCTTGGGGGGTCAGGGGCAGCAGCTGAGTCCCAGCCTTGCACTGGGTAGGTGAGGCCCCCCGGGGCGCCTGTCCTCCAGGGCCCTAGCCTCTGCCTCCGGCCTAGAAGGCCACAACAGCTCCAGCCTTTAGCCCTTCCTGCCCGTCCTTACAGGCCTTCTGACCTGCCCGCCTTCCCAAGCACAGCGGGCCCTCCAGGGTCCCTGTTCACGCAGCAGGGAGCTGCAGGCCTCACCCCAGGCTGGCATTAAGTCCCCAGAACCATGCGTTCAAACCAAACCTTGCACAGGTCCCTGCCACCCACACCCCACATGGAGGCTGCCAGAGGTGGGAGCCGGCACAGCCTGTGCTGTCAGCACCCCCAAGGCCACAAGAGGCCCCCACAGAGAAGCCTGTGAGGGACTTCTTCCCCCACTGCAGTTTGCCTTTACCTGCAAGGAAAACACGTGATTCATGGTGTCATGCAGCATGTCATGCAGGGCCTCTGGTCCTGCTCCCCATATAAGAACACAGGACATGGTGAGGCCAAGAAGGAACACCTACGGAGCCATGGATAGGGGAGTCATACCACTACCTTCTCACTGGCGGCTGGGCTGGAGATTCAGGAAGCAGGAGCCACATGATCCACAACCTGCCGTCTGCTTCTCTGCCTACCAACCTCACTTGCTAGCTGCAATCTGCCGTGCTAGCTGCAATCCACATCTGCAACATACCTGCAAGCCACCATCTATCTGCCTGCTAGGCCCCATTTTCTGCTAGTGTACCCATGGCAGTTATATTAGTGGCCAATGGCTCACTGGTTACAGCTGATGACCAACTAGCCACAGCTGATGGCCATCCAGTCACAGTTGATGGCCATTTACTACCCGAGCCAGCACCTTTCCACGTGAGGGCAAGAGCCTGGAAACTGCACTCCTGGCTCTGTCCCCACACAGAGAAGTGGTGGCAGCCACAGTGGTCACATTGGACAAGGCAGTGAAAGGGTCTGAGGGTACAGGGTTGTGGGGAGGGCCCCCGATAACACACCTGAGACTTGGGGAGGGAGTGGGGCCCACGGCTCAGGGCCAGTCAAGCCGTCCTGGCCTGGCCTGGCCTGGGCAGGGGGAGCATCAGGACATGTTGGCAAGAGCCCTGGTGGGCGGCGTCCCATCCTCCAACCAAACTTGGCACATACCCATGGACTGTCCCTCCTGCCCCTGGTGTGTGTGTGTGTGGGGGGACCGCTGCCGTGCACACCTACCCTCCAAAGCTGAAAAGCCACCTGAAGGTCTGGATGCTTAACATGGGCACATGGTGCCACCCTGTGTCTGCTCTGGGAAGCGCAGGAGCTTCCGGGGAAGGCAGAGAGGAAGAGAGGCCACACGCCTCTGCAGCCTGATAGTGTGGAGGACTCAGAAAAATGCATTTTTAAAATTGAATTTTTTACGAACAGATTTACAGCAAAAATTTGAAGATCCTACAGACAGCTCCCGTGTAACCCACACCCAGTTTCCCCTATTGTTGCATCTTACGTCGGTGGTATGGTTCATTTTATTTGCCACCTTGGCTGAGCCATGGAGCCCCCAAATGCTTGGCCAGATCACTCTGGGCAGGTGTGTCTGTGAGGCTGCTTCTGGGTTGGGAAGGTTGTATCAGGGGACTGACAAGCACACCATCCTCCCCAGTGCAGGTGGGTCGCACATGAGTTGACGACATGAATAAAACAAAAAGACTGTTAAGAGGGAACTCCTCCTGCTTGCCTGCTTCATGGCGCCTGGATCTCCTGCCTCCAAGGCCTGAAACGTCAATTTTCCTTGGGTTTCAAGGCCGCCGGCTTCTGGGTTGGAACTCACACCATCAGCTCTCCCGAGTCTCCAGGTTGCCGAATGCATTGGCATGTCCGCCAGGCCCTTATAATAAATCTATGTCTCTATCCTATCTACCAACACCGCTGGCTGTCCTGTGAGTTCTCTTTCCCCTGGAGAACACTGACTGACACAGCTTCTAGGATACATTTGTCACAATTAATGAACCAGTACTGACATATCAGTGTTAACTAGATGAAGTCCACACTTTATGCAGACATCCTCAGTTTCCCCTACTGTCCTTTTCTGTCCCCGGACCCCACATGTACTCATCATGTCTCCTTAGGCTCCTCTCCTCTGTTTTTGATGACAAGGACAGTTTTGAAGAGCTCTGCTCGGGTACCTTGTAGGACGCCATCTACTGGAGTTTATGTGCTGTTTTTCTGGGGGAAGGGAGCGGGTGCTGAGGTAACCACAGAGGTCAAAGGCCCTTCTCCTCACCCCAGTGTCAAGGGCACATGCTGTCAACATGGCTTGTCACTGTGATGTTGACCTTGAGCGTCTAGCTGCGGTGAGGTTTGTCCCTCTTGTCCCTTGCAGAGTTACTCCTTTTTCTCCCTGTTATGCTGTACCGTTGGGAGGAAGTCCCTGCCTAGCCCTTGTTTACGGAGCACGTGTGCCCACCCCCTTGAGGGTGCAGATCTGCATGGATGGCTCGGGATTCTCTGCGTGGGAGATTCTCCCAGTTATTATTGCTGTTATTATCATTATTTTGTCCATATTTACTTATTCCTTCATCACTATTCAGTGATTTCAATCGGTGTGGACTCAGGGCTACAGTCAGTACTACTTTACTATGTTACTCAAGCCTCTGGGTGCGGCATCAGGGTCCCTTCTGATGGCTGCGTGTCCCTTTGGCGTGCCTTCTGTTATGGACTTTTTAGTTTGTTTTTTGGTTTTTTTAAATAAATTGTATTGGGGAATATTGGGGAACAGTGTGTTTCTCCAGGGCCCATCAGCTCCAAGTCATTGTCCTTCAAGCTAGTTGTGGAGGGCGCAGCTCAGCTCCAAGTGCAGTTGTCATTTTCTATCTTTAGTTGCAGGGGACGCAGCCCATTATCCCATGCTGGAATTGAACCAGCAACTTGTTGTTGAGAGCTCGCGCTCTAACCAACTGAGCCATCTGGCTGCCCCTCTTTAGTTTGTTTTGAGCACTTCCTTACTTACTGGCACCAGAAAATGCTCCAGACTCACCGTGTATGATTTCCGCCCCAGGGGACCATTACTTCTAAAAGCAGCCAAGGAGCCCTGGTCCCTTGTACTGACAAGAGAAGGTGTGAGACCTGCTGCAGGTTTCACAAGGCCCTGTGGTAGCTAAGTGGGGCGCAGGGCACCTGGGGGAAGGTGAGGGGCTGCCCCCCCCCCCCAGTCGCAGTGCCGGTAAGTGGGTCCTGGCATGTTGAGGGTGACAGTCTGGGTCTGGAGGGAGTGATAAGTTCCAGGTAAAGCAGCTAAAGGCAGCGAGTCACCAGCGGCCAAGCTGGGGAAGGCCACAGGTGAAGCTCTTTGGGGAGAAAGCCTGGAATTTGCTTTTGGACATGAGTTTGCAATTTCTGTAGGACTTGCTGGTGGAGCCAAGACGGGAGTTTAGGACACAGGTTGGAAATTTGGGTGGAAATGTACATCTGGGGTGTCACAAGTTAGGAGTCCAAGCAGGATGGACCAGGCGGTGACTTCTGGGGTAGGCTTGAGCTTGGGGAGTAAAGCAGGCATGAGGCTGGGAGCCAGAGTGCATCCAGGAGGGACAACCTAGGGAGGGGATGGGCTTACTGCACTCATGGGTGACCACGGTAGGGGGACAGGAGCTCATCCAGAGTGGAAGCAAGAGAGACTGGGGAACGAGATGTGGGAGACAGAGAACGGACACTCACTGGTTCTCAAGGGCTGTGGAGAAGTGGGGTGTCTGCAGCAGTCCAGAGAGTCTGCCCACGTGTGACCCAGGACAGGCTGCAGGTGCAGACGTGGGATGTGTTTGATCTAAGGGTGACCAGAGGCATGAGAAGCTCAGCGGCAGAGATGGGCCCATCGCGGGAGAGTAAGAGCTGTTGGAAAGATGCTCCATGTTGACTATGAAATCACAAAAGTTACAGAGAGTGCATTTGAGAAGACAGTGATCCAGGAGCTGAAATGTCTGAGAAACAAAGTGGAAGGATTCGTGGACATGGACATAAGGGGACAGGCAACATGTTCTATGTATGAGGTTTGGGAGGAGCAGGAGGCCCCAGGGTACTGTCTTGTTGGCTATTTGTCTTTGCAGAAATGTCTAGTGAGTCCTTTGCACATTTTTTGATTGTTTTATTTGTTTGTTTGTTGTTGGGTTGTAGGCACTCTGACAATTAAGTTCACACACTTGCCACAGTGCACTTGCATTGGCAGAACTGTACGAACAGCTCAGTAAACTTTCATAACCTTGGGATATCAATGTCTCACAGCTGTGTTCATGTCCACATGTGGTGGTGTCTTGCTGAGTGGTGTTTATTATTGTTATTGCGTGGTGGTTTTTTTTAAGATTTTTTTTTCAATTTTTTAAAAGTTTTTTTTTTAATTTATTGGGGTGACAATTGTTAGTGAAATTACATAGATTTCAGGTGTACAATTCTGTATTACATCGTCTATAAATCCCATTGTGTGTTCACCACCCAGAGTCAGTTCTCCTTCCATCACCATGTATTTGATCCCCCTTACCCTCATCTCCCTCCCCCCACCACCAAAATAGAATTTTTTTTTGACTTTTATTTATTTTAAGTGTGATTTTCCAGGACCCATCAGCTCCAAGTCAAGTAGTTGTTTCAATCTAATTGTGGAGGGAGCAGCTCACACTGGCCCATGTGGGGATCGAACCGGCAACCTTGTGGTTAGGAGCACCGTGCTCTAACCAGCTGAGCTAACTGGCCACCCCTGTTATTGCGTGTTTTTGTGTGCTGTCATGAGAATATCTCAGCTTCAATTAGAGCAACAAACAAACATTAAATTTCTTGTTAAACTTGTCAAGAGTGGAAGTGAAATCAAGGATATGTTAGTCTAAGTTTATGGGGATAATGCCATGAAGAAAACGGCAGTGTACAAACGGATTAAACGTTTTTCTGAGAGGAGAGAATGTGTCACTGATGAAGAGAGGTCAGGGCGGCCAGTAACAAGAATTGATGAAAACATTGCAAAAATTCATCAAATTGTGCATCCAAATCATTGGCTGACTGTGAGAAGCATAGCAGGCCAGGTTAACATTGTAGAGAAGCAGTTAGGAAAACCTTAACTGAAAATCTTGGCATGAGAAAGCCGTGTACAAAAATGGTCCCGAAGGAGCTCAGCGATGAACAAAAGCAAAGGAGAGTGAAGTTTGCCAAGACCTTTTGGAGAGACAAGACGATGATTTGGACCGTGTTATCACTGGTGATGAAACATGGGTGTACCAATACAACCCTGAAACAAAGCATCCAAGTACACAATGGAAGTCAGCCAATTCTCCACGACCAAAAAAGTTCTGTCAGTCCAAATCAAGAGTCAAAACGATGTTGCTAACCTTTTTTGATATCAGAGGGATTATTCTTTGTGAATTTGTACCAGCTGGACAGTTAACCAAGTTTACTATTTGGAAGTGCTGAAAAGGCTGCGTGAAAAAGATGAAAATGACCTGAACTTTTCGCCAACAATTCATGGCTCTTGCATCACGACAGTGCACCAGCTCACACGGCACTGTCTGTGGGGAAGTTTTTAGCCAGTAAATAAATAACTGTTTTGGAACACCCTCCCTACTCACCTAATTTAGCCCCCAATGTCTTCTTTCTTTACCTGAAGATAAAGGAAATATTGAAAGGAAGACATTTTGATGACATTCAGGACATCAAGGGTAATATGACAACAGCTCTGATGGCCATTCCAGAAAAAGAGTTCCAAAACTGCTTGGAAGGGTGGACTAGGTGCTGGCCCCGGTGCATAGCTTCCCAAGGGGAGGACTTCAAAGGTGGCGGTAGTGATATTCAGCAGTGAGGTATGGAGCACTTTTTCTAGGAAGAGGTTGCAAACTTAATTGTCAGACCTTGTATGTTATAGATTTTAATCCTTTATCAGATATACGGTATGCAAATATTTTTCTCCCATCTGTTGGTCGCCTTTTCACTCTCTTGATACTGTCCTTTGAGGCACAAGAGTTTTAGTTTTGATGAAGTCAAATTTTTTTTCTTGTGCTGCTCGTGCTATTGGTGGCATAGTTGCTAACAATGAGGTCGTGGAGAATTTCCCCTGTGCTTTCCCCTAAGATGTCTATAGTTTTCATTCTTAAACTTAGGTCTTTGTTCCATTTTGAGCTAATTTCGTACGCATTGTCAGGTAGGGATCCAACTTCATTTAGGCTGTATTTTAAGTGCTTTAAACCATTTTTACCAATTACATCCCTTCAAACCCACAACCCTTGGAAGCAGGTACTATCCATTTGCAGATGAAGAAACTTGGCCCAGGGAAGTCCAGAGCTTGTGGAGGGTTACCCAGTGGCCAGTAAATGGCAGAGCTAGGAGTCAGGATATGCACTGGGCAGCAGACCCCTGGACATAGGTGAGGGGATGAGAAAGGGGAGGCCACTTAGGCAGGTGGCCCCCGGGGGCGACACGAGCACAGCAGGGAGGAAACATTGTCACTGCGTGCTCTCTGAGCGTCACCAATGCTGTGCTGCGGGTCATGTCACAGGAGAGGAGGAGGCTCACAGGTGGACAGGCCAGGTGAGATGTGAGCAGCTGCCCTTCACTGCAGACGATGAGTGATGACTGAGGGAGCCTTGGGCAGGGGCGAGGGCGGGGCCTCTGGACCAACTGGAGCCCAAGGTAGGGGGCAGGGCCCCTCACAGATCTGTGAGAAGAGGAGGCCAGGAGCCAGGCCCTGGGAGGAGCTCCCCACTGCAGCCGCCAGGCCCCAGGGGCTTCCCTGTGGCTGGCACAGCCAAGTCCTCAGGAGCCAGGAGAGTCCCCCACCCTGCCACACAACAGGGACTCATGGGAGGGCTTCGTGCAGCTGTGTGTGAGGTGCCCCCTGGCTCTGCTCCTCAGTCATCTTGACCCTGGGCCTCCTGTGAAGCTGGGCGCCCCCTCATACATCTGATGAGGCGACAAGGTGGGTCTGTTCCCTGACGTGAGGGTCCAGGCCACCTTTTGAAGGAGGACCTCACCCATGGCCCTCCACCAGGAGGCCCCAGGGGAGACTTCCCTCCAGGGGAGACCAGCAGGAACCTGGGGGCCAGGTGACAGGGGCGTGGGGGGAGCCCTTCCCTCTGCACAAGTGGTGCTGTGGCCAAAAGTGTGGACGCTGGGCTGGTGAGAAAAGCCCCACTGGCTGCCAGCAAGGCAGTGAGTGATTTAGCCTTGAGGGGGGGTTAGAGTTCAGAAAGGCAGGCAGGTACAGGGGCACCCAGCCAGCCCGTGGCCTGCTCTCTGCTCCCAGGCCCCCCACCCGCTCTCCACAGGTGATAAGGGTTGAGGCATGATAAGCCCTATAAAACTTTATGAGCCTGTCCTCCCGGGTTGGACACAAGGCTGCTGTTCTCAAGGTCCTGCTGAGCCCTTCTTGGCTCGACAAAGAGAGGCTGTGTTTCTCACAGGTCAGGAGAGCACACCTGAGCTAATCATTAGTCAGATTATGGACACACTGAGTCTCTTTGTCTCATTTTTGTAAGTTGAGGTAAAATACACACAACTTACCTTCTTAACCATTTTAACTGCCAACCCAGTGGCATTAGGCACATTCACACTGTTGTGTGGCCATCACCTCCATCCACTTCCAGAACTTTACATGGTCCCAGACTGACACTCTGTCCCAATGAAACACTCACTCCCCTCCCCCTCCTCAGCCCTGGCACCACCATTTACTTCCTGTCTCTATGAATCTCACTCCTCTAGGGACCTCGTGTGAGTGGAAGGACACACAGTGCTTGTCCTTCTGTGTCTGGCTCATTTCACTTAGTGTAAAGTCGTCCAGTTTCCTCCATGCTGTAGCAGGAATTTCCTTCCTTTTAAGGCTGAATAATGTTTCTTTGTCTTCTTTTACAGACCAGTGTAAGCCTTTCTCTCTCCGGCTGCTTTGACAGGCCTCTTGGAGGATCCCGTGGCCAAGAGGTTCCCTGGGAGAAGCCTCCCCTCGGAATCTACAGGTCCCCCTGAGGGGACCACGTGGCCCCCCCAACCTAAGGGCCCTGCGGGCAACACGTGGCCCCGACCTGAGGGCCCTGCGGGGACCACGTGGCCCCGACCTGAGGGCCCTGTAGTTACTGTGTGGCTCATGTCTAGTGAATTTGCAACAAGCTCCAGCAGTTGATACTGCCGTATCCGGCTCAGACATGCAGGGACTTTCGTTCCGGGTGTGACAGTTGATCAGAGGTCCAAACCCTCAAGGACCACCCAGCAGAACCCACAGAACCCACAGGAATATGGACAGCCCCACGACTTGGCCCGCAGCCACACCCGGAAATCACCGTCCCGCTCTGCATGTCTCAGAAAACATGTCACCCTGTGCTTCAGGGCCCCCGGGGGGTCTGTCATGTCGCAGGGCAGTCCTGTCCTTGAAGAAGCTGTAGGCCTTCTCCCTCTGCTCGAGGTCAGGCTGAGGGCAGTGGCTGAACCCCGCCCTGTCTGCGGCCCCCAGCAGCACACTCACTGCAAACCCCCTCTGTCCTTCCCTTCCGCCATGCCCCTCCAGCGCCCTGCCACCCCCACATCACTGTCCTGCTGGCTGGACTCTGTTTACCTTGGGCGGCAGCACCACAGCTCCTCTCAGCTCTCCTTCCAACACAAGGGGGTCTCAGGTGGGGTCCAGTGTGCATGCGCTTGCCCACCGGGGACCTGTTCTGCCCTTCTCCCCCATCAGCAGAAGTCCCCCTTGTGCGGGTTTGTTAGGTGCCTTCCCATAGCTCGACTTCCCTGCAGGCGACCATGGGACACCGTCCTGGTAAAGACAGAGAGCTTTCCGGGAGCCCATGTTCCTGGTGAGGGGGGTGAGTGGAGCGGGCACGGCCTTTTGCTCTTGGCCTCCCTCCTCTTTGTCCTGGGGTGGGGTCATGGACACAGGGCCTGGGGGTCCGAGCTGAGAGTGCATGAGGCTGGGGGGCAGAGAAAGCAAAGGAGCCTGACCAGGACGGCATCTCGGGCGAGCTGCCGGGACCCACCCCTGGCTCAGATCTGCTCCCAGATGCCCCAGGCAGGGCCCGCCGAGCCTACAGATGCTGTCTGAGCAGCTGCTGTCCTCTGCCCATCGCAGACGCCTCCTCCCCGGCAAGGCCTTGGCCACTCTGCCTTCCGCAAAAACGTCCACGGCCTCTGTGTACTTGTGCCCATAGCCCCTCAGGGTCCTCAGGTTGGGGGGCTGTGAGGACAGAATCATAAATTCTTGGCAGAACAGACTTAAGACAGAGCGCCTGTTGTTATGGAATTTAGGCTGGGCCCACGGCCCACACTCCCTGACAAAAAGTGAGGCCCCATGAGTTAGTGGCCAAGAGGGAGAGTGGAAGTGAAATGTGCAAATGTCGGCCTCGCTCTAGGAAGGAAAGGGCATGTCCCCAGCCCTTGCTTTTCCCTCTTCCACAGGCTGGTGGTGACACGGTCACCCAGAACAGCTGCAGAATGGGGAGCATTCCCTGCCAGCAGGAGCTGGGTCCCAGACCCCTCAGAGCTACCCTGTGAGCAGTGCCACTGCTCAGGCCGAGTGTCTCATTTTGGCCACTGTTGGAGCCACCGCAGCCACTGAGCCAACAGCCGGCTGCCACAGGGCTGTGGCAACCAGGGGCACAGACAGCGAATAAAGCTTACCTGGCCCTGGGTGTGTTCACCACATCAAGGCTGCTTAAAGGACCCCGATGAGTGGCCAATGCAGCAAATGTTTTAAAACACCTTCGGTGAGATAAAGGCACACACCACACAGCTCGCCCATTGAAAGCCGTCTCCTTCAGTGCTTCTTAGTATATCCCTGGAGCTGTACGGCCATCACCACAGTCAATTCTAGAACATTTCATTGCTCCACAAAGAACGCCCTGCCCAGTACCAGTGGAGGAGTTTGCCAGCCCAGCCCGGGCCATCGCCGTCTGCTGTCCCTGGCCTGGCCTGTCTGACATTCCATCTGAACAGACTCGCAGTGTTTGGCCTTCGTAGTCACCTTCCCTCATGGAGCATAATGTTCTCGAGGCTCATATTGTCATGACACGTATTGGTGCTTTGTTCCTTTTTGTGGCTGAATGCCATTCCAGGGTGTGGATGAGCCATGTCATGTGTCCCTTGTCGGTTAACATCAGGTTGCTTTGGGCTCTTACCAATACTGCTGCTACACGTGGGTGCAGGAGTTTTTATGGGGATGTTATGTTTTCATGGCCCGCAGGTAGACACCTCGGTGTAGCTTACAAGGTCACATGGTAACAGCGTGTGTCAATTCTGGGGGCTGCCCAGCTGGTTCCCGGTGTCTGCATCACTCGCGTCCCCACCGGAGTTGCGTGAAGGCTCTGATCCCTCCACATCCTCCCCAACACTGGGTACTGTCCATCCTTTCCACCAGAATCTTCGCACTGGGTGTGAACTGATATCACGTCACTGTTTTTTAATAGACTTTACATTTTAGAGCAGTTTTAGGTGAAAGAAAAAAATTTGCAGAAAGTACAGAGATTTTTTTATACCTCCACACCCCTTCCCGTTATGCGCTCCACGCGTCAGTGTGCTCGGTACGTTTGTTACTGCTGATGAACCGATACTGACATGGTATTAACTAAAGTGCATGGATCACAGTAGGGTTTGCTCTTGGTGTGCTTTCTATGGCTTTGGATGAATGCATAACGTCATGTGCCCACCATTCTCGTGTCACACGGAGCAGTCCCACGGCTCTAAGAACCTCTCTGCTCCGTCTGTCCACCCCTCCCCCAACCTCTGACACCACTGATCTTTTCACCGTCCCGTCCCCATAGTTTTGCCTTTTCCGAAATGTCATAGAGTTGGGATCACACAGTGTGTAGCCTTCTCAGACTGGTTCTTTCACTTAGTCATGTGCATCGAAGGTTCCTCCATGTATGTTCATGGCTGAGAGCTCATTTCTTTTTAGCACTGACCAGTATTCCATTATCCAGGTAGACCACAATTTGTTTATCTTTCCACCTATTAAAAACATCTGCTTTCAGGTTTTAGGAATTACAAACAAAGCTGCTATAAACATCCACGTGCAAGTTTTTGTGTGGACGTAAGTTTTCAGCTCCTTTAGGAAAATATCTTACAGTGTGATTGTTGGAGTGTCTGGTAACCTGTGTTTGGCTTTGCCACCCACACTGGTTGCACCCCAATGACGAGTGACACTTCCTGCAGCTCCAGGTCCTCCCAGCACTTGGTGTAGTCATGCTCTGGATATTAGTCATTCCAGTTGGTGTGTAGTGGTGTCCCGTTGTTTTAAAGTCTCTTTTTTTTCCCCCAAAGGTTTTATTGGGGAAGGGGAACAGGACTTTATTGGGGAACAGTGTGCACTTCCAGGACTTTTTTCCCCAAGTCAAGTTGTTGTCCTTTCAATCTTAGTTGTGGAGGGTGCAGCTCAGCTTCAAGTTGTTGTCCTTTCAGTCTCAGTTGTGGAGGGTGCAGCTCAGCTCCAGGTCCAGTTGCCGTTTTTCTAGTTGTAGGGGGCACAGCCCAGCAAACCGGCAACCTTGCGGTTGAGAGGACGCCCTCCTACCAACTGAGCCATTGAGCCATCCGGGAGGCAGCTCAGCTCAAGGTGCCGTGTTCAATCTTAGTTGCAGGGAGCGCTGCCCACCATCCCTTGCCGGACTCGAGGAGTTGAACCGGCAACCTTGTGGTTGAGAGCCCACTGGCCCATGTGGGAATCGAACCGGCAGCCTTCGGAGTTAGGAGCATGGAGCTCTAACCACCTAAGCCACCGGGCTGGCCCTGGTGTCCCGTTGTTTTAATGTTCATTTCCCTGGTGCTGTATAATGCTGTCTTTTCATGGGCTTATTTTCCATCGTCTTTGATTAGATGTCCAGAGCTTTTGACCATTTTTTAAGCAAGTCGTTACTTTTCTTATTGTTGAATCTCGAAAGTTCTTTTTATATATTTTGGATGACAGTCCTTCATCAGATATGTCTTTTGCAAATATTTTCTTCAATCTGTTACTTAGCATCTTAATAGTGTCTTTTGCAAAGCAAAAGTTTTTAATTTATTTAAGTCAAATATCTCGATTTTTTTTCATAGATCACGTTTTCTGTGTTTTATTGAAAATGTTATCGTCAAACCCAAGATCACCTAGATTTTCTCCTAAGTTATCTTCTAAAATTTTTATAGTTTTGCATTTAGCATTTAGGTCTATGATCCATTTTTAGTTAGTAATTGTGAAGCATATAAAGTCTGGGTCTATATTTTTTTATATGTGGATGTCCAGTGTTCCAGCCCATTTGTCGAAACAGACTGTTTTTTCTCCATTGAATTGCCCATGTTCCTTTATCAAAGACGCGTTCACTGTATTTGTGTGGGTCTTTATGGGGGCCACCATTGGGTTGATATGTGACAGAACAGAAGCATACCTTTGACAATCTCAGCCCCCCTCAAGGACAGGTGGGATCTATTTGTCTTAAGTAGAAAACAAATCATAGGGGAAAATGGGCATCCTTCCTCCTGGTGGAGGGGGCACTCTAGAGGCTCCCAGGACTGTGGGTCCTCCCGCGCCCCCCCACATCCCCCTCAGGGCAGTTCTCAGGCTCCTGAGCAAACAGGACTGAAGATGCAGATGACCGGTGGCCTGAAGGTGACGGGGCCACAAAGGCAATGATGACTGCAGAGCCACAGGCCCTGAGGAGACATGTTCACAGAATTGTGGTCACACAGGCACTCAGAAACAGGCTGAGGGCATGGCCTGTGGCTGCCAGAAAAAGTTATCACAAAGGCCATGGCCGGAAGCAACACACATGTATTCTGGAGGTCAGAAGTCCAGAACCAGTTTCACTGGGCTGAGGTCCAGCTGTTGGCTCGGCCACACTCCCTCGGAGGCCCTGGGGAGCCCCCGCAGGGCCTTTCCCAGCTGCAGTCTAGCTTCAGCACTGTGTTCTTCATGGCCCACTCTCCTCAGAGCCCACAGTCTGGCACTGTGCTTCAGTGTCACACTGTCTTCTGAGCCACACTCCCTCTGCTCGGACTCTTCTCATCTCAAGATCCTGGATTTAAACACACCCGCGAAGTCCCTTTTGGCACATGAGGCACATTCACAGGGGTCAAGGATGCAGAGCTGATGTCTCGGGGGACCATCACCCAGCTGAGCACAGATGCACCCAGGCAAACATTAACGTGGCCACACAGGCAGACACTGTCAGTGGGACACACAGGCATGTGGTCACACGTGCTCCCTCGTCAGTCACACACACTCATCCCGGCAAGCCTCATCCCCCTCAAGCCAGGTCTGGGAAGACAAAGAACGCTTCCCTGTACCATCATCTCCTGGCCCCCATGTGACAGCCTTCCTCTCCGTACAACGCCATGCCAGCCTCTCCTTTGTCCTCAGTCTCCCTCTACCTAAGATGCCCTTCCTTGACCCTGCCTTCAGGGTTTAACCTATCTTGAGGCTTTAAGGCTTAAGACCTAGTTCTGAGCCAGCCACCTCCATGCAGCCCACCCTGCTCTGCAGTCACCTGCTCACTACACTTCGCCACCACACCCCATGGGTCCTCAGAGAACGTTAACCGAATAAAGGAAAGCAGAAAATCAAAGGTCACCAAGCACAGTTCTTAAAGGGCTATCGTGCACCTGTGCCGTAGTGCCTGAGTTGAGGAGCTTTGGGACAGTGCTGGCTGAGCTATAGCACTTGGGCCTGGGGCATGGATGGGGCTGGACAACCCCTAGGATTCGGCTCTAGTCAGTGAGCAGAACGGTCACCTGTCTGATCCCCACCTCTGCCTCGGAATTGTAGACCTAAGAGCCTGTCCCCATGGCACAGCCAGACGCTTCCTGCTCCAGGTGAGTGCTAGGTCTCAGAGTGGTCACTTGGGAACTGGCTCATTTCGGCCCTCTGGGGCTACTGCCCAGCCCTGCTAAGTCCTGGGGCTTCAGTTTCCCCCAGGCTCCCCTTTCCAGGGAGCCCATCCCCACAAACCACATCCGTGGGGTCTATTCCCACCAGGAGCTCAGACTCAGCCCCCGTGCAAGGCCCCCAGGTGGGGGTTCAAGAACACAGCCTGGGCCAGGGGGTGATTCTGGCTCCCTGCTGAGTCCAGCTCTGCTCCAGACTCTCAGGGGAGAGAAGGCAGGGAGAGGAGGAAAGCGGAGGGCACAGGCCCTCGTAGGTAGACACCTCATCCTGGGCGTCTGACCTGGCCGGCCAGGTAGAAAGGAACACACGGGGCAGGCAGGCGTCCCAGGGCGCTTGGGTCAGCGACGACCAGGGCTGCCCTGGAGTGCCCGGCCTCATCGCCAGGCAGCGACGCGCTCGGAGGAAAAGCCCAGGACCCCCGTCTGGGGAGGGGACGACTCCCCTCCCTGCAGAGCGTCGTTCCGGAGCCACCAGGGGACAACCGGGAGCGCCTGAGCCCCTGCCCGTGGTCGGCGCCCCGACGCCGGGTAGGGGGCGGCGAAGCGAGAGCGGGGTCTGCGGACGCGACAAACGTGCTGACCCCGCTCACCTGCCCGTCGGCCCGCAGCGTGGAGTCCCGAGCCGCCGCGTCCCGCGAGCTGCTGCTGGCGGCGCTCGAGGACCTGAGCGCGGAGCAGATGAAGCGCTTCCGCCACAAGCTGCGGGACGCGCCGCTGGGGGGCCGCAGCATCCCGTGGGGGCGGCTGGAGCGCGCAGACGCCGTGGACCTCGCGGAGCAGCTGACCCAATTCTACGGGCCGGAGCCCGCGCTGGACGTCGCCCGAAAGACCCTGAAGAAGGCGGACGTACGCGATGTGGCGGCGCGGCTCAAGGAGCAGCGGCTGCAGCGTGAGCGCGGGGTCGGGGTCGCCCAGGTCCTGCCCCTCGGTTCCTCCGCGGCGTCCGGGCAGTGAGGCCCAGGGCTCCGATCCCGGGCCTCCGGGGGGTGCCCCGGACCTCCTACTGCGCCGTCCCCGCCACCGCGGCGCGGCCTCACGGCGGGTCTCCCTTTCAGGGCTCGGCCCCAGCTGCGCGGCGCTGCTCTCCGTGGCCGGTAGGTCTCTCTCCGTGGGCGGCGCAGGCCGGGAGCGCGCATGCTCTCCGCGCCAGTCGTGGGTTCCCGCGGCTGGTCCCGGGGCGGAGCCGGCGTGGCAGGCCGGCGCGGGGCGGGGAGACAGCCTGCGCGGGTGGGGGGCGCCGTGGGCGGGGAGCGCCGTGGGCGGGGGGCGCCGTGGGCGGGGGGCGCCGTGGGCGGGGGGCGCCGTGGGCGGGGAGGGCCGTGGGCGGGGAGACTGAGCCTGCGCGGGCGGGGGGCGCCGTGGGCGGGGGGCGCCGTGGGCGGGGAGACAGCCTGCGCGGGTGGGGGGCGCCGTGGGCGGGGGGCGCCGTGGGCGGGGAGACAGCCTGCGCGGGTGGGGGGCGCCGTGGGCGGGGGGCGCCGTGGGCGGGGGGCGCCGTGGGCGGGGGGCGCCGTGGGCGGGGGGCGCCGTGGGCGGGGAGACAGCCTGCGCGGGTGGGGGGCGCCGTGGGCGGGGAGCGCCGTGGGCGGGGAGACAGCCTGCGCGGGTGGGGGGCGCCGTGGGCGGGGGGCGCCGTGGGCGGGGGGCGCCGTGGGCGGGGGGCGCCGTGGGCGCCCCGGCGCTGACGGGCCGCCGCGCCCTCGTGCCCCCCCGCAGAGTACAAGAAGAGGTACCAGGAGCACGTGCTGCAGCAGTACGCGAAGGTGAAGGAGAGGAACGCCCGCTCCGTGAAGATGAACAAGCGCTTCACCAAGCTGCTCATCGCGCCCGAGGGCGCCGCGCTGAGGGGCGAGGCCCCGGGGCGCGAGGAGGAGCCGCAGCCGGAGCGCGCTCGGCGCTCGGACACCCACACCTTCAACAGCCTGTTCCGCCGCGATGACGAGGGCCAGCGGCCGCTGACCGTGGTGCTGCGGGGCCCGGCGGGCATCGGCAAGACCATGGCGGCCAAGAAGATCATGTACGACTGGGCGTCGGGCAAGCTGTACCACGGCCAGGTGGACTTCGCCTTCTTCGTGCCTTGCCGAGAGCTGCTGGAGCGGCCGGGCCCCTGGAGCCTGGCCGACCTGGTCCTGGACCAGTGCCCGGACCGCGGCGCGCCGGTGCGGCGGATGCTGGCGCAGGCGGAGCGCTTGCTCTTCATCCTGGACGGCGCGGACGAGCTGCCGGCGCCGGGGCCCGCCGGGCAGACGCCCTGCGCCGACCCCTTCGAGGCCGCGGGCGGCGCGCGGGTGCTGGGCGGCCTGCTGAGCAAGACGCTGCTGCCCGGGGCGCGCCTGCTGGTGACCACGCGCGCCGCCGCCCCCGGCCGGCTGCCGGGCCAGCAGTCGTCGCCGCAGAGCGCCGCGGTGCGCGGCTTCTCCGACAAGGACAAGAAGAAGTACTTCTACAAGTTCTTCCCGGACGCCAGGACGGCGGAGCGCGCCTACCGCTTCGTGAAGGACAACGAGACGCTGTTCGCGCTGTGCTTCGTGCCCTTCGTGTGCTGGATCGTGTGCACCGTGCTGCACCAGCAGCTGGAGCGCGGCCTGGACCTGTCGCGCGCCTCCAAGACCACCACGGCCGTGTACCTGCTTTTCGCCGCCAGCGTCCTGAGCGCGGCGCCCCGGAGGCAGGGCGAGCTGCGCAGGCTGTGCCGGCTGGCCCGCGAAGGCGTGCTCGGGCGCCGGGCGCAGTTCGCCGAGAGGGACCTGGAGCGACTGCAGCTTCTGGGCTCCCAAGTCCAGACGCCATTCCTCCAAAAGGTGGAGCTGCCGGGCGTGCTGGCGCCCGAGGTCGCCTACCACTTCATCGACCACAGCTTCCAGGAATTCTTCGCTGCTCTGTCCTACCTGCTGGAGGACGAGGGGCCGTGCGCGGCGCCGGCCGCGGGCGCGAGGGAGCTTCTGCAGGGGGACGCCGAGCTGCGCGGGCACCTCGTGCTCACCAGGCGGTTCCTCTTCGGCCTGCTCAGCGCCGAGCGCATGCGCGACATCGAGGGCTGCTTCGGCTGCGCGGTCTCCGAGCGCGTGAAGCAGGACGTCCTGAAGTGGGTGCAGGACCAGGGCCAGGGGCAGCCTAGGGTGGCGCCAGAGGGGGCCGAGGAGACGCAGAAGTGCGCAGAGCCCGAGGAGGAGGAGGAGGAGGGGGGCGAGGAGTGGAACCAGCTGCTGGAGCTGCTGTACTGCCTGTACGAGACGCAGGAGGACGCCTTCGTGCGCCAAGCCCTGCGCGGCCTCCCGGAGCTGGCGCTGGAGCGCTTGCGCTTCAGCCGCATGGACATGGCGGCCCTGAGCTACTGCGTGCGGTGCTGCCCGGAGGGACAGGCGCTGCGGCTGGTCAGCTGCGGATTGGCCACGGCGCAGGAGAAGAAGAAGAAAAGGAGCCTGATGAAGCGACTGCAGGGCAGCCTGAGCGGCAGCGCGTGAGTCCTGGGGCCGCCCTCAGTGGGGCACCGGGGGTCTGTGTGGCCATCTGCGCATGGGGACCTGCTCCCCAGGCCAGAGGCAGGACTTCAGGGCTGCTGTGGTCCATCCCCTTGCGAGGCAGCCTCCCACTGCCCACCTCCTTCCCCAGGCTGTCCCCACCATGCCCCCTAAATGCCCTCCACCACTCCCCATGTCCCCCCACATCCTCCACGCACATCCCAGGCTAACCCCATAGCATGGCCATGAAGCTGTGGACCAGCAGGGCCCCCCATGCTTTCTCACAAGTTCTGGAAGACATCATGCCCCCTGTGCCCCGAGCCTTTGCACCTGCTGTTCCCTCCGCCCAGATCCTCAAAGACTCCCCCAGCGGGCCTGGGACCCTTTGGCCCCAGAAGTACCCCAGGGACCACTGAACACCATAACATCTGTCAATGCCTGTCGCATCGGCCAGATTCCCAGCTGCTCCAGGACAAGGCTTGTGTCGCGCTTCTGTGCACTGACCTACAAGCCAGCACCAACACAGCTGCTCAGCACCTGTCGAGGGAATGAATGTCAGGGTGTTGACATGGCAGATGCAAGGACAGACCCACATGAGGCGGGCGGTTGGCGAGCCCTCACTGGGCCCACAGGCGCTGTCAGCGGGGCAGTCCCTGTAGGTCTGGGGTGACGGGGGCAGCACGGGGTGAGTGAGAGTGAGGGCAGAGGCAGCTTGGACTCCTGAGGACCATAGGAAGGGGTCCTTTGTAGGAGGGAGGGGCTGGGAGGGGTTGGGGGGGCTTCACCTTCCTCTCTCTCCTAGCAGTTCTCAAGCCACCATGACAAAACCCCAGGCCTCCCCACTGCGTCCACTCTGCGAGGCCATGAGCGACCCGCGCTGCGGTCTGAACAGCCTGACGTGAGTGACCATGCCCCCAGCCCCTCCCCTGGAAGGGACGCAGAGAGGGATGCCCTGGGCAGGGCAGAGGTGTGGCCCTGTCTGGGGGGTGCCGAGGCGACCGGCCGAGGGCCTGTGGCCTCTGGTGTCCCATGCTGGGTGGACAGGCTCTGCCTACAAAGTGGCAGAAGAGGAGATGGGGGAAGAGTCTCCATCACCGGCTTAGGAGCTAGTTCAGGAGGGGTTTAGCCCTGGTTTCAGTGGAAAGCGGGGTGCCTCCCTCTGGGGGAGGGATGACGATCAGACGTAGTTCCCTTCCCAAGAAAGGCTGCTCAGTGCTGTGGGAAACTGCCCGGCTGTCCATCGGGACACTGGGAGGGCTGCCGCCTCTGTGCCCACAGGCAGGTCAGTGTCTGAGCTCCAGACCCCCCTCCTGTGCAGTGGGGCCAGTAGACTCTGCCTCGGAGGGTTGGTGTGAGGGTGAATGAGGACACAGGTGCAACATCTAGTATGGAATAACTTTCCTGCGACTGCCAGCAATCACCAACTCAGCAGAAAATCAGAGCAGCCATAGGACCTGGTACTGATAGCCATGGTGTAAGTTTCAGCCATGTCAGCATCACACGGTACCTGCTTGGCCTGGGGTTTTTTCCAGCAACCAGGAAGTAAGCACACGGAGCTGAAGAGGTGACCAGCAGGAGTGGTCCCTCGGTCCTACCACTAAAGCGATCCTCACCAGTGCTCATAGCAGCGTTACTTAGGGTGGCAGACAAGTAGGAGTGACACGACCACCGGAGTGCTAGGAACCGGACGACTGAGTGACTTGTGGCCCAGCTCAGCTTGACGGGCCATTCTGCGCAGTTACACGGGTAGAGGGAGGTGTGCATGGTCTTGTTATAAAGCTCGTAGAGAAGTGGGGTGCACATGTGGTCATGGCCCCCAGGGAGCGGGCAGTTTGCACAGTTGGGGTAAAACGAGGTGGCCAAGGTGCTGCAGACAGACCCATGTGCTTCTTGACCACAGGTTGTCCCACTGCAAACTGTCTGACTCTGTCTGCCTCGACCTCTCTGAGGCCCTCAGGGCAGCCCCCAGCCTGACTGAGCTGTGCCTGCTCCAAAATGGGCTCAGCAAGGAGGGCCTGCGTGTGCTGAGCGAGGGCCTGGCCTGGCCCCAGTGCAGGGTGCAGAAGCTCAGGTGAGGCCCTGTTGCCAGGAGAGTGGGCAGGGGAGGGAGGTGGGTCACAGCAGCTCCTGAGGTCACCCCTCTCCCAGGATGGAGCAGCCCGGCCTCCAGGAAGCCCTCCAGTACCTGGTGGGCGTGCTCCGGCAGAGCCCCACATTGACCACGCTGGATCTCAGTGGCTGCCAGCTGTCGGGACCCATGGTGACCTACCTGTGCGCAGTCCTGCAGCACCCAGGATGCCACCTGCAGACCCTCAGGTGGAGGCAGGGGCTGGAAGGGTGCTGAAGTGTGGGTTGGGGTGGGTACCTGTGGGCTTCCCCTCCCAGAACCTCCAGAGTGACCCAGTCCTGGAGACGCGCCCTCCAAAGCCCTGGCCCTGCCCTTGGCTCCGACCACTCTGCAGACCAGATGTCTGTCTGTTGTATGGCGCCTATGGCCACAGTCTGGGTCAATGATGCCACCAGCCTTCTACTCCCCCAAAGGCTTGGCCCCCAGCTCCTGCCCCCTTTCCCGAGCCTCTGACAACGTCCCTGACTAGCCACCTTCTGTCACTGTGTACCTTTGGCACAGCCCAGGCCAACAGCCCCATCAGTGCCCCCACTGCTCCCCGGTCACTGCCTCCCCCAGCCCTGGACTCCTGCCCACACCAACCACCCTCTGTCCTGTGTATGTGGTTGTAGTCTGACCTCCGTGGAGCTGAGCGAGCAGTCACTGGAGGAACTGCGGGCTGTGAGGACAGCAAAGCCAGGTCTGGTCATTACACACCCAGCGCTGGACGGCCACCCTGAGCCTCCCAATGAATTCTGCAGTGCCCTCTGAGGCTCTGAAGGCCAGGGCAGCCGGGAGGTCTCTAGGCAGCCCTGCGGGGTAGGCCTCCCAGTTCCAAGGGCGGAGGCCCCTGAGGGGCCCTGGACAGACAGGGCTCCTGACCTGGTCCTGGACAGGCCCTCTTTACACCATGTGTCGCCCACACCCAGAAACAACTCCTCCCCTGGCTTCCACTGCTGCTCCCTCCTGCCCTGGGACCATCCAGCCAGCCTCTTGCACACCCCTCCCCCCCAGCAACAGTAATCATGTGGGGAGCTCCTGGTAACTGAGCACCAACCATGTACTGGGCACACAGTGACACCTTCACTGATCCCATCTCCATCTGCACTCTGGGGCCCCACAGCCCCATAATTCTCCTCCTGGCCCCAGAGAGGATCAAGCAGGGGCTGACCCTTGACCAGAGGTAGGCCGGTCACTGTCCTTCCCCAGTAATTTGGGGCTTGGCATCCTGAGGAAGCCGTCCCTGAGGCTGTGGTGTCCAAGCTCAGAGGTGTCCCCTTGCTAAGGTCTTTGGGAGCAGCAGTGGAGGCCAGGGAAGGAGTTGTCCACCAGGGGAGGGTGGAGGTGGCAGCAGTGACGGCATGGGTGGTGGGCAGCCTGCATGTGCTGATAATAAATTCTCCTTTGCTTTGGTTTCTGTTGGTTTCTGTTGCCCTGGACCAGGCGTCCTAACCATTTTTCCTTTAGTCCCTAACCCACCTGTATGGAGTGGGGCTGTCATCTCCATTTCATAGATGAGGAAAGTGAGGCTCCAGGGAGCAGCTAACAGCAGGAAGCTCTGAGGTGGGGCTTGGCCAGCAGTGGACAGCCCTCAAGTCCTCAAGTCTCTGCTCAGCAGAGCTGGGTCTCGGCCAGCTCCTGAGACCCCAGTCCAGGTGGAGGGAAGCCTGGCGGTCAGCCCTTCACTTCCAGTGTGTTGCGTCCAGCACGAGACGAGGGTTGTGGGGAGCGAGGTAGGCGGCGCAGGGTTAAGAAAAGACAGTAGCCATGAATAGAGTGCAAGCCGGCAGCCTCAAGGTCTGGGCTGTGCCGCCTGCCTAATCGGGCCTGCGCATTAGCTTTTATTAGTTAGGGAAGCAAAGGAGATAAAGCTTGTCAATCTCAAGATCTGTGAATTCCATACATCAGAAGAGGAAACCAATTCAAGCCAATCACCCTTGCCTGCAGGCAGCTGGACAGTCTCAAGTTCCCCAAGGGACAAAACCTATATGCATGTGAATAGATGGAGAGCACATCATTGAATCATTGCCCTTGCAAGTTTTGGGAAGGAATGGAGCCACAGGGGCTGAGGCTTTCCTTAGACTGAGGAAGGTGGGGGGCTGTGCCCACCTCTATGAAGCCCGTGGGTTCTCCTGTTGGTCCCCACTCGGCTCCGCCTGTCTTAGGTTGCTTTCCACGTGGAAAGTCGTACCTGTCATTGGCTGACCAGCCGTCTTTCTGGGACCAAACAGGGAGACATAAAGTGCAAGAAAAGGTTTAGCAAAGTCCCTGAAAGGATCCGTCTTACAGACTCTCCTTTCCTTGGGGGCAAATACAAGGAAACCAACGGTAAGGCTGCTGTGTGGCGATACCAGTGAAATGCCCTTCCAGTCCAGTGTGTGTGCCACAAAACAGACATCCCTGCCCTCCTGGAGCTGGCATTCTACGCAAGAAGACAGACAACAGATGGCGCAGGCGGGCAGGAGAGATGAGCCAAGGGTTTCCTGGGGAAACCTAAGTGAGGATGGGTCCAAGGACGTCTGGAAGAAAAGTGTTCCAGGTCCTGGAAAAGCAGCTGCCAAGGCCCTGGAGGGGAGAGTCGGTCAGTTTGGACTGCGGTAACAAAATACCATGGACGGCAACTTACCAACTACAGGAACTTATTCCTCCCAGTTCTGGAGGCAGGAAGTCCAAGGTCAAGGTGCCGGCACATTGCGCCTGCTGAGAGGGCCCTCCTCCTGGCTGCAGGTGGCTGTCCTCTCGCTGTTTCATCACATGGTGGGCAGCGTGCTTGCTCTCCAGCCTCTTGTAAGGGCACTGACCCCATTCCTGATGGGCCTGGGCCTCTCGCCTTGGAAGGCCCCCCCTTCAAATACCATCACACTGGGGATTAGATTTCAATGGGTGGGTTTGGGGGACAGAACCATTCAGCCCACAATAGGGAGCTCGCTGTCTCGGGATGGATGTCACAGGAGCAGCAAGGAAGACAGACTGAGGGCAGTGGAGTGGGGAGGGGCTAGGGCGGGGTAGGGATAGTGGGCGTGTCCTCCGGGTGAGGCGCGCACCGAGGCAGGCTCCTGAGCAGAGGCGTGGTCTGACTTAAGCACTCTGTGCTGCAGGGCAGAGCAGAAGCAGGGAGCTGGGTCTGCGTTACTCAAGAGGTTGCAGTGGGGACGGTGAGAGCTGGCAGGCCCCGGAAGGTGGGACCAACAGGACTCGCGGATGGATGTGGGTGTGGGGACACAGGTGACCTGAGCATCTGGACCAGTGGAGTTGCCATCACCTATGCTGGGGGAGGCCGCAGGAAGAGCACGTTTAAGGGCGCGTGTTGGATCTGAGCGTCTCTGGCTAGGCCGAGTGGTCAGACACTGGCGTCACGTAGGTCAGCCCAGGGCGTGAGAGACGAGGACAAAACAGGCCCAGGGCGGAGAGGGAGAGTCCAGATGGGCAGTGGGGACATGGAGGCTGAGCAGAAGGGGCTGGGGAGAGCCAGAAGCGGGGGGGGCGGAGCAAAGGGAAGGCCTCCTCTCCCGGAGGAGGACGGCCAGCGTCAGCTGTCACCTCTCCTAAGAGGCGACAGGAAGCAGAGACCGCAAGCCAAAGGCCCCTGCCCCTCTCAGATCCACCCTGGGAGACGTCTTTGAGGTCAGAGTTGGCGCTGTGAACCTCACGCAGGTCCCCGCGAATCCCACCCGCACCAGCCACTCCAGGGCCGCAGACGGACCGCACAGCCTCCCGAGGGCGGGGGTGGCAGGGGCTGCAGCCAGAGCCGCCCGCGCGGCCCCGAGCCGGAGCGGCCCCGCCCCGCGGCCGGAACCCCCGGGGCGGGGCCCGCCGTCTCGCCCGCTGCGGGCCGTCGGGGGCGGGCACCGCGGGCCTTCGGCCTACGAGCCGGCCGCTGGCTGCCTGTCCGTCCGCCTGCGCTTGCAGCGCCGACCGGGCCGGAGCCGAGGGACGCCGCGCGGCTGCGGTGAGTCCCAGAGACGGGGTCCCCCCTCCCCGCCCGCCTCCTGCCAGGGCTCCGGCGTCTGCCCCGCCCGCCTCCGGCCTCTCAGCTCCACCGCCCCCCCCCACCCGGAACCCCGCTCCTCGCACCCCACCCGCCCCAGCGCGGCCACGGGGCGGAGAAATGCCCCCAGCCTGAGGCCTCCTCTCTTCCCACCAGCAGGTTGGGGTTCGTGGGGGTGCGGCTTGAAGAGAGCGGGAAGGGTTAGGGCTGAGGTCCTCAGCTGGGAGTTTGGGGACTCAGCTGAGTCCCTGGAGGTCCATATTAGGGGGGTGAGCATCTCTGAGGGTAAAGGGCGTTTCCGTGGCGGCTGGAAAGTGGGGGCTCTGGGAAACCAGGACTGCCCAGGTGAGCCCACACTTCTCCCATCATCAGTTGGGGGCGTCAGCCAAGTTCCCAGGTGGGGCTTTGAGGTTAACAGAGTCAGACGACCGCGGGAAGTGTGGGGGAGGGTGCCCTGACCCCAGCCATTTTCCAGGCCACTCAGTTGAGCAACACTTTCCATGGCGGATGCCAATGAGGACCCCACCATATTCACTGCCCACTCTCTGCCCAGTGACCCCCGGCTCTGGGCCACCATGACCAACGCATACTTGGGCACACGTGTGTATTGTGATACACTGCATGTAAGCGGTGTATACAACGGTGCCGGGGGGGACACGCATCGGGCCGTTCTGCCCAGTCCCCTCAACATCCAGCTGGAGGCCCCTGCAGGAACAGGAGAGCAGCTGACCAAGACCTTTACCCTGGACACAAACACAGGTAGCCACTGTCTGTCCTGCCCCTCCCCCCAAGCCATTGTCCCTCCGACTCAGAATGCCCCACTCACAGAAAAGGAGGTCCCAGAAGGCAGGTGTCCAGGGTTGGCAGGAGCTTGGGGTCCCCTGTACAGCTGTAGCTTCCTGGACAGGGCACTGGGGCTCAGAGGGTGGGTCCACCTCACTCCCAACCCAGAAAAGCCAGCAGCTTCGTAACTGTTCTGGGCGGCCCTGAGTGGAACGTACAGGTGAGGTGCCCTCTCCCCAGGTTCCTTCCTGCACACCCTGGAGGACTCCAGCTTCCGGGCGGCCCAGTGCATCTATGCCCACCGCACGCTGCCTCATGTCCTGGCTGTCAGTGTGTCCCTCAGCCGCCTGGCTGCGGGGGGCGGGCCCATCACGGTGTTGCTGCGGGCAGCCTTCTCCCCAGAAAGCCCAGATTTGGACCTGCACCTGGGGCCTGACTTCCAGGGAGCCCGGTGAGGAGAGGATGGGGGCCAGCCGGGTGGCCTAGGAGGGAGCCTGTCGCTGAGGCAGGCCGTGCTCTTACAGGTACCTGTACGGCCACACGCTCACCCCTGAGCAGCCTGGGGGGGCACAGCAGGAGTTGCACATGCTGTGGACACCAGTGCCCCCAGCCTTGACCCTTGGCGAAGGTGAGGAGGACAGGACCTGGGAATTCCTGGCCGTGGTGGGCGGCAGCCAGGCTGAGGCCCAGGCCTGCCTCGCCGAGGCCCTGCGGCTGCAGGCCGAGGGCACTCTGTACACTGCCCATGCCCAGGCCTGGGCCCAACTCTGGGCAGGTTGTGGCCTGGACGTGGTGGGGCCCCTGGCTCTGCGCCAGGCTCTGCGTGGTGCCCTCTACTACCTGCTCAGCGCCCTGCCCCAGCCCAGGATCCCAGGGTACATCTGCCACGGCCTCAGCCCTGGGGGCCTCTCCAACGGGAGTCGTGAAGAATGCTACTGGGGCCATGTTTTCTGGGATCAGGTGTGTACCATCCAGCCCAACATGCATCTGCCACAGGTTGGGAAGCACAGGCGTGGGGACTGTAGATGGGGAAGCATAGGGGCCATGGTAAAAGGGAAGGCTTCCTGGAGGAGGTTGCGTCTCAGCCAAAGGATGGGTAGGAGTTCGATGGAAAAGTGATTCAGGCAAGGGAACCAGAAAGTACAAAAGGGCCAGAGCTAGGAGGGTGCATGGTACCTGTCCAAGGCTGGGGGGAGGCGCTCACCAAGGCAGGAAGAGCAGTTGTAGAGGGGGCTGCAGGAGCCCTGGAGTGTTTTTAATTGGGGAGTGACACAGACAGATGTGTGTTCTGGAAGGACCCTTGTCTGTGGAGGAGGGTGAGGCCTCGGACAAGAGTGGGAGCCAGGAGAAGCGGGGACTTGGTGATTGCTGGGCCGGGAGAGGTCCAGGAAAGCTGGTGCTGTGGCCCATTTTACAGGTTGGGCTCAAGGAGGCTGACTCACCACTCTAGGTCAGGCTGCCCACACCTAGGTTCTGGCCTGAGCCCCTGGCCAGATCCAGATGCCTGCTGGGGAGGTGAAGGACTGGGCCTGGGACCAGACCCAAGGAGGGTCTGAGCTGGAGATGGGGATGTGTGGTGGACAGGCGGGCAGGGCCCAGGACAGCCAGGTGGGCAGCAAGGATCCGTGCTGGCTGTGAGGCCCTGCCAGGGTGCGAGGACGGCAGGTGGGGAGATGGGCGTGAGAGTGCCCAGCCAGGCACCTTCCCTGGTTCGCAGGATCTCTGGATGTTCCCGAATGTCCTGATGTTTCACCCAGAGGCCGCCAGGGCTCTCCTAGAGTACCGCATCCGGACTCTGGCTGGGGCCCTGGACAATGCCCGGAACCTGGGCTACCAGGTAAGGGGGTCCTGAGCAGGGTCCCTTGAAGGGCTTGATGTCCCCAGACTCCTACTAGGCCTACACCTCTCCCCCTAAGCCCCTCTGTGGTGCTGGGGCGTCCTGGACTCTTAACAGGCTCCGCAGCCACAGATGGGAACAATAGCCTGGATGGGACCCAGCTGGAGTCCCCTCACTGCCCTGTGCCAGGGCAGCACACAATGGAGTGGGCAGAGGCTCCCTCGCCCATGCTGGGGACACACGGTGGCACTCAGAGCCAGCAGGCCCCCAAAAGGGAGCCCGAGGGGTTCATGCACCACCCCTGCCCTCTGGCTGAAGGCTAAGAGTATGGGAAGTGTGTGGGCTCCCACACACCAGAACAGAATCAGTTCTGCTCCATCCCCCAACCCTCAGGGAGCCAAGTTTGCCTGGGAGAGCGCCGGTTCCGGCCTGGAGGTCTGCCCTGAGGACATTTATGGGACCCAGGAGATCCACATCAATGGGGCCGTGGTGCTGGCCTTCCAGCTGTACTACCACAGCACCCAGGTGAGATGTCACTGTGCCCACCAGGTGTGTCCGCGCTGGTATGGCCACAGCCCCCACACGGCAGGGACTTCCTGTCTGGAGCCGGATGGTTCTGTGAAGCACCTTGGAGCAATCACTTCTGGGCACATGGAAGGGTGGGCATTGGCAAGAAATGTGGAGAGCAGTGGGAACTAGACTCGGGTGCTATGGCTTCTGTCCTACTCTTTCCTGTTCCCCCAGGACCTGCAGCTCTTCCAAGAGGCTGGTGGCTGGGATGTGGTCCATGCCGTGGCTGAGTTTTGGTGTAGTCGTGTAGAGTGGAGCCCTGGAGAGGAGAAGTACCACCTGAGGGGTGAGGGCATGGGGAGGAGTGGATAGTCATGGGGAAGGGGGTTGACTATGGGGGAGGGGGGTGGTCATTGGAGGAGCGGGGATGGTCTTAGGGGAGGGGAGAAGTGAACTGTCATTGGGGGAGGGCAGGTGGTCACGAGTTGTGGGGAAAGGTGAATGCTCCTCAGTTTGTCGTGTGATTTCTGTCGCCCAATGTTGTCAGCCCCACGCTGGCTGCCGGGATAGGGGCAGGTCCCTGAGACCCTGCACTGAGCACCGTCTTGCCCTATGTGCCCAGGAGTCATGCCCCCCGACGAATACCATTCAGGGGTCAACAACTCCGTGTACACCAATGTCCTGGTCCAGAACAGGTCAGATCTGAGACCCCACCCCACCCTGCAGCGAGCCAGTCAGCAGCACTGAGGCTGCAGCCCCCACCACCCCCTCTGCCCGTAGCCTGCGCTTTGCAGTTGCCCTGGCCCAGGACCTGGGTCATCCTGTCCCCGAGCAGTGGCTGGTGGTGGCTGATAAGATCAAGGTGCCCTTCGACCTGGAGCACAACTTCCACCCTGAGTTTGATGGCTATGAGCCTGGTGAGTGGACTCAGAGCCCCTTCGAGGACCGCTCTCCCCTCCCTCAGAACCCTGTGTCCACCCTGGACATCCCCGTCCCGGCATGGAATCCCCCCGTCTTCCCGCATCAGCAGCACCTGCCCCCCTTCCCCTCGCAGGAGAGGAGGTGAAGCAGGCGGATGTTGTGCTCCTGGGGTACCCTGTCCCCTTCTCCCTGAGTCCTCATGTTCGCAGGAAGAACCTGGAGATTTACGAGGCTGTGACATCCCCTCAGGGCCCCGCCATGACCTGGGTGAGGAGACTGGGATGTGGGGGTGTGGTCCTCAGGGCCTCGGGTCCTCCCTCCACACGCAGTGGACCTCACCCCAGCGTGTCCTCTGACTTCTGACCCTAGAGCATGTTTGCTGTGGGCTGGATGGAGCTGAAGGACCCCAGGCGAGCGTGGGGCCTCCTGGAAAAGAGCTTTGCCAACATCACTGAGCCCTTCAAGGCCAGCCTCGCCCCAGCCTCAGCCCACACCCTGACCATGCCTGCCTCCCGCTTGGGCCCCTGGGTGGCGGGAGTGGGAGCTCAGCTTGGAGGGTTACAGCGGGGTCACAGCTGTGGCAATTCTTACTTGACCTTGGGCCCTTCTGGGAACAGGGGCAGTGGCCTCAGGAGGGCCTGTGTCCTGGGGGTCCCAGTACTGACTGCCTTACCCCTGCAGGTATGGACGGAGAATGCCGACAGGTCTGGTGCCGTGAACTTCCTGACAGGCATGGGGGGCTTCCTACAGGCCGTGCTCTTCGGGTTTACAGGATTCAGGTGAGTGCGGTGGGGGGCAGCAGAGGGCATCACCTGCCCCTCCTGCCCTCCTTACAGAACTTCCCCCTCCCCCCAGGATCACCAGAGCTGGTGTGCCCTTTGACCCCATGTGTCCAGCAGGGGTCTCTGGCGTGTGCATCTCTGGCATCTCCTACCAGGGGAACACGCTTGATTTCTCCTTCTGTGAAGACTCCGTGACGATCGAAATCAGGGACCGTGCTGGTCCCTGGGCCCCCCCACTGGAGGTCGAGCTGTGGCCATCACAAGCTCGACTCCCTCTTCCCCCAGGTAGGTAGCTCCCCTAGACCCACCCAGCTTTCTAGGGCCTGTGACCCCCAGGGTGTCCCCTCTTCTTGCAGGACACAAAGTCTCCTTTCCTCGCTCAGCTGGCCGGATACAAAGGTCACTCCCACAGGAAGCAGAGGCAGCAAGTTGTTCTCCAAGAACTTCCTGTTGACGCCACTGGACAGCTGCCCTTGAACCCATAGGACACCCTGTGGGCCACCCTTGGGCCCTGCAGCCCCACTGAGCGCCTCACCAGCACGGCTGGCTTCAGAGATGGCCCAGGCCTGCCCCTCAGGCACTTGCTGTCACCTGGCAGCCAGGCTCATGGGTTCCAGGCAAGGTCTGGGTTCTTTGGCCTGAAGTTCAAGGTTGAGAGCCTTTCCTGCATAGAGCCCCACGGCGTCCCACACCTGCCATATCTGTGCCTGTCATCCCCAGAATGCAGCAGGGAGGGTTGGGGAGTAGCAGACAGCTCAGCCTGGGTGTGGAAGGTGCCTGGGGGCGGGGGGGGGACAATGACCGGGGACGACTCGGCCAGAACTGCTCAGCACTCAGTTGCCGCCTCACCACAGGAGAACTCTACGTCCTGATACTGAGGGTCAGTCAAGGGTGCGTCCAGTTTCTCTTGGGTTGTCGCGGAGACTTGGTGAGCATCTCAGTTCTTGGTCCCTCTGGCCTCTGGGACACTTCTGTCAGGTTGGACAGCCCCATCACATGCCTCTCCTCAGCCAGAGTGGGGTGCCACAGAAGACTATCTTCTCTCTGATTGGCCATAAGGCCCAGGGCTAGGTGTGCATGGGCTCAAGGCCACAGCCCTGGGCCCACCTGCCCTCCACGGGCTGCCCTTGGCTGGAGGCTCTACCCAGCTCTCCTCCTGGGGTCTCAGCCCCTCCATTAACACGTCAAACTTGGGTCCTTGGGTTTCCTGTGAATGAGGGGAGATGGCACTTGCTGCCAAAATCTTGGTGGGGGCTGTGTCTGCTGCACCATCTGCCTGAGGAATTAAAGTAGGTGCTGTGAGGAGCTGACGTGAGTGCTGGGCCTTAGGGAGCACACCTGAGGCCAGGAACTGCTCACCGGAGCGAGTCGGTGGGTCCCAATGTCAGCAATTCTTGCACCCCCATGGACTCTGGCAAACTGTTGTCCTTTGTTCTCGGTGGACAGTTAGACCCAGTTCTCTGCAAACCAGCCACCAGGCAGACGAAGCCTCATGAGGGAGAAGGGCGAGTGCGGGGAGGCGTCGGGGATCCCAGGTCCCTGCATGGTTGCTGCAGAGTGTAGCCTCCAGGAAGCGTGGCCAGGTGCAGCCCCACATACGTCCGTGTCCATGCTGGCTCCCTGAGGACGGCTCAGGTGCCCGTAGGCTCCTCTGCTAGCCGTGCAGCAAAGGCCCAGGCAAGTCCGCTAAAACAGACCACGCAGCAGGGGACTGTCCCAGTGTAACTTACCTGGATAGCCCTGGAGCCAGGTGGGGTTGTAGGTGGCCCTGTGCCCACAGGACAGGTAGCCTGGTATTGGCAGCACATGCAGAGTATGTGTGTGTGTGTGGCCACCTGTGCACATAGTAGGGTGACCTTCTGGGGACTGGCAGGGCGCGTGTGCTGGCATGGCTGGTTAGGGACCCATGGTAACCAATTGCCCGAGCTTGACGGGATCCCTCAGCCTGCCCAGGAGACAGCGTGGGGCAGGCAGAGCTGCTGGTGACCTTCCCCCCCACCTGGCTTGTCTGCACACTGCCCTCCCCACGTGGCCCAGCTGGCTGCACAGTCGTCACTTGGCCGGCAGACCATCATCCCGTGCTTGGGGACATGTACCCAGCCACACAGGCTGACGCCGCCCCAGCCTGTATATCTGGCATGGGTTGGTCTCTTCTTGGGCCAAACCTGGAGCACAGAGTTGGCACGTTGTCACCATCCTGGTCCAAGCACTGGCACACTCCTTGTCCTTGGTCCAATGTAGGACCAGGTGCAGCATGGGCCAGCACACACCTCTGCCTCCAGGGGTTGTCTCATAGCGCTGCTCAGTGTGGGGCTGGGGTGCTGTTGGCTGTGTGTGTGGGGGGAGTCCTTTGAGGGTTCTAAGTATAGCAGTTAAACAGAGATCTCCACCCCCAGACCAGGCAGAGTGTGCAGGCAAAGGGGGCTCCCTGGGGAAGGAAGGGACCTAGGGTGGGGTGCTCAAAACCCTGAGCCGCCCTGCGGTTAAGGCCCCTGCAATTAGCCTGCCCTGTCATTGGCCGGCCACAGCAAGGCCCAGGGGACCTCACTCCCAGCCACACAGGGTGTATGCATGTGTTTAGCAACCCCTGTCTTTGCCAAACTGCTGGTTCTGGGGCATCCAAAGAGGTGAAATAACACAAGGATGAGCGTCAGGCACCAGGGAGGCTCAGAAAACGTCCTCACCTCTGCACAGCCATGTGGGTGGGTGGAGTGTCGGGTACGTCCACGTGTGTGTGATGTATGTGGGTACAGAGGATGGCATGACTGAGCCTGAGTCTGGGCCCAGCCCTACTGTCCCACCACAGATTTCTCAGTTGGGATGCAGGGGTCATGAGGATCAACAGCATAACCCAGAGAAAGTCAGCGCTTGCCTGACGACAGACAGGACCATGCAGGACGAGGGCGAGACCTCAGGCCAGGGACGACCACCCACCTTGCACGCAGACTTGGAGAGGGGCACACGTGGAATGGGACACCACACACATTCTGGAAGGCAGGCCGCTAAACCACAGTGTGCGCGGCAGGGATCAAAGCCTGAGTTCCCAAACTTGACTCTGAAATACTCAGGCACCTCCACCCAGCGCCTGGGGACAGTAGGAATGTGGCCAAGGGGAACAGAACGCCACCGTTGATGCTGTGGTCAGTCGGGGATTTGGCTGCGGATGTCCCCTCAGGAAGGCACCCTCCCCACCCAGCCAGGAATAAGGTCCAGGAGGCACCTTCTGGAACCAGGCACTTTTAATTGTGGAACCTAAGCAGAGCCTGGTAAGTGGAGAGGAAGGGGACCAGGGACCATCAAAGTTAGGATGAGGCCCCTGGGGTCCAAAATGGGGATCCTTGGGGTCAGCATTAGGTACCCAGGCTGGGGGTGGGCATCAGGCCCTAAGGCAGAGCTGGGGTTCAGGGAGGTTGGTGGCAACGCCCCAGGCCTTGGTGTCCTGAGGTCGGGGCTCTGGGTCAGGGCAGGGACAGGGCACAGCCTGTCAATCATAGTCCGAGTCATCGAACTTGGTACTGAAGAAGGCAGCAGAGTCCCTGGCCAGCCGGGACAGGTGGAGGGCACCGGTCACCACCAGCGCCAGCAGCAGCAAAGGTGGCACCAGCGCCCACATGGTGGCCAGGATGTTGTAGCATTTGGCCTTGGAGCCTAAGCGCCGTGCCTCCTCCAGGTCTCCAGCCACCTTCTGGTCTCGGGCCTGCAGACAGTGGCAGGGTGGGGTCTCCACATGCACTTGGGGGTCTGGGGGTCCTGTCTTCCCACCCGAGGCAGCCACTAGGGCCAGAACCCAAAATCTGGATGGAGGGATGTGGCCTGAGGGGACATCGTCCTGGGCTCTACCCATTCCCTTCACTGCCCCCAACTGGACACGGGTTTGGGGTGTTGTCATACGGTGTGGCTGGAAGGGGCCCCTGCCTCCTCCCACTCCAGCTATGGACCCAGTAGCCATTCCAGGCCTCCAAGGACCCTTGGTAGGTCGGAGGACGGCTGGGGTGCTGAGACACCCAGCACAGAAGCTGAAGCCAGCGGGCCTTTGTTCAGAGGAACCCCAGCCTGTTAAAACCCCTTTTGATGGAAGACACCCCCTTGGGATCGTTCCGTGGACTCTGCCCTTCGGGGGAGAAGCGCCCCCCAGCCCAGGTGCACAGCTCCCCAGCCCGGCCCGGCGCCCCCGGCCAAGCAGCCCCCCGGGGGCACCCGCCGCCCACCTTGATGGAGTAGGCCAGCGCCAGGAAGCCCAGGCAGCACAGGTTCAGGTACAGGGTGCTGAACACCGACCAGATCAGGTGGTCTCGAGGCGGGGGTCTCGGCGCCCCCAGCGTGAGGGCCGTGTGGGCGACACCGTCGGCCGCGCGGGGCGTCGGGGGCCGGGGGTCCTCGCGGGGGTACGCGGTGTCCATGGGTTCCAGCGCCGTCGCCTCCTCGCTGCTTCCCGTTCCGAGGTGGGCGCCGGGGCCGCTTATACCCGCCGGCCCGGAGCGGCCCGCTAAATATAACGACAAATTACAGCCCGAGCCCAGCGGGCCCCGCCCGCCCTCAGCCCTCACCGCGGGGCCCTGCGAGGTTGCGGGGCGGAGGGCTGCAGCCCCGCCCCCCAGAACCGCCACCAGACCATCCCGTTGGCCAGAGCCCCCTCCCTCCCTCCGACCCGCCCCAGGGAACCCACCGTGCAAAGCTGCTAGGAGGGGGCAGGCCGATGGGAGCATACCGCCCTCCAGAGCCCAGTCTGCACACCCTGTTCCCTGACACCCCCATCAAAAGCTGCTGGCGGGGGTGGGCAGTGGCTGCAGTACCGCTTACCAGAGCCCCCTCCCCTGGGCCGGGACTCGGTGGTGGTGCCGCCTCAGGGCCCTGCTGGATGCAGTGGTGCCTCAGTTTACAGGATGGGCTGGGCCCCAGGCTTTAACTGGGCCCCTCTCAGGACCAGGACTGCTGAACCCACAGCCCCTCCAGCCCAAGGACCCAAAGCCCAGGCCCTGCCCATGTCACCTGGCCACCAGGGCCAGGCTTTGGGAGTACAGAAGTCCCTGCTGCCAGCTAGTGGGAGGGGACAGGCCACAGCAGGGTGGGAAAGGACAGGCAACACATAGGGAAAGAGGGAAAGCCAAAGGTGTGTCATGCTGGGGGTCATGGAGGGGAGGCCCCCAGGACCAGCTGTAAGGGGAGCTCTGCTGTCAGGGCTACAGGAGCTCTGCAGGGTCCCATGTGGGGCCTGCCCGCCACCCTCGCAGTCAGGCAGCTTACTCCTGCCCTCCCCAGCCCCCAGATGTCTGGGGAGGCTCTGTCCTGGTCTCCTCTCCCTCTGGAGGGCCCAGCAGCCTCAATGGCCAATGACCCCCCCTTTGCGTGGAAGGGCCCCAGACTCTCAACAACCAAGGGCCCACAGTCCTCCCCTGTCCCCCATCTTAGTCAATCAGGGCTGTTATGACAAAAGAGCACGGACTGGGGGACTCGGAAACAACAGATATTTATTTCTCGCAGTTCTGGAGGCTGGAACTCCAAGATGAGAACAGCAGCGTGAAGTGGTTCTAGTGAAATGCTCTTCTTGGTTGTAGACGGCTGGCCAGCTTTCACTGTGTCCTACGTGGGGGACAGGCAAGGGGCTCTCTGGTGTCTCTTTCACAAGGGCACACCCCATCATGGGGGCTCCACCCTCATGGCCTCAACTCCCAAAGCTCCCACCTCCTGAAACCATCACATTGGGCATTAGGATTTCAACAAAGGATTCTAGGGACACAAATGTTCAGTTCAGTGCATCTCCTTGGCCTGTGGCCCCAGCACAGACAATAGTGGCTCCAGCCATCCAGTGGCTCAGGCTGAGAGCAGGTGAGTCTTCACTTAACCTACAGTGGTTCCTGACTTCATTTTAGCTGAACAGCTAAATGAAGGTAGCTGCATTTAATTTTGGCTTTTTCAAATTGGCTCAAAAGAAAAATTAAAATTAACATGGGAAATCATGCCTCTGAGGCCTCCGAGCTCATGACAGCCAGCCTCCCTTTCATCTCTGGCCAGCTTTATGTACAACGCACATGGAGCTTCAACTTGCAAGTATCTGCAGAAATGGGAGCTTTAACTAAAAGTGATATCAGCTTAAAATACCCAGAACAGCGCTCTTTTGGTACCTCTAAATTAATTTTGTGCATGTGCTCAATTGGAAAAAGCAGGTGTGAGATCAAACTGGATGAATGGAACAGTACTATCACTGGAACATAGAAGCTTCTAAAGGGAGCTCCAATGCACTTTCTTCTCATAGGGAAGTTAATAAGAACATTTTAGAGACAGTCTCTGAACTAAGGGAGGCTTCCGAAACTGCTCAATGCCAGAATCCCGCTTCCCCCCCGTTTTCCAACCGCCCCACTCCTTTCTGAGCTCCCTTTTCCAGACTGTCGCTACCTTTTTCCTCCTCCCATTCTCTCCTGTCCAACACCAGCCCCTATTGACTTAGGGGAAACTAGGAATAGAAAGCCAGACCAGGATTGGCTGGATGAATGAGAAATTCTGGCAGCTCCCTTTAGAGAAAAGCCAATCTCAGGACAAGGGAAGCCAGCAATAATTTACTCTCCTAAGACTGTAGCAGAATTAAGGACTCTAACTAAAGACTTCCCTGATCCTCTCCAAAACCCTGTTGAGTTCACAAAGGAATTTTATTTGATTGTTAGAATATACAACCCTGGCTATTCTGACCTGTTCCAATTAATTCATCTATTGGTTTCTGAGAGCACAACAGCAGAATGGCTAAGTAAGTTCTGCTGGAAAATTCCTAGAGGGGATTTTTTAAAACAGAGAAACAGACCAGCAAAAATGCAGGGAATTTAATTAGTCTATTGGCTTCACCAAGCTATCCCTGAGATTTTCCCCCAGAAACCAGACTGAACAAAAATCCAGGGAAGACGAATGGCTCGGTTGGAGCGCGAGCTCTTAACAATAAGTTGCCGGTTCGATTCCCACATGGGCAGGTGAATTGCACCCTTTATAACTAGATTGAAAACACGGCTTGAGCTTGGAGCTGAGCCACTAGTGGGAGGCCAGTTGGCTCAGTGGTTAAAACGCAATGTTCAAAACACCAAGGTCGCCGGTTTGAGTCCCACATGGGTCAGTGAGCTGTGCGCTCCACAACTAGACTGAAAAAACAACAACTTGACATCCTGGAAAAACGCACTGTTCGCCAATATTCCCCAATACTTAAAATTAAAAAATCCACCACTGTAGATTAATAGCTAATGAAACCATTCTTTCTTTGAACATTAAAAACAAAAATCTTCCAAACAATTTTCAGGTTTGTCTCCAGATAGTTTTCAGCAGCATCAAAATGAGCCAATGCTCAATTTGGCATTTCTGGAAGAATTAGACGAGGAGCTTGTAACTGATTAAACAACATGAATTAAACTGGCTGACCACACATGCTGATAAGCTAATTACTCTGGCTGATCAATTGTTTTAAATTATTCAAAAGGAACAAAAGGATAAAGCTACTAAAATTATGAATGCACAGCTCCAGCAATGAATTCAGACCTCCCCAAAGGGAAACTACTAAGGCCCTGGGAGATACAGGGGCTACTTTGTTCTAAACCCTACTAAGTCACCTCTCCCTCGGAGTAAAGCTTCTGTACAGATGGTAGGGACAGCTGCTCAACCAATGTCTGTTTTTAAACCAAAACCTGTTCACAGAGAAACATATATTTTTGCTCATCAAATTTGACCCAGTTCACCTAATCCGGTGAGACTTTCTTAAAATCCGTGAGACCCACATACGCTTTTCTCAGAGGGTGAAATGTATTTAGAACTAAATGAATCAGACGCTGAACCAATGGAGAAAATCATGATTTTAAAGGAACCTCCACAAGAGGAAACTAATCTTGAGACTGAACCTTTGCTGCAGGATGTTCTGTGGAGCTCTGGGCCCTTTCCAGTCAGCCACTCCTATCAAAATAGCTATCGACAATACTTTGTGTCATGCAGGGTCTCTGGTCCCCCTCTCGGTGGGTGGACACAGAGTATGGTGAGGCCGAAAAGGAACACCAACAGAGCCATGGATAGAGGGTTCATACCACTATATTCTCTCTGGCAGCTGGGTTGGAGACACAGACAGCAGGGTCCATACGATCCGCAATCTGCCAGCTCCACTTGCTAACCCCACTTGCTAGCCACAATCCGCGCTTGCCAGTGTAGCCATGACAGTTATATTAGTGGCTAATGGCTAACTTATTACAGCTGATGGCCATCTGATAACCAAGCCAGCACCTTTCCACGTGAGGCCGAGAGCCTGGAAACTGCTCTCTGGGACTCTGTCTCTCCACTTTGCCTCAACCTAATATTCACCAATATTTTAAGACCTGACACATTAGCTGGAATTAAGCCCATTATACAAGATTACTTTAAAAAGGAGCTTATAATTCCATGTTCGAGGCCCTGTAATTCTCCTATCCTTCCAGTAAAGAAGCCAAATGGAAAAGGATGGAGATTTGCACAGGATCTCAGAGGTGTACATAAAATAGTCATTCTCAGACATCCCCCATGGTTGCAAACTCACACACCCTGCTATCAGCCATTCCTGTGGACTGCCAGTATTTTTCAGTGATGGATTTATGTAGTGCCTTTTTCAGTGTTCCTGTAGAAAAGGACAGTCAATATCTCTTTGCCTTCACCTGGGAAGGTCACCAGTTTACTTTGAATGTGATGCCCCCAGGGTATACAAAGAGTCCCATCTATTTCTCTCAAGATACTAAAAGCTGATTTGAATGATGTTGATTTTCCCAGAGATTCCACTCTAATCCAATATGTGGATGGTTTACTTTTATGCTCTAGGACAGAGGTGTCCAAACTTTTTTCCACGTTTTTCACCAAGGGCCATATGCGGTAAAAGACACAAACAGCCGGGCCACTCACTCGAGGTGAAGTACGTATTGCCTCACCTGGTTTATTTAAGTAAACTAGATATATTTTTGGAATTTGCTGCGGGCCAATAAAAAATGGATCGCGGGCCGCAGTTGGCCCGCGGGCCACAGTTTGAACACCCCGGCTCTAGGACATGAGCAGACTCCCAAAAGGGTAAAGTTTACCTATTACAACAGTTAGCTCTAAAAGGACATGAGGTCGCAAAGGACAAACTTCAATTCTGTTTGCCCAAGTAAAATACCTTGGCCATCTCATGTCTAAAGATGGGCTAATAATTAACCCTGAAAGACTCAGAGGAATAATATCCTTTCCCTTCCAAGAACTAGGAAGCAATTTAGAGGATTTGTAGGGTTAACTGGACACTGTCACAACTGGGGTCCAAAGTTTTCATTAATGGCCCAGCCTCTGTATGTCTTACTAGAATCAGATTGACCTGATCTAATCAAAGGGAACTTAGAAGGAAAAGCTGAAGAAGCTCTAAAGGAAACGTTATCGAGAGCTCCCGCTCTGGGACACCCTACTTATCCTTTTCATACATGAAAACGAAGGAAATGCTTTGGAAGTTCTAACTCAGAAACATGGAGCCCATCGTAGACCTACAGGATATTACAGTCAGCAGTTGGACTCAGTAGCCAAAGGGCCCCCTCCCTGCATGACCACCATCTCTGCTACAGCCATGTTGTGCAAACCAACAGAAGAGATAGTCGTGGGTGCTCCTTTAACCATTTATGTTCCTCATTCTGTTAAATATTTGCTGAACTCTCACCATACTCAGCATTACTCAGTCAGCTGACTGGCTTCTTATGAAGTACTCCTGCTTTCCTCCCCTAATATCATGTTAGCTCAACGTAACTGTCTTAACACAGCAGCTTTACTGTGCTCTTTCCAGAATGAAGACGCCCATGACTGCGTTTTACTCACTGACCACGTTCTTGTTTACAGGAAACACCTGTTGCAGATGCTGACATTGGTTTGCAGATGGATCTTACCTTGAAGACAAATGTAGAAATTATCGAGCTGGATATGCAGTAATCTCCATGGTGGACATAATTAAAAGTTCTTACTTACCTAAAATAAGATCTGCCCAGCAAGCCGAGTTAATTGCTCGGACTCGAGCTTGTCAATCGGCCAAAGATCAAATAGTCAATATTCAGAGAGTCGTTATGCCTTTGGGGCAGCTCACAACTGTGGAAGCGGCGAGGCTTTCTGACTTCTCAGGGCAGCCCATAAAGAATGGGAAACAGGTTGCGGAGTTATTAGGTGCTATACAGCAAACGAAACAATTGGCAATTATCAAAATTCCAGAATATTCTAAAGCTACCACCATGGAAGCAAAAGGAAATCATTCAGCTGCTGCTGCTGCTGCTAGACAGGAAGCACTAAGCAATCAAATTGTCCAGACCCGAGAATATTCTTTGCTCCCTGCTAAATCAATAAAAGACACTCTTTTACAGTTCCCAAAGACAGCTACAGAAGCAGAAAAGAAGACGTGGCAACAAAAGGGGGACCTTTAACCAAAACAGCTGTGGCTTAGACCCCATGGGAAACCAGTCTCACCTGCAGGGGCTCAGCTGCCTCTGCTTCAGCACGTGCATGAGCTTACACATTGGGCCAAGATGATTTCATGGAGTGTTCCTAGGAACCTTCTCCCACTCTGGCCCATAAAGTGTAGAGCAGAGGTGCTGGCTGCCCCAAATATAACCCTGGACAACCACTCCATGTGTCTCAGAGGCATTTCACTCCCTTCAGATCCATTTGAGGTATGCTAATTGGATTTTATCCAAATGCCTCCATCTCAAAGATATGAATGTGTGTTAGTGATGATTTGTATGTCCTGTCATTGGGTTTGCATGCAGTTTGCATGTAGTTTGTATGTGGTTTTCATGTAATTTATAAGTGACTTGCATGTTTTGCATGTGATTTCATATAGTCTGCATATAGTGTGTAGGTGGTTTACATGACGTTTGCATGTGGTTTGCATGACATCTGCATGTGTTTCACATGTGGTTGCAAGTCTGTTCCTTCCAGGCTGCATGTAGTTTACATGTGATTTGCATGTGGTTTGCATGTAATTTTGCAACTGCCAGTTCTTTTCCCTGCTGGTGGGAAGAGGGACCTGGGGGCAGGGCAGACATGGAGTGGGGACCCCTGTATCTCCCTGAATGACCCCATCACTCCCACACTGTCCTCCTCTGCTCCCACAGCTTAAGTATCAGTGCAGCCACCCTGTCCCTCCCGCTAGGACTGAGAGAGCCTCCAGACAGGGACTGGGCAGGCCTACCTCTGCCCTCCACTCCCCCAACTTCCAGGGAGGAACGTGATGACCACCAGATCACAGGTCTGTGTACATATCCCCTCTGTCTTTGGGCGTCTGCAGCCTCCTTCTGATGTGTGTGGACGTGAATTGGCTTGTAGCCTCCTTCCTCAACATGTCTTTAAATGTTCTGGTGAGATCTCAGCTATAATAGTCTCGTAGATTATTGCCCTCCTCAACTGTGGGTCCCCCAAGTCCCCTTCTCAACTCCCTCTGCAAGCTCCACGTGCTCCCTGGACTTCAACCAGCAAGTTAAGCAGCTCCAGCTGGGGATCTTCATGCCTGAGGGCTACTCTTGACCAGAGATGGTTGGTGTGATAGCCAGCACCCTCATCTGGAAGCAGGACAAACTATGAGCTGGCTCTTATACTGCAGAGCCCCCTGAGGGGTCAAGCACGGGGATGGCACTGCCTGGAACCGCACCCTTGCATGTGGTAACCTAAAAACAAAAGGCCTTTCAAAGTGAGAGGCAACAAGTATTTACTTGAGATCAATAAGAATAGCTATTCGGGAAACACCAATTCATGCAGAAGCCCAAATAGTGTTCCAATTAGGAGACAAAGGCAGTGGGTACTTATGAGAAGAGAAGGGGACAATGACATCATTAGAAGGAATGTGTTGCTATCGGTGCAGATAACATGACACAGTGACACTAATTCTAAACAACGTCTTTCACTTTTAGTTCAGTAGTCATAATATCTGCTTTCTTATTATCTCTGCAAACAGTTCATTGGGGAACGAGTTTGCTTAGGGCTACTCCAAAGGTAATTTTGCCCTGTTTTAACATTCCGGCCACCCCTGTTTATTTTATTTATTTTTTTTGGACACACGGCTCTCCTTTCCAGTTGTGCTTCCCCCACTTCCTTGCCAGGATCCCCTAACTGCTCAATGCAGGGGACCTGACTTAAGACCAGCTCCTTCTGAACTCCAATTAGACCCTGTTGGATGTGCTCACTCCAGGGAGCTTAAAATTTAATAGTTTCCCTGTTTGTCTCTGTGTTGCATTCTGGGCGATTTCTTCAGATCCACCTTCCACTTCTTGAATTCTCTCTTCAGCTTAACCTATTTGAGTGTCTAATTTAGATCTATTTAATTTCTAGTTTCTTTTTAATTATGTCTGGTCAGTTCTGATAATCTCGTGATTTCATCACACTTTCAATCCTCTCTTTTCTTATATCTCCTTAAACATACTGTCATGTAGAGTTCATGCGGGGTCTCCGGTCCCGCTCCCCACATAAGAACACAGGACATGGTGAGGCCAAACAGGAACACCCACGGAGCTATAGATAGGGGAGTCATACCACTACCTTCTCACTGGCGGCTGGGCTGGAGACACAGGAAGCAGGAGCCACACCATCTGCAACCTGCCGTCCACTTCTCTCTGCCAACCCACCTCACTTGCTAGCTGCAATCTGCCATGCAAACTGCAATCCGCTCTTGCTAGCTCGGCCACCATCTTCTTGCTAGCCCCCATATGCTGCTAGCGTAGCCATGGCAGTTATATTAGTGGCCAATGGCTCACTGGTTACAGCTGATGGCCAACTAGCCACAGCTGATGACGATCCAATCACAGTTGATGACCATGTACTACCTGAGCCAGCACCTTTCCACGTGAGGCCGAGAGCCTGGAAACTGCACTCCTGGCTCTGTCCCCACACATACTGAATGGATTTGTGTGTGTGTGTGTGTATTCCTCATCTGATAATCCCAGTATCTTGTGTCTTTGTGGGTCTAATTCTGCAGTCTGTTATTTTTGCTGACTCACTTAGGCTGGCTTTTTCCTGGTGCGTTGGGTACCTTCTGACAGCGAGACCCTACCCTATCTGTGGGAATTCTTTGAGGTCCGGGTTTGCAAAGCTTTTCTCCCATTTTCCTTTGTTTCTGCCAGACTTGTGTTGCAAAGACTGCTTCAAACTAAATGTTTGACTGGGGATTTTCGGATCCCACAACCGGTGTGAGTTCTGGCCTGATTTGGGCTTGTGGCAGGAAATCTCCCCTTACTCCTTCTGAGAACAGGTAATGTGCGAACCAGCTTACTCTCTGAGTGGGTTTCACCTACGATCCTGTGCAATGAAAGCACTAATCTTACTCTGTCCTCAGTTCCCCCTTTCCTAGAATGTCACATGCTTGGAACGAGATAGCATGCAGCCCTTTCAGACTAGCGTATATCACTTAGCAATGTGTATTTATGGCTCACCCATGCCTTTTTGTGGATAGATAGGCATTTTCTTTTTGTTGTGGAATACTATTTTATCACATGAATGTACGGCCATTATTCTACGCACCCTTGAAAGACATCTTGGTTGCACCCAGTTTTTGCCAACGGTGAAGAAATCTACGACAGATATCGGTGTGCAGGTTTTTGGGTGGACATAAGTTTTCGACTCACTTGGATAAATACCAGAGAGCGCGACTGCTTTGTCTCGCGATGAGAGCGTGTTGGCTTCTGTCAGAAGCCACCACACTGTCCTCCAAAGTGGCTGCTCCACCTGCACCCCCCAAACCGTGAGTGGGAGTTCCCGCGGCTGCACACCCTGGGCAGCACTTGGTGTTGTCAGAGTCTTGGATTTTAGCCATTCTCTTGGTAGCTTATTGTTGTTTTGATTGGCCTTTTCCTAATGACATACGCTGTGAAGCATTGTTTCAAATGCTGCACGATTTAAAATTGGGTTGTTTCCTCCCCCCCTTCTCGCGCCTCCCTCCCCCCACACACACTCCAGTTCGGCCCGTTGTTTCTCAGCCTAGTTGTGTAGTTGTGTAGTTGTGTAGTTTCTGGCCCAAGCCGGGGTTATGAGTCTTGCGCTCTCCCCCCGCCCCCCGCGAGGCAGTCGGTCGCCAGTCATGGGTCGGCCGCTCACGGCTGCTCACGGCAGCTCTCGCCCGATGCCGACCGCTCACAAGGGTTGCTGGCCACTTACACTGGCCACCGGCCACTCACGGCGGCCCACAGTAGCCTACCGCAGCCCACGGCAGCCCACACCACGCTCGGGCTGCTCCGGGCAGCCCCGCTCCGGGGAGAGCTGTTGTTCACGATCTTAGCTGCAGAGGGCGCTGCTCACTGGCCCGTGTGCGAATCGAAGCGGCGGCCTCCGGGGTCAGGAGCGCGGCGCCGCCACCGCCTGAGCCACGGGGCTGTGCACCCCCACCCCTGCCGCCGTTGTTTTTCTTGTTGTTGGCTTTTCAGAGTTCCTTGCGCATCTTGGATACTATCTCGTGTCAGACACATGTTTAGGAAATATTTTCTCCTAAACTGTGGCTTGTTTTTGCATTGTCTTAAAAGTATATTTAGCAGAGTAAACTTTTAAGGTTTAAGTCAAGTCCAAGTTATCAACTTTTTTCTCTGATGGATGGTGCTTATGATGTTGTAGCTAAAAAAATCATCGCCAAATCCAAGCTCCTGTAGGTTTTCTCCTTTGTTACCTTTGACAAGGTTGAGAGTTTGCCGGGCCTACGATGAATTTTTAGCTAGTTCTGTGAAAGGCACAAATAAGGCCTGTGTCTAGACTCACCTTCTATTTACTTAGGCATGTCCGGACGTTCCACCACTGTTTCTGGAAAAGACACTCCACTCCACTGAGCAGCCTTAGCTCCTTAGTTGACCATATTTGTGTGCATGTATTTCTGGCTCTCTGTTCCGTCCCACTGACCTATCTGTCTGGCCTGTGTTTAACACCAGGCTGTCTTGATTACTGGAGCTTGAGAGTAAGTCATCCAGGGTCAGTCCTCCAACGCTGTTGTTCCCTTCAGTATGGTGTCGGCTGTTCTGGGTTGTTGCCTCTTCCTGTAAACTTCAGAATGGGTTTGTCAACATCTGGAAAATAACTTGCTGGGATTTAAATTGGGGTTGCTTTGAATCGATAGGTCAAGTAGGGAGGAACTGACGTCTGAACAGCATTGAGTTCCTATCAATGAGCATGGGACGCCTCTCCACTTATGGAGATCTTTGATTTCTTTCATCATACTTTTGTGGTTGTCGTCATACGTGTTCTGTTAGGTATACCGAACGCTTCCACTTCTGTGGTGCTGCTGTAAATGGTGTCGTTTTCAGTGTCAGAATTCCACAGCGCACTGCTGGTGTGCAGGAAGGCAGCGGATTTTGTGCGCTACCCTTGGATCCTGCAACCTTGTTGTCAGCACTTACTCGTTCCAGGGTCCTCTTGTTAATTCCTCGGGTTTCCCGCAGACGGTCGTGTCATCTGTGAACGAGGACAGCTGTATGTCTTCCTTCCCAGTGCGTATATGTCCTTTGCTTCCCTTGTCTCCCTTCACCTTCCTAGACTTGCAGGACGGTGGTGACTAGGAGTGATGACAGGGGACATCCTTGCCTTGTTCCTGCTCTCAAGGGGGAAGCACGTGGTTTCTCACACTCAAGTGTGATGCCAGCGGTATGCTTTTTGGTCGATGAGCTTGATCAAGTTGAAGGTTACCCCGTCTTTGCAGTTTCTCGAGAGTTTCCATCACGAATGGGTGTTGGGTTTTGTCAGATGCTTTTCCGGCATCCATTGATGAGGTCACATCATGTGTTGATTTTTAGCCCATAGGCGTGAATTACAGTCTTTAATTTGTAAAATACTGAACCGACTTGCAGCCCTGGAAGCAGCAAATCCCCCGGGTAGAGGCATAGAATGCTTTGGTGCAGTGTAATGCATCGCTGGGTCTGATTTGCTCATATTTCGGGGAGGATTTTGGCGTTCATGCTCAAGAGAGGTACTGATCCGTGGTGATCTGTGGTTTCCCTTTCTTCTTTCTTTGTCCGGTTTGGGATTTATTAGGGTCATGCTGGCCACAAAATGAGGCAGGAAGCATTCTCTCTGTTTCTGTTTTCTGGAACAGATTGTACAGAATGGGTATCATTTCTTCCTTAAAGGTCCAATACAATTTACCAGTGGGACCTCCTGGGCCTGCTGCTTTCCTGTTTCGAAGGTTATTAATGACTGATTCGACTTCGTTAATCGGCATCCTCGGCCTCGTTAGTGTACCTTTCTCCGTGTACGAGTTGTGGTAGTTTACGTCTTTCCAGGACTCGGTCCATTTCATCAGAGTTACCGGATTTGTGGGCATCGAGTCGTTCGTGTGACCTTCATTGTCCCTTCGATGTCCCTGGGATCGGCAGTGATGGCCTCTCTGTCATTTCTCATTGCACTGATCTCTCTTTTCTTATTTCTGGTTAGCCTGAGTAGAGGCTTATCAGTCTTATTGACGTCCCCCCCCCCCCACAACTAACCAGCTTTTGGTGCCAGTGATTTTTTCCTTTGATTTCCTGTTTTCAGTTGCACTGATTTCTGATCTAGTCGTTGTTATTTGTGTCCTTCTGTTGGCTTTAGGCTTCTAGTGCCTCTTCTTTCTCCGGTTTCCTCAGGCGGAAGCTTAGACTGCTGCTTGTAGGCCTTCCTTCCTTTCTAACACACATACCCAACACTACAGATGCCCGCTAAGCAGAGATTTGCCTGTGTCCCACACACTTGGGTAAGTTGAGTCTCCATGTTAGTGTATTTGAATTACGGCTTCTTTTAATCCTTCTGGGACTTATTTGGATCGTGCCCACGTGGTTTGGGTGAAGTCACGTCCGGCCGGTGAGGCTGCAAGTGCTCGTGACATTGCTCACAGGGCTGAAGCAAACCAACGAACGGATGACGCAGAGCCAGTTCAATCTGGGCTACGTGCTCCGATGCGGAGAGGGTGGGCCCCAGACGCCTCTCCCTGGGAACCGGGGCTGCCTTCTGGCCATGGTCGCCTCTAATGATTACTCAGACCACGTCCTCTCATTGGACCCCCAGGTTGTCCCATGGGGCTCCAGGCAGCAGGGGGAGTGAGGACCCTCTCCTGGCAGTGGGACTAGGCCCAGGGACAGCGGTCAGGACCCTCTCTACCAGGCAGGTGAGCCGGCACAGCCCTAAGAACAGCAGGCCCGACCTAGCACCCGGGCGGTCCTAAGGGAAAACAGCCTGAGGCTCATGCCGGCCGGGTGGGGAGGAGCGCCTCCTGCTGTGCGTGGGCCACGGCCACGTCGGGCCCTCAAAAAGGAAGCTCGGGCCCTCTGAGGTGCCACCAGCACCCCCTCTAGACCCGTGAACGATCCTGGGAGCATGGCAGAGGACAGCACTGCGGGTCACCTTACCCTGCAAGTGGACTGATCGAGCATGTGCGGGACAAAAGGAGCAGGTGTGGTCCCAGCCCGTCAGCACCTCTGGCCCGTGGCGGTGTGGCTCACTCTGTGACAACTGGAGTTCAGCTGACGGTAGGATAGTTGAGAGAGGCTGTGAGCTGTGCGCCCCGTGTGTCCGGCGTGTTCTCGCTGAATGCCCAGACCACAGGGCCAGCTGTCCGAGGCTGAGGGGTTTCTGTAGCCCCTGGGCAAGCCAAGGGGACCAGGGGTGACCACTGTCGACTGACCACTCCCGGGGGAGGGACTGGCACGTTTCCTGCTTGCCTCAAGACCCTAGGTCACTCCGCTGTGATCTGACCTGTTGTGTGTGTAGCCCATCGCGTCACCCCGGGACTTGGGGCAGGGACCTGGTGCTGTCCTGTGAGGCAGTGTGTGCTGTGACCCTGAGTCTCGTGGGTTCCTCTCGGCACCTGTGGAGTGGTGCGACTTGACTCCCGGCAGCCTCTGTGTGCCTGGAGTTTTAACTAGGGGACCTGCCTGGGAGGTCACCCACTCATTCAGCGCCAGACCACACTGCCCGGGGCTGACCTCTCCCGCAGTCGGCTCCGATCTCTGACCACTTCCCCTCTGGGTTCCCTCCACTGCAGGACCTCACGACTCCCTTGTCACCCCAGGGCCTTTCCGCAGCATCTCTTCTGGCCAGAATGCTCTTCTAGGCTCTTCCCTAAGGGCCTTGGCCTGGGGGCGGGAGGGGGGGGGGACCTCTCTTCCTGGGAGATTCCTTGACACTCCCTGCCCTCCGGATCACACTTAAACATCACACTGCTCCCAGTGCTTCCTGGCCCTTCCAGATCCTGGAATTATGCTGTTTCCTTCTGGTTCATGTGCGTCTTGTCCCGGCTGCACTTTAAGCTCCATGAGGACAGAGCCTGTCCCTCCTTCCCAGTGTGTCCCCAAGTCTTGGGGGTATTTCCCCAACCTGTTCTTCCTGGTGGTGGGTGGGCTTGGAGAGAGCTGCCCAACCTGCCCCTGAGCCCCCCCAGCGCCCTCTGCACCGCACTAGGCTCGCTGTTGGCTGTTCAGAGGGGAGGGGGGGCAGATCCTGCAGCTCCAGAGAGCTCCAGGCAAAAGCAGCCGTCCATTCCTGCCACGGGGCCCTGACCCCACCCCAGCAGGCGCTTGCCCAGGCATCCCTTCCTCTGCGGGTGGTCTCCGTGGGCACGGGTCCACCAGCCCTCACCTATGGGTCCAGCGACACCCCTCCTGGCCCCTAGTTAAAAGGCGTCCTAATTTGGGCTTCAGTCTCATCAGAAATGCGATGGGGACCGATCAGGATCAGAACTGGGATAGAGTCAGAATAGGGGTCCTGTGGAGACCAATGTCCCTCCCTGTGTTTGGGGCTGGTGGCTGAAGGCGGCCATCGGGGAAACCTCTCCTCTAGGGGAGACGCTCCTCCTTACTCCTCCTGGCTCTCCTCTCTTTGTACCCTTCTCCATTCCCTGCGGTCGCATTTTGCGCGGTTGGCCATCAGGAGGCGACACAGGCCCACGCGTGGCAGCATGGGTCCGGAGAGGGTGCCTGGGCTCATCACTCCACAAGCGGGGTGTGCGCCCTGCCTGGAGGGAAAGTCTGCACCGGGCGGGCGGGCTGCCGGTGGACCTGAGCCGTCCAAGCAGCTCATGTGGTGGCTTGGGAGGGGGTGACTCGTTCCGTAGCGCTCCCCGAAGGCCCGACGCGCTGTCCTGATCAGACCCTGTGTTCGGGGCTGTGGGCTGGGTCGTGGTCGTCCAGAGGGTCTCCGGGAGATGCGGCGTGTGTGGAGTCCCAGGACCGCCCTGGCCGCAGGGAGAGGCGATGCATGGGGGGTGGGGAGGGGACTCTGGGGGCGGGGAGCAGGGGAGCAGTTTAGCGTTAGATGTGGGGCGTGGGTACCGGGGTGGAGAGCGGGGAGGCGGGAACTGCAGGAACTGGGGGCGGGGCCGGCCGGGCCCTGGGGACTGGAAGCGGGGTGCAGGGTGCAGGGGGGCCTGGGAGCGTGGGGCGGGGCGGGGGCAGGCCGAGGTGGTGGAGGAGGGACACAGGGCGGGGGCACGGGTTGCGACTGGCTGACCTCCCTCCCGCCTTTCCTCGGGAGATGTTTTCTCCGTTTCAACAAAGTGACGTGCGCAGGGTGTGTCGGGGACGGGAAACCACGGGGCTGCGTCCAGATTTGAGGGGGCGCTGGCCCGGGGGCCAGGTGCGCCCTGCGACGGGCGAGCACAGATTTGCGCAACTGCGAGAGGTTGAGAAACAAAGTGGGAAGCTTTGAGGGTGCGCTCACGTCCGCGCGCGCAGAGAACTTGCTGAGAAAGAGGAAGGGGGAGGCAGGGAGAGGGAACCTGTCCTCTGCTGGAGCCTGTGAGCGCTGCTGGGACAGAGTCCAGCTCCGAAGCTGCCACCGGACGCCCAGGACGTGCCCCTCGGGTCTGAGCCTTGGGGAGACTGCCCCCAGCCTCCCCACTGCCAAGAGGGCGCCCGCAGTCTCGTCCTGAACCTTCCACCCCGCGAGGCTGCCTGGCGGGGCAGAAGCAGGCCCCCCCACGCCACCGGCCTGTGGAGTGGGCATTCGGGATGGGGGAACCCTGACTCCCTAGACCCGGGCGGGCTGGAGGGGAGCCGCGAGACACTTCCGGTGGCTTCCCCTCCCCCACCGCCAACCGCCTGTTGAGCCCTTTTTCCTCTTGACCGGCCTTATGGACACAGGGTCACCCTCCCGAGCACAGGAGTGTCTTCCTGGGGGCAAGGTCATAGCGGTGCAGAAGAGTCAGGTTCCCTGGGCCCAGGCCACCAGCAGGCAGGCGTCAGTCAGCGGGGCCTCTCCAGACCCCCTGCGGATGGCTCCCCCACCCCCGGCTGCCGCTCTTGCTGTAAGAAGAGCACTGTTCTTGGTCCCTGACCCAGGGGTCTGTGGCTTCTGACACTGTGCAGGCTCCCTTGTCAGCTTGCAAGGCACGTGAACTCTGAGACCCTTCAGTTCCTGAGGGGAGAACCTCCAAATTCTCCAGAGATGAGCGCCACCCCTTCCTGCAAACCTCGTGCCACCCCCCAGCTTTTGTTCTCTTAACCAATTAGACCTGAGGCTGAGCGGTGGCTGGCCAGGCTGGGCCTGCTCAGGAGCGGGAACATCCAGGCTGGCCTGGCCTCCCGCCCTCGTGGCCGCCCTGTGTGTCCCCAGCGGTGAGGGTGGGGTGGGGGGAGGAATGCTTTTGCTTCCGTCACACCCGGCCATGGACCAGGACAGTGTTCATTAGATGGACTCCCCGCTATTTGCCGGGGGGGGGGGGGGCCCTCCCCCCCTCACATCGCCCCATCCAGCGCAGCCTAACAGTAATGACACCGGGGAGGGCTCTGATGCTGCCAGTGGCCATCAAAACACTCAAGTGGGACTAGAAGGCCATCCCAATATCCGGTGTGTCCCAGCAGAAATCGGCGTGAGAATTGGTCTTTCCCTGGGTGAACTGAGGTTCTGAGGTTCAAGTCCAAAAACGGTTAAGGAGGAGGGAGGAAAACAAGGGGGGAGCAGACGGCTTCTGCTGTTTCTGATTAAGTGTCCACGTGATTTCTCGGCTGCACTGGCTGGCAGTGAGGCTGATGGGGGTTGGGACGTGGGACAGATTCCTGCCCGGAAGGGGACCGGCCCTGGAGTTTTGCTGGGTCCTGGCGCTTCAGGTGTCAGATGAAACTCGGGTAGGGGTGCACCTGGGAGGTTGGCTTTGACAATCCAAAAGCTGTTTGTTTCTCAGTCTTTCTCCAGTTCTCCGCCCCTTCTCCCCCTCTGAGCACTGAGCACGGAGGGGGAGAGGGAGGCCAGGCTGGGGACCCTTAGCACTTCCTGTCCTACCTCCCCCTCTCTGCTCAGCACTCCTTCCAGCCGTAAGCTTTACTCAACATGCCCAGTGTCTCCTTCGAAAGGCCCAGAGTTCCTAGGAGGAGTACGATTTTCACATGACCAGCTCTGCACTCAATATTTAGGAAATGGGTCTCCACTTCTCAGGGATCCTCCAGGGAGCAGAGGCGGGGGGCCGCCCAGGGGGAAACTGAGGAGGAAACAGCACAGGCTGTTGCTCCCCCGCCCAAAGTCCACCGACCAGGGGTGGGTGCCCAGGAGGCCCCTAGGCCTGGGCCCCAGGCTGTCTGGCTCTGGTGAGCAGGCGGCCTGCCCTGCGGACCTCACCGAATTTGGCTGGAGGAAGTGTCCCCACACCCCCAGTACCTTGGGACAGTCACTCCCGCTCATCTCAGCAGACCCCAGGAAATGGGAGTGGCTCCCCGGGACCAGAAGTGGATGCGGACTGTCATGCGGGGTCTCAGCTCCCGCTCCCCACACCAGAACGCAGGATATGGTGAGGCCCAAAAGGAGCACCCACGGAGCCACAGGTAGGGGAGTCAGACCACTATAGTCTCGGAGGGGGCTGGTCGAGACCCAAAAGCAAACATCCCCCAGTACCCCAAGGAGGGGTCTTCCTGCACCTCAGTCTCACTGGCTGCCGGGCAAGACACAGGAAATAGGGTCAACACTATCCGCAATCCACAATCTGCTTGCTAACTGCACTTGCCAGCCACAATCCACACTTGCTAGCGTAACCACGGCAGTTATACCAGTGGCTAATGGCTCACTGGTTACAGCTGATGGCCGTCCGATCACAGCTGATGACCACCTACTACCCGAGCCAGGATCTTCCCACGTGAGGTCCAGAGCCTGGAAACTGCTCTCTGGGACTCCGTCCACACACGGACGTTACAGAAAAACAACCAGTTCACAGACATAGCCCTGGCTCATCTCACCACGTGGACCTAGAACACTAAAAAGTGGGATTAAACATCATTGAAGAGGCAGGCACTGAGCAGGAGCCAGAATGCACTGGTACCCCGGGCCTGTCCTAATTCAATCCAGTGCTGCTGGCCGGGCAGAGACTCGGCACAGGAGTGGGGTCCGTCCCAGCTGAACCCAAATGCGGACAAAGATGGACTTGCAGATAAACAGGCTGGGATCCAAGCGCGGAAATGGGAGAAACCAGTATAAGGAAAGGCTTTCTAACTGGAGTTCAAGTCCAGACACTACAAAACACGAGATGAATTCGTTTGACTCCATAAACAGTTGTTCGTGTGCAGAACAGAAACCACCGTGAACTAAGTGAAAAGGGCTGAGGCTCGGGAGAAAATACTCGGAACATAAACCACGGACAGCAGGCTGGACTCCCTAAAGTGCCAGGAAATCTTGAAAGCTGGATAGTAAAAACGGAGAAAAGACGCACACAGACAACTGACATTAGACAGAAAGAAAACGACCCTCCAGCATATGAAAGAAGACTTAACTTTACTCATCGTTTGAGAAATGCAATCTAAGATACGACAGAGGTCTCACTTCTCACCTCTCAAACTAGCAAACATTGACGGCAAGTGACAGCACGCTGTGTTGGCGAAGCTGCCGGGAGGCGCAGGGTCACACCTCACTGGGGGCGCCCAAGGGTGCAGTCGGGTGGGACACTGGTCACACCTAACCAAACACATACAGATGGTCTGCGTGTCCACGGGGGTCCCACACGCATATTCAACCAACCTCACACCACAATCATTGAAAAGCAGTGGGAGAAAGTGCCAGAAAGCAAATCTCACGTTTGCCGCAAGTGGAGCGCTCTCTGTACCCATGGCCGCGAGCACCGTGCGGCCACACTGCAGCAGCTGGTGTGCAACATGCAACACACCGTTTTCTACGGCAGACTTGAGCATGAGGTTGTCTCGTTATCCATGGGGGTCCTGGAACCAATCTCCCGTGGACACCCAGGGACACTGTAAACACTTTTGGAGCGACAGCCGCGGTGACACCAAGTTCCTCAGCAAAGCACAGGAGGTCACAGGCGACATTCTAAAGAACTGAGAGGAAAAGAATTCATTGTGCAGTCAAACTGTCATTCAAACGTAAGAGGATAAGAAGACATCTATGTCCAGGGAGACGCAGAATGTGGCCCCCCTCCCCGAACCCCTGCACTGAAACGCTCTTGGAGGAAGAAGGAAAAGATGGAATACAAACCCAGGAAGAGCTAGGAACCCCCCAGGAAACGAGGGGACCAATGTCTGTCTTGGTAGCTGAACCCCACCACACCCAGGAAGGGAGGAGCCAGGGGCACCGGGGAAGGTGGTGTTGCCACACAAACCCCAAGCAGCCATCTGGTAAGGCCGGTGTGAGGACTGGGGACAAGAGGACGTGAGAAGGAAGCCACAGAGCCATGGAGTCGGGCCCCGGTGTCCCGTGCAGGAGATGACAGAGGGACACGCAGGCGTAGGTCTGGAGTGTGACCACCCTGTGTTGGCTGTGTGTCCACCATCCCCAGCCCTCTGGCTTCTCCATCGGTGCTAAGTCCAAGTTGGAGGAAGGAAGGAAGGAAGGAAGGAAGGAAGGAAGGAAGGAAGGAAGGAAGGAAGGAAGGAAGGGAAGAAAGACGGGAAGATAACGTTTCATAAAAGTTATCCAAAGAAGACCGACCCATCCCACGAAAGTCAACAAAAAGAAATCAAAAGGTAGAGCAAATACTAAGTCTGACAAACACGACAGAAATATGTACAAAGAACAATGATTACCATACATACACATTTACAGGATGACAGCCAACAAGAGGTACAGTTTAAGGAAAGATCCAGAAATAGGGGGCAGACCCAGTGTGTGACCCTGGAGGTGGTGGTCCCCGCTGCGAGCCAGAGTCACCAGGATCCCCTCTGGGCGCTGCCCCCGCCCACCCCCGGGCCTGGCACGGGACATCACGGGGACAAAAACACACGACCGAGGCTGGGCAGGAAACCAGCAAGGGATCGGATCGCCGGGCACTGGCGTTCCAGACCGTGACCCAGCCGCGTGGATGAAGCTCTCAGAGATAAATGGTGAGCCACACGCTCGCGGCTCTCACGGCTCAGCCTAAAAAGTGACATTGCAGATCTGGGGAGGATCTGCAGGAATTCCGGAACTGCAGGAGAGAATGACCAAAATGAAGAGCTCGAGGGTGGGTTTCTGGCCTGGGACACGGCCCGTGAGGCCCCAGGGTCACGTTCCGGAGCTGCTCCCAGGGGAGGTGGCTGCTGTGGGTACAAGGACCTCACTTGAGAAGACGACAGCTGTCCCGACTGGGCGGAAACACAGACAGGAGTGGGAGACACTGAGGCACGGGGGAACCTGTACTCGGGTCAGCAGAAGGTTCGGAGGGACAGGGATGGACAAGGCGGAAAACCAGTCCTTGAAGTGTACCCGATGAGAATTCTCCCAACCGCAGGCAGACGTTCATCCACAGCTATAAGAACCCGAGCCGTCTCTCCCGGGATAAATAAGGCAGCCACACCTCACAGCGCGACTGTGGACGAGCAGAGATGCAAAGTCACCCCCCGCCTGTCCAAGCCCGGCGTGGGCCAAGCACAGGGTTTTCACTTGGGTGGTGGGTCCATGGGCGTTTGCATTTCAGCCGTGCTGGAGGCAGGAGTTTACAGTTTCACGTGCTCTGCTGTCTATTGGGTAAATTTCACAATAAGGAAAGGTCCCACGTGCCCAACAGCAGACCCCCAATACATTGGCAAGACAGATGCAATTGCTGGCAGGAACAGGTTCATCACTGATGGCATTTCTGAAGTCGCCAAAATTCAGTCGGGCAGACATGTGGAGCACACGGAAGCCAAGGCCTCAACCGACCAGTGGGCAGGAAGCTGAAGGCCAGCAGGTGGCCGCCACGAGGGGCACGTCCGTCCGTCAGGGCAGGCTGGGTGGGGCCGCTCACAAGCCTCCTGAACACCCATGTCCTGTTCTTGCTGCACCCCCAGTAAGGTCACCGGGGGCTCGGCTCCCCACCGTCACGCAAGAACCAGGCAAGTCCCACCTTGACAGGGGCCTGCAGGGTCCCCGGCTGGAAGGAAAGGCAGAGACTCACCTGGAATCGCCGGAGTTCGGGGGCTGCCAAGGTGTACCCTGGACCTGCTCAGGACAGCCAGAGGCATTTGCCCAGCTGCCGTGATGGCCGCCGGCCACATCCAGACCTGTGCTCACCAAGAGCGTGGATACTTCCTCCCTCTCCCCAAGGGGACCGCCGCAAAGTCTCCCCCAGGCAGCTGAAGGTCACTGCGTCAGGCCCAGATGTGTGCCCTCTGCAGCAGAGCTCAAAGCTGAAATGACGAATCCCGCACCTCGGGGACAGGACGGAGGAAGGAGGGCGAGTGGGAGGTGCACAGAAGTACTGGCCTGAGCTCCAGGCTGCTGCCAAGGGACCTGGACTCCGTCCTCTCACACACAGCTGCCTCCTCACAACATCGAGTGCCCGGTGTCGTTGTCCACTGGGGACCCTCCGGAGAGCACCCAGGGGTCCTATGGGGCAGGCAACTCGGGCTGCTGGGTCCTGACCTGCCACCAGGAGACACCCAATCCCACCAGGAGCGTGGACTTGAAACCAGAAAAGGACAAGGGATTGTGGAGAGGAGGCCTGGACGGCTGAGGTGGGGCTTGGGGGTGGGGGCTCCCTCTGGGGCTGGAGTGTGGAGTCTGTGTGAGAACTGGTGCATGGGACAGCCTGACCTGCACAGGCTTGGGTCTGGGCTGGGGGAAAGGGAGGGGTGACCGCAGGCTGGAAAAGCCCCCAGTGTCCACCACAGCCCTCGAGGAGGGGACAAGAACTTACTCGAGGGACAGGAACAGGAAACTCACCCTTAGACCACAGCCCTCCCCACCCTCCATCTTAGTGGAACCCGAAACTCATTGGTTTCTTCCACCCTCCTCACACCCAGCAAATCACCTGCTTACAAAATAACAGGAAACAGAAACTTCTGAGAAATCACAACTACCCTGGAGAGGGAGGAACCCTGAGCACCATCCCAGCAACCAGACTCACACTCTCCGTGTCTGCTTCAGGAGCCACACTTCCAGCCTCCTCTCTGGGACCCACACACCTGCACACTGAACGCCAGATATGCACAAGGAGGAGCACGAGGTGGCCGTGCTGGGGGCACCCCAGGGCTCGGGGCCCGTGACGTCCACCGTGGTTAACATCCGCAGCGAGACCATCGTGCCCGACCACGTCGTCTGGTCCCTGTTCAACACCCTCTTCTTTAACCCCTGCTGCCTGGGCTTTGTGGCGTTTGCCTACTCCGTGAAGGTAGGTGGGTGCGTGGGGGCATCTCCAGAGCGTGTGTGTGAGCCCCCAGACGTCCTCTGCCCAGATGGCCCTGGAGAGGGGAGTCCCTGTGTGTGTGTGTGTCCAGGTCATGACGAGGCTGCATGGGGTGCATGGGGATGGCCAGGGTCACCCTTTGTCCCCAGGAGTCCAAGGCATTCCCTATTGACCAATACCAGAAATTCCATCCCTCAGACTCTCCACGTGGCTCCAGGGCTCTCTCAGAAACAACAAAGGGACTCAGGACGCCCTGACCCCTGGTGGTGACAGGCCAGCAGAGAGGCCAGGGAAGACTGAGGACCAGCCCCGAGAGCCCTGGAGAGCCAGAGAGTCCGTGAGGAAGGAGGTCAAGGCCCCAGAAGGGGGGGGTCCACCGGGCACTGTCCTGCTCGGGCTCAGGAACAGGGAGGGGAGGGTCCCCTGTCTGGCTGAGGGGCACGTGGAGCCTGCTCTGGGCAGGGACCAGCCAGGGGAGGCTGTGAGTGATAGCGCCTGGCTCTCGGCAGGCCCCCTCACCTCCTCTTCTCCCCCAGTCTAGGGACCGGAAGATGGTGGGAGACGTGATTGGGGCCCAGAGCTACGCGTCCACAGCCAAGTGCCTCAACATCTGGGCCTTGGTCTTGGGCCTCGTCATGTCCGCCGTCACCATTGCGGTCATCGTTATCACTACCGATGCAGTGGTTCGCAGACAATATTAGAAGAACTATTAGACGTCATACAGAGTTATGGAGGCCACCAGCAGGCGTCCATAGCCTGAGGCTGTCACCCTTTTCACAGCTGTTCGTTATACACACGTGTCTACAACTGAATTCAATAAAGGATTTGTATGTGAGGGTGCCGTGTTTTCACCTGGGGAGGGCTCCCTGCTGAGCGTCCCCAGCCCGCCCTCTCCCGTCCCACCTGCCGGCTGCCCTGGGGCTGGGGTGGAGCGCGTCCTGGGGCGGTTGCCACATTCCGAGGTCAGGCAGCGGCCAGCAAGAGCCAGGGGTGCGCGGCCCACAGCAGCCGTCCATTGCCCCCCACCCCTTACCCCCCTCCCCGCCCCAGGAGCACGTCTGTCCTGCTGTCTGCCCTGCTCGCGCCTCAGGACCAGGTCCCGGCCGGACGTGGTCTGGAGTCCTGTCCGCGCGTCTCCCTGCAGCGCTCAGGGAAGAGAATCCCGAAGAGAACTGGTGTTTGGATGATGGCTTCTAAGGACGAGGAGCGCCTCCTGCCTCTAGGCCCCGCCCGCCGCCCCGCCCCTCGCCTCAGCCCCGCCCACTGCCCTCCTCTGCCCTGGCAGCCTTGCCCCCAAACCCCTTAGGTCCACCGGCTCCCATTCCGCCCACCTGTCCCACCCGCCTGCGTGTCCGCCCCTCCGCCCACATCCCGCCTGTCTCCCGGTAGGCTCCATCCGCTCACCAACCACTCAGATCACATGGCTCTCTCAGTCCCGCTCATTCACCCACCCTGCCCGCCAGCCAAGCATGGCCGTCTTAGAGTCATTGCTGCCACTGCCCTTTGGTGAAGGCCACAAAGGACGTTGTTACTGCATCCTCTCTAACCATGCTTGTGGTCCGTGCAGGAGACGCCCTCATGAATTCTCATTTCACCCTCATCTTGCAGCCAGTCCCCACACTTCCTACCAAGTCCTTTATTAACCACTCCTCACAGGACACTTGTGTGGTTTATGAGCTTTATCCAGCTCTTCCTCTCTCCCCGATGCCACGAAGTCCCTAGACCGCTCAGCACTGATGAAGCCCTCACCGCCCCTGGCGGTGATCTGTAGGACACTCCACGGGCAACGCCGGTTCCTCCTGGTGACAGCAGGTCCGTGTTTGGAAATGACGGCGGCAAGCCCTGTGCTGGGGCGCCACCCTAACCCCTTGGGACGTCCTCGAGGCAGCACTGTCCCCTGTGGCCACCAGCCTGGCCACGTGGATGATTTGTGCTCCCGTGGGCTGTATTTTAGCCTGGGACCGCTGCCCACGTCTATGCTGACAGTGGGTCTGCCTGCGGACAGGCCCACGACTTTGACTGCTGTGGAACGTGCGGAGTTGGGGTGGCGTGGAGGAGCTTTCACACCCTGTGGGGTCCCCTAAGCCTGGGGGACTTACAGTGATGACAGGGCTCTGTGGTCCTAACAGCTCCTCCCTCTGCTTCTTGAGCCCTGCAGAGAAGGTCCCACTTCCTGCTCTCTCCTGCACCTGACTCACCATTGCTGCTTGAACGAGATTGAAATCTTTTCTATTCCTAAAGAAATTCTTTTTGGTGATGGAATCTCTATGACTTTTGTTTATGGTCGACACAGAGGTGGTGTGGGCTGGGGCTCTTTCTGGGCTGGAATGTGGAGTCTGTGCGAGAATTGATAGGAGCCTGCATGGGAAAGCCAGATCTGCACAGGCTTGGGTGTGGGCTGGGGGAATTGTGGTTGGGTAAGAAAAATAATTTTCTCTGACACATCTGTAACCACAGAACCAGCTTGAAATGGGCCTGTGCTGGTTCCAACAAGATACTGAGTTGCCATACACTGTTGGTGGGAATGCAGACTGGGGCAGCCGTTATGGAAGGCAGTGTGGAGGTTCCTCAAAAAATTACGAATAGAATTACCATATGACCCAGAAATCGCTCTCCTGAGTATCTACCAAAAAAATCTGAAAACGTTTGTACATAAATTCACGTGTGCTCCAATGTTCATTGCAGCTTTGTTTACGGTGGCCAAGACATGGAAACAACCAAAATGTTCTTCGATAGATGAATGGATAAAGAAGTTGTGGTATATATACACAATGGAATACTATTCGGCGTTAAGGAAAGATGATGTAGGACCATTTGTGACAACATGGATGGATCTTGAGAGTATGATGCTAAGCGAAATAAGTCAGACAGAAAAAGCAGAGAACCCTATGATTTCACTGACATGTGGTATATAAACCAAAAACAACAAAAGAACAAGACAAACAAATGAGAAAGAAAAACTCATAGACACAGACAATAGTTTAGTGGTTACCAGAGGGTAAGGGAGAGAAGGGGGTGGGAGATGAGGGTAAGGGAGATCAAATATATGGTGATGGAAGGAGAACTGACTCTGGGTGAACACACAATGGGATTTATAGATGATGTAATACAGAATTGTACACCTGAAATCTATGTAATTTCACTAACAATTGTCACCCCAATAAATTTAATAATAATAAAAAAAAAAGATACTTGTTGCGTCCTGCACAACACAAGCCGTGGGAAGGCGAGGGAGGCGGCGAGGGTTAAACTATCATAAAGAGACAGAGACTCAAATATAGTTAAACCACAGAGGACCAAGGGACTCACAGGCTCAAGGGACTGGAGCCCCGAATCCATTCGGTCACCGTGGGTATTTATTGATTTTTCACAATAGAGATCACATGATTACGGGCAGGGTCTGTGAAACTCTTACACCATACAATAATCATTCATTCCAAATCCCATAATTGTCCCAAAGCAACCGATGCATACCATCCCCCAAATGACCAAGGTGTGGTGCATACAATCCCTGGGGGAACAAGTCTCACAAGATAAGATTATCCCATGAGCCAAACAGGAGGGGCGAGATGCTATTGTTCCAATGGGTCCATTACACCTGAGGGTAAAGGACAACAGCTGAGGCATGGGTCAGCAGCTTCTCAGAAGGAGAGGCACAGCTACCTCCTAACTTTACATTAGCTCATGGGGGTCCTAGGGGGGTCCCGTCTGGCTTAGGTTGTTTCTCCCGTGAGAAAACTTACCCATCTTTGACTGCAGACCCTGCTTACAAGGACCAAACATGGAGACTTAAGAGTAGCATAAACTCAACCCCAATGAGGGACAATCCCACAGGGTCACCTTTCCCTAAGGAAAGATTGGAGGGGACAGACTGCTAGGTTGCTGTGTGACTACATCTCCCCCTTTTTGTTTTTGTAGTGTGAGATACACAGACCGTGCCGTTTTTTCATTGAATGCCCTCCGGAGGGAGGCTTGTCCGCATCCAAGGACTAAACAAGAAAAACAAAATACAGCAATCAGTGTTACAATAACACCAACAAACCTACCACCCAAATTTTTTATCTATTTAACAGGGTTCAAGGTGGAGAGTCCCTCTGCAGCAGCAGACAGGGTATCTTTTTTTTGGTAAAAGTTGGAGCTTAGCACTAGACATTTGATCAACTTCCTGTTGTAACCAAACAATATCTATAGAGAGATTAAGCATATGTCCTGAAAGTTGAGCGCGATCTTCATTCCAAGGGGTGCATGTTTGATTATAAGTAAATGGGGTTACACAATAAGTGGAAACATTTCAATCACATTTAAGAGTAATCATAGTACGCAAATCTTTCAGTTGATTACCAATGTCTGTAGTTTGATTTCCATTTTAAATTTGATTTTGACCTAAACTTCGTCGGGAAGGACCAGGAAATTCAGGTGACGGCATCACCGGGCTGGGTGGAGGCACCGGCACCGGGTATGGCTGACTCCAGCGGTACGGGTCGCTCGGCCGCACGCAGCAATGAGTGGCATACATCTGGGCGATCGGTGGTGATCTGGTCCGGCGAATGATGGTCACATTGGGCGGGGGGCCGGACTCCATGGTACGGCTTGATGCACCGGCTGGGTACCCACAAAGGACGTTCTTTTGGTCCTGGAGAAATACAAGCAAATCCTCGACCCCATGTTAACAGAGTTCCTAACTGCCATTGATTGGTCTGAATATCCTTCCACCAAATGGGCACATCCTCCAAAGCTTTAGGGCTGTGGAGATTATTAAAACGTCTTTCTGCAGCTGTATGCCCAAGGTGTGGCTCTGTGTTATTACTAGAGCCTGAAAAATTCAAAAAATTTAAAGTAAACATAGCTTTGGCTAATTGCACCTGTGGAGGATCCTTGTCTCCCCCTTTTTGTTTTTGTAATTGTTTTTTAAGAGTACAATTAGCACGTTCTACAATGGCTTGTCCTTGGGGATTATAAGGCATCCCAGTGGTATGGCTAATATTCCACTGTTCACAAAACTTTGTGAACTTGTTACTAGTATAAGCAGGGCCATTATCTGTCTTAATGGCCTTAGGAAGTCCCATAATTGAAAAGCAGATAAGCAAATGTCTATAAGAATGTCCAGCCGGTTCACCGCTCTGAGCGGTGGCTGTGATGAAACCCGAAGATGTGTCAATTGTAACATGAACAAATGACAATCGTCCAAATGAAGGAACATGGGTTACATCCATCTACGAAATATCATTTGGAACTAAGCCTCTGGGATTAACCCCTTCTGGGTGTTCCTGAGGAGCATTGATAATCTGACAAGTCGGGCAAGTTTGAATTATATGTTTAGCCTGTTTGTAGGTGATAGGAAAACGAGCTCGAAGGCCAGTAGCATTAGTATGGGTTAAAGAATGAAACTTGGTTGCCTCGGTAACTAACACATTAGCAACCAATGAATCTGCAAGAGAATTGTTACTCGTCAATGGTCTGGGTTGGTGTCTGGGCCTGGGGCTGGCCCTGCTTCCCGTTTCCCTGAAGCAGGGTGTCGTCTTTATGATATTTAGATCTATATACTGAAGCCCAATGATTTTCTTTTTCACAGCGGGGACATAACCCAGGCTGTTGTGGCTGAGAATTGTTTTTACTCTTAACTCTGCAATTCTTTTTAGTATGTCCTGTTTTTCCACAATTATGGCAAGTGCCAGAAAATTTATCTTTCTTTTGAAAGGCTCCTGTAATTGCGTTAGCTAACAATGCTGCCTTATGATCCTCTGTCCCTGCTTCTTGACACAAGCGTAAATAGCCCATGGCATCTGTCTTTCCTTTTTGAGCTCCGATCACTCTCTGACAATCTTTATTAGCATTTTCAAAAGCCATAATTTGTAAAATAGCATCAGCAGCTACAGGGTTATTAATCTGTTTATCAATAGCTTCCTGTAGACGTGCCAAAAAATCAGCATAAGGCTCCTGAGGTCCTTGAAGAATTTTTTGAAAAGAGGAATGGGTTTTACCCTCTACCTCAATTTTTTCCCATGCTGTTAAGCAGACTTGTTTTAATTGCTCAATGGCTAATCCTTCCATATCTAACTGATTATGAGTTGTAGCCCAAAATCCTTTTCCCAGCAACTGATCAGCAGTAATGTTTACATTACGAGCCAGATTTTGTCTTTCCTTATTTTCTGCCCCTTCAATCCACCAGGTTTTAAATTGGAGGAATTGAGAAGGAGTGAGACATGTCTGAGCCAAGGCATTCCAATCTGCTGGAATCATTCTATTGCCATCGGCAATGCCTTTAAGGAGGCCTACAGTATAGGGAGAAGTTGTCCGAAACTGCAATACTGCCTGTTTTAGTTCTTTGAGTAATTTGAAAGGAAAAGGCTCATAAACTGCTTCATGGACCCCATCAGGGTGATTAGCATCAGCCTGTCCAACTTGCCTGAAGATTACAGGACAATTGAGAGCATCTTTATCTCCTTTCAGTTTTGCCTGATATATGCTTTGTTCAAAAGCTGACAATTTAAAACTAAACTGTTTGGGTGTTATCTGAGGAGGTTCCTTTAACTCCTTTCTTATTCTTATTGGTGAATCTCCATTGTCTTCTCTATCTTCCCTCTCTTCTTCTGAATCTGTATGGAGCAGTTCCAGAACTGATCAGAGATCACAGAGATTTTGGCCAACTGCATCCCACTTATCTAAATCCAAAGTTCCTTGGCTGGGAAACCAGAAACAATGAGTCTCAATGACTTTAAAAAGTTCCTCTAATTTTTTCTCTGAGGTTTTATACTTTCCTTTTTTGAGTAACTGTTTAAGCAAACTAATGCAAGGTCTATACTTGCTTTCTGAATTACCCATGTTAGTTTAAGGAACAGGAAAGAAAAGAAAGGACTTTCACTCAATGTCCACTCAGATGTTCGGCTGACCGTTCCCCTTGTGGAGGCCGTTCCCCGAGTCGCCGTTATGTCTTATGACGGTGTGACGGAACAGCGGTGACGAGCCCACTCAAGCCCCGTGATCACGAAGACCGTGGGACTAGAAGCATTCACACACACGCTCACACTCTTTCACACGAAAATGTTATTAATGTCTCTGTTGAGTCCTCTGACTTACCTTGGTTTAATTTCTCTAAGTCCATAAAACCACCTCCTTACCAGGTAGTTGCTGCGCAGCGGATGCTCAGAGACCCTTCAACTGTATCTGCAGACCCTACGACTCTTAGTCGTTCTTCTCTCCTCGAGCCCCACGTTGGGCGCCAGATGTTGCCTCCTGCACAACACGAGCCGAGCCGTGGGAAGGCGAGGGAGGCGGCGAGGGAGGCGGCGAGGGTTAAACTATCATAAAGAGACAGAGACTCAAATATAGTTAAACCACAGAGGACCAAGGGACTCACAGACTCAAGGGACTGGAGCCCCGAATCCATTCGGTCACCGTGGGTATTTATTGATTTTTCACAATAGAGATCACATGATTATGGGCAGGGTCTGTGAAACTCTTACACCATACAATAATCATTCATTCCAAATCCCATAATTGTCCCAAAGCAACCGATGCATACCATCCCCCAAATGACCAAGGTGTGGTGCATACAATCCCTGGGGGAACAAGTCTCACAAGATAAGATTATCCCATGAGCCAAACAGGAGGGGCGAGATGCTATTGTTCTAATGGGTCCATTACACCTGAGGGTAAAGGACAACAGTTGAGGCATGGGTCAGCAGCTTCTCAGAAGGAGAGGCACAGCTATCTCCTAACTTTACATTAGCTCATGGGGGTCCTAGGGGGGTCCCGTCTGGCTTAGGTTGTTTCTCCCGTGAGAAAACTTACCCATCTTTGACTGCAGACCCTGCTTACAAGGACCAAACATGGAGACTTAAGAGTAGCATAAACTCAACCCCAATGAGGGACAATCCCGCAGGGTCACCTTTCCCTAAGGAAAGATTGGAGGGGACAGACTGCTAGGTTGCTGTGTGACTACAGATACTGAGTTGCTTTTCAGGGACAAGAGACCAAACTATAAGACATGCAGCCCAGGCGTGAGCAGAGGAGAGAACTTTGACCTCCAGGAACCAAAGTTTGCCCCCACCTCAGGGAACCAAAGGACCCGGACAAGCCCAGAAGGTGAATACCGGGGCCCCTTCAGAGATGGAGGGGTCACTGTCTGGGAAGCCCCAGTGTTGAAGCTGCAAATTCCTGCAGTTAAAACGAGCCCCATCAGCACTGCTGCACACCTGTTTCCCCAACCCCTTAAATCCTTAATCTAATCCAGCGAGCAGTATGGATTTGAGGCACTTTTAGGGCTCCCATCTTTTCGATCAATAAACCTGTCCTGATCCCAAACTCTGACACTTTGAGCTGTGGCTTTTCCAAGAATTGGGCACATGGACTGAGGGTCAGTAGCGCTTCCAGGTACTTACTTGGCTGAGACAACCCTGTATTAAAAACAGATTCACACTAGAAAACCAAGAGCTTAATAACTTGTGTACCTACTGCAAACTTGGTAGACACTCAGAAAACTGAGTAACCTGGGAATGGCCCAAGCCACCACCTGAAATATCATCTCCAGAAAACAGAAAACGTGTGTGGGGGGGTCAGAGGCCAGTTAAGAGAGGTCACCAGGAAAAGCATAGTAAACAAGGATAAGTTAGTTATAAGCTGTAAGACACTGCCTTGCACACAGATGAGTTTCTAAAGATGAGGCAAGCCTCTCTTCCCAGGACAGCAGGGAGCCCCCTGACCAAGGATAATGTCTCTTACAAATGGGAATGACATGATTTCAGAGCTTCTCAGATCTGCTGTTTTTTAAAAAACAATAAGCCTAAAACAATCACTATGTCAATAAAGCATATTTTGTAGTGATAAATTGTGTTTTCCTTCAGTGGCTGCCGAAATGTCCCCAATGCCCATCACAACCTAAATGAGGAACTGGGGTAACAGGCACTGGCCTGACTTGAGTGACAGGGATAGGACACTCCCCCACCAGGCCCTCAATCTCCCGTTCTCTGCTCTCTGGTGTAACCTGACACCCGTACAATAGTTACACCCTCCTGGTATCCAGCCAATTCTCAATTTCTCAAACGCCCTGGAAAAGGAAACTGGAGAATTAGAAACTATCAGGGAAAGGAAGCACCCGCGGAGCCCCTTCATTGTCCGACCAGACGACCAAACCACAGACCGTGGCTGCTCTGTGTCGGCACCATGAACCGCAGCTCCCATCCCTTCTTCCCTGGCCCTCACACCGGTGTTCCCCCAACTTATGAGATGCTCAAGGAGGAGCACGAGGTGGCCGTGCTGGGGGCACCCCAGGGCTCGGGGCCTGTGACGTCCACCGTGGTTAACATCCGCAGCGAGACCATCGTGCCCGACCATATCGTCTGGTCCCTGTTCAACACCCTCTTCTTTAACCCCTGCTGCCTGGGCTTTGTGGCGTTTGCCTACTCCGTGAAGGTAGGTGGGTGCCTGGGGGCATCTCCAGAGCGTGTGTGTGAGCCCCGAGACGTCCTCTGCCCAGATGGCCCTGGAGAGGGGAGTCCCTGTGTGTGTGTGTGTCCAGGTCATGACGAGGCTGCATGGGGTGCATGGGGATGGCCAGGGTCACCCTTTGTCCCCAGGAGTCCAAGGCATTCCCTATTGACCAATACCAGAAATTCCATCCCTCAGACTCTCCACGTGGCTCCAGGGCTCTCTCAGAAACAACAAAGGGACTCAGGACGCCCTGACCCCTGGTGGTGACAGGCCAGCAGAGAGGCCAGGGAAGACTGAGGACCAGCCCCGAGAGCCCTGGAGAGCCAGAGAGTCCGTGAGGAAGGAGGTCAAGGCCCCAGGAGGGTGGGGTCCACCGGGCACTGTCCTGCTCGGGCTCAGGAACAGGGAGGGGAGGGTCCCCTGTCTGGCTGAGGGGCACGTGGAGCCTGCTCTGGGCAGGGACCAGCCAGGGGAGGATGTGAGTGATAGCGCCTGGCTCTCGGCAGGCCCCCTCACCTCCTCTTCTCCCCCAGTCTAGGGACCGGAAGATGGTGGGAGACGTGATTGGGGCCCAGAGCTACGCGTCCACAGCCAAGTGCCTCAACATCTGGGCCTTGGTCTTGGGCCTCCTTGTCATATCCGCCGTCACCATTGCGGTCATCGTATTCTATGTCACTGCACTGGCTCAGATATGATTTTTGAAGAACTATTAGACGTCATAAAAAGTTATGGAGCAGCTGCCCATCGCCTGAGGCTGTTTTGCTTTTCCCTGCTGTTTATACACATGTGAATTCAATAAAGAACTTGTATGTGAGGGTGCTTTGTTGTTACCTGGGAGGGGCCCTGCTGAGACTGAGCCTACCCCCACCTGCTCCGTCAGCTTGCTGCCCTGGGTGTGGGGTGGAGTAATCCTCAGAACTTACCAGCACCTGGTCCCCAGCTGGGGGCAATAAATGGGTAGGTTTTGGGAGAGGGTCCCTCCTTCCCAGAGGTCTGAGCCCTGACCCAGGACGCATTATTTAGGGAAGGGTGGGCTCTAGTCCAGAAAACCCTCAGCTGCAGGGGACATGACTCGGGGGAGTTCACAGGCCACCTGTGGAGAGAGCCCTAGTGTTCACTTCTCTTCAGGTGATGGAGAAACTCCTGCTCTGACCTGGAAATACGCTGCTCAAGCTGCTTAGTACCTGGTTCTGTCAGGGCTTCCACAAGTCAGGGCACTTGGTGTGCCCCAGGGCAGACCCAGTGTCACGTGGGGTCTCAGCTCCCACTCCCCACATAGGAATGCAGGACATGGTGAGGCCAAAAAGGAACATTCACGGAGCCACAGATAGGGGAGTCACACCACTATAGTCTCACTGGCGGCTCCTGCTTCCTGACAGGAAGCAGGAGCCACACGATCTGCAACCCACCATCCACTTCTCTGCCAACCAACCTCACTTACTAACTGCAATCTGCCCTTGCTAGCTCAGCCACTGCAGTTCTATCAGTGGTTAGTGGCTAACTGGTAACAGCTGATGGCCATCTCCTACCCGAGGCAGCACCTTTCCACATGAGGCCAAGAGCCTGGAAACTGCTTTCTGGGACTCTGTTCCCACACCCTGCCTACAACCAGCAAGACAGGAGGGTTGGGGGCTAGGGAAGCCATAGTTTGCACCTTCCTCCCTGTACACCTGTGTCACACCCCTCACCCACAAACCCCTTATTTGCCCGCACAGCAGCAGCCTAACTCCAGGAGCCGGCCAGTTGACTGAGGTCCCCAAGATAAACCAGAGGGTCTCAAGAGCGCGCCCGCTCTCTTGGGGCGCCCCATGTCCAAGCAGTGGGAGGGTCAGGCCCCGGGAAGATGGGCCTGTAGGAGGGAAGGCTGGCAGGTCTGAGAAGGACTTTGCTCCAAGGTGGGGAGGGGCAGGCCAGCAGCGCACACACGGGGTCAGGGGAGGTCGCGCTGCCTCGTGACCCCAACCATGGCCCTGTCGGGCAGCGGTCAGTAAGGGCGAAGCACTGGAAGGAACCCCAACTGAAATGCTATGACTTGGGAAAAGGGCCCGCCCAGGTGGGAGACCCCCTTGTACAGCCGGCAAAACACCCGTGATCTCCAGCTTTGGAAAATTACAGGGTAGACCTGAGGCTCAAGCAGGCGCCCTACAGGTCAGTAGGAAGGTCCTGGGTGCTCAGTTCTGGGCTCGTGAGGACCACCACTAAGTAGCTTCACTCCTGGGAAAGGTTCCAATAGGCACTGACAGCCTCACGTGACCCCTGGAGTGGTGGGCGGGGACGGAGTGGTGGAGGGGCCCCCAGCTGCCGGGTCGCGCTGCCGAACCGTGGGCGGAGTGCGCCTGCGGCGAGGCGGGAGGGGTCGGCACGGGCGGAAGAGCGGGGGGAGGAGGCCGGTGGGCGGGGCAGGGCGGTGGGCGGGGCAGGGCGGGCCCAGAGCGGGTGGGCGGGGCTGAGGCAGTGGCGGGGCGGCGGGCGGGGCCTAGAGGCAGGAGGCGCTCCTCGTCCTTAGAAGCCATCATCCAAACACCAGTTCTCTTCGGGATTCTCTTCCCTGAGCGCTGCAGGGAGACGCGCGGACAGGACTCCAGACCACGTCCGGCCGGGACCTGGTCCTGAGGCGCGAGCAGGGCAGACAGCAGGACAGACGTGCTCCTGGGGCGGGGAGGGGGGTAAGGGGTGGGGGGCAATGGACGGCTGCTGTGGGCCGCGCACCCCTGGCTCTTGCTGGCCGCTGCCTGACCTCGGAATGTGGCAACCGCCCCAGGACGCGCTCCACCCCAGCCCCAGGGCAGCCGGCAGGTGGGACGGGAGAGGGCGGGCTGGGGACGCTCAGCAGGGAGCCCTCCCCAGGTGAAAACACGGCACCCTCACATACAAATCCTTTATTGAATTCAGTTGTAGACACGTGTGTATAACGAACAGCTGTGAAAAGGGTGACAGCCTCAGGCTATGGACGCCTGCTGGTGGCCTCCATAACTCTGTATGACGTCTAATAGTTCTTCTAATATTGTCTGCGAACCACTGCATCGGTAGTGATAACGATGACCGCAATGGTGACGGCGGACATGACGAGGCCCAAGACCAAGGCCCAGATGTTGAGGCACTTGGCTGTGGACGCGTAGCTCTGGGCCCCAATCACGTCTCCCACCATCTTCCGGTCCCTAGACTGGGGGAGAAGAGGAGGTGAGGGGGCCTGCCGAGAGCCAGGCGCTATCACTCACAGCCTCCCCTGGCTGGTCCCTGCCCAGAGCAGGCTCCACGTGCCCCTCAGCCAGACAGGGGACCCTCCCCTCCCTGTTCCTGAGCCCGAGCAGGACAGTGCCCGGTGGACCCCACCCTCCTGGGGCCTTGACCTCCTTCCTCACGGACTCTCTGGCTCTCCAGGGCTCTCGGGGCTGGTCCTCAGTCTTCCCTGGCCTCTCTGCTGGCCTGTCACCCACCAGGGGTCAGGGCATCCTGAGTCCCTTTGTTGTTTCTGAGAGAGCCCTGGAGCCACGTGGAGAGTCTGAGGGATGGAATTTCTGGTATTGGTCAATAGGGAATGCCTTGGACTCCTGGGGACAAAGGGTGACCCTGGCCATCCCCATGCACCCCATGCAGCCTCGTCATGACCTGGACACACACACACACAGGGACTCCCCTCTCCAGGGCCATCTGGGCAGAGGACGTCTGGGGGCTCACACACACGCTCTGGAGATGCCCCCAGGCACCCACCTACCTTCACGGAGTAGGCAAACGCCACAAAGCCCAGGCAGCAGGGGTTAAAGAAGAGGGTGTTGAACAGGGACCAGACGACGTGGTCGGGCACGATGGTCTCGCTGCGGATGTTAACCACGGTGGACGTCACGGGCCCCGAGCCCTGGGGTGCCCCCAGCACGGCCACCTCGTGCTCCTCCTTGAGCATCTCATTGGTGGGGGAAACACCAGTGTGAGGGCCAGGGAAGAAGGGATGGGAGCTGCGGTTCATGGTGCGGACACAGAGCAGCCACGGTCTGTGGTGTGTTGTCTGGTCAGGGAATGACAGGGGCTCAGTGGGTGCTGTCTTTCCCTGATAGTTTCTAATTCTCCAGTTTCCTTTTCCAGGGCGTTTGAGAAATTGAGAATTGGCTGGGTACCAGAAGGGTGTAACTATTATATGGGTGTCAGGTTACACCAGAGAGCAGAGAACTGGAGATTGAGGGCCTGGTGGGGGTTGTTCTCTCCCTGTCACTCAAGTCAGGCCAGTGCCCGTTATCCCAGTTCCTCATTTAGGTTGTGATGGGCACTGGGGACATTTCGGCAGCCACTGAAGGAAAACAGAATTTATCACTGCAAAATATGCTTTATTGACATAGGGATTATTTTAGGCTTATTGTTTTTTAAAAAACAGCAGATGTCAGAAGCTCTGAGAAGCCGTCTTCCATAGAAGCAGTTAGGCCATCACAATAACAAAGTGTGTTTTCTCCATCAACTGTGGATGGAAGGCGGGGGCCAGGTGCACGGGCCGGCCCATGATTATGTCCAGAGTGGAGTGTCTCTGAGCCCAGAGGGGTGGGTCTGGGCAAGGCTTGGGCCCAGGTACCTGGAGGCTGTCCGCACATTTTACCAGCTGAGTCTTAGTAATGCGGCCAGTGCGTTGGACTAAACCTGAGGGTTGAGGGTGGTCAGCGCGTGAAAGTGTAAAACAGGCCAAACGGCACAGACTTTTTGAAGCACCTGACCGGTAAAGGGGGTTCCCCAGCCCGGTACAGTTTGAGAGGGAGCCCCACACGTCTCTAACGTGACTTCAGCCCAGAAGAGGCAGCGGCCTGTCCACAGGGTGGCTGCAGGCCAGTGAGAGAAAACAGATGGTGACTGGGACGTATCTGTATCCCCGAGATGGGGACTGCCTGAGATCCACTCACCACCCTCCCGGGTCTCCCGGGCATTTAAACTGTCCAGGGCAGTGTGGACCGGTGCCCTGGGCGGGATGTTGCTCAGGCGAGACAGCGAGGTCGGTGCTTTTCACGGCCTTGCTAATACCTCCCCACCACTGTGGATTCTCGAGTGCTGTCATTCTGTGAACGGAGCCGTGGTCTAGGGCAGGTACAAAGGTCAGAAGTGGGAACTAGATTCCGCAGGACAGGGGTGTTATCTCGTCTGGTCTAGCTTTCTCCTTTATCAGACCAGCAATTGGATTTCCAAGCTTGTTTTTCCTTTTCTGGAGCCAGTTGTGGACCTCTCTGGACAGTTTTCCTAAATTACCCGCTGCGCAAATATCCGTTCACACGAGGACAGAGGTTTCACTGCTGCTGGTTCCTAGCAGCACGGTGACCAGGTGATCTCCTGTATCTTCCAGTCAGGCTTTAGAATGTCCTGGGACCATAATAGTAGCTGAAGCAGCAGGTAACAGTATAGCCTCCAACAGTTCCCAAACACACAGGCCACTTTCAATTTTGTTTCCACTGAAAGTAAAGAAGGCACGTTCCACAGCGGTCAAAGTCGTGGGCCTGTCCGCAGGCAGACCCACTGTCAGCATAGACGTGGGCAGCGGTCCCAGGCTAAAATACAGCCCACGGGAGCACAAATCATCCACGTGGCCAGGCTGGTGGCCACAGGGGACAGTGCTGCCTCGAGGACGTCCCAAGGGGTTAGGGTGGCGCCCCAGCACAGGGCTTGCCGCCGTCATTTCCAAACACGGACCTGCTGTCACCAGGAGGAACCGGCGTTGCCCGTGGAGTGTCCTACAGATCACCGCCAGGGGCGGTGAGGGCTTCATCAGTGCTGAGCGGTCTAGGGACTTCGTGGCATCGGGGAGAGAGGAAGAGCTGGATAAAGCTCATAAACCACACAAGTGTCCTGTGAGGAGTGGTTAATAAAGGACTTGGTAGGAAGTGTGGGGACTGGCTGCAAGATGAGGGTGAAATGAGAATTCATGAGGGCGTCTCCTGCACGGACCACAAGCATGGTTAGAGAGGATGCAGTAACAACGTCCTTTGTGGCCTTCACCAAAGGGCAGTGGCAGCAATGACTCTAAGACGGCCATGCTTGGCTGGCGGGCAGGGTGGGTGAATGAGCGGGACTGAGAGAGCCATGTGATCTGAGTGGTTGGTGAGCGGATGGAGCCTACCGGGAGACAGGCGGGATGTGGGCGGAGGGGCGGACACGCAGGCGGGTGGGACAGGTGGGCGGAATGGGAGCCGGTGGACCTAAGGGGTTTGGGGGCAAGGCTGCCAGGGCAGAGGAGGGCAGTGGGCGGGGCTGAGGCGAGGGGCGGGGCGGCGGGCGGGGCCTAGAGGCAGGAGGCGCTCCTCGTCCTTAGAAGCCATCATCCAAACACCAGTTCTCTTCGGGATTCTCTTCCCTGAGCGCTGCAGGGAGACGCGCGGACAGGACTCCAGACCACGTCCGGCCGGGACCTGGTCCTGAGGCGCGAGCAGGGCAGACAGCAGGACAGACGTGCTCCTGGGGCGGGGAGGGGGGTAAGGGGTGGGGGGCAATGGACGGCTGCTGTGGGCCGCGCACCCCTGGCTCTTGCTGGCCGCTGCCTGACCTCGGAATGTGGCAACCGCCCCAGGACGCGCTCCACCCCAGCCCCAGGGCAGCCGGCAGGTGGGACGGGAGAGGGCGGGCTGGGGACGCTCAGCAGGGAGCCCTCCCCAGGTGAAAACACGGCACCCTCACATACAAATCCTTTATTGAATTCAGTTGTAGACACGTGTGTATAACGAACAGCTGTGAAAAGGGTGACAGCCTCAGGCTATGGACGCCTGCTGGTGGCCTCCATAACTCTGTATGACGTCTAATAGTTCTTCTAATATTGTCTGCGAACCACTGCATCGGTAGTGATAACGATGACCGCAATGGTGACGGCGGACATGACGAGGCCCAAGACCAAGGCCCAGATGTTGAGGCACTTGGCTGTGGACGCGTAGCTCTGGGCCCCAATCACGTCTCCCACCATCTTCCGGTCCCTAGACTGGGGGAGAAGAGGAGGTGAGGGGGCCTGCCGAGAGCCAGGCGCTATCACTCACAGCCTCCCCTGGCTGGTCCCTGCCCAGAGCAGGCTCCACGTGCCCCTCAGCCAGACAGGGGACCCTCCCCTCCCTGTTCCTGAGCCCGAGCAGGACAGTGCCCGGTGGACCCCCCCCTTCTGGGGCCTTGACCTCCTTCCTCACGGACTCTCTGGCTCTCCAGGGCTCTCGGGGCTGGTCCTCAGTCTTCCCTGGCCTCTCTGCTGGCCTGTCACCCACCAGGGGTCAGGGCGTCCTGAGTCCCTTTGTTGTTTCTGAGAGAGCCCTGGAGCCACGTGGAGAGTCTGAGGGATGGAATTTCTGGTATTGGTCAATAGGGAATGCCTTGGACTCCTGGGGACAAAGGGTGACCCTGGCCATCCCCATGCACCCCATGCAGCCTCGTCATGACCTGGACACACACACACACAGGGACTCCCCTCTCCAGGGCCATCTGGGCAGAGGACGTCTGGGGGCTCACACACACGCTCTGGAGATGCCCCCACGCACCCACCTACCTTCACGGAGTAGGCAAACGCCACAAAGCCCAGGCAGCAGGGGTTAAAGAAGAGGGTGTTGAACAGGGACCAGACGACGTGGTCGGGCACGATGGTCTCGCTGCGGATGTTAACCACGGTGGACGTCACGGGCCCCGAGCCCTGGGGTGCCCCCAGCACGGCCACCTCGTGCTCCTCCTTGTGCATATCTGGCGTTCAGTGTGCAGGTGTGTGGGTCCCAGAGAGGAGGCTGGAAGTGTGGCTCCTGAAGCAGACACGGAGAGTGTGAGTCTGGTTGCTGGGATGGTGCTCAGGGTTCCTCCCTCTCCAGGGTAGTTGTGATTTCTCAGAAGTTTCTGTTTCCTGTTATTTTGTAAGCAGGTGATTTGCTGGGTGTGAGGAGGGTGGAAGAAACCAATGAGTTTCGGGTTCCACTAAGATGGAGGGTGGGGAGGGCTGTGGTCTAAGGGTGAGTTTCCTGTTCCTGTCCCTCGAGTAAGTTCTTGTCCCCTCCTCGAGGGCTGTGGTGGACACTGGGGGCTTTTCCAGCCTGCGGTCACCCCTCCCTTTCCCCCAGCCCAGACCCAAGCCTGTGCAGGTCAGGCTGTCCCATGCACCAGTTCTCACACAGACTCCACACTCCAGCCCCAGAGGGAGCCCCCACCCCCAAGCCCCACCTCAGCCGTCCAGGCCTCCTCTCCACAATCCCTTGTCCTTTTCTGGTTTCAAGTCCACGCTCCTGGTGGGATTGGGTGTCTCCTGGTGGCAGGTCAGGACCCAGCAGCCCGAGTTGCCTGCCCCATAGGACCCCTGGGTGCTCTCCGGAGGGTCCCCAGTGGACAACGACACCGGGCACTCGATGTTGTGAGGAGGCAGCTGTGTGTGAGAGGACGGAGTCCAGGTCCCTTGGCAGCAGCCTGGAGCTCAGGCCAGTACTTCTGTGCACCTCCCACTCGCCCTCCTTCCTCCGTCCTGTCCCCGAGGTGCGGGATTCGTCATTTCAGCTTTGAGCTCTGCTGCAGAGGGCACACATCTGGGCCTGACGCAGTGACCTTCAGCTGCCTGGGGGAGACTTTGCGGCGGTCCCCTTGGGGAGAGGGAGGAAGTATCCACGCTCTTGGTGAGCACAGGTCTGGATGTGGCCGGCGGCCATCACGGCAGCTGGGCAAATGCCTCTGGCTGTCCTGAGCAGGTCCAGGGTACACCTTGGCAGCCCCCGAACTCCGGCGATTCCAGGTGAGTCTCTGCCTTTCCTTCCAGCCGGGGACCCTGCAGGCCCCTGTCAAGGTGGGACTTGCCTGGTTCTTGCGTGACGGTGGGGAGCCGAGCCCCCGGTGACCTTACTGGGGGTGCAGCAAGAACAGGACATGGGTGTTCAGGAGGCTTGTGAGCGGCCCCACCCAGCCTGCCCTGACGGACGGACGTGCCCCTCGTGGCGGCCACCTGCTGGCCTTCAGCTTCCTGCCCACTGGTCGGTTGAGGCCTTGGCTTCCGTGTGCTCCACATGTCTGCCCGACTGAATTTTGGCGACTTCAGAAATGCCATCAGTGATGAACCTGTTCCTGCCAGCAATTGCATCTGTCTTGCCAATGTATTGGGGGTCTGCTGTTGGGCACGTGGGACCTTTCCTTATTGTGAAATTTACCCAATAGACAGCAGAGCACGTGAAACTGTAAACTCCTGCCTCCAGCACGGCTGAAATGCAAACGCCCATGGACCCACCACCCAAGTGAAAACCCTGTGCTTGGCCCACGCCGGGCTTGGACAGGCGGGGGGTGACTTTGCATCTCTGCTCGTCCACAGTCGCGCTGTGAGGTGTGGCTGCCTTATTTATCCCGGGAGAGACGGCTCGGGTTCTTATAGCTGTGGATGAACGTCTGCCTGCGGTTGGGAGAATTCTCATCGGGTACACTTCAAGGACTGGTTTTCCGCCTTGTCCATCCCTGTCCCTCCGAACCTTCTGCTGACCCGAGTACAGGTTCCCCCGTGCCTCAGTGTCTCCCACTCCTGTCTGTGTTTCCGCCCAGTCGGGACAGCTGTCGTCTTCTCAAGTGAGGTCCTTGTACCCACAGCAGCCACCTCCCCTGGGAGCAGCTCCGGAACGTGACCCTGGGGCCTCACGGGCCGTGTCCCAGGCCAGAAACCCACCCTCGAGCTCTTCATTTTGGTCATTCTCTCCTGCAGTTCCGGAATTCCTGCAGATCCTCCCCAGATCTGCAATGTCACTTTTTAGGCTGAGCCGTGAGAGCCGCGAGCGTGTGGCTCACCATTTATCTCTGAGAGCTTCATCCACGCGGCTGGGTCACGGTCTGGAACGCCAGTGCCCGGCGATCCGATCCCTTGCTGGTTTCCTGCCCAGCCTCGGTCGTGTGTTTTTGTCCCCGTGATGTCCCGTGCCAGGCCCGGGGGTGGGCGGGGGCAGCGCCCAGAGGGGATCCTGGTGACTCTGGCTCGCAGCGGGGACCACCACCTCCAGGGTCACACACTGGGTCTGCCCCCTATTTCTGGATCTTTCCTTAAACTGTACCTCTTGTTGGCTGTCATCCTGTAAATGTGTATGTATGGTAATCATTGTTCTTTGTACATATTTCTGTCGTGTTTGTCAGACTTAGTATTTGCTCTACCTTTTGATTTCTTTTTGTTGACTTTCGTGGGATGGGTCGGTCTTCTTTGGATAACTTTTATGAAACGTTATCTTCCCGTCTTTCTTCCCTTCCTTCCTTCCTTCCTTCCTTCCTTCCTTCCTTCCTTCCTTCCTTCCTTCCTTCCTTCCTTCCTTCCTTCCTTCCTTCCTTCCTTCCTTCCTTCCTTCCTTCCTTCCTCCAACTTGGACTTAGCACCGATGGAGAAGCCAGAGGGCTGGGGATGGTGGACACACAGCCAACACAGGGTGGTCACACTCCAGACCTACGCCTGCGTGTCCCTCTGTCATCTCCTGCACGGGACACCGGGGCCCGACTCCATGGCTCTGTGGCTTCCTTCTCACGTCCTCTTGTCCCCAGTCCTCACACCGGCCTTACCAGATGGCTGCTTGGGGTTTGTGTGGCAACACCACCTTCCCCGGTGCCCCTGGCTCCTCCCTTCCTGGGTGTGGTGGGGTTCAGCTACCAAGACAGACATTGGTCCCCTCGTTTCCTGGGGGGTTCCTAGCTCTTCCTGGGTTTGTATTCCATCTTTTCCTTCTTCCTCCAAGAGCGTTTCAGTGCAGGGGTTCGGGGAGGGGGGCCACATTCTGCGTCTCCCTGGACATAGATGTCTTCTTATCCTCTTACGTTTGAATGACAGTTTGACTGCACAATGAATTCTTTTCCTCTCAGTTCTTTAGAATGTCGCCTGTGACCTCCTGTGCTTTGCTGAGGAACTTGGTGTCACCGCGGCTGTCGCTCCAAAAGTGTTTACAGTGTCCCTGGGTGTCCACGGGAGATTGGTTCCAGGACCCCCATGGATAACGAGACAACCTCATGCTCAAGTCTGCCGTAGAAAACGGTGTGTTGCATGTTGCACACCAGCTGCTGCAGTGTGGCCGCACGGTGCTCGCGGCCATGGGTACAGAGAGCGCTCCACTTGCGGCAAACGTGAGATTTGCTTTCTGGCACTTTCTCCCACTGCTTTTCAATGATTGTGGTGTGAGGTTGGTTGAATATGCGTGTGGGACCCCCGTGGACACGCAGACCATCTGTATGTGTTTGGTTAGGTGTGACCAGTGTCCCACCCGACTGCACCCTTGGGCGCCCCCAGTGAGGTGTGACCCTGCGCCTCCCGGCAGCTTCGCCAACACAGCGTGCTGTCACTTGCCGTCAATGTTTGCTAGTTTGAGAGGTGAGAAGTGAGACCTCTGTCGTATCTTAGATTGCATTTCTCAAACGATGAGTAAAGTTAAGTCTTCTTTCATATGCTGGAGGGTCGTTTTCTTTCTGTCTAATGTCAGTTGTCTGTGTGCGTCTTTTCTCCGTTTTTACTATCCAGCTTTCAAGATTTCCTGGCACTTTAGGGAGTCCAGCCTGCTGTCCGTGGTTTATGTTCCGAGTATTTTCTCCCGAGCCTCAGCCCTTTTCACTTAGTTCACGGTGGTTTCTGTTCTGCACACGAACAACTGTTTATGGAGTCAAACGAATTCATCTCGTGTTTTGTAGTGTCTGGACTTGAACTCCAGTTAGAAAGCCTTTCCTTATACTGGTTTCTCCCATTTCCGCGCTTGGATCCCAGCCTGTTTATCTGCAAGTCCATCTTTGTCCGCATTTGGGTTCAGCTGGGACGGACCCCACTCCTGTGCCGAGTCTCTGCCCGGCCAGCAGCACTGGATTGAATTAGGACAGGCCCGGGGTACCAGTGCATTCTGGCTCCTGCTCAGTGCCTGCCTCTTCAATGATGTTTAATCCCACTTTTTAGTGTTCTAGGTCCACGTGGTGAGATGAGCCAGGGCTATGTCTGTGAACTGGTTGTTTTTCTGTAACGTCCGTGTGTGGACGGAGTCCCAGAGAGCAGTTTCCAGGCTCTGGACCTCACGTGGGAAGATCCTGGCTCGGGTAGTAGGTGGTCATCAGCTGTGATCGGACGGCCATCAGCTGTAACCAGTGAGCCATTAGCCACTGGTATAACTGCCGTGGTTACGCTAGCAAGTGTGGATTGTGGCTGGCAAGTGCAGTTAGCAAGCAGATTGTGGATTGCGGATAGTGTTGACCCTATTTCCTGTGTCTTGCCCGGCAGCCAGTGAGACTGAGGTGCAGGAAGACCCCTCCTTGGGGTACTGGGGGATGTTTGCTTTTGGGTCTCGACCAGCCCCCTCCGAGACTATAGTGGTCTGACTCCCCTACCTGTGGCTCCGTGGGTGCTCCTTTTGGGCCTCACCATATCCTGCGTTCTGGTGTGGGGAGCGGGAGCTGAGACCCCGCATGACAGTCCGCATCCACTTCTGGTCCCGGGGAGCCACTCCCATTTCCTGGGGTCTGCTGAGATGAGCGGGAGTGACTGTCCCAAGGTACTGGGGGTGTGGGGACACTTCCTCCAGCCAAATTCGGTGAGGTCCGCAGGGCAGGCCGCCTGCTCACCAGAGCCAGACAGCCTGGGGCCCAGGCCTAGGGGCCTCCTGGGCACCCACCCCTGGTCGGTGGACTTTGGGCGGGGGAGCAACAGCCTGTGCTGTTTCCTCCTCAGTTTCCCCCTGGGCGGCCCCCCGCCTCTGCTCCCTGGAGGATCCCTGAGAAGTGGAGACCCATTTCCTAAATATTGAGTGCAGAGCTGGTCATGTGAAAATCGTACTCCTCCTAGGAACTCTGGGCCTTTCGAAGGAGACACTGGGCATGTTGAGTAAAGCTTACGGCTGGAAGGAGTGCTGAGCAGAGAGGGGGAGGTAGGACAGGAAGTGCTAAGGGTCCCCAGCCTGGCCTCCCTCTCCCCCTCCGTGCTCAGTGCTCAGAGGGGGAGAAGGGGCGGAGAACTGGAGAAAGACTGAGAAACAAACAGCTTTTGGATTGTCAAAGCCAACCTCCCAGGTGCACCCCTACCCGAGTTTCATCTGACACCTGAAGCGCCAGGACCCAGCAAAACTCCAGGGCCGGTCCCCTTCCGGGCAGGAATCTGTCCCACGTCCCAACCCCCATCAGCCTCACTGCCAGCCAGTGCAGCCGAGAAATCACGTGGACACTTAATCAGAAACAGCAGAAGCCGTCTGCTCCCCCCTTGTTTTCCTCCCTCCTCCTTAACCGTTTTTGGACTTGAACCTCAGAACCTCAGTTCACCCAGGGAAAGACCAATTCTCACGCCGATTTCTGCTGGGACACACCGGATATTGGGATGGCCTTCTAGTCCCACTTGAGTGTTTTGATGGCCACTGGCAGCATCAGAGCCCTCCCCGGTGTCATTACTGTTAGGCTGCGCTGGATGGGGCGATGTGAGGGGGGGAGGGCCCCCCCCCCCCCCCGGCAAATAGCGGGGAGTCCATCTAATGAACACTGTCCTGGTCCATGGCCGGGTGTGACGGAAGCAAAAGCATTCCTCCCCCCACCCCACCCTCACCGCTGGGGACACACAGGGCGGCCACGAGGGCGGGAGGCCAGGCCAGCCTGGATGTTCCCGCTCCTGAGCAGGCCCAGCCTGGCCAGCCACCGCTCAGCCTCAGGTCTAATTGGTTAAGAGAACAAAAGCTGGGGGGTGGCACGAGGTTTGCAGGAAGGGGTGGCGCTCATCTCTGGAGAATTTGGAGGTTCTCCCCTCAGGAACTGAAGGGTCTCAGAGTTCACGTGCCTTGCAAGCTGACAAGGGAGCCTGCACAGTGTCAGAAGCCACAGACCCCTGGGTCAGGGACCAAGAACAGTGCTCTTCTTACAGCAAGAGCGGCAGCCGGGGGTGGGGGAGCCATCCGCAGGGGGTCTGGAGAGGCCCCGCTGACTGACGCCTGCCTGCTGGTGGCCTGGGCCCAGGGAACCTGACTCTTCTGCACCGCTATGACCTTGCCCCCAGGAAGACACTCCTGTGCTCGGGAGGGTGACCCTGTGTCCATAAGGCCGGTCAAGAGGAAAAAGGGCTCAACAGGCGGTTGGCGGTGGGGGAGGGGAAGCCACCGGAAGTGTCTCGCGGCTCCCCTCCAGCCCGCCCGGGTCTAGGGAGTCAGGGTTCCCCCATCCCGAATGCCCACTCCACAGGCCGGTGGCGTGGGGGGGCCTGCTTCTGCCCCGCCAGGCAGCCTCGCGGGGTGGAAGGTTCAGGACGAGACTGCGGGCGCCCTCTTGGCAGTGGGGAGGCTGGGGGCAGTCTCCCCAAGGCTCAGACCCGAGGGGCACGTCCTGGGCGTCCGGTGGCAGCTTCGGAGCTGGACTCTGTCCCAGCAGCGCTCACAGGCTCCAGCAGAGGACAGGTTCCCTCTCCCTGCCTCCCCCTTCCTCTTTCTCAGCAAGTTCTCTGCGCGCGCGGACGTGAGCGCACCCTCAAAGCTTCCCACTTTGTTTCTCAACCTCTCGCAGTTGCGCAAATCTGTGCTCGCCCGTCGCAGGGCGCACCTGGCCCCCGGGCCAGCGCCCCCTCAAATCTGGACGCAGCCCCGTGGTTTCCCGTCCCCGACACACCCTGCGCACGTCACTTTGTTGAAACGGAGAAAACATCTCCCGAGGAAAGGCGGGAGGGAGGTCAGCCAGTCGCAACCCGTGCCCCCGCCCTGTGTCCCTCCTCCACCACCTCGGCCTGCCCCCGCCCCGCCCCACGCTCCCAGGCCCCCCTGCACCCTGCACCCCGCTTCCAGTCCCCAGGGCCCGGCCGGCCCCGCCCCCAGTTCCTGCAGTTCCCGCCTCCCCGCTCTCCACCCCGGTACCCACGCCCCACATCTAACGCTAAACTGCTCCCCTGCTCCCCGCCCCCAGAGTCCCCTCCCCACCCCCCATGCATCGCCTCTCCCTGCGGCCAGGGCGGTCCTGGGACTCCACACACGCCGCATCTCCCGGAGACCCTCTGGACGACCACGACCCAGCCCACAGCCCCGAACACAGGGTCTGATCAGGACAGCGCGTCGGGCCTTCGGGGAGCGCTACGGAACGAGTCACCCCCTCCCAAGCCACCACATGAGCTGCTTGGACGGCTCAGGTCCACCGGCAGCCCGCCCGCCCGGTGCAGACTTTCCCTCCAGGCAGGGCGCACACCCCGCTTGTGGAGTGATGAGCCCAGGCACCCTCTCCGGACCCATGCTGCCACGCGTGGGCCTGTGTCGCCTCCTGATGGCCAACCGCGCAAAATGCGACCGCAGGGAATGGAGAAGGGTACAAAGAGAGGAGAGCCAGGAGGAGTAAGGAGGAGCGTCTCCCCTAGAGGAGAGGTTTCCCCGATGGCCGCCTTCAGCCACCAGCCCCAAACACAGGGAGGGACATTGGTCTCCACAGGACCCCTATTCTGACTCTATCCCAGTTCTGATCCTGATCGGTCCCCATCGCATTTCTGATGAGACTGAAGCCCAAATTAGGACGCCTTTTAACTAGGGGCCAGGAGGGGTGTCGCTGGACCCATAGGTGAGGGCTGGTGGACCCGTGCCCACGGAGACCACCCGCAGAGGAAGGGATGCCTGGGCAAGCGCCTGCTGGGGTGGGGTCAGGGCCCCGTGGCAGGAATGGACGGCTGCTTTTGCCTGGAGCTCTCTGGAGCTGCAGGATCTGCCCCCCCTCCCCTCTGAACAGCCAACAGCGAGCCTAGTGCGGTGCAGAGGGCGCTGGGGGGGCTCAGGGGCAGGTTGGGCAGCTCTCTCCAAGCCCACCCACCACCAGGAAGAACAGGTTGGGGAAATACCCCCAAGACTTGGGGACACACTGGGAAGGAGGGACAGGCTCTGTCCTCATGGAGCTTAAAGTGCAGCCGGGACAAGACGCACATGAACCAGAAGGAAACAGCATAATTCCAGGATCTGGAAGGGCCAGGAAGCACTGGGAGCAGTGTGATGTTTAAGTGTGATCCGGAGGGCAGGGAGTGTCAAGGAATCTCCCAGGAAGAGAGGTCCCCCCCCCCTCCCGCCCCCAGGCCAAGGCCCTTAGGGAAGAGCCTAGAAGAGCATTCTGGCCAGAAGAGATGCTGCGGAAAGGCCCTGGGGTGACAAGGGAGTCGTGAGGTCCTGCAGTGGAGGGAACCCAGAGGGGAAGTGGTCAGAGATCGGAGCCGACTGCGGGAGAGGTCAGCCCCGGGCAGTGTGGTCTGGCGCTGAATGAGTGGGTGACCTCCCAGGCAGGTCCCCTAGTTAAAACTCCAGGCACACAGAGGCTGCCGGGAGTCAAGTCGCACCACTCCACAGGTGCCGAGAGGAACCCACGAGACTCAGGGTCACAGCACACACTGCCTCACAGGACAGCACCAGGTCCCTGCCCCAAGTCCCGGGGTGACGCGATGGGCTACACACACAACAGGTCAGATCACAGCGGAGTGACCTAGGGTCTTGAGGCAAGCAGGAAACGTGCCAGTCCCTCCCCCGGGAGTGGTCAGTCGACAGTGGTCACCCCTGGTCCCCTTGGCTTGCCCAGGGGCTACAGAAACCCCTCAGCCTCGGACAGCTGGCCCTGTGGTCTGGGCATTCAGCGAGAACACGCCGGACACACGGGGCGCACAGCTCACAGCCTCTCTCAACTATCCTACCGTCAGCTGAACTCCAGTTGTCACAGAGTGAGCCACACCGCCACGGGCCAGAGGTGCTGACGGGCTGGGACCACACCTGCTCCTTTTGTCCCGCACATGCTCGATCAGTCCACTTGCAGGGTAAGGTGACCCGCAGTGCTGTCCTCTGCCATGCTCCCAGGATCGTTCACGGGTCTAGAGGGGGTGCTGGTGGCACCTCAGAGGGCCCGAGCTTCCTTTTTGAGGGCCCGACGTGGCCGTGGCCCACGCACAGCAGGAGGCGCTCCTCCCCACCCGGCCGGCATGAGCCTCAGGCTGTTTTCCCTTAGGACCGCCCGGGTGCTAGGTCGGGCCTGCTGTTCTTAGGGCTGTGCCGGCTCACCTGCCTGGTAGAGAGGGTCCTGACCGCTGTCCCTGGGCCTAGTCCCACTGCCAGGAGAGGGTCCTCACTCCCCCTGCTGCCTGGAGCCCCATGGGACAACCTGGGGGTCCAATGAGAGGACGTGGTCTGAGTAATCATTAGAGGCGACCATGGCCAGAAGGCAGCCCCGGTTCCCAGGGAGAGGCGTCTGGGGCCCACCCTCTCCGCATCGGAGCACGTAGCCCAGATTGAACTGGCTCTGCGTCATCCGTTCGTTGGTTTGCTTCAGCCCTGTGAGCAATGTCACGAGCACTTGCAGCCTCACCGGCCGGACGTGACTTCACCCAAACCACGTGGGCACGATCCAAATAAGTCCCAGAAGGATTAAAAGAAGCCGTAATTCAAATACACTAACATGGAGACTCAACTTACCCAAGTGTGTGGGACACAGGCAAATCTCTGCTTAGCGGGCATCTGTAGTGTTGGGTATGTGTGTTAGAAAGGAAGGAAGGCCTACAAGCAGCAGTCTAAGCTTCCGCCTGAGGAAACCGGAGAAAGAAGAGGCACTAGAAGCCTAAAGCCAACAGAAGGACACAAATAACAACGACTAGATCAGAAATCAGTGCAACTGAAAACAGGAAATCAAAGGAAAAAATCACTGGCACCAAAAGCTGGTTAGTTGTGGGGGGGGGGGGACGTCAATAAGACTGATAAGCCTCTACTCAGGCTAACCAGAAATAAGAAAAGAGAGATCAGTGCAATGAGAAATGACAGAGAGGCCATCACTGCCGATCCCAGGGACATCGAAGGGACAATGAAGGTCACACGAACGACTCGATGCCCACAAATCCGGTAACTCTGATGAAATGGACCGAGTCCTGGAAAGACGTAAACTACCACAACTCGTACACGGAGAAAGGTACACTAACGAGGCCGAGGATGCCGATTAACGAAGTCGAATCAGTCATTAATAACCTTCGAAACAGGAAAGCAGCAGGCCCAGGAGGTCCCACTGGTAAATTGTATTGGACCTTTAAGGAAGAAATGATACCCATTCTGTACAATCTGTTCCAGAAAACAGAAACAGAGAGAATGCTTCCTGCCTCATTTTGTGGCCAGCATGACCCTAATAAATCCCAAACCGGACAAAGAAAGAAGAAAGGGAAACCACAGATCACCACGGATCAGTACCTCTCTTGAGCATGAACGCCAAAATCCTCCCCGAAATATGAGCAAATCAGACCCAGCGATGCATTACACTGCACCAAAGCATTCTATGCCTCTACCCGGGGGATTTGCTGCTTCCAGGGCTGCAAGTCGGTTCAGTATTTTACAAATTAAAGACTGTAATTCACGCCTATGGGCTAAAAATCAACACATGATGTGACCTCATCAATGGATGCCGGAAAAGCATCTGACAAAACCCAACACCCATTCGTGATGGAAACTCTCGAGAAACTGCAAAGACGGGGTAACCTTCAACTTGATCAAGCTCATCGACCAAAAAGCATACCGCTGGCATCACACTTGAGTGTGAGAAACCACGTGCTTCCCCCTTGAGAGCAGGAACAAGGCAAGGATGTCCCCTGTCATCACTCCTAGTCACCACCGTCCTGCAAGTCTAGGAAGGTGAAGGGAGACAAGGGAAGCAAAGGACATATACGCACTGGGAAGGAAGACATACAGCTGTCCTCGTTCACAGATGACACGACCGTCTGCGGGAAACCCGAGGAATTAACAAGAGGACCCTGGAACGAGTAAGTGCTGACAACAAGGTTGCAGGATCCAAGGGTAGCGCACAAAATCCGCTGCCTTCCTGCACACCAGCAGTGCGCTGTGGAATTCTGACACTGAAAACGACACCATTTACAGCAGCACCACAGAAGTGGAAGCGTTCGGTATACCTAACAGAACACGTATGACGACAACCACAAAAGTATGATGAAAGAAATCAAAGATCTCCATAAGTGGAGAGGCGTCCCATGCTCATTGATAGGAACTCAATGCTGTTCAGACGTCAGTTCCTCCCTACTTGACCTATCGATTCAAAGCAACCCCAATTTAAATCCCAGCAAGTTATTTTCCAGATGTTGACAAACCCATTCTGAAGTTTACAGGAAGAGGCAACAACCCAGAACAGCCGACACCATACTGAAGGGAACAACAGCGTTGGAGGACTGACCCTGGATGACTTACTCTCAAGCTCCAGTAATCAAGACAGCCTGGTGTTAAACACAGGCCAGACAGATAGGTCAGTGGGACGGAACAGAGAGCCAGAAATACATGCACACAAATATGGTCAACTAAGGAGCTAAGGCTGCTCAGTGGAGTGGAGTGTCTTTTCCAGAAACAGTGGTGGAACGTCCGGACATGCCTAAGTAAATAGAAGGTGAGTCTAGACACAGGCCTTATTTGTGCCTTTCACAGAACTAGCTAAAAATTCATCGTAGGCCCGGCAAACTCTCAACCTTGTCAAAGGTAACAAAGGAGAAAACCTACAGGAGCTTGGATTTGGCGATGATTTTTTTAGCTACAACATCATAAGCACCATCCATCAGAGAAAAAAGTTGATAACTTGGACTTGACTTAAACCTTAAAAGTTTACTCTGCTAAATATACTTTTAAGACAATGCAAAAACAAGCCACAGTTTAGGAGAAAATATTTCCTAAACATGTGTCTGACACGAGATAGTATCCAAGATGCGCAAGGAACTCTGAAAAGCCAACAACAAGAAAAACAACGGCGGCAGGGGTGGGGGTGCACAGCCCCGTGGCTCAGGCGGTGGCGGCGCCGCGCTCCTGACCCCGGAGGCCGCCGCTTCGATTCGCACACGGGCCAGTGAGCAGCGCCCTCTGCAGCTAAGATCGTGAACAACAGCTCTCCCCGGAGCGGGGCTGCCCGGAGCAGCCCGAGCGTGGTGTGGGCTGCCGTGGGCTGCGGTAGGCTACTGTGGGCCGCCGTGAGTGGCCGGTGGCCAGTGTGAGTGGCCAGCAACCCTTGTGAGCGGTCGGCATCGGGCGAGAGCTGCCGTGAGCAGCCGTGAGCGGCCGACCCATGACTGGCGACCGACTGCCTCGCGGGGGGCGGGGGGAGAGCGCAAGACTCATAACCCCGGCTTGGGCCAGAAACTACACAACTACACAACTACACAACTAGGCTGAGAAACAACGGGCCGAACTGGAGTGTGTGTGGGGGGAGGGAGGCGCGAGAAGGGGGGGAGGAAACAACCCAATTTTAAATCGTGCAGCATTTGAAACAATGCTTCACAGCGTATGTCATTAGGAAAAGGCCAATCAAAACAACAATAAGCTACCAAGAGAATGGCTAAAATCCAAGACTCTGACAACACCAAGTGCTGCCCAGGGTGTGCAGCCGCGGGAACTCCCACTCACGGTTTGGGGGGTGCAGGTGGAGCAGCCACTTTGGAGGACAGTGTGGTGGCTTCTGACAGAAGCCAACACGCTCTCATCGCGAGACAAAGCAGTCGCGCTCTCTGGTATTTATCCAAGTGAGTCGAAAACTTATGTCCACCCAAAAACCTGCACACCGATATCTGTCGTAGATTTCTTCACCGTTGGCAAAAACTGGGTGCAACCAAGATGTCTTTCAAGGGTGCGTAGAATAATGGCCGTACATTCATGTGATAAAATAGTATTCCACAACAAAAAGAAAATGCCTATCTATCCACAAAAAGGCATGGGTGAGCCATAAATACACATTGCTAAGTGATATACGCTAGTCTGAAAGGGCTGCATGCTATCTCGTTCCAAGCATGTGACATTCTAGGAAAGGGGGAACTGAGGACATTGTAAGAAGGTTAGTGCTTGAGGGCGGCTGGATGGCTCAGCTGTTTAGAGTGTGAGCTCTGAACAACAAGGTTGCGGGTTCGATATCAACATGGGTCAGTGCGCTGCGCCCCCCACAACTAGATTGAAGACAACAAGCTGCTGCTGAGCTGCCGGTGGGGCAGCCAGGTGGCTGAAGTGGTTAGAGCAGGAGCTCTCAACAACAAGGTGCCGGTTCAATTCCTGCATGGCAAGGTGGGCTGCGCCCCCTGCAACTAAAGATTGAAAACGGTGACTGGACTTGGAGCTGAGCTGCGCCCTCCACAACTAGATTGAAAGACAGAGACTTGGAGCTGATGGGCCCTGGAGAAACATGCTGTTTCCCAATATTCCCCAATTACATTTTTAAAAAATGAAGATGAGTGCTTGCCAGAGAACAGAGGGGGATGGGTGGGGTGGTCAGGTGGAGCACAAGGGGGGTTTTGGGGGATGAAACTATAGGGTGAGGATACTGGAATAATAGATACATCGCATTATGTAGTTGTCCATGTCCACAGAACTTGACAACACAAATAGTGAGCCTTAATGAATGCAAATTTTCAAAAAATAATTAAGGAGGTCGGGGGAATCCCAGGAAGGAATGCCCCCTGTGGCAATAGAATGTCACTGTATTACACATACTGGGTCACTGAGTGACTAGGGAAAGGGGCTGAGGTCCATCACCTGGTAATAAGTGGAGTCTGTAAGAAGAAAAGGAAGGGGAGTGTGCACAAGCCCTCTGCTCTAGTGGATGGAGATGTGTCCCATGGGGGCGTGGCTAGCAATGGTCATTCTGTTTTGTGTACTGGAACCAAACAACTCAGGAAGTGACTGGTGGCCTATGGGAGCCAGGTTTGTCACTGTCGGAGTGGGAGGCTACAGGTGAGCAAGGGGTGAGGCGAGGAAGGTCTGTGTGGTAATGATCAGAGCTGGCAGCTCGGAGAAGAACTCATGATTAATGGATATACTGTTAGCAGAGAAATGTTCACAGATCCCTGTACATGCACGTTTTGCCCACACACATTTATTTCTTTGCTTTGTCTGCTGGGAGGGCACAAAGAAACAACACCCCAGCAGCAATGAGTACACCTCTTCCCCAGAACTTGGTTTCTAAGACCACTCTCTAATACAAGGGAGGACCTAGAGCTCCTTGGGGAATTGGCTGAATCTAGCATCAGGAAGGAAATGTACAGGATGAGACTGAAGCATCTGTAATTCTAGAAAGCAAGGAGATCCTCAACAAACAAACAAAGAACACAGTGGTGCACGCCATATGGACACAGGAGCCACTGACAGAGCTCCCTGTGGCCAAGGCTAGAACCATTTGAGCAACAAAATAGATAAATGGCAGTGAGTTATAACCCAAAGCATAAAGTAAATACACATGTGCACATGCTGATAAATGACTGAATAAATGAATCAGCAGAGGAGAAGGGACAAATGTTCCATTGTGAGTGGGGTGCCATCAGGCTAGGCATCATCACTGGAAGTGACATGCATGGATGTCGGGAGTAGGTCCCGACGGCTCCGATAGGTTACGTGAGGAGGTCCCGAACACACAGACAGGTAACTGTCCGCTGCCTTCAGCTTCCCAACCTGCACTCATGGTTTCATAATGGGGGGGGGTCTCCTGTGACCCGCTGACTGGGAAGGAACAAAGGCAAACCAGCGACAGAGGCTTTGCACACGAGGACCTTTATAATCAGGTGGGCAGCGCGACCCATTCCGTGGGCACGTCAGCCTCTTTCCCCAGCACTGCAGCCATCGGCCAGCAGGCTCAGGAGCCACGGCAATGGGGCTGGGGGGTTCCATGGTCTCGCGACCTGGACTCCCGCCCACAGGGCTGGCTGGATGCATGGCTGCCAGGTGCTCAGCTGCCACGCACAGAGCCGCATCCTGGCCCTTTCTTCCCCATGGGGTGGGGTGGATGGCCCTCCATTCCGACTGTAGGGGACACTTGGGGTGTGGACCTACCTTCCTCCCTACGATGTTTCTGCCAAAACCACCATCGTGGCCTTGCAGATGCCTTGTCCACCCTCACAGTGTCCCCAGGAGCTCATTTCACCGCAGGTGAAGTGTGCAGTGGGATCGTGCTCGTGGAGGTTGCGGGACACACAGCTGGCCTGGCAGATGGTGGGAGGAATGATGGTGTGGGCTTTAGACTAGCCTGGCGCCAGCGGGGTGGCGACACCATGGAGCTGGGGTCATGCTCTCTGGCTGCAGTAGATGCTCTGAGTCGGCGATCCACGGCTTCTCCCACAGGGTTCCAGGTGTAGGTATCAGGAAGTGGACGTGGCAGTGTTGCTGTCCGTAACAGTCCACTAGTAAAAAACTCTCCCCGTCCTGAGGCTCTGGGCTCTGCAGGCTGGAGTCAGATTCTGAGAGATGGGTGCTCTACAGTGACCAACTAACCTCACATGCCTGGGACTTCCCGGGTTTCAAACTGCAAGTGCCACGTCCTAGGAATCCCCTGAGTCCTGGGCAAACCCAAGAGGGCTTCCACCTAGGGACACATTACACAGGAAGGTAAGGCTGCCCCCTCAACTTTGGGTCCCTCACACCAGGGAATAGACAGGGTGGCTATGCTGGCTGGGGTAACCAGTCCCAGACAGGAAAGCTGGGCTTTCATTGCAGAATGGGGCAAGGAGAAAGTCTGGAAGGCAGGAGGTCACCTAGGGTGTGTCTGAGTAGCCACTGTTCTGGAGTAAATGCCAGTGGAAACTAGGACCACCGGACCCAGGCGCAGCCCCTCAGGAAGGAGGGTCTGAGTCACCCCACCAGAGAGAACTGCGACCAGCTGGGGACAAAGGGAACATGGGATGGGTGGTGGGAGGTGGTGATGGGTGCCAGCTCCAAGCATGGCTGTAGGAGGGCTGGGTACCTTTCCTCAGCTTCACAGGACAGCACTTACACTGCACTAAATTCTTCCCTCCCATTTTCCTCTCCCCTACTACCTACATAACACGCTAATAACAGTGAACCTTACATCTCAGCGTTGGTTCCTTAACTCATCCAGAGCTTCGAGTCCAGCAGTCTTAGAGAGCATGTGACTCTGTCAGAATCCATCACCCAAAGATGGACAAAATGATGACTGACTTTCCTTCAGTCTCATCTGGAGCATTGGCTTGGGTTGGGTTGGGGTAGTGATGCCATAGTTAGCAGAAGCTTGATTTTACCTGTTTTTATTTGGAAGTTAAATGCGATTTAAAATAAAGTGTGTGTGTGTGTGTATACGCACATTGGGTCGTCTGGAGGGAGACTGTGCTGGGTGGGTCTTGTCAGCTTAAGCTGGAACTTGGGTGAAGTTGGGGAGGTGAAGTGAGGGGTGACCGTGGCCAGGAGTGGTCACAGATCCCAGCGGCTGGCCATCAGGCCGACAGAGGCAATCCCCTCGCCGTGGATCCATTTTCCAATGCTTGCTGTCTAAGATGTTTTTGTCTCCGGTCAGGTGTCACTCCCCCAGAGTGACCACTCTAGCAGGAGAGCCTCCCCTCCAGTCAGTCTATTCTGTCACCCCGTCTCATTTCCTTCACAGCACCGACCACTATCTGAAACAGCACGTTTTTAATCTCTGCTTAGAAAAATATCAGCCCCATGAAAGGAGGGACCTTGTCTGTGTTGTTTGTCACTGTGGCCTTCGGTCTCTGCTCACAAAGGCCCCAGGTGAAAACCTATTAGCTGAAAGAGTGGTTGCCCGACCAGAGGGGCACGCAAGATGCACACGCAGCAATGTGGGCGGACACATGTGAGCTGTGGAGAAAACACAGGCAACGTGAGATTTATAGCACAATACTACTAATAAAATGTTTGCAATATATACAACTCAGTACATATTTTAACAAACGTGCAGATAACATAATTATGGAAAGTGGACTGGAGGAGGGAAGGGGTGAGAATGGGAGGTGACAGGGAGGAAAGTTTGAAAAGATGCTGCTGACGTCTGCAGCAAAGATGACAGCAGATGTAAACAAAGGCCACCCAGATTCTCTGCCCCAACATTAAAATTAAAGGATGAAGGGGTGGTGTGGCAGGGTGAAAACAAGACTGCAATTTCCTGGACAACCCCAGGATGAGGTGGAATCCGTGTCCCCTCCTCCAAGATGGCTGGTCTGTGACAGAATGGTGTGCAGTGACTCTCAGACACCGCTGCTATAGGGTGCCCACGTCCAGGTGCTCTGGTTAGCCATCCACGCTGAGTCCAGCCTTCCCTACCAGGGCTGAACTCCACAGATGACCCTCAGCCATTCATGTCTTCTCACCCAAGGCCCGTTGACGTCATGCAGCAGAGAAAAGCTGTTCTTGGGCCCCAAGCTCCTGACCCACAAAGCATCATAAACATCATTCTGCAGCACTAATGGTGGGGCGATTTGTTACACAGCCAGAGCGAGCGTGCGTACGCACACAAGGGAGACAGGGGTGGAGAGGACAGGCAGGCTGCCGTGGGCAGGGCGGGACCAAGTAGGGCAAAGTGCGTGGCCAGCCCAAGCTCCCGTCCTAAACTCATAGGAGCTGCTCCCCTGCCCTTGTACCTGTGGCACTACTCTCCATCTTCACTCCGCCCTCAGTGGACCACTTGCTGCCGGGTCCACCTGGCAGCCAGGTAAGATGCTGACACCCCAAGCTAAGATCCTTTGGTGGCTCCTTATCCTTCTCAAGGTGAAGCCATGTGCTTTTGAGACTCTCCTCCGCCTGGCCTCTCACCAGCCTGTTGAACCCACACACACCAGCACCCCTCATTCCTCATCACCACCTACCCCCACGTGGCTCTCCCCCAAACTTCCTCTTTCCTCCACTTTGAGCCCCATTCCTTCAGGTTGCATTGTTTTCAAGAGGCTTGTTCCAACTCCAAGACCAGGCTGCCCCCCTCCTTCGGCCTTCCCCCCACATTCCCCAAGCCCCCAGTATTCCCCCATCACTCTGTTCCACGTGTCCCCGCTGTCCCCTCCACCCATAGCCTGCGCCGCCCACCGGCTCCATCCCTACCCACCCCCCACCGCACCCCCAGCCCCGTCCCTGTCGCCGTGTTTTCCAGAGCTCCGCACCTCCCAGGCCCGTGTCCTGGCCTGTCCTCTCCCCACTTCGTCCTCACAGCAACTCGTGTTCCCGTGTCCTCTGTATGTCCCGTCCCTACGGCCCCCAGTGCACCCCGAACCCCAGAGCACCCCACCTGTGTTCCCGTGTCCTCGCTTCCCCGGTCCTTTGCACCTCCCCGTACTCGTCTCCCCGGTGCCCCGTCCTCAGCCCTTCGCACCTCCCCATACCCTCGCGCCCCCGCCCAGCGTCCCCGCGTCCCGGTCCTCCACACCTCTGCAAACCCTCCAACCCGGTACCCCGTCCTCCTCCCTGCACATCCTGGGTCCCCGCGCCCCTCCGCGGCGCCGGTCGGCGCGCCCAGGTGGATGCGCGCGCGTTGCGTGGAGACGAGCGCCGGGCACACCCTAACGCGTCGGCCCGCCTCCCGCGCGGCGGATTGGCTTCCCGCGGGCTGGCGGGGCCGGGATTGGCTCCCGCCGCGCGCCGGCCGGGCCCGTTTCACGGTGGGTAGCACCGCAGCGTGGATGCTGCTCGATCCCGCCGCGGCCCCCAGGAGCGTGGAGCCCGAGCGGCGGGGCGGGGCCGGGCGGGGGCACCGCCGGAGCCTCTCCGCCGCCCACCCCGGGCCCGCGGCCAAGGGCAGCCTGGGGTCGCGGCCGCAGTCGGTGGCCGCGGGCGGCGGACAAAGGGCCATGCGGGGCTCGGGGATGCAGCGCGGGGCGCGCGGGAGCCGGGGGCCGCAGCGGCGCCGCTGAGCGCGGCCCAGGGCGGGGCGGGGCCGGACGCGATGCCGTGGTTCCCGGTGAAGAAGATCCGCAAGCAGATCAAGCTGCTGCTCCTGCTGGTGCTGCTCACCTGCGCCGCGTGGCTCACGTACGTGCACCTGAGCCTGGGGCGCCAGGGCCGCGCGCGGCGCCAGCGGCTGGGCTACGGGCGAGGTACGGGAGGGGGCGCGCGCCCCGGGGCGGGGGGCGGGGGGCGGGGCGGACCCCCGAGCTGCGCGGGTCACGGCCCTCCCACTGCGCCCGGCTCTCGGCGTGGGCCAGACACGCCCGCACACCCTGTCTGCGCCTCCCAGCTCGGCAATATTGGGGCGGGGGGCGCGGGTCGGCCCGGCCCGGGCGCCCTATGACGTCACCACTGACGAGCGCGACCCTCTCGGGGAGCGTCTCTGAACCTGGGCGGACTCGGGACCTGGCCTGCTGCCGGTGGTGACGGGGTTAATGCGGAGGGGGTCTCCGGGAGAGATCTCCGCCCCCACGCCCTGCGCGCGGGGATTTCCGGAGGCCAAGTCCGACTGCTGTCGCCACCACTGTCTTTGTACCTAGCAGAGCCTCAGTGTCCCCATCTGCTCCGGGGGAGGGACAGGGCGGTTGGGGGAGCTAACCGTGCAGTTGGAACGCTTCCTGGAGATGGTGCCCTAGGTGAACCTGGGATCGGGGACGGTGTGCTGGGTGGGCGTGGTGCTAGGGATACAGCCCCTGGAGCCCCGAACTGCCTGGGCTAAACCCCCGGGCACCCCTAGCTCCCCCCAGTGGGGACAGTGAACCCATGGAGCAGATCAGGGCCCGGGAGCACGGTGGGAAAGAGCCATGGGAGGGGTCCTGCCGCCTTAGCTAGGGGGGTCTTGGATGTGCTGACCCTTGGCACACAACATGTGGGGGAAGAGCGTCCCAACAGGAGGAACAGCATGATGAAAACCTGGGGTGCAAAGACTAGGGACAGAGTGCCTGGAACCTGGAAGGGAGGAACGGGAGAGAGGGAGACACCTCAGAGCAGGAAAGACCCCAGCTGGGCCGCCCCTGACCCTTCTCAAGGAAGTGGAGTGTTCTGAGATGGGGGAGTGGGAGAGTCTTTCTTCCCAAAGACTCAGAACAATGACTTTGACTCACAACACCTGGGGGGTCCCAACCTCCCTGTGCAGCCCCACCCATCCCCCCCACTTGCCAAAGCCCCTTTGCTTTCCCTCAATACCTGACACCTAGGGCTCCAGAGACCCCAGGCCAGGGGTCTGGGCTGGTCCCAACCCCCCAGAGTCCTCGCACCTCCCAGCTGCCACACCCTCAAGAAGCCCTCAGCACTGCTCATTCCCTAAAAGAAGCCTCCGCCCTCCCAACCCCCCAGCTACCAGCAAATAAGGCAGGACCCCAGAGTGTGACTCAGTGACACAGAACAAAACCAGCCCCCCTCCTCAGACGCCTGTGTGGTTTTCTGAGCAACCACAGTCCTCCCCAACCTGACTTCCTGAGCAGCCAGGGAGCTGAACTCAGCAAATGGGAGGGTAGAGGCGTGGGAACCCCACTTCTGAGGCCCCCTCTGGACCATTGGAGCTGGGAAACTGGTCAGCTTGCCTGCACTGCTCAGGGTGCTGGAGATCAAGTCTCATCTGGCTCCTTCCCGGAGCGCCTGGCTCCGGCTCTCAGCCCCCTCTCCTGGCCAGCCACCTGGCCTCCCACAGGGCAGAGCAGTTGGACAGGCTGAGGCCTTCCTGTCAGATCAGGACTGTCCTCACTGCCACAGGAGTGAAGCAGGAGACCACCTTCCCGGTGTCCAGCAGCCTGTGCAGGCAGAGGTCCCCAAGGGAGACTTAGCTGGGAGGCAGGGAGCTGGTGTGGACCCTGCTGGCACTGAGCCCTGCAGGACCGTGGTGGCAGCCTGGGCTGGGCGCCGCCTGTAGGAGGCTGGTGGGGGTGAGCACCAAGTCCAGGCTGTGGGGATTTGGCTGGGAGCCTCCAGGGACTCCCCTTCCAGCTGGACAGCGGACAGTGCCTGGGGTAAGAACCCAGAACAAGGAGCTGGGGTCTCACAGGGGGGAGATCATGGGCAGCCCCTCCCTGAGAGGAGGGCCCAGGACAGGTGTGTCACACAGAAACCCAACTCCGGGGTCTGGATGTCGAAGCCCAGGCTTGACCCTGGGGCAGAGGGCCTCCTGGGTGGGCTCAGATCCTGGGGAAGGGGTGTTCAGGTCCACAGCTTAGGAAGGAGGCCTGGGAAGTGGAGGGGGGAGGGATGTGGGGGTGGTCTGCCCCCAGCTAAGGGTATTTGGGGCCACCAAGCCCAGGGGACAGTCTCTCTTAGAGGCTGCCTGGGTCTCAGATCCTCCAGCAGCCAGACCACTGTGCTCATCTCTCCCCGCCCAGTGGTCCCAGATGTCAGCCTGAGGGGCAGCAGGGGTTACATGTGCCACACCTTGGGTTGGCTTAGCCTCCCACTACGCCAGCACCACAAGCTCCAGCACTAACCCTTAGCTCTCAGTTCTCGTAAGGGAGGCAGACACGAAACATTCCAGCACCTGGGAAAATGCTGGGGGCACAGAGCAGTCTTGAGGAGCTTCCTGGAGGTGGAGCCACTGCAGAGGCTGGCCAGAGGCGTATGTGTGTGTACGCATATATACTAGCTTGTGCACACATGTAACTGCTTCCTCACCAACCTGGGCTGGGAAAAGCCAGGTAGAGGGCTCAGACGGGAGCTCCCCTACAACAGTGGGATGTGGGAGAAGGGCCAAGTGGAGAGTACTTGTCCACCTGAAGGGTGGGCACCTGGCAGCACAAGGGATCATAAAGGAGGAGAAACCACTGGCCTTGCTGCTCCACCACAGCCATGTGGGAAGGGGGTGCCTGACCTCAGTAGCAGGACCTGTGGCCTTGGAGAGAGCATAGGCCCTGTCCCACCCCATGTGCCACCCACAGACGGTGAGAAGTTGACTGGAGTGACAGATGGCCGGGGTGTCCTGGCTGCACTGTCCACACAGAAGGCAGAGGACTCCAGCGAGAGCCGTGAGGAGGAGCAGGCGGTGAGCAGGGCGGTGGGAGAGGCAGCGTGTGGACTAGTGAGTGGGGGCCCGGGATCAGCTGCAACAGGTACAGGCAGACATGTCCTAGGCCGGCGTCAGGGTGGGCGTGGTGTGCTGTGTGGCTGTGCCAGGGGCTGTGTCCCTGTGTGTGTGTGGTTGTAAGAAGCCCCCTCCCTACCCTCACATTTCTCAGCTTCCACCCTGGCACCCTTTCTCTTCTGTAGCCAGAAGGTCAGGACCCAAACATGCTGCTCTCTGGGAAGGCGGGAAGGCCTCCCCCGCTGAACCTCACCCATCAGGCGCCCCCATGGCGGGCTGAGGTGAGCTCTGCGCGCCTGCAGTGGCTGGGGGGAGGGCTGGGCTTGTGCGGAAGATAAGGCCCCCTCTTCCCCCCAGTACAAGGGCCAGGTCAACCTGCACGTGTTCGAGGACTGGTGTGGGGGCTCTGTGGGCCACCTGAGGAGGAACCTGCACTTCCCGCTGTTCCCTCACGTGAGTGCGGTGGCACGGTGGGGCTGACCCTCCAGGGTGGACAGGGCTGTGCAGTGGCTGTTGACATCAGAGGTTGCTGCCCGCAGATGCGTACCACCGTGAAGAAGTTGGCTGTGTCCCCCAAGTGGAAGAACTATGGACTCCGCATCTTCGGCTTCATTCATCCAGCGAGAGATGGTGCGGGGTTGGGGACAGCGGGGGTGGGGCATCCTGAAGGGCCCGCCCCCTGAGCCCCTGTCCTGTGGCCTAGGAGACGTCCAGTTCTCTGTGGCTTCGGATGACAACTCTGAGTTCTGGCTGAGCCCAAACGAGAGCCCCGCAGGTGCTCAGCTCGTGGCCTTTGTGGGCAAGGTATCCCCATTCCACAGCCCTGACCCCAGTTCTGCCCTCCCACTCACCTCCATCCACACCTCCCATCTGTCTTTACTGGGCGTCCTGTGGCTGAGGTCCCCTGCCCCCTCCAGTTCTTAGGAACTAGGACTGGACGGGGCTGGTGCCCACAAGGAAAGAGGGAACCTCCCCCGCCCCTTCTGTATCTGCCCTCAGACTGGCTCAGAGTGGACCGCACCTGGAGAATTCACCAAGTTCAGCTCCCAGGTGTCCAAGCCCAGACGGTGAGTGACTGGCAGCGTGTGTGCATTAGTGTATGTGTGTGTCAGTGTCTAGGTGACATCTTGCCCCACACACACTTGTACCCACACTGCCCAGCCACACCGCCATCCTAAGGGATCGGCCCTGAGCCCTCCACCTCCTCTGGGCTCTCCATCTGTTTGGGGTTCCTGGGGCATGGCAGGGGCACATCCCCCTGACTCCTTGTGTCCCCAGGCTCATGGCCTCCCGGAGGTACTACTTTGAGCTGCTGCACAAGCAGGACGACCGGGGCTCAGACCACGTGGAAGTGGGCGTGAGTGCGGCCCCCTCCAATCTCACCTGCCCTGCCCTCCCCCCCTCTGACTACTCCCTTCAGGACAATGTATGGACCCTGCGTCCCCCCCATCCCCCAGCAGGAGCTTCTGGTCTAGTTGACAAAGCAGCTGCTCAGGGCAGGCCATGGCTGCTGGAAGCTCAGGGAGGCTTCCTGGAGGAAGTGGCCCTGGAGTAGTCTTGAGAAATGAGAGACATTTCCATGGAGGTCCAGTGGGGAGAGGATTTGGGGCGAGGGTGCAGAGGAATGGAAACACCCAGAGTCTTCCAGAACTCAGAGGTATCCAGTGACCGGAGCAGGCAGAGCCTGCAATGCCATCTGGACAGCTGGGTTTCTCCTGAGAATGAGGCAGTTGGATTTGCATTTCGGGAAAACCCTGTGGCTGCTGTGTGGAGAGAGCCTCGGGGGAGGCGGGGGTCTTTACAGGGTCCTGGGTCCCTGCACAGTGAGGTAGAAATGGAGGAAATGGCAGGGCAGACGGCTGGTGACTGGGGTGGGCCAAGGGTCCTCAACCCAGCCCTGTGGGATGTTGCAGGTGTATGGTGTGTCACCCAAACTCTGCTTGGTGGAGGGTCCAGGCTGGAGACCCAGGTTTGCAGTGACCTTGCAGAAGCTGGGGGGAGGGGGTAGCTGAGGTCCCAGGATGAGCTAGGAAGGAAAGAGGGCCTGGGACAGAGTCTGCCGAGGAGACTGACAAGCAGCCACAGGAGTGGGTAAACAGGGAGGGGTTCCAGTGAGCTGAGATGGGGGCCTGGCTCTGGCCCTTGGAAGGCCAGCTATGACTTCTAGGAGAGCAATGGCTGCAGAACCCGGGGAGCAGGTGGGGGTGGAAGCCATAACCAGCAGGTGAGGAAACACTCAGGATGTCAGGAAAGCCCTGAGGGGAGGATGGGGAGTCCTTACCTGCCACTAGGACCCAGCCTTCTGGCTACCACCAGTTTCCCTGTTGCCCCCGGCCTCCCATTCACCCTCCGAATTTCTGGCATCCCTGAATGGGTTTTCCCCACTAGTACCTCACCCTCAGAGCAGGCAAGACCCACTCCTCGTGTCCCAGCCATGTTCCTGCAGGACCCCAGACTTTGGTCCTGACTGTGCTCTCCACCCCCTTCAGTGGCGAGCCTTCCTTCCCGGCCTGAAGTTCCAGGTCATAGGCTCGGCTCACCTCTCCCTGTACACAGGTGAGGAGCTGGTGCTTCTTTGGGAGGGGGGGGCTCCTGATGGTGGTCTCTTTGGGACAGTCTCCAGATGTAGGTGTGGAGGGGTGAAGAGGGGTCTGGGCACTCCTGGGGACCCCACACATCCCACTGCCCCCAGATGAGTCAGCCCTGAAGATGGACTACGTCGCCCATGTCCCGCAGTCCGCAGCCAGCCACGTGGGTGGGCGCCTGCCGCAGGAGGAGCCCAGAGCCGACATGCTGAGGCCAGACCCCCGAGACACCTTCTTCCTCAGTGAGCAGGGGCCCGAGGGGGGCTGGGTGGGGCCATGGGCCGGCATGCTGTGACCACCCCTCCCACAGCTCCTCGCCTGCAGCCTGCGAGTCTGGAGAATGTGCTGGAGCCCTGCGCCTACGCCCCCACCTACGTGGTCAAGGACTTTCCCATCGCGAGATACCAGGGACTGCAGTTTGTAAGTGCCACCCGCCTATAGGGTCCCTAGACCCAGGCCCTCCCGCCCCAGGGTCCCCTGAGCCCCTCCAGCCCCGCCCTGAGCTCTCTGCGCTGCCCCAGGTGTACCTGTCCTTCGTTTATCCCAATGACCACACGCGCCTCACTCACATGGAGACGGACAACAAGTGCTTCTACCGCGAGTCGCCGCTGTACCTGGAAAGGTGGGTGGGGCTGCGCCCGAAGAGAGCGGGGCGGGGCCTCTGCGATCCGGTCTCTGATGCCCCTCCCCTCCAGGTTTGGCTTCTATAAGTACATGAAAATGGACAAGGAGAAGGGGGAGGAAGACGAGCAGGTGCAGCACCGAGCCTTCCTCTTCCTCAACCCGGATGGTGAGTGGCCCCCCCACTGCCCCTCAGTCGGCGCCCACCTGGGCATGGCAGGCTTAACAGTGGGCGCTTCCCGCAGACTTCCTGGATGATGAGGACGAGGGGGAGCTGCTCGACAGTCTGGAGCCCACTCAGGCGGCCCTTGCGCAGAGCAGCACCCGACCCCTCGGCCTGTCCCGGGCGGCCCCCACCGAAGCCCCCACCGAGGCCGGAACCACCCCCGCCTTGCCCACGCCTCCCAGACCCAGGCACCAACCCACCCCCAGGCGCTCCAGGGCACTGAGCTGGGCCGCCAGGGCCCCACGCCCCCTGCCCCTCTTCCTGGGACGAGCCCCGCCTCCCCGCGCGGCAGCCCGGCAGCCACCCCCAAAAGTATATGTGACACGGGTGCGGCCGGGCCTGCGGGTGTCTACCCGGGCCCTGGCACCACTCAGTCCACGTGGCCCACCCTGGTCGCCCTTCCCGGGTGTCTTCCTGCGCCAGAGACCTTTGCCCAGGGTGCAGCTGCGTGCGCCCCCACGCCCACCCCAGTCTCGAAGCCGCAGGACCGGCGGCTCCCAGGCCACAGAGCTGAGGCCCCCAGCCAGGGCGCATGCCACCCAGGGGAGCCGGGAGGGCCAGGCACACCTGCTGGAACTCACAGCACCCACCGCGGACTTAAACTCGTCATCTGAAACGGGGCCTGTGACCTCCTTCCTGAGCTTATCTCAGGTGTCCAAGCCACAGCTGCCTGGGGAGGGGGAGGAGGAAGAGGAGGAGGAGGAAGAGGATGGGGCTCCCGGAGACGAGGCCTTGTCAGAAGACAGCGAGGAGGCAGCTAGCCCGGTGCTCAGCCGCTGGCGCGAGGACGCCATTGACTGGCAGCGCACGTTCAGCGTGGGCGCCGTGGACTTCGAGCTGCTGCGCTCCGACTGGAATGACCTGCGCTGCAACGTGTCAGGGAACCTGCAGCTGCCCGAGGCTGAGGCAGTGGACGTGGTGGCTCAGTATATGGAGAGGCTAAACGCGCACCACGGCGGGTATGGGGACGCATGGCAGGGGAGACCCTCAGCCCTTCGCCCTGGCTGGTCTGGGAGGGGCACACCCATCCCCTAGGGAAGTCTTCTCTCTTTTTTGGGCCTCCTTAGTGTCCAGGGTCCCTGTCCAGTGCGAGGACCCTCACCTCCCACCCCAAGGCTGGCTCCCTTATGCTGCACCTCCAAACCCCACCCTGTCACCTCGGACCTGAGCCTAAACAATGACTCTGAGCCGCCCAGGCCTCTCCTCCAGATAAACATACCCAAAGGTCACGCTAAGAGCCCCTAGACTCCTCCTCCTGACAGTTCTGCTGGGTCTTCCTTGAGGGGTGTCCACCTGACTTCTGTCCCATTGCCCCCAATGGTCTCCCCCAGGTTGTAGGAATCCAGTCCTGTCTCCCCAAGCAGGTAGGGGGTAGAGAGTAGGGGCCCCAATTTGATCTCCAGGGAGGCACTGGGGGGTTCAGAGTTGTGCCAGCCTTGAAGGAGGGGCAGAACCTGCACTGACAGCAGTGAGAAGCAAAGACATTGGGACAGGAGGCCAGGGAGGCTGGTCGAGGACTGAGAAGGGAAGGTTGTGGCCCTGAAAAGGACACTCGGGACTCAGTTTTCTTGCCTGCCGTACAAGGTCTTGTGCAGGACAGGGGGTTGACTTGTTTGGGTTGATGACAGGCATGTCGCTGCCTTGGAGGGGAGTGGGTGGGAGGGGAGCCCATGGGGACCATGACTGAGGCTCGATGTGACCACACGTGACCATGGAAGTGATGGGATGGCCTGGACTGGGAGTGGGGGGGGGGGACTTGATTCTAGTGACAGAGGACAAGCCCACCCTTGGTTCTGAGCTTCTAGAGAGCAGCTCAGCATCCCACGGGCACAAGGGGCTGTGTTCGGTTTAGTGGTCATGGCGGTGGCCCCACCTTCCCCAAGCAGTGCAAGGCTTTGGGTGGCCCCAAGAAGTGAGAGTGTAGACAGACCCAGAGCGTTTGGGGTAGAAAGTCCCAGACTTTTGGGGAGAGCCTGGTGGGGACGGCAGGATTCTGGACTCCTGGGAGGTCACACCGGTAAGGGGCACTGGGTGCAAAGGGAGGGCACGGTGCAGGAGGGAGACACCGTAGTCAAGGGCAGGGTCCTGCTTTCCCAGGATAAGGAGAAGCCTCTCCTGCGGGCGCAGTGGAGGGGGAAAGTCAGGTTCTCAGCAGGGGCTGTGAGGGGCAGGCCAGGCGACTTCTAATCTCAGGGATCAGGACAGCCCCTGGGCTAGTGCCAAGGGAGCCACCCAGGGCCTTACAAGGAGCTGGGAGGATGGGGTCAAGCATGCCAGAGGCCCCCCCAGGACAAAAATCCCACGGGAAGAGGCAGCTCCTGGAGTGTGAGGAGCTGTTGAAGGCTCCAATTAGAGACCACCTTAAGATCCCAGAATGCCAGTTCAAGACACGAACCTTGTCAGTGTGTAATGGGTGCCACTGAAGGGTCTGAGTGTGTCAGAAAGATGGCGGTGGACGAAGGCTTTGGAAGAAAACCTGAGAGGGTAGAAGAGCACAGGACCTGGGCTTGGGGGACTCCTCCCTGGCACGGGCTTCCCTGGGAGGGGGATGAAGTGTGGGTCTGCCTTCTGCGAACCCCCGTGGGGCTTCAGGTGATGAGGGCAGTGCGTGGAGAATGGGGGAGGGGGCCTGCTCGCAGCCCTAGGGACTGCCTCGGCTCTCCTCGCAGGCGCTACGTGCTCCTGCGCATCGTGAACGTGGAGAAGCGCCGCGACTCCGCGCGCGGGAGCCGTTTCCTCCTGGAGCTGGAGCTGCAGGAGCGCGGGGGCGGCCGCCTGCGCCTGTCCGAGTACGTCTTCCTACGACTGCCAGGAGCTCGCACCGGGGACGCGGACGGGGCTGGAGAGAGTCCCGAGCCCGTGCCCGCCGCCCCCACGCGCCCTGACGGCCGCCCGGGGCTGTGCCGGCCGCTGCGCCTGGCCTGGCGCCAGGACGTGATGGTACACTTCATCGTGCCAGGTGCGCGGCGGCGCTGGGGACCCGCACCTGGTTTGGGTGGGGGGCGCCCCAGGAGGCCCCTGGGAAGGGGAGGGAGCGCCCCTGGGCGGGGTACCGCCAGCTGCCGTGGGGGTGGTCTCAGTGGCCCCACCCTCCTCCAGTGAAGAACCAGGCGCGCTGGGTGGCACAGTTCCTGGCGGACATGGCCGCGCTGCACGCCCACACGGGGGACTCTCGCTTCAGCGTCATCCTGGTGGACTTCGAGAGCGAGGACATGGATGTGGAGCAGGCCCTGCGCGCCGCGCGGCTGCCCCGGTACCGGCGCCCCGCCCTACCCCCACCTGGGGGGACCTGGCGCCGCTTCCCGCCTGGGGAGGTGTGTTGTCCTGGCCCCAGGGATCCGTACCTGTTCCCTCGCCCCCAGGTACCAATACCTGAGGAGAACTGGAAATTTTGAGCGCTCCGCAGGGTTGCAAGCTGGAGTGGACGCGGTGGAGGTGCGTGGGCAGGATGGCGCGGGAGGGTAGAGCGAGATGCTGGCTGAGGTGGGAACTCAGCTTAAGGAGGACAGGGCAAAGGGCGGCTCTTTGACCTCCCCGCGCCCTCCAGGATGCCAGCAGCATCGTTTTTCTCTGTGACCTGCATATCCACTTTCCTGCCAACATTCTGGATGGCATCCGCAAGCACTGCGTGGAGGGCAAGCTGGCCTTTGCGCCTGTGGTCATGCGCCTGGCCTGCGGGAGCTCGCCAGGGGACCCACACGGTAGTTCCCCATGCCCACCCCACCCCCGTAGTGCCAGGAGTCCCACCAATGCCAGGGTGAAATCTAGGCTCCCCGGAACCTCTCCCAAGCCCCAAGGTATGCCTGGGGCCCCATCAATGCCCCTATAATGCCTACCCTCCCAGAGTGCCCAGGTTCCCCCCCAGTCTCCCTAGGATCATGCCCAGCCGCTAGGAACCTTCTCCATACCCCAGTCATGTGCAGGGCTCCTGGTTATGACTAACTTGGAAGGGTGGGCTCTGGGAGCCCCCTGATGTTGGGACCTGCCCCAGACCCCTCTGAGGTCCAGGGGCCTCACAGGACCTGGAGTCTGGGGGACACCCTTTGCCCCCAGGTTACTGGGAGGTGAATGGCTTCGGCCTCTTTGGGATCTACAAGTCCGACTTTGAGCGCGTGGGAGGCATGAATACTGAGGAGTTCCGGGACCAGTGGGGCGGCGAGGACTGGGAGCTGCTGGACAGGTGACCACGCCCCCGCCACAGAGACTGAGACCTGTGTCCTCCTCCTCCTCCAGGACCAGCAGGCCCCACTCCTCGAAGCCACATCCTACCCCAGGGTCCTGCAGGACAGGGACAGTCCTTGACCCCGTTCTGCTCCCAGGTTCCACAGGCCCAGAGGTGGCCCTGAGTCCCCATACTCCCACTGCAGTCCTACAGTGGTGGAAGCCCTGACACCCCTGGTCCTGGACTGGGGTCCTGACCACTTCCATCCCACTCTCCCCACGGAGTTGTGGGCTCAGGGCAGCGCTGATCACCTCCCTCGCCCACCCAAGGCCCTGAGCACACCTGTCCCCCACCCCCAGTCCTGATGAACCTCCCCAGGGTGCTACCGGCTCAGGGTAGTACTGACTCCCTCTCCACCCAGGGTGCTGCAGGCGGGGCTGGAGGTGGAGCGGCTGCGCCTACGGAACTTCTACCACCACTACCACTCCCGGCGGGGCATGTGGGGGTCACAGCGGGTCGCTCACAGCCGGAAGGGCCCCCGCACAGAGGGACCTTGAAGAAGGGCCACCCTGCCCAGCCCTGCCTGGTCCTGTACCTGCCCACTGAGGCCACCACCTCCTCCCCAGAGAGGCAGCCTTCATAGCGGGTCAGGCCCGGGCTCTGTCCCCACACTCTGTGTGATGATTTCTGTGAAATTTTGCCGTAGCGATGACATTGTTTTCAGGATTTCCAGGAGTTCTGTCTGTTCCGTTTTTTATTCAGAATGAAATGAAATGAAATATATTTTTTAGTTTTGACTCGCCATCTGCCTGGCTTTCTTGGGAGGGCACAGATGGGCCTTGGCAATGGCCAGAGCCCTGTCCCCATGGGTGGCCCTGGGCACTGTCCCTACTCCTGGTGCCCTTCCTGACTCACAGCTGCAGGTGCCACGCTGACCCCACACCCAACCCCAAGACCACTGTCCCCTCCCTGTCCTGTCCCTTTGAGCGTCTGTTGAACCCCATAGAGGAAGGGGCTTTGCGTCCTCCTCACCACACTGCCTGCACTTATGTGCCACCAGACAGCCAGTGCAGGGCCTTCTCAACTGTGAGCAAAGAACATTGGGCCATGTCCTCAGCCCCCTTCATGTGAAACCAGGACTTAGGTGTCAGTCCTACCCCGACCTCCTCAGAGGGGAGGGGGCGCTTGGCACCCTAGGTGGGGAGTGTCCTACGACCAGGTCTGCTGGGGTACATCAGTTAGATCTGAGTCGGCAGAAACAAAACCCAACTCAAACTAATTTAAACCCAAACCAGGGGCTTGTTTGACTTTTGCTCTTGTAGCTGGAAGTGCAGAGTGAGGAGGGCTCCTCAGAGAGTCTTGACCCAGAGGCTGGATGATGCTGGTGAGGACCAGCTCTGCTCTAGGGGTCACGGGAGGGAGGCTGGGACTCTGCCGGGTGCCTGCTTGTGTGAATTCCTCGTATCTGCTGTAGGATTTGTGATCGCACACTTCTGGAGGTCAGAAGTTCCTACAGTGCTGTGCTGCTTCTGGAGCCTTCAGGATGCAATCTACTGCCTTTCCAGGGGCCGCCTGGATTCCTTGGCTCATAGGCTCTTCCTCGGTCTTCAAAGCCAGCATCTTACCGTTTTCATCCCCTCCTCCCCCATCTCTCTCTCACCGCTTCTTCTATTCTCACATCTTCCTCCTGCCTGACTCTTAGAAGTACCCCTATGATTGCCTTGGGCCCACCCAGGTAACCCAGGAGAGTCTCCCCATCTCAATGAACATCCTTTCCTTAGTCACAGCTGTAGAGTCCCTTTTGCCATGTAAGGTGACAGTCACAGGTCCAGGACTTAGGGCATGGACATCTTTGGAGCTGTCATTCACACTTGGTGGGGAGGTAGCATATCTGCCCAACAGCCCCAACAATCCTCTTGAGATTTACTCAAATTGTATTCTTAGGTCATACCTCACTTAGGTTCATGATCCAAGAACACAGAGCAGCAGGAAGGGTTTTGATGGACACTCCAATCCAGCCCCAAGAAGATTCTAGAGATGGCCCTGCTGGAAGGGACAGGGAAGAGGCATTCAGCTGTGGCGCTGCTGACTAGAGCAGCCGGATGTTCACAGATGCTAAGTCAGCCTTGACATGTGGGCTTCACCACAAGTCCTGCTGGTCCATAGTGGACCCATGCCCACAGGGCACAGGAAACAAGGAACATCCACAGAAAACTTCTGGGGCTAATCAACTGCAACAAGGTTGCAGGATACAAAGTTAATATACAAACGCTCGCCCTTTCCTATATGCCAGCAATGAACAAGTGGAATTGGACATTTAAAACAATACTGTTTACATCAACACTGGAAAAAATGAAATACTTAGGCATAAATCTAACAAAATCTGAATAAGATCTCTATGAGGAAAACAACAAAACTCTGATGAACAAATTAAAAAACTAAAGAAATGGAGGGATACCCCATGTTTGTCGATAGGAAGACTCAACATCGCCAAGATGTCAGTTCTTCCCAACTCGATCCACAGATTCAACGCAATCCTAATCAAAATCCCAGCACGTTATTTTGTGGATGTTGACAAACATTCTAAAGTTTCAATGGAGGCAAAAGACCCGGAACAGCCCACACGATATTGAAGGAGAATAAAGTTGGAGGACTGACTCTCCCAGTTGGACACACTAGCGCTACCCAAATCCAAGGCCGGCTATGAAGCTCCAGAAATTGACACAGTGTGATATTGATGAGAGAACAGACAACTCGGTCAGTGGAACAGCAATCAGAACCCAGAAATAGACCCACATAAGTACGTTCAGCTGATCTTTGACAAAGGAGCTAAGGTAACACAGTGGAGCAATGACAGTGCTTTCAACCAACGGTGCTGGGACAACGGGACATCCCCATGCAAAATAAAAGGAATCTAGATGCAAATCTTACACCTTTCATAGAAATTAACTCAAAAATGAATCACAGTCCTAAATATAAAACACAAAAGTATAAAAATTCTAGAAAATAACAGAAAACCTAGATGACCTTGGTTGTGGCAACGACTCAAACACAAAAGACATGATGCATGAAAGAAATAATTGACGAGCTGGTCTTCATAAAGTTGAAAACGTCAGCAAAAGACAATGTCAAGAGAGTGAGAAGACAAGCCACAGACTGGGAGAAAACATTTGTAAAAGACACATTTGATGAATGTTACCCAAAGTACAGAAAGAACTCTTAAAACTCAACAATAAGAAAACAAATAATCCAATTAAAAGATGGGCCAAAGACCTTACCAGACACCTCACCAGAAAAGATGTACAGATTGCAAACAAGTGTATGAAAAGATGCTCCATATCATAAGTCATAGGAGAAATGCAAATTAAAATGATGAGATAGGGCCGGCCCAGTGGCTCAGGCGGTTGGAGCTCCGTGCTCCTAACGCTAAAGGCTGCCGGTTCAATTCCCACATGGGCCAGTGCCAGATGGCTCAGTTGGTTGGAGTGTAGGCTCTCAAACACAAGGTTGCTGGTTGGACTCCTCTACTGCCGCAAGAGATGGTGGGCTGTGCCCCCTGCAACTAAGATTGAACACAGCACCTTGAGCTGAGCTGCCGCTGAGCTCCCAGATGGCTCAGTTGGTTGGAGCACCGCCATCCAGGAGATGGTGGGCTGTGCCCCCTGCAACTAGCAATGGCAACTGGACCTGGAGCTGAGCTGCGCCCTCCACAACTAAGACTGAAAGGACAATAACTTGCCTTGGAAAAAGTCCTGGAAGTATACACTGTTCCCCTATAAAGTCCTGTTCCCCTTCCCCAAATTAAAGAAAAAAAAGTATATATATATATATATATATATATATGTATAAAACAAAGAGATACCACTACATCCCTACTAGAGCAGCCACAACGTGAACACTGATGACACTCAGGGCCGGGAGGATGTGGAACTGCAGGAAATCCCACCCACGGCTTGGGGGGAGGGGGTGTGCAGATGGTACAGCCAGTTTGGAGGGCAGTGTGGCGGTTTCTTGCAAAATCAAACACTCTCTTACCCTACAAACCAGCCATCGTGCTCCTTGGTATTTGCCCAAAGGAGCTGAAAACTTATTTCCCCACACAAACCTGCACACAGATGTTTATAGCAGCTTTGTTCATAATTTCCAAGACTTGGAGGCAGCCAAGATGTCTGTCAGTAGGTGATGAATAAAGTATGGCTCATCCAGACAATGGAATACTGGTCAGTGCTAAAATGAGCTCTCAGCCATGAACATACATGGAGGAACCTTCGATGCACATGACTAAGTGAAAGAAGCCAGTCTGAGAAGGCTACACACTGTGTGATCCCAACTCTATGACATTCTGGAAAAGGCAAAACTATGGGGACGGTGAAAAGATCAGTGGCGTCAGAGGTTGGGGGAGGGGTGGACAGACGGAGCAGAGAGGTTCTTAGAGCCGTGGGACTGCTCCGTGTGACACGAGAATGGTGGGCACATCTGTCCAAACCCCTAGAATGTACAACACCAAGACTGAGCCCTATGTCAACTCTGTACTTTGGGTGACAATGACCTGTCAATGTAGGTTCATCACCGGTAGCAAGTGTGCCCTCTGGTGGGGGCGGTGTTAGTAGTGGGGGAGGCTGTCCATGTGGTTGGTGGTAGTGGGAGGGAAACAGAGCAATCTCTGTATTTTCCTCTTAATATTGCTGCGAACCCAAAACTGCTCTAAAAAATAAAGTCTTAAAGATCCATGATAAAAAAAAAAAAGGAAATGGACATTATCTGACAACACTTGGGGGAGGGGGGGAAATAGAAGAGAAAAATAAAACCTTTACAGAAATAAAAGCCACTTTAGGATTTTCACAAATAAGAATAGCTATGGTTGAAAACCCAGTCAGGAACAGAGGACAGGTTTGAGGAAAGCACACAAAATGAAATGGAAAAGGACAGAGCGAAAGTGAGTTGTGAGAAGATAGCAGATCATGGAGCACAGACAATCTGGAAGACAAGAGAAGGAACGAAAGAAAAAAATACGTGATATAGCAGAAGAAAACTTTTCTGAAATAAATACAGACCAGAATGAATAGCTGGAAATAGCAATGCCAAAACATTAGCCAAACACGTGCACAGGAAGGAAGCCACTTGCTCCAGAGGGAAAGACCGCATGTGTGGCGCAGTGTGGTTCCCACTGCTCACCTGGATTAGGCCAGCTCTTGGTCCACCCTGTGGACGCAGCAAAACGCCTGCCAAGTCCTGAGGGAGAGAAAGTGCGAGCCCATAGTTAAACCCTGATGTCGTTCAAGCCAAAGACCACTGAGAGTCTCCAAGCCCTCGCGTCCAGGTGCTGGCCACCATGCAAGAGCTAGGGGCTCCAAAGGGTGGCAGTGCCGGCCTGGGAAGAACTCAAAGGAGCAGGAACCCATCTGAAAACAAGACTAAAGCTAAACCACGGGGAGAGGGCAAGCGGCCGTGGCCTGACCTAGCTTGGGGGACCATGGGCTCTGCCAAGGCCCCATCCCACCAACTAGTACTGCCCCCCACACCACTCCTATCCTGCTGCCACTCAGGATAAGAAATATTAATATGTTGGGCAGTCGGATGGCTGAGTTGGTTAGAGCACGAATTCTGAACAACAAGGTTACCGGTTCAATTCCCATATGGGCTAGTGAGCTGCACCCTCCACAACTAGATTGAGAACAACGAGCTGCCACTGAGCTTTCAGAGGGGCGGCCGTATGGCTCAGTTGGTCAGAGCGCGAGCTCTCAACAACAAAGTCGCCAGTTCAATTCCCGCGTGGGATGGTGGGCTGTACCGCCTACAACTAAAATTGAAAATGCCAACTGGACTTGGAGCTGAGCTGCGCCCTCCACAACTAGATTGAAGGACAACGACTTAGAGCTGATGGGCCCTGGAGAAACACACTGTCTGTCCCCCAACACTCCCCAATAAAATTTATTTCAAAAAAGAAATATTAATATCTCCACACCTGGCTTGTACTGTAACTTCTGGAAACTTATTTAGCCTCACAGAGCCTCGCTTTCCCCATCTGTAAAGTGGAGATGTCAAAGCTCTGCCCTCCTGGGGCCAGAGGGTTAAGGACAGAGTGTGACACAGTATTTGGCATCTGCCTGGTTCACAGGCAGCCCTGGGTAAACGGTCCCTGGGATTCCTGCGACTGTTTCTCTCAGGTATCCTGACAAAGGTGGCATCAGCTGTCTCTCCTCCAGTGACAGGAACGCAAAGCTGGGGACAGGGAGGCAGCTGCCAGGTCTCCATTCTCCCTGCCCCCCACCTGGTCCAGGCCACCACCTTCCCACCAGGCTCTCTGCTTCCTTTCATTCATTCTCCCCAGGAGAATGTCACTCTTTTGAAACACAAATCTAACTAATGGTGACCCCCCTGCTGCAAAGCCCCAAAGGAGTCCCATTGCTCCTCCCTCAAGCTCCTCCCATCGGCCCACCTAGCCTGGGTTCCAGCCACTCGATTCCATTTTGGACTCTCCAGTGCAAAGCTGGTTCCTCTTTGGGGCCTCTGCCAGGCTCCTCCCTCTGTCTGGAGAGAAGTTACAGGGGCTCAGAGGCTCCCACGGGCCGCGACCATCCTGACAGGCATCAATCACTGCTTGTGGGTCGCTGGGTTCATGGTCTATGTCCCATGGGACCCTCCAGACCCCCAGCAGGAGAGCTGGGGTGAGAAGCTGCGTCTGTCTTTGTCACACACTTTCCCCAGAGAAGCGCCTGTGCACTGGAAGAGCTCAGTAATTTGAGGAACCCACAGTGGGACTGAGGGGCAGATGGGAGTGTGTGGGACTGTGGGGGGAGAGTGGGGATGTGGATGAAAGGTACCACCCCGCTGCCTGGGACCAGCATCCCTTCTACGTCACAGGTGCCAGGCGGGAGGTGAACAGGAGGTTGTGCTTGTCCCACGCAGAGTCCCCGAGGCTTAGGGGCGGGGCCACCGGCGCAAATCCAGGTAGGCTCGGCGCCGCGGAGGAGGCGGGCACTGGGCTGGACTTGGCGGGAGCCCAAGACCGTCGGAAGTTTGAAGAGTCCTGAGCGTGGGCGCGGCACGAAGTGCGACGGGCGGGGCTGGAGCCGAGAGGCCGCAAGTCCCGCGCCCCTGGGGGCCTCGCAGGCGAGTTGGCCCCCACACTGGGTCCCGCAACTCCTGCGGGAGCTGCGTGGTTCTATCTCCACCTCTGCAGGCTGTGTGGCCGCCGGGCGCCTACTGCTCGGTGCTCCAGTGCGCTTCTGAATTTTGTTTTGAATATTATTTTGCTGTTAACATCATGGAGTTTTTTCCCCCATCTCCAGGCTCCTGACCGCGGAGTGGAGGTGCCCTCTGTGCCCCTCCCCCAGCTCCAGGTCCCCTAAGCCCGCTCCTTCTATCCCTCCCCAACTTGGGCCCTGGGCCCTGAAGCCTCCCATTCCCCACCCTCTACTGTATCCCCAACCCCTCTTTCAGAGACTTTTTTAAAAAAGATTTTATTGGGGAAGGGGAACAGGACTTTATTGGGGAACAGTGTGTCCTTCCAGGACTTTTTCCAAGTCAAGTTGTTGTCCTTTCAGTCTTAGTTGTGGAGGGCGCAGCTCAGCCCCAGGTCCAGTTGCCGTTGCTAGTTGCAGGGGGCTCAGCCCACCATCCCTTGCAGGAGTCGAGGAGTTGAACTGGCAACCCTGTGGTTGAGAGCCCACTGGCCCATGTGGGAATCGAACCAGCAGCCTTCGGAGTTAGGAGCACGGAGCTCTAACTGCCTGAGCCACCGGGCTGGCCCCAGAGACGTTTTTTAACAGCTGCCTGGGGTGTCCCCTCCTTTGGGAGGCACCGCAGCCCATCCGTTAGGCCCAGTAAGATAGAGGAGGGTAAATGCCACCCTCCCCCTCTCGGGCCTCCCTATCCCTTTGGACTCCCCCGGGCAGAGTCCAGGCTCCCCCCAGTAAGAGAGTCACTCACTCATCCTCAGAGGCCCTGGGGTTCCAGATTCTCACCCAAATGGTGCTCCAAAGCCACCTGGAGGGTTAAATGCAGACTCCCAGGCCCTGCCTCACTAAGGGCCCTACCATTTGTCTTCCAAGCTCCCTCTGCTACAGACCTGCCTCCACCAGGAAACCCACAGCAAGCCTTGCTGAATCCTCCAGCCCTCTGTCCACACACTGGATCTGGGGAGAGGAGGGAGGAGCAGAAGCCGGTGGTCTGGGGTCCTGTTGCGGAGGGGTGTCAGTCGAGCTCTGCGTCGGAATGAGAGCAGTGGGCTCAGGTTTAGGCAATGGTGCTCACACTCACCCTACAGCAGTCAGAGGAAGTGCGTCCTGGATTCCAGGAATTCCTGGGACACTGAGGTGGGCAGGAGATCCACCATGGTGTGGGGTCCACCTGTCCTTGAGGACGCTCATCACAGGTTCCGGGCACCCACAGCCCTCCCTGCCAACAGGAGAGGGGAAGCTCCACACTGGCCCTGGGGACTCTGCAGGCTGCTGAAAACTGCTACCCCAGGCCTCCTCTCCCTCCCATGGCTGCTACCCCACCAAAACACCCTCCATGTGGGGCCTCCCCACAAGCCTGCTAGACCTGGGCCTGTAGCCTGTCCTCAGCCATGTGCTAGGGCTGGCCACCGAGGACCCAGGTGCACCCAGGTGGACCCCCAGCGAAGGGCGGGTAGGCCCCAGGCCCTGGGCCAGGCGGCACCTCCAGGCTCGCTCAGCACCGCACAAACTTGTCTCCCAGGATTTTTCCACACAAAACCCGTCTCCCAGGGAAGCGACCGGTCTGATGAGCTGGGTGTTCGGGCGTTGCCACCCCGCCCTCTGGTGCCCCCACAGCTGTTTGTCCGCAGTGCGACACCTTGCTGGATGAACTCACTGTGCCTGGGATGGAGCCCAGGACCCCTCAGCAGGCAGCAGTGGCCTCCAGGATGAGCTACGGGGTCCCCAGTGTCCCGACCACCAACGGGGTAGGTCTCCACCTGGGCACCACCCGCTCCAGCCCAGGCTTCACCCTGACCTCTGATTTCCACCCCTCAACCCCCTCCTCCCCACACTGACCCCACCCCTTCCTCACCCCAGGCCACCCATCCCCCCATCCCCACCTGAGACCAGGTCCCTGCCAGGACTGATGGCAGATTAAGGCACTTGTATTCAGGGGAAGGGGAGAGGGCAGTGGGTGTAGGGCCAACCGTGGGAGAAAGGCCTGGAGGCAGGCGGTAGGGAGAGAGCAGACTGTGAGGGTGGCCCACGGGTGACTTTCCGAAGGGAACCCAGAAGGTACACGGGTCCCCCACCCCTCCAGCCCTCCTGGGCTCACCGCTCAGCCCCATTCAGTCTACCAGGGGTTTCTCTCCTGCATCCACATCCACGCCAGGTCTACCAGGACTTCCCAGGAGGCCCAGAGCATGCAGGCCCAGCTGGGGGAGGGGCTCAGGAAGACCTTTTGGGGCAAGCCTGGGCCTCTCCCTCACCCTCCACCCCCGACTCCAGCACCCCTTCGTCCCTGCTTTCCTGACTCCTGGGCTCTCCCCCAACACCCAGCTCCTGCCTCACCAGCTCAGGAGGGGGCCCCCTCTGAGTCAAGCCCCTGGGGCAGCTCTGCTTGCCCCAGTCCCCTCACAGCCCGGGTGAGCCCTGACTCACGTGCTGGGAAGGCTTCCCACCCCCACAGTCTGGGGGGCAGGAGCTTGGGAGGGGTGCCAGAGAGGGCCCAGCCAGCCCTTCCAGACCTCTGCAGAGGCCACTTCCAGGGTCTTCAGGCTTGAGGTCTAAAGGGTCATATCCTAGGGGGTGAGCTTCTGGGGTCTTGCAGGCACCAGGGACCAAATCAAGGGCTCCATAGGGCCCCGTTCCACCTTAAAGCTCCCCCCTCAGCCCTTTTTCCTCAGTCCTGACCCTTAGCACTGACCCCTGACCCTTAATAGTGGCTCTTGATAAGGACCCCTGCCTCTGGGATGGGCCCCTGGAGCTGCCTAGAATCCCCAGCCCCCAGAGAGGAAGAACCCTTTCCCTTCAGACTTCAGGAAGTGGCTGACTATATAGGACAGTGGGGCCTGGTTAGCCCACCCCTGCTCCAAAGGGCCCGGTTTGGCCTTTACAGGCTGGGAACAAAGATGGGCCCAGACCCCTGCTGCTCTGTCCTGGGACATACTGAAGGAAGGCAGGCCATGCGGCCTGTTCTTTCTCCCAAATTCCACCTTAAGCATGCCGTGGCCCCTCCTCCCACCTGGCCCAGGTGTCCCCGCCCCCAGGGCTGGGCAGGCCTCAGTCACCTGGCAGCTCTGGGCTCTGGGCGAGGCCAGCCAGGAGGGGACTTCTGGGGCCGCAGGAAGAGTCAGTGAAGACAGTTCAGGCTGGAGGCAGCCGCAGCGACCCAGGCCAGGCGGCCCCAGCCCCACGCGGCTGCCGCCATGCAGGACGGTAACTTCCTGCTGTCGGCCTTGCAGCCGGAGGCCGGAGTGTGCTCTCTGGCGCTGCCCTCGGACCTGCAGCTGGACCGCCGGGGCACAGAGGGGCCAGAGGCTGAACGTCTGCGAGCTGCTCGAGTCCAGGAGCAGGTCCGAGCCCGCCTCCTGCAGCTGGGCCAGCAGCCGAAGCACAACGGGACAGCTGAGCATGACGGGGTCTCTGGGACAGCCAGAGGTAGGCGGGTGTGGGCAGGGTGGGCGCTGGGCAGGACAGTGGGGCCGGCGGGGGTGGGCAGAGGTGGCCTCAGTGGGTGTGGTGGTGCGAGGGCCAGAGGCCGCAGTGTGGAGAGCTCAGGGGGTTCAGCCCTGACTCACCGAGGCCTGTAATGAGTCACCCGCCCCGCCCCGTCCCACCGGGAGTGGGAGAAGCCAGGGTGGGGCTTCCCACCACCCCACAGGGACCCCAAGGTCCTTCTGTCTGAGCCTGGTTGGCCCCACCTGTCCCCTCAGCTCTGAGCCCCCGAAATGATTGGCACATGGCGGGCCAACTAGGCCCATCTCTGGTGGCCAACCCAGAACATGCACACATCCGGTCCCACATGACACAGGCTCACACACAGTCCCAGAGACAGGCAGACACACCCGTCAGTCCCAGTGAGACACAGACGCCCAGACTCCAGCGTCCCTCCCCACCCCCACGCCCCACGGGAATGAGCAGACAGGAACGTGAGGGGCGGGGTCAGGGAATCCTGGACGACAGCCACCCTCCTGCCACTCGGCTGCCTGTCTGACCATGGTCCCCTGCGGAATTGCAGGGGAGGTCCCGCTAGCGTGACCCAGATAGTGTGTGAGAACAGCGGGTGGGAGAAGGCCCCTCAGTGCCAGGCCGACCACCCTGTGCAGGAATTCTGGCTCCACTGGTGTGTGTGAGTATATGCACGCATGTGAGTGTGTATACATGTGTGTGCATGAGTGTTAATGCCATTTCCTCCCTTGCCAGGCCACAGTAACAGAGATCCAGGTTAGACAGTAAGATGAACCTCCCAGGATGTTGGCTGAGACCCCAGTCCACGGTGCTTCACAGGAGGGTCAGCCAGCCTCGGGAGGGCCAGCCTGGATTCCTGGGTCCTCGCTGCTGGGCCTCAGTCTTGCTGATCGCCTAGTTGGCGCCTTGGGGTCATGGGGTGGTGGATGGACAGGGAGGGGTTAATTACCACCCTGGCTACCCTGCCAATTAGGGGAGGAAGTTATAATTTGGGGTGGGGGCGTGCCGCTCAGGCTGAGCCTCAGTAGCGTCAAAGGGTTAATAGCCCCTGCCCAGAAGCCTCATTAACCAGGGTGGGTCTGGGGCAGAGGCTGGGGGGGGCCCTTCCCTTCACCCCACCCTGAGTCCCTTTAGCCGAGCTGCTCTGCCCGGCCTTCTGGGGAGATGTGAGTCTTTGTCCCCACAGGAGTGCCCCAGCAGGGACCCTGGCATCACCGGGTGCCTACCCCACCTATCTGTCCCGCTGCTCTGCCTTGCTTTGGCCTTTAGCTGTTATGTACCCATTGTCTGTCCAGCCACCCCTCTGACCAACCATAACCCACCCACCTGTCTATCTACCCCGTATCACCCAGTTATCTGTCCACCATCCATCGGACCCTCCATCTTCCCTCTTTAACTGTCCCTTCACCCACCAGTCTGTGTGTCCAACCTTCCACCCATCCTTCCAACAACCAGGCCAGCCCACCCTCGTCTCCCCATCTCTCTACCTCTGTCCACTCACCACAGAGCTGGGCCACGCCAGTGCACTCCGTTTGTGTGTGTGGCTGGAGGAGGTGGGTGTGGCTCTGCCAGGTGGGACAGGGGACTGCCCCTCAGGGCAGAGTGGTCCAGGGAGACTGTCCTTGGTGAGCAAAGCCCCCCTCCCCTGTGACCACAGCACAGGATGGGCTTCCAGGCGGTCAGTGTGGCTTCCTGGGGCAGGGGGCCAGACACTGCCCTGGCAGGGAGTGGAGACCTGATGCAGGAGTCCCTGGCACATTGCCCAGGGGCCTGGGAGGTCATCAGAGTGAGCACATGTGTCCCCTGGCATAGCTGGAGGAGCAGGGGGCTGTGCAAGAGGGACACTAGGGCTGACGTCAGCCGAGACAGACGAGGCAGTAGCAAGGACCAGGATCGAGAAGGGGAGGCAGGAGGCCAGTGTTTGGCCATCTGGCCCGGCCAGGCTACCACTATCCCTGTCCACAGGTGCGTTCCGGGGCCAGTACCATACCCTACAGACTGGTTTCAGCTCCCGCTCCCAGGGCCTGAGTGGGGACAGCACCTCGGTGAGTGACACATGCTCCAGCCAGGAGAGTCTGGTCTCTGAGGTCACATGGGGGAGGTTTTGGGGGAGGCTGGGGGATCTGAGGTCAGGGATGGCCCCGGCACCCCCTCATTGGCTTCCTGCCCTGCCCACAGACCTTCCGGCCCATCGCCAAGCCCACCTACAGCCCGGCCTCCTGGTCTTCCCGTTCGGCTGTGGACTTGAGCTGCAGTCGGAGGCTGAGCTCTGCCCACAATGGGGGCAGTGCCTTCGGGGCTGTGGGATACGGGGGAGCCCAGCCCGCCCTACCCATGCCCCCCCGGCCTGTGTCCTTCCACGAGCGCTGCGGCATAGGGAGCCGGGTGGACTATGACACCTTGTCCCTACGCTCGCTGCGGCTGGGGACCGGGGGCCTAGATGACCACTGCAGTGTGCTGTCAGAGCATCTGGAGCCTGCCACCGCCTACGAGCGCCAGGCCAGCTCCAGTTCTGGCCGGGCAGGGGCCCTGGACTGGCCGGAGGCCACTGAGGGGCCGCCCATCCGCACCATCCGTGCTCCCGCCATGCGGACGCTGCAGCGGTTCCAGAGCAGCCACCGCAGCCGTGGGGGAGCTGGGGTGATGCCGGGGGGCATCCTGGAGCCCGTGACCCGAGCGCCATCCGTGCGCAGCCTCAGCCTCAGCCTGGGTGACTCTGGCCACCTGCCGGATGTGCGTGGGCTGGACAGCTACAGCGGCCACCGCACCCTGCAGAGACTCAGCAGCGGGTGAGCTTGGCCTGGCTCGGCATGGGGGGTGGGGTCTGCCAGGGCCCTGACCCAGCCTCAGGGTCAGCCTGACCTTGGACCCCTGCCTCTGCAGCTTCGATGACATTGACCTGCCGTCAGCAGTTAAGTACCTCATGGCCTCAGACCCCAACCTGCAGGTGTTGGGAGCAGCCTACATCCAGCACAAGTGCTACAGCGATGCAGTGGCCAAGAAGCAGGTGACTGCCTTGTGACACCCCGCTGGCCACCTGATTGGCCCTCACCCTTTCCTGACCTCTGGTCCCTGACCACCCCTCCCTGATCCCCCAGCTGACTGAGCAGAGCCCATCCTGCCCAGAACCTTCTACGCCGAGGACAGGGGGCAGGGAATGGTTTGCATACATCTGTATACACCTGCACACCTCTGTACATACCTGCACACATCTGTATACATCTGCACACACCTGCACACCTCTGCACACAGCTGCATACATTTGTATATACTTGCACACATTTACAGAGGGTGCCAAAAACATGTATCCACATTTTAAGAAAGGAAAACTATTAAAATTGTAATACTCAATATATGCCAGTAACAAAAGATGAACACAAGCCATGCTTGACTTCTGCAATGACAAGAGGTGCTCAAAGTGGTTCCCATCAGCATCCAGACACTTCGGATTACGGTGAATTACTGCTGGAGCAATGTTGGCCAAAGCGTCCACTTGTATATATATATATCTATATATATATATATATTTTGTCACCTCCTGGATAGAAGTGTGCAGGTGTGTGCAGAGATGTGCAGATATATACAGAAGTATGCAGGTATATATAGAGAGAGGGTGCCAAAAACAGGTATACACCTTTTAAGAAAGGAAAAAGCTGTATTAAAATTACGCTGATGGTAACCACTTTGAGCGCCTCTTGTCATTGCAGAAGTCAAACGTGACTTGTATTCATCTTTTGGTATCAGTATATATTGAATATTACAATTCTAATATAGTATTTTCCTTTCTTAAAATGTGGATACCTTTTTTTGGCACCCTCTGTATATATACCTGCATACACCTGCACACATCTGTACACATCTGCACACTGCACACTGTGCTCACGCCACATGCCTGTGTCGGCAGGCCCGCAGCCTCCTGGCTGTGCCCCGGCTGGTGAAGCTCTTCAACCACGCCAACCAGGAGGTGCAGCGCCACGCCACGGGCGCCATGCGCAACCTCATCTACGACAACGCGGACAACAAGCTGGCCTTGGTGGAGGAGAATGGCATCTTCGAGCTGCTGCGGACACTGCGTGAGCAGGATGACGAGCTTCGCAAGAACGTCACAGGTGCCAGTCCTGCCTGTCCCCTGCCATCCCCATTCCTCCGCTCTGCCTTTCTGTCCCTTTCTCTCTTCTCTGTCTCTGTGTTTGTCCCTCCCTATGCCATCCCTTCCTTGAGCCCCACCACGACTCTTGGGGCCGGCCTCCAGTACCTGGGGCCCACGTCCCCAGGCTCCACTGCAGCCCCATGACCCTGCAGGTCACACTCTGGCTTTCCCCAGCGGGGTTCTGGGTGAGGCTCACAGTGTCTGGTGGAGCCCTGGGAGAGGTCAGGTACCTCCTCTCACCATCCCCAGAAGAGCCAGAGGGGGTCGGTGGGCTGTCCTGACCACGGCCTCGGCCCGCCTGCCTCAGGGATCCTGTGGAACCTGTCCTCCAGCGACCACCTAAAGGACCGCCTGGCCCGAGACACGCTGGAGCAGCTCACAGACCTGGTGCTGAGTCCCCTCTCGGGGGCCGGGGGGCCACCCCTCATACAGCAGAATGCCTCTGAGGCTGAGATCTTCTACAATGCCACAGGCTTTCTCAGGTGCGCTGGGCCGGGGCCAGACCACAGCCATGGTGAACGAAAGCGTGGGTGCTGGGGACGTGTGAATGACCAGGCAGAGCCAGCGAGGGGGCTGGGAGAAGTGGACAGACCAAGCAAGGCATGGGCACTGAGGCAGGAGTGGGACAGGTCGCCAGGTATTGCCTCCAGTTTGACATGAGAGGCTCTGGGGGCTGCAGGTTCAGATTTCAGTAAATTAGAGACACAGTCTGACTTTCTCCACCTCCTCGGGGGGCTTCCAGGAGTGGATGGAGATGGTCATGCAATGGGACCAGGGCCAGCAGTGTCCAGCAGGGACCTCAGGGGAAGCAGGGGAGGGGCACCGAAGGACCTCAGCCCTTGGGTTCCGGTCCCCGTGGCGGTGGGCTTTTCCCCGGGGTCCCTGCGGGAATCTCTGATCCGCCTCCACCCACAGGAACCTCAGCTCGGCCTCCCAGGCCACTCGCCAAAAGATGCGCGAGTGCCATGGGCTGGTGGACGCCTTGGTCACCTACATTAACCACGCCCTTGACGTGGGCAAGTGTGAGGACAAGGTGAGGGCCGTCAGGGGTGGAGGGGACTTGGGGGGCGCGGCCTGTTGTGACCAGCTCTCCCTCCGCAGAGTGTGGAGAACGCCGTGTGCGTGCTGAGGAACCTGTCCTACCGCCTGTATGACGAGATGCCGCCGTCTGCCCTGCAGCGGCTGGAGGGCCGGGGCCGCAGGGATGTGGCTGGGGCGCCGTCGGGCGAGGTGGTGGGCTGCTTCACGCCACAGAGCCGGCGGCTCCGAGAGGTGGGCACCGGCCTGGGCGGCGGGAGCAGGGGCCGGCCTGACCCTGGCTGACCCTCGCACCCTCTGCCCAGCTACCCCTCACGGCCGATGCCCTCACCTTTGCGGAGGTGTCTAAGGACCCCAAGGGCATGGAGTGGCTGTGGAGCCCCCAGATCGTGGGCCTGTACAACCGCCTGCTGCAGCGCTGTGAGCTCAACCGGCACACCACAGAGGCGGCCGCCGGGGCACTGCAGAATATCACCGCCGGCGATCGCAGGGTGAGGGGGCCACACCTGGTCACGGGCTGCGGTCACACGGGTGAATGGGGGCGGAGCCCCTGCTGCAGGAGTTTACTGTCTGTTGGGGGAGAGATAGTGGGACAAATGCAAACTCATGGATGAGCCAGAACATCAGAGGACCAGAGAGTGATGGCCTCTGAGCTGGGCAGGAGGGACGAGAAAGGAGTGGATGCCTGGGAGCAGCGTCCCAGATGGGACAGGCCTGGGGCCCTGAGACTTCAGGTTCTGCACTGGGTTTAAGGACAGGGGCCTGGGAGGTCTGAGCTGGGGGGGAGGGTGCGCTCTGACCAGAGTTAGCTTTGGTGAGGCTTCTGACTGGGGTGCAGAGGCAGAGAGAGGCCAGTCGTGCCTCAGTTTCCCCACTGAGGACACACACAGAGAGGGTGCGCTGGCACCTGACCGGTTTTCAGCAGCCCTCTCCCACTTGCAGTGGGCAGGCGTGCTCAGCCGCCTGGCCCTGGAGCAGGAGCGTATCCTGAACCCTCTGTTGGACCGTGTTCGGACGGCTGACCACCACCAGCTGCGCTCCCTGACTGGCCTCATCCGAAACCTGTCTCGGAATGCCAGGAACAAGGACGAGATGTGTGAGTCAGGAGTCCTGCAGTCCAGGCTCTGCCCTCACCCCGCCCTGCGGGCTCACCCCTGGATTTGGTCTTTATTGCTGCCCAGCTGGGCTGGCTTCTGGCCAGCTGGAGCTGGGTGGACAGACAGCTGGGCACGCCAGCTCCCTGGGGCTGGGAGTGGGGCTGACACTGATGTCCTGGCCTTCGCAGCCACCAAGGTAGTGAGTCACCTGATCGAGAAGCTGCCGGGCAGTGTGGGTGAGAAGTCTGCCCCGGCCGACGTGCTGGTGAACATCATAGCTGTGCTCAACAACCTGGTGGTGGTCAGCCCCATCGCCGCCCGAGACCTGCTCTACTTCGACGGGCTGCGCAAACTGGTCTTCATCAAGAAGAAGCGGGACAGGTGAGGGCTCCCCCCGGCCTGCCCCCCCCTTCTGGCAGTGCCTTCCCCTGCTGACCCCTGCCCCTGTCCCCCAAGCCCCGACAGTGAGAAGTCCTCCCGGGCAGCCTCCAGCCTCTTGGCCAATCTGTGGCAGTACAACAAACTCCACCGAGATTTCCGCGCGGTAAGTTCCGGCAATCCAGGGCAGAGAGGACCATGGGCCTGAGACCTGGGGGAAGGACATGGGGGAGGGACTTGGAAACCATGCAGAGCAGGAGACCCAGGGGGAGGGAAACTGGAACAGGGAGACCAGGGTCCACGTCAGCACCCCGGGGCAGGCGGGGTGGGAAGCAGGTTGGCCGGAGAGCCCTCTCACTCGGCCCCCTCCACTGCAGAAGGGCTATCGAAAGGAGGACTTCCTGGGCCTGTAGGCGAGGACTTCCTGGAAGAGGAGAGTACGACTCGGCCCAGCCTCAGAGGGACGGCTCAGCACTGAGCTGCTTGTCGGCCAGCCTGAAGGAGAAGGCTGATGGCCCAGGAGCATACAACTTTGAAGGGCCTGGGTCACCAGGGAGAGGACATGGGATGGGGGCTTGCAGCTGGGGACTTCGCTTCTGCAGGGCAGGGAGAAGGGCAGGGCTTGAGGCTGCTCTGGTGCATGGGATGGTGACCAAGTCACATTGGTAGAGGTGTGGCTGGCCAGGGCCAACAGTGCCTCAGAACAGCCAGCGCTGAGAATAAAGGTGATCATGAACACAGCAGCCACAGCTCCGCATGCTTCTTTGGCTGGCCTGACCCCTGGGGACTCCACAATGTCCCCAACCACAACCACGCCTGCCCGAGCTCACACAGGCCTCTCTAGGTCAGGGAGGAGGAAGTGTCCATGAGGAGAGAGCTGGCCCAGAGTAGAGGAGATGGGGCACACAGCAGAGGCCTGCGTACTCACCTGAGGCACAGATGCAGCAGAGCTGGGGGCTTTGTGCATAGGACTGACTGCTCCTGGAACAGCCGTGATGTGACCCCTGGCCTTTGGTGCTGCCCACTGGGCTGTGCTCATGTGACAAATGCACCCAACACCTCTCTTTGCCCTGCCCCGCTGGGCTGATGGTGCTCTGACCAGGGCCTGTTACCCTGTCCATCTGAGGCTTGGAGTCCAGTAGATTCTGAGACCCCTCCCCCATCTCGCAGAACCAGGCCACTTGGCTGTGAATCCCCCACTGATATTTTCACAACACAGGGCTTCTACAAAGCTCAGAACCTGAAGTCTCTAAAAGGGATTCACCCAAGGACACCTAAGGAGGCTATGGAAAGAGACATACCTGAGCTGGATCAGGATGGAGAGGAGAGTTTGAGTGGACAGCCAAATTTGGTGACAAGAAAAGAGAGGGGTCAAGGGCCCTGAGATGGAAGTGAGGGAGGGGTGCACCAAGGACACTGCGTACCCTCTTTCTGACCCAGGAGAGGAGACTGAGGCCCAGGCAGGATCCAAAATGACTTTATTTTCTGGCACAAGGAAGGGCCACTCCCCTTCCCCAAGGGTCCCAGGGCTGCAGGCAGGCTGGGCTCCAGGTCCCACTCTCAGCTGTCCCTGGCAGCCTGTGGATCTGGCACAGGTGGGGGGAGGGGGCTACATGTCGTCCTTGGACACCAGGCAGTAGAAGTCCGTGCGGGCGCTGTAGTTGCGGGAGCCAAGGTCCGAGACGTCCACCTCACTACCCTGGCCCTCTCCGAGCGAGACCCCACTTGCACATGGTGGAGCTGATGGCTTCCCAAAGACAGGCCCTCGGACACCTGGGGAGGGGGGTACCACCAAGCCTGAAGCTGGGCTGCCCACAGCTGGCCTTCTGCTGGGCTCACTCCCTGCTCACCCTCCTGGGTGGTGACAGTTGACGTCCTGGAGGCTCTCAGGCAGGCCTGAGGCCCAAGTGCCTCTGGGAAAGGGGTAGTGAGGAGGTCCTGGGGGGTCAAGCCCATCCACCAACAGCAGGGAGGAGTCCCGGACACCTGGGCCCCTTTCTGGGCTCTTCCGCCCTGTCAGCCCCCCCCCAGCCTGGCTGTTTTTCAGGGTCAAGGGTGGGCCCAGGTGGGCATACCCAGGTCCCCCTCGGGGTCGGGGTCGAGCTCCGGGTCCAGGGTACCACCCTCTGGAAGGCGGCCTCGCACAACCAGCATAGGGTCCTTGTCATCCTGCAGGCGGGTCTGGGGGTCCCCTTCCATCGCTCTGTACTGCACCTTCCGGGGCAGTGCCAGCTGGAGCTCCTTCCAAAAATCGGAGGAAGGCGTCTAGGGGACAGGGTGAAGCAGTCAGCGCGTGTGAACACACGGGGACCCGGGGGATGCAAACACTAGTAGCCCCCCACACGGTCAACTGGTCCCAAGGAGCACACCTGGCAGTGCACGTTCACTGGCTCCTGGAACCTCAAAGGAGGCCCCTCCTCTGGGTCCCACGCCACAGGACCCGCCCTGCCCCAGATCCCGCCCCACCCTCCACACCACGGAGCCGGGCTTCCAGCGCAGCAGGGTCACCAGGTGGCGGTGCTGACGCAGCAGGTGCAGCGCAGGGTGCGCGGGATCGCGCCGCTGGCCCTCAAAGGTGATGAAGATGGGTCTGCGCGTGAGCTCCAGCAGCCGGCACAGGCCCTCCCTGCGGGGGCGGGGCTGTCAGTGGGGTGCGGCTGCCCCACTACCCCCGAACCCCGCACGGGACCTACCGAAAGCTGTGGCTGCACCAGGCCCGGCCGAGGAAGGCGTCCGACAGCACCACGATGAGACGCCGGCAGCGGCTCAAGTTCACCAGCAGGTCTGCAGAGGGCTCTGCGGGAACCGGGCATTGGCGGGGGCGGGGCCAGGCGGGGGGCGGGGCCAGGAGGGCGGGGCGGGGCCCGAGACGGAGGCGGGGCCGCAGGGGCGGAGCGCGAGAGACGGGGGTGCTAGGGGCGGGGTCTGGGCCCAGGGAGGGCGGGGACGGGGCGGGGCACCGTGGGACCTGCGCGCGGCAAGAGGTCGCGGTCGTCCAGGAAGAGCTTGTATCCCCGACGCCGCTCCAGCTGCGGCTTCAGGATGAAGTTCACGAACTTTCGATCCTCAGGGCTGTCGCTGTAGGAGACGTAGGCGTCGTAGAGCTTCCCGTCTGCGGACAGCGGCGAGTCAGCGCGGCCGTTTTCCCGGCTCGGGCCGCCACCTACAGGCGCTGTCCTCTGGGGTCCTCTACCCTCTCCAGACCCGCGCACAGAGCCCAGGCCCGCCCCCCAGACGCACACCCCGCCTCCAGGCCACGCGAAGTCCCCTCCCCAGTCCAGGACTCCAGGTGGAACCCGATCCCAGGATACAGGCCGCCTGCCCCCTTTCTGCAGACCGTGGCTCTGTGCCCTTCTGGGTTGCATGGAGACCGCCTTTCCTGGAATGTGTGCTCACTGGGTTCTCCAGGGCTGATGCCTCCTTATCATCCCCCCACCCCCATCCCCGCCGCCCAGGCTGAGCCTAGGGAAGCCCGATGGCTGACTGGCGTCCCATTCACCCACTGCACGCACCATTCACCTCCACCTCCCCGTACGTGTCCTGGTACCAGAGTAGCACGTTGAGTCGACACTTCACGTAGAACAGCGCGGCCAGAAGCAGGACCAGCAGGACCAGGAGTGAGGCCAGCACTGCGGCCAAGTGGCTCACCTGGCCTGGGGACAGCTGCAGCCTCAGTCACTGTACCCCCACCCAGCACCCTCCAGCATCGAGGCGCCCCAGGTTCCTCCCACAGGCCTCCCTGCTACCCACTAGCACAGTATACCCCCCTCACCAGCTCTCCAAAGAGTGAAGGAGAAGGAGCTGACATTCTGGACTGAGCAGGTGAAGGCCCCATAGTCCTCAGCACTGGTCAGGTTGATACCCAGGACACTGGACACAAGCACCTCTGACAAGTTGGCCTTGACCCTGAGAAGACCAGGCCCACCCTCTCACCTGGGGCCCGAGAGCATCAGTGGACGCCCCAGACCCCATTTGTCTGGGATTCACCCAGGGAGACTGCAGATTTGAGCTTCCTGGGCAGCCCCCTGGCCATGCGCTCAGAGAAGTGGCAGAACCTGGCGTGAGTGTTGGTCTGTTTAGCAACAGTCACCCTAGCCTGGGCCCGGGTCCTGGGGGTCCTCTGGCCAGTACCTCATTCAGGCCTTAGGACTCTGCAGGCACCCATGGCCCTGGACAGTCTGCAAAGTGTCTACAGGGGCTGTCTGTCCCTAAGGTCACTGACCCTCTGTCTGTGTCCAGAGTGGTACTCTGCCCAAGTCACTTCCCAGCCCCTGTCCAGGTGATTACAGACCAGGGTGTTGGTATGAAAGGACACTGGCCATTGGTACATCCAGGGTGGTCACTGGCCCTGGACAGCCCGGTCTCTTACCAGGAGGCCTCATGGAGGTCATAGTGGCTTCCATTGTTCAGCGGCAGCCCATCTTTTAGCCACTGGACTGAGGGCAGGGGACAGTGGGGCCCAGAGACCACCCAGGCTGTGCAGTTCAGTCTGGCCACACTGCCCAAGGCAGGCCCCAAGACCTGGTTTCCAGAAGGGGAGAGGAAGTTGGGGGCCCTGTCGCAGACACCTGCAGAAAGAAGACCCAGTGGGTTAGCCAGGCCCAGGATGCTGGGCTGCCACTGTCCACAGATGATCTGTGGGCCAGGGAAAACACAGGACAGCCAGGGGCATGTGTTGTGGGTGGACACCATGTTCTTCCACAAGTCCCACGGAGGACAGGGCTCAGCATACAGCTGGTCGTCCACCCAGAACATGAGCTCCACGTAAGGAGCCAGTCACTGCAGCCCTCACTCAGCCCTGCCCCCTCTTCTGGAAGGGCTGCAGCGAGTGTGGATACCAGTTGTTTGGGGGACTCGGGTGCTGGGCATGCCAGCACCTTATACCTGGGATGGGAGCCAGGGGTTCCAGGACCCCCTGCCGACCATGGCCAAGTCTTCCCACCTCCCTGAGACCCAAACTTTCTCATCTTAAAATCGGGCTGAGGAGTACTATCAGGAAGCCAGAGAAGACAGCCATCATCTGGGGGGTCTGGTCCCCTAGCAAGCCACACCTCTCCGCCCCACCCCCAGGGACCCCAGCAGCATCCACCTGCACGAGTTGGCCTACAGGCCTTGGGCAGGAGAGGGCAGGGCCCATCCTAAGCATGGGGTTTGCACTGCGGGCCATGGGGGAGGGGCGAGCAGAGCCCAGGCAGCATGGCAGCCTGGAGCCAGTGAGGTGCAGGTGGCACTGGGGCCCGTGCCCGTCCCTCTCTGACCCGTCTACCTTCCATGGTCTGTCCAGGGCCTCCTCGGGCAGGCTGGGCACGATGCCACCCCTGGCTCCACGGACTCCTCAGCCAAGCAGACTGGACCCCAAGGGTCAGGCAGAACTCACTCTCTGTCCTTGTGGTGGGTCAGTCAGGGTGCCAGGATGGGTCAGAGGCTGCCACCATCCCCAGGGAGCAAGTTAAACAAGAACAGGATGAGTTAACGTGTAACTTTGGCCACAGACAGCACGGTGCACTGGCTGCCTCTCGGATGGCAGCACAGCATCACTCTGAGTACCTTACACAAGGGCGGGGAGGGGCCCTTGGCTGACCTTCACCTGCCCTAGGGCTACCGTGATGGCCCGGGGTGGGACAGTGGGCCCACACCCCTGGGACCTTCATGAGGCCAGGCGGTGGCCTCTCCTGCGGCCTCCCGTGCCACCCTCCCTCTGCAGTCTGTTGCACACCAGCTCCTCCCCACACATGCCTGAACTAAGCTCCCACCTTGGCCCATGTGCACACAGGCACACTCCCACACCTGCATCACTGGTCCACACAGCTGGCACACACAGCACATACTTGGAACAGTTCTCCAGGGGCACATAGTCACGAGCCTCTGCACACGTCCCCCACACAATGAACCGCACACCCACCCTGGCACACACACAGCCTCATGTTGTTCCTCATGCTCTCACAGGCACATACACACAATGCACACATGTGTACACAGATGCCACACATATTGCGGGTCTCCCCTCAACCAGGCCTGACTCCGAGGACAGGCCTCAGGCCAGGAAAGGCCTCAGAGGATGAGGACACAGGCTCATAACAGCAGTGGGCCGCTGGGGGAGGGCACAAAGTCACCTGGTTCCGGCTCTTTCCTCCCTGATGGGATGTTGGTCACTGAGGTGTGCTTGGGAGCAAACTCTGCTCAGCGGGGCCCCCAGCCCAGTCCCAAGCACCAAGACTCCTCTGGACGCATCTCCAAGCACGGTGAGGACCTGGCTTTTGTTTGTGTTTTAATCCGAACCTTCCGTAGCTTCCTGGCCTTGCAGTCACATCCTCTCCTAAACCTAAACCCCACCCAGGCACCCACCCCCCTCCCTGCAGGCAGGCGGGCAGTTGGTAGTTCTCGCTCCGCCCGGCCCCGCCAGCCCCGCCTGCCCCCGCTCTTCCTGTAACTGAGTCAAGGGCTCCTTCCTCTGGGCCCGCCCCAGCCCACCAGGCTCCGTGCTTCCCATGGCCAGACCTGGGTTGTGGGGGGAGGTTGCGGAGGGGCTGGGCCCAGGGTAATGTGAAGGAGTCCTGGCAAGGAGACCCCCAGTCAGGGCTGTCCTGCACTGGACAGTGTGGCCTGCTTCCTGCACACCCCAAACGATGCCACACCAGGGAAGTGAGGGAGTCTCCCTGTCACCCCCCTAAGTGAGCAGCCCGATGAGTGTCTGACCTCTGACCTGCTAGGGTGAGAGGGGTCCTGTGGAAACTCCTGCCAATAATGGGGCCTTGAGCAGGGCTATTTGGCCCCCTCCCTGTCCACCTCCCATGTGTAGCCCCCAAACTAGCAGTTGCAAGTGGGCTTTGTTATCATGTGGACCTTGGTTTCAGGCTGGGGTGGGAGGACAGTGCCACCTTTTCCAGATAAGGAAGAAGAGGGCCTCTGCTCTGAGCCAGGTGGGGATCGGGCAGCATTTCCAGTTGTCATCATCGACACCCCTCACCTCCCAGACCAACCTAGGACTCTGCTCCCAGCAACAGGTGGCTGGTATCAGTGCCCACAGAAAGCAGTCGCTGTCCCTGCCCTCCCCACACAGAGCCACCAATGGGGCCTCCTCACTGCATCAGCTAGCTTCCCTACATCCTTAATCCCACTTTGTCTCAGCACTGCCAACCCCACTGTGGTCCTCAAGAACCTTGGGTGAGGGTCCCAGAACTGGAATGAGGCCTCCAGGAGACAGGCCACAGCTGGTACTAGCCCCTCCTCCTGGTGCCCTGTGACCAAAATCCACCCCTACCCCCACCCCCCGCGCAGTTACCTCCAGTGGTCAGCCACCAGCCTAGCCCAGGCAGGACTCCGTACCAGCTGTCCCCTGTCCTCCACCAGCCTTGCTGCCTCTCAAAACTCCTGACATACTGTGCACTGCTGTGTGCCCATCTGTGCCACCAGCTCCCAGCGGCGACTGGGTGCCCCTCCCTGTGCTAACGTCCACTCTCACCGTCCCTCGCCCCCAGGCCCACTCTCCAAGGGGAGCAGAAAACCCCGCATCGCACCAGGCACTCCAGCGAACAGCCCTTCCGAATACGAGCCCGACCCCTGCACCGCGCAGCACCTTCGGCCCCACCCCCGTGGTCCCTAGAAAGGCCCGCTCCTGCAGCCTCAGGCCCGCGCGGTGGGGCTGCAGCCCCGAGCCTCACAGACGGCCCCCTGCTCGCCGTCGGCTTTGCTGTTCTGCACCCCATAGTCTCCGAGCGTTTCCCCCACGTCTGGGGTGCGCAGCGCTCTGCGCCCCAGACGTCTCTCCTGAAGGATAGAACGTGCACAAGAGGTTCCGTCGCGCTCTCCCCGGCCCACGACGCCCACTTCTCTTTCGCCACACACCCCACATCCTGCGCTCCGCCTTCCGGGGTGGGGACCGGCCTCACCACCCCCCTCCCCCCCACAACCAGGCGCGGTGAGCAGATAGGCGGGCGCGCGCGCGGGGGCGGGTCGACGGCGCGCAGACCTCGCTTGGCAGGCCGGGCACGCGCACGGAAGGCGGGAGCGCGCGCGGAGGGCGGGCACGCGCAGGGGGCGCTCGCTCGGCCTGGCGACCCGTGTGCCGCTGTCCCCAACGTATGTCGGCCTCCCCCGCAGCCTTTGGAGGCCTCTGGTTTGGGATCCGGGCTTGGGGCGTTGGTGCGAGTCCCTTCCCGCCCCGGCACTCCGCCTCTGTCTCCTGTGCAAAGGTCACGAGGAAGCCGCTGCCCTCGTCGGGCGGAGCGGAGCGCGGAGGCCCATGGGGCCGGGACGCCGACCCGCTCGGGCTTCCGGGCGACGCGGGCAGCCGGCCTGACTCCGAGCCACTTCCTGCGGGACCGCGCCTGCCAAGGCCCGGAGGTTCCTCCGGGCAAGGTCCTCCCCTCCCCGGGCCCCCAAGCTCCAGGCCTGGTTCGGACATCTGGGAGTCGGCGACGTCCACTCACCCCCGTGGATCAGAGCTGTGACTGCCACTCACCTGCAGCCAAGACCTGGGGTTCGCGCGATCTCGTGAGCGTGGCGGCTCACCTAGGCCAGGTGCGCAGTGGCGACAGCCCCAGCGGCGGCAACAGGTGCAGCCCCGCCCAGCAGCCAGGGCCGAGGGCGGACCCAAGTGTCCCGCTTTGCACCGAAGGCTGGCCTCAAGGCTGTCCTGGGTTCAGCTCCCGGTACCTGCCGCCGGCAGACCTGGGGGCAGAGGCCAAACCGGCCCAACCAGCCCGTGTAGAGTCTCCGTGCCCTGTTCACCGGGGGACTCCTTGTTGATTTCACCGTCCCTCGGGGCACCTTTGTGGTTCTGGCCTCCACTTCCTCTCCCTCTTTCTCCAGGAAGACTGCCTTGACTCCTGCCCCTAAACCCCACGTGCAGGGAGGGTAGGGGCCTCATAAGGCGCCCCTCACCTTCGGAAGCTCATGGAAACCCAGAGGGGGGCAAGGAGGCTACCACATCCAGACCTTTTCCCATCTGGGCCTGTTTCCCATGTAGCCCGGAAGGCAGACACAATCCATCAGAGGTCCAAAAGTTGACACAAAGAGGTTTTATTTTATTATAAAAAGTTCTGCTGGCTGAGGGGAGCCAGAGAGGTGGGGTCAGGGTCCCCTGACCCACCAGGATCTGGGGCCCAGAAGTTGGAGGTTCAGGAAACAGCTGGTTTTCCTGTGTTGTGACTGCATAAGAAGCCTCCTTCCCCTACAGCTGTATGGTGGCAGTGGTGACCCAGAGTTCAAGTCAGGGTCGTGCCAAGCCTGAGCCCTCACAGATGGAGCTTCACACATCAGACAAGGGTGCTGCGCCCAGATGCCCCAAGCGTACACGGGGTGCCCATATATAGACTTGCTAGGATCCCTCATGTACAAGGACCCATACACCCACATATATGTGGGCCTTCTTACAGCACCCCCCCATAACACACACACATGTACAGTGCCGGGCAGTGGGGAGAGGTGGTGGTGGCGGTTCTGAGTCTCGTCTCCTGGGCGCCAGTGACAGCTCTGGGTCCCCTAGACGGTTGTGCTCTTGGGGCTGGAGCTGGAGGTAGGAGTGGAGTTGGTGGGGGTCCCCTAGATCCAGCCCACCCCGCCGACCTGGGCCTCCCATACCACATCTTCTGGAATCTCCGGTACTTGTCCCGGAGTCTCTGGTACTTCTCCTCCAGAACAGTGTTCTTCACTTTCTGAGGGACGTCAGGCACAAACCAAGCAGCCACAAGCTTGATGCACAAGGCCACGTGCTGGGGGTGGGACAGGGGCTGAGTGGGGGGGTCAAGCAGGCTGAGGGGGGTTTTAGGGCCTGGGGGCCAGAAGAAGGGCTGGAAAGAGCGGCCCACCCCAAGGTGCCCAGTTCTAGCCTACCTCAAACAGGATGAGGAAGGCCAGCCGGATGGCCAGCAGGACCCAGAACTGCTCGGAGAAGTTGTAGTCCTGAGAGTTGCGATAGTCCCGGTACCTGGGGTGGGGAAGGACCAAGGTCAGGGGTCAGGAGTTCAGAGGGCACTAATGGGGGAGGGGGGGTCCAAACCTGCACTCGGTGATGTGCTCTGAGCCCTTTATCCTGACAGAGTCATTGAAGTCTTTGGTGTAGAATACAGACAGACTGTGGTTGACGTAGCCTGTGAGGCAGCTGGCGGGGGAGAGGAGAGTGAGTCTCGGGGCGGGGGCTGCAGGGGGCGGAGAGGGCAGGGTGTGGCCCCTTCAGGCCTCGGGTGTTTCCCTGGAGCTAAGGCCTGTCTGATGGGGCCATCATGGTGGAATAGAATGAAGACCCCTCCATTCCCCAAACACAGGCGACTGGGGGAGGCTGAAGGGACTGGGGATAAAACCAGCTGCCTTTCCTGCCAGGGGCTGCGGGGCCATGCCGGTTGTGCCCACTTAGATGACAGCTGGTTCTGGGTCTTTAATTCCCACTGGGTGTCCTGTCAGCACTCCTGGGTCTGCAGGTCAGTGCAGGAGGGCAGGGCCACCCCAGGCAATGCTGACAGCATCAAGGCTTCTCCTGGGCTCCCCTGGGCTGGGCGGTGGTTGGGCCGTTCTCCCAGGGTTCCCTGGACAGTGTGAGATTCCCCAGGGCTGTGTGGCAGCGACCCCTCACTCGACTTCAGGGTGGGCCCCCTCTCGGCATGGGCCATATCGGTACTTGTACACCACTCGGGGGATGAACTCAGATGTGAAGGCGATGACCATCCCGTTGGCAATGACCGCCAGCACGCCGATGGTCTTCAACACCTGCAGCCAGGTCCCTGGGCCACAGCAGTGGAGTGAGGTGGTCTGGTTCCTCAAGCCATGACCACTGGTACAGCCCACCCCACCTCTACCCATCCATCTCCCAAGGCTGGAAACCTGAATAATCCCAGGGTCTTGTCACACCTCTGCAAATGGCACCCCACTGCAGTCATGGGGCCAGGCCACTGATGAGGGGACCTGGGCCATGGCGGACATAGCCCAGCCTCTGCTCTCCTGACCCCTTTGTCCTTGACATAGATGGGAAGGGGCTCTGGTCCCTGTCCCGCTGTTCTGCCTGAACCCCTCAGCTGCCCCCAAGCCTGCTCCACCTCCTGGGTCCTCACCCCTGGGTGTAACCCTTTAACCTGGGGCCCCTCACAGGGCTCCGTCTCTGCCTATGTGCAGCACCCCATCCTCTCTGTTCGTCCCTGACACCTGTCCTTCTCAGTGAGGCCAGTCTGGTGACAGGCCACCTGCTCTCTGCCTGCCCCAGCTGCAGGGCCCTCCGTCCCTCAGCTCCCTGTCCTCAGAGTCCAGCTTTTTTGCCTGGGCCCCCCAAGGAGGCTGCAGGCCCTTCAGCCACATCCTGGGGCGGAAGGGAGGGCCCTTCCTCTTTCTTGGACCTGAGCCCACCCCAGGCCCCCTCTTGCTAGATGAGGGTGCTTGGAGGCAGTCTGTAGGGTGAGGGGGCTGGCCTGGCCACCACTGCCTAGAGTGATTGTTTCAAATAGACTGGTGAGGTCCCAACGCCCCTTACCACCCCTGCCCCCGGGCTGTGTGCCCCGCTCTGAGCAACCATCTCATTGGACCCCAGACCCACCGATGTCCTTGGCCTTGCGCGGCACGAGGCGTCTCTGCAGCCGGATCATCTTGATGGCGTCCAGGCGGATCTGCACGAGGTTGCTGAAGAGCGCGAGCAGCGGGGCCAGCGGGAAGGCGGCCACGAAGATGGTGGTGAAGCCGAACTGCATCACTGGGGTGGGCGTCGTCACCCTGAGCTCCCAGGCCCTCTGCCCCTCCAGCCCCCCAGCTTCCTCCCATACCTTCTATCCCACCCCCAGCTTCCTCCGAACGTCCTCCCACGCAGACCCCGGTACCACCCCAGCGCCCACGCACTCATCTCCATGAACTCATCGAACAGGCTGAAGGTGTGGACGGGGTTCAGGTGATAGTTGCGCTTCCAGTCCCTCAGCTCCGGGTCTGAGGACTCACGGTCTGGTATTGAGCGGCACTTGTGGGCCAGCCATCTATGAGTGATGAGCAGCAGGTGGGGACAGTGAGCGGTGCTGGGGATGAAGGGGCCCCTGGGACTTGTTGGCTCTGGGAGGTGGGGAGAAGGGCAGGGCGTCAGGGAGGGGTCTGAGGTTCGGGTGCCCCCGGGAAGGAGGGTGGTCCTCACGGCTTCAGGTACTCTATGCAGTTGCTGAGCGTTTGTTTAAGACCCATGATGATGGCCATCTGCAGGAACAGATCCATCATGCAGCCACTGAGATGGCACTGCGGGAGGGGCAGGGACGGGAGGTCAGGCCTGGGAGGGAGGGCAGTTCAGGGACAGGGCAGCAAAGCATGCAGGACACACTGACCTCCTCCAGCTTCCACAAGCCCGCCAGGCGCACAGACTTCCCGGGGTGACCGTTGATCCTGGAAGGGCGGTGAGGCTGAGGGCAGCACCTTGCCTCTGACAGGGTGGGGGTGGAGCAGGACAGAAGGGGCAGTGGGGAGGCGTGGGGGTCTGGGGGGAGGGAAAGGAGCCCGCACTGCAGGTGAGCAGAGGCTTACGCCCCACACATGCACACACGGGGAGCTAAGTTGATCACCCGCTCAGACGTGCATTGTAGACAAGGCCTGCGAGGAGTGGCCTCAGTTTCCCCCCATGGAAACTGTGCACATTTGGGTTTAAGTCACCTGCTGTCCATAACATGATAAAAATATAAACTCTATTAAGCCAAAGGCTTAGTGGTGAAATCCTGGATGCATTCCTGTTCTAGTTTCTGATGGGTATTCAACAGGGTTCTAGAACAATATAAATTGGCAAAGGGAAAAGTTACTATTTTAGAAAATATGATCATGTACTCAGAAAACCAAAATATACCAACTAAAAAACTTGGATAAATCAACTGACACGTGCTCAGAGGGAGCGGAATTGATAGCCAAGTCACTTCCTGGGAGCCGCAAGACCAGTGGGACACAGCAGAAGGTGGTCTGTCACACACATCAGCAAACACTGAAACAGCGATCGGGAAGTTCAGAAGAAATTGGTGGGCCCCATGTGCAGAAAACTAGAGCTGCTAAAGAACATTAACAAAAGACGTGAATATAGAAAACTTGTTCTTTGATTGGAAAAGTCAGGACTGTATGTTTGTGGGAGACAGAATGATGGGCCCCCAAAGATGACCACATGCTAATTCTTGCAGCCTGTGACTATGTTACCTAACACAGCAGATGGCGCCGAGGTTGCTACCGAGCTGACCTCAAAGTGGGGAGCTTATCCTGGGTTATCCAGGTGGTCCCAGTGTGAGCACCAGGGTCCTTAAATGGGGAAGGGTGGGAGCCAGAGAAATGGCAGGCTGAAAACTCAGCTGCTGCTGCTGGCTTTGAAGATGGAGGAGGAAGGGGCCAGGCGTCAAGGGATTCAGATGGCCTCTAGAAGCTGAGAAAGGCAGAACAGACGCTCTCCTTGTGCCTCCAGACAGAACACAGCCCTCTGGCACCTTGATTTCAGCCCGGCAAAGCCCATTTTGGCTTTCTGGTCTACCCAACTGTATATTGCTTAAAGACACGAAGCTGTGATCATCTGTTACGGCAGCAACAGAAAGTTAACCCACTATCCATGTTGGTTCTCCCTAAAAAACTGTATAATTCTACCTCAGTCTTAAGTTAAACCCCATAGAACTTTGATGTAGTTTGACAAAATGATTCTAAAGGTCACCTAGAATAATAAACGGGTAAATGATCATAAAAAAAGGAAAAGCAAGAAAGAAGAGTAAGGAGCAAGCACAGGCCCATCTGGCAGTAAAGCACAACACACACAAAAATAAAATTTTTAAAAAGCCCAACACAGTGAGTCCTGGTCTTTTGCGAACAAAAAAACAGGCTTCCCTCTGCCCCTTGCAGCACAATAAATCCCTCATGAATCAAAGATTCCAATGTTTAAAATGTTGAAACCATAAACATGAAAGGAGATCACAGCTGAGCACCTTTTTAATCTTGAGGAGGGAGCCTTTGGAGCATGGCCTGAAAAACGGACACAATAAAGGAACACACAAATCTCATGACATAAAGATGTGCCCCGGAATAATATGGGCTACTGGATAAGCATTCACATTCTTTCCCCAGAGACCCACATGCAATCAGGTGGTGTGTGGAGACAACCAGACTCTGCTGTCATCTGTTCTGCTCCCTATTGACAGTGTGACCCTGAGGAGGTTTCTTCACCTCTCTGGGCCTCAGTCACCTCATCTGTAAAAGGGGGATGAGATGCCCTACTCAATAGGGCTGTTGTGCAGCTTAGACTCGAACATGAAGCACTTAGAATGTGTGAGTGTGCAACAAGTATGAGTTATTACAAAGACCTACCCCATCTGCCCAGGAAAACCCAGCCCACCCTTTGTTCTTCAAGATAAATGGGGAGCTATGAATCTTCAGATGCAAGGAAGATCGGCTGTGCAAAAGAGAAGAACCACAATGGAGAAACAGAAACTGGACCCTTTAGGGAACAAGAGATAATCAGGGAACAGAAGAGAACTTAAAGAGGAAAAAATCCATTGATATCCTCAAGAAAATACTGCATCTATAAAAACAACAAAAAGATGCTACCAAAAAATAGAGGGGAAGAAAAAGACTAGGAGGGCCATCCCAGTGGCTTAAGTGGTTAGAGTTCCATGCTTCTAACTCCGAAGGCTGCCAGTTCGATTACCACATGGGCCAGTGGGCTCTCAACCACAAGGTTGCCGGTTTGATTCTTCAAGTCCCGCAAGGGATGGTGGGCTACGCCCCCTGCAACTAAGATTGAACACGGCACCTTGAGCTGACCTGCCGCTGAGCTCCCGGATGGTTCAGTTGGTTGGAGCGCGTCCTCTCAACCGCAAGGTTGCCGGTTCAACTCCCGCAAGGGATGGTGGGCTGCGCCCCCTGCAACTAGAAAATGTCAACTGGACCTGGAGCTGAGCTGCGCCCTCCACAACTAAGATTGAAAGGACAACAACTTGAAGCTGAACAGCACCCTCCACAACTAAGATTGAAAGGACGACAATTTGACTTGGAAAAAAGTCCTGGAAGTAGACTGTTCCCCCAATAAAGTCTTGTTTCCCTTCCCCAATAAAACCTTTAAAAAAAAAGAGAGACTTGGAAATTAAGGCTTTAATTGTTAAAACAACTAGAGAGGCAAAAAGTCAAAGTGAAGGAAATCTCCACATGTTGACTATGAAAACAGAGGTGGAATATGTGAGAGAAAAGGTAAGAAACTCAGATGACAAACCCAAGAGGACCAGAAGTTCCATAAAGAGACAGCAAAGGGAAGATTTTCTTTTTTTAACTAAGAGAAAATTATAAAAAGAAAAGAGAATTTAGTGCACCTCAGCAGGATGGGGTTTTTTCTTGGAAGGACAAAATAATTGACTAGCACAGTGCATGAAGAAAAGACCCAGCCCTAAATTGTTCCTCCAGTTTAAAGAGAAGATCCGAAACTTCTAGAAGGAAAAAAACTAGGTCAACTAGGAAGGAACAGAAATCACATTTCCTGCACTTCTCCTCACCCTTTTGACATGTTCAAAGACAGTGGAGCAATGCATTTAAAGTTCTAGAAAGGAATATCGTTTTGAAGCTAGATTTCTGTACCCAGTTGTGTCAGCCGTACAAAGGAACAATCATGACATCTTCGGCCATACAAGAATTCAGAAAGCTCACCTTTCAGATATTTCCTTTGGTAAATGAAAGCCAAGAGCAAGAAAGAAGGCGGCTTGGGAATCCAGGAAGTGATGATCCAGCCTGGGAAAGCAAAAGATGCACAGGCACAGAGGGCAGCAGACCCAGCGCAGTGAGAAAAGTAGGGGGCTCCCAAGGGAGGGCGCTGGGAGGACAGACTCTGTGTGACAGACAGGATGGTAGACAGGCTGGTCAAGAAATATCTGCAAAGATGCCCGACTCTCACTGATAGTTTTCTTTAAGGCAGCTTTGAAAACAAAAACCCTTTGCCCATCACCTCGACGGAGTGTGCAATAGAGTGCACAGTGGGTGGCTTTGTGGGTGAGCATGGCATTTTTGGAGGTCCCTTTAGCACTCTACCTAAATTCAGTGCTCTCCAATTGTCAATTAAAATGGCTAGCTGCTGACACCACCTACCAGGCATCACCTCGCAGATGAAGGGAACTGGATCGTAGGGTTGAGCCAGTGGTCATTGAGCCCTCACACTGTACCTTCCCCAGCTGGGCTATCAGTGCACAGACAAGTATCCTTCCTCCTCCAGGCAGGAGACCAGGAATTCCCCTCCAGGGACCAACAGAGACATGTGGCTCAGATGAAAGCCACTGGCGTGTGCCTTTCTCAGTTACGGACAGGTGGCCAAGAATCGAGGACATCTAAGGAAAGTCTCTACATCAAAATCAGAGACCAATCGAAGAAAGAACATAAAAGAAAGCCAGAAGGAACAGAAACGATGCTAGAGCAGGAGAAAAAAGAGGCATCATCCTCAGGCAAGAACAGGCAGGGTATGCCAGTGACACGAGCAGGCGGCCGTGAGGAACCTGCAGACGTCAAAAGGCGTGCCCTGAACTTAGAACATGAGCAGAAGTAAAACGTTCCAGTGCAGGGTTGGACAAGAGTTGAGAGAAAGCCCCCAAAGCTGGAACAAAAATGGAAGAAAAAAAGCAAAGGCAATTAGGTGATCAATCCAGGAGATCCAATTTCCAAACAAAAAGAATTCCAGAAACGTCAGCAGAGATTATCAAACACAAGATGCACAAAAATCCCTCAGAACCGAGGGCCCGGGGCTCGAGCCCAGCAAGTGTGGCAGTTCCTTCTCATAGGACGTGACACACGGTGGTGCTACGGCCAGGCCTGCCATATGGCTGAGAACTCAGCAGAGCACAGGCCCCGCTCCCTGAGGGAGCTGCTGGTCCGGACAGACAGTGAACAAAGATGTGTGTGTTGTGTCCTGGGCAGCCAGATGAGGCGGAAGCCATGGAAGGGGACCCAGTTTGTTGCCAACCACGTGGAGGAGGGAGACTGGGGACGGGCTTGGGGTGCCTGCAGGACATCGGAGGGGGAATGGTGAGAGGCAGCTGGAGCTATGAGCCTGGACTCCAGGGAGAGGTCTGGGCTGGAGACAGGAGTGTGTGTGTGTGTGCGTGTGCGTGCGCGTGCGTGTGCGTGTGTGTGTGTGTGTGTGTGAGAGAGAGAGAGAAAGAGAGAGAGAGAGAGAGAGAGACAGTGCCTAGGGTCACAAGAATGGGTGCTGCGGAGGGCGTGGTAACAGGTAACATTTGTACTTTGGGAGAAGAGGAACAGCCAGCAGAGGGGAGGGGAACAACCAGTACCAAGGAGGGAGAAGCTGCAGGGGGAGGCCAGAAACTGGATGTGATGGTGAGAGGACTATGTGACAGAAAGTGACAGCACATTTGTGATGGTGAAGGGAAAGGCAGTGAGGCGGAGGAGGGGTGGGGATGAGTGGAGCACATTGAATGAAAAAGACCCACCCGGACTCACAGCTGAGAAATTCAGAAGCCTGGGGACTTGAGAAGAGGTGCAGTCACAAGTACAAAGTCGCACGCCGTGGGAGGCAGCACTGGAAGCCAGGCGGAGGGCAGGGTGTCCACGTAGAAGCCCAGCGTGCTCAGGCCTCTGTCACCAGGGAGCGCAGCATATCTGACCCCCACCTTTCCTCCCCAGGAAGCCACTGGGAAACCTGTGGTCCTACGTGGATGGAAGTGCCATCTTGTGACTTTAGCCACAGCCCCGAGGGGAAGGGACGGACACCAGGATGGCGTCCCCAAGGACAGGAAGGTCACGGCACCCTGATGTCTCTGAACAGACTGGAGGAGGTGAGATATTTTTTGAAGTTCTGATAGAGAGTTTGGGATCCACTGGCAGCATGCGTGTACCTTACAAAATTTAATCAAACACACAGGACAAGTGGAGCAATGATTTTCTTCAGAAAAGATGAAAACTGTATATTGATTGAACGAAAAAGGTTCACTTCACTAATTAGAAAAGTGAGGGCAAGTGTGTGCCCGTGTGTTATGTGGGGGGTTCACCAAGTCGTAAAAATCAAAATTGGAAAAACCCACAGGTCTACCCACTGAAGTGCTCAGTGAGTCCCGGCACATCCCACCAGAGAAAGCGCACGGGGTGGTTTTAGATGAGGCCTCCCCAGTAACGCAGACAGGGAACAGGCCGCAAGCATGTTTTCAAGTGAAAAGCGATAGCTGTTTCCAGGACAACCACTGCGCACGTGTGTGCACGTTATGGGTGTAAAAACGTCTGGTCAGATCCACAGGTGGTGGCGGTGTCCCCTCGGGCAGGGGACCGCAGAGTGGGTGCTTAACCATGGGCTTCCTGTCCTGGGTTCCCACTTGTTCTGAGCCTGAATTATTTGAAAAATTAAAAAGAGCAGGCCGTCCTCTTTTTAGGGGGCAGAGTGGAGTTGGAGGGCGGCCCTCACCTGCCCAGGATGAAGGCGATGTAGATGAGGGAGGAGAAGTGGGCAAAGAACTGCAGCGTGAAGAACTTGATAGTGAACTTGCTCTCTTGCTCCGATAAGGTCCTGGGCTTCTCTGGAATGAGACGTGGGCTGTCCCTCGCCCATCCCTAACCCCATGACAGTCCCACACCTGGCCTGGCCCTATTCGGACGGCTCAGAGACACCTGCAACCCTCACTTATCTCCTAGGACAAGCCCCTGCCCTCTGGTGGGAGACGTGACAGAGACAGCCCCCTGCCCCGACCCAGGCCACAAGCGCCCCAGCCTGGACCCCTCCCTCTGCCTCCCGTGTCTCCCTGGGAGCCAAGGCGAGGCTGTGTGCCCCTGCTCTCACCAAAGTCACAAAGCTTCAGAGCCACACGCTTGTTGGCCTGTGGGAGGGGAGACCGGAGGGCTCACTTTGGGCCTCAGCGGAGACACCCCCCCGCCGCCCCTCCCCCCACACACCCACCCACCATGGTCATGATGGTGATGGTCACATAGTGCACCAGGGCCCCGGTCACCACCACAGCCGTGGTCACCTGCTCCTCCAGGAAGGGCAGGGCCGAGCTGCTGAAGAGGGCGGCAGCCAGGACGCGGTAGACCACCAGGATGTGGGCCATGCCGATCATGAAGCAGATCTGTAGAGGGCAGTCAGGACGGAGGGGTCTCGAGGGCTGTCCCCTGCTCGGTCTCCAGCCCCCCACCGACCCCCGGGAGTACCATGAACAAAGACAAGATGAGGATGATGGTGCTTCTCAGGTAGGAGTGCTCGTGCCGCTGGAGCTTGTAGTGAGGGTCATTAATGAGCTGGAGCGCCATTTCCTCCTGGGGAGGGCAGCGGTGCGTCCTCAGACACGGGACGCACGTTTCACATGGGGACACATGCCTCAGACACGGGACACATGCCTCAGACACGGTACACACGCCTCAGACACAGGGACGCATGCCTCAGACACAGGGACACACACCTCAGACACAGGGACACATGCCTCAGACACGGTACACATGCCTCAGACACAGGGACACACACCTCAGACACAGGGACACATGCCTCAGACACGGTACACATGCCTCAGACACAGGGACACACGCCTCAGACACAGGGACACATGCCTCAGACACGGTACACATGCCTCAGACACAGGGACACATGCCTCAGACACAGGGACGCATGCCTCAGACACGGTACACATGCCTCAGACACAGGGACACACACCTCAGACACAGGGACACATGCCTCAGACACGGTACACATGCCTCAGACACAGGGACACATGCCTCAGACACGGGACTCATGCCTCAGACACAGGGACACATGCTTCTGACACTGGACACACGCCTCAGACACGGGGACATGTCTCACATGAGAATACATGCCTCTGACACAGAGACACATGCTTCAGATACAGGACACATGCCACACATGGGGACACATGCCCGACACGGGGCCACACGCCTCAGACACGACAGACCAGGTGTGGCCACACGGGGCTCTGGGGAGACACAGTCCCTGGCGGGGTCACCCGGCAGCACCTCACCTGGTCCTCATCCCACCCGTACAGGTCCCAGTGCAGCACCACTTTGGCTCGCTGCCGTTTCCAGATCTCCAGGAACACTGTGGCTGCAACAGGAGCCAGGAGGGTGTCACACGTGTCCCAGGGAGGGTCTGGGGTGGCCCTGGATCTCAGGTTGGCCCTCAGCCGCCCTCAGCCACTCACCCCATAGAGCCATGAAGATTGCAAACACCACGGTGCCCTCGTTGTCGAAGAGGTGGGTGAGCTGCGGAGACGTGGGAGCGCAGGGGCTGGCGTCGGCCTCCCTGTGCCTCACCCCCGCCCCCAGAGGTGCACCCTGCAGCGCCCGAGCCTCCCTTCCCCTCCTCTGAGGACGGGGGCACGGGCTTTCCCACGCGCGACCGGGGCCTGACAGGGACCTCCAGGACAGCAAACCTTGGCAAAGGTGCAGGTGTCCGAGAGGCGCTGGTACCTGCGGCTGTGGTCGCCGCGAGGACACATGAAGATGTCGTGGGCCTCACAGATCTCCTTGCTGGGGGTGCAAGGACCCAACTGGTGTGGCTCTTCCCTGCCGCCCGCCCCGCCCCTGCCGCCCGCCCGCCCCGCCCCATCCCTGGCCCCCGCCCCCGCTCCACCCCATCCCTGGCCCCGCCCCCCATCCCTGGCCCCGCCCCCGCTCCACCCCATCCCTGGCCCCGCCCCCGCCCCGCCCCATCCCTGGCCCCGCCCCCGCTCCACCCCATCCCTGGCCCCGCCCCCGCCCCGCCCCACCCCTGGCCCCGCCCCACCCCTGGCCCCGCCCCCGCTCCACCCCATCCCTGGCCCCGCCCCCGTCCCATCCCTGGCCCCCCACCCCGCCCCCGCCCCCCCCCCAGCCCTCCACCTGATCTGGCTGGCGTTAAACAGGGAGAAGCCGCTCAGGAAGGTGATGAGGCCGAACAGGGCGGCAGGTACCAGCATGTAGGTGTACCAACCGAGCCAGGCAAAGTACAGGGCCACCTTCTCACCAAAGTAGCACCTATGGGCAAAGCTGCTCATCAGGGCCGTCCCACAAGGGGTCACGTGTCTGGCCAGCGTCTGGGTGGGGGATGCCACACGTGGGGGCAAGGAGTGTCTGTATTGATGGTTTCAGTGTATCTGAGGGGGGCACACAGACACACCTATTTGCTGGGGGCACAGGTGTGTCTGTCCATGGGTGCATAGGTATGTCTGGGGGGTCCAGTGTCTGTGGGCACACAGGTGTGTACGTGGGGGCACATTGCGTCTGTGGGTGCATAGGTGTGTCTGCAGGGGCACAAGTGTATATGGGTGCATAGGTGTGACTGGGGGAACATTGCGTCTGTGGGTGCATAGGTGTGTGCAGGGGTACAGTGTGTCTGCGGGGCACAGATGGGTCTCTGGGTTACACAGGTGTGTCTGTGGGCACACAGGGCATTTGTTTGGGGCAGTATTACCTGATGTCATCAATCGGCTGCTTTTGGAACATGTTTCTCCACCGGGCCCATTTTGTCTTCAGGTCTCCCTCCCCCTAGACACAGGTGACTGACATTGAAAGCTTCCTCCCTCCACTCCCGCCCTCACAACCTCTCCCATCCCTTACCTTGTGCAGGGGGAACTTGGCCTCAAAGACCCCTTTCTTTACCAAATCACCAAGTGTGTCTAAAAGTCACAGGAAGTCTCGGGTCAGAGGGGAGTAAGGGTGAGCGAGGACCCTGCCCCCATCTCCCCAGGTCAACGCCCCTCCTGGTGGGCCGCTAATGGGCCACCTGCCCACTCTGTCCTCACCACCAGCTGCCGTCGTGTTCTTTAGGACGAAGTGGACAATTCGGATTCTAGAACACAAGAGCTGGTTCAGGATGACCCCGTGTGACCTCAGTGGATCCTACCCCGTCTGGCCAGGTCCCAAGCCCTCTCCATCCTGGAGAAGCCCACCTGCCTGACCATCTAACCAGAGCCCAGAACCCAGGACTCATCTGGGAGCCCATCCCCAATCTCCTTATATCCTCCCAGGGTCCAGCCACTCTGTGTCTCCAGGATGGGGCTCTCTCGGGGCCAGTCCCTCTCCTCCCAGGACCCCAGACGCCTGGCCCAACCTCCCCCCCCCCCCCCGCTCATCACACCTTCTACCTGGACCCCCCACACATCCGGAGCACACCCTGCACCTTACGTGCATGCATCCTCGTACACCCCTGGGGCCGTTTTGCCTATTCGGAAACTGAGGCTCAGACAGGCTGAGGAACTTGCCCAAGGTCACACAGCTAGGAAGTGGCACAACCGAGCATGTGACCGCAGAGCCACACTCCTCTGGAACATCCTCCTCTGAGACGTGGTCCCCTGGAGGTCCCAGGTCCCATCAAGGTGCCTCTACGAATCATCCTCCCCTGCTCCTCCCCAAGACCGTTTTCCCCGGAGGCCCCTCTGCTGCCTGGTGTCCAGATGCCAGGAGTGTTCGTTGCTAGTCTTTACTGACAAGGTCCCAGCTGAGCTCAGAAGGGCCTGGGATGAGCTGGGCAGGTGATGGAGGAGGGATGTGGGGAGGGCAGGCAGACCAGCATGTAGGGCTGGAGGGACGGTGAGTGGTAGAAGCAGGTGCTTGGAGGGGGAGGAGCAGTTGGGTGCCTGGGAGGCCAGGGACAGATGTCCGGGGAAGGGCATTAGGTCTGGAGTGAAGAGGTGGGGACCTGCATCTGGGTTCAGAGCCAGGATGGATGGCTGGGAGGGTCCCCCTTGGCATCTTCAAATCCTGCACACCCTTTGAGTCTGGGAACATGGCTCCATGTAGCTTTCAGAACACTTGAACAGGTGAGAACTGTCATTGTCCTTTTTCACAGGTATGGAAACTGCAGCACAGAGCTGTGAGGCCACGCTTGGGAGTCTCCCCTGCCTGGACCTGGCACACGGCGGGCAGGGGGCCTCCTGGCCCAGCCTCTCACCTGGTGGTGGGTGGGACAGGGGTCAGCCACTGTGTGGGGGCTTGATCCTCGGGCTCCAGGAGAAATGTGCAGTACAGGTCGAAGATCCGGCTTTCAGCTCGGATCCCACAGAATATCTTCTTCTGGTCGTCCTTCACCTGGGGCAGAGCCTCATGGGACCCTGTCCTGCACCCCGGAACCCTTCCCGCATCGTCCACAGCCACTGGCCTGGCCCCTTCACCTTGGTGCAAAGCCACAGGCCACCTTTCCAGACACCTGCCCAGGACCCACCCGGCACCCGGGAGCCCCGGCCCTCAGCTGGCCCACCTCGTACTGGAAGCCCTTTCCCTTGAGGTTCTCCAGGAACTGAAGGTAGATATTCCTGCGCTCTCTCTTGGTGTGACGGTTGACCACAAGGACGTAATCCCACGGCTCAGAGGCCTCTGTCTGCAGGAAGGAGGTGTGGATGCAGGCCGGGGCTAGACGGCCTGTGCAGGGTGTGGGGCGTGCGACGGACCAGCCCGGGGGGTGGGGTGGGTCCAGGCAGAGACTCACCTTACAAGTGCTGATCTCCATCAGCGGGAAGCTGTCACTTGTGGGCTCCACCAGGATCTGGAAGCTGTCTTCACCCTGTGGCGCGGGGCAGACAGAAGGCTGGGGATCGCTCCTACAGGAGAGCATCCCCTGGGTCAGGTGCCCCACTTCCGAGGGGCTGAACCCAAAGCTGGTGGGGAGGCAGGAAAACAAGTCAGGAATTCAAGGTGGGCTAGCTGTTCAGCGAGGGCCAGGAGGCGCGGACCTGCACCACAAATTAGCAAACGGATTTCACAGAAGACGGGCACAGCCAGGTGAAGACACAGGAACCCCAGAAAGGTCAGGAAATGCAGGTCAGCGAGGCACCTCCTTCTAACCACTCAGGCACGGACACTTTCGTGGTCTGACAGTGCCCGTGGACAGAACCTGTGTGTTGCTGTGGCACACACACTGGAGCATGAATTTGGGGCACAAAGCTGACCATCCTACAGCCTGGCCCGGCCATCCTGGGAGACCCCCACAGGGTGCTCACCGCAGCACAGGTCACATCAAAATTGTGGAAATAACCCACTCCCATTGGTCTGGTGGGTGGGGGATGAAGACACTGCTGTCCCCACACGGTGGCAGATCATGCAACAGGAACACAAAGGGGCCGCTGCCTCACATGGGGCATTGGGGACCAAGGTGACATGGGACTGACTTTAGAAAAAATAAGTCTGATGAGAACCCGCACAGGTAAGTGCTGCCGGCATGTCTGGGACAGACACACACAGATGCTGACAGTGGACAGAACCTTAGAGAGGAAATGGATATTAGCGTGGCCTCCGAGTCTCTCCTTGAGTATCATTAGTTACGTGGTAGAGGAATGAACGCCTCTCACATTCTCCTCCCTCGGGCGGGTGGAGCCTAACCCTCCTTGTTGTGTGTACGCTGCACTGAGTGATGGGTGAAGAAAGTTTGGGAGGGCAAGGAGTCACTTTCCAGAGGAGACTCCTGGCAGACACCCTACCCAGGCAACGAAGGTCACGGAGATGTCACTTAGATGTCAGGATGATGTGACAGTATGTGGTCTCCTCTCTAAAACCTATAGTCCTTCTCAACATGAGAAGACATCAGGGGGACTTTCTCCAGACCTCAGCTGACCCACGAGGCAGATGACCAAGGACAAGGAGGGACACAGGGACCATCCCAGATGGGAGGGGGCCAAGGAGACCTGACGACACATGGCCCATGGGATCCTGCACTGACTGGGACAAGAAAGGACACAGGGAAAGCTGGTGACATCGGAGTCAAGGTGGCTGTACTGGGCTCCTCATTTTGAGCAGTGGCCCAGGTGATGGGGCACGGATTTCAGGGACACGGGATGAGGGGCACAGATAGCCCCCGCTGTCTCTAGAACTCTTGGTAATACTCTAGGTAAGGATTCCTAAATCCTTACCAATGTGCCGAAGCTGCCCAAGCTCTGAGGGCTGAGACAAAGTGACCCAGGGCCCTTACGCTGGGGGAGCCAGGTGGCTGAGGAGTGGGAGCCTAGGGTAGTCAGAGCAGTCACACAGGGGGAGCCCTGGGGCTGAGGTGCAGGGAGAGGACGCTGGCTTTGGAGCCTAGAGCCCAGGGAATGCCCCCAGCCAAGGTCACCTCCCTACTCCAGCCTTGGCCATGACAGTGTTGGCTCCATGGGACTCGATGCCACACACCACATATTCTGTAGCCCCAGCACAGCGCTGAGCATGCTGTGTGTGCATGGGTGAGAGGGACCCCAGCCCAAGTACCAGTTGGCAGATTCCCAGGGTGGCACAGGGACCCCGGAGGGACAGAGACCTGCAGCATCCCAGGAGAAAAGGTGAGTGGAACCCTCGGGGCTGTGTCTATTGGAGTACGCCGTCTCACGCCAACTGCTGGCAGGTTTGGGCACCGCCAACCCCATCATGGCCCCCAAGTCCTACTCCTTCCATGGCCTGTGCCAGACCCCCTACCCAGCCCCGGGAGGTCCCAGCGCCTCTCCTGGCTCACAGCACTCACACCCCATCCCAGGCACCCATCCTCACCATCCTGCCCACTGCTAGGACTTTGCCCCTGTTGGTCCCTCCACCTGCTATCCTGTCCCGTCTCCAGCCACATTCCTGCCAAGTTCAAGCCCGCCTCCTCCAGAAAGCCCGACTGGACTGCCCCAGCCAGTCTGTCCTAGAGGGCTGCCAGGTAAAGTACAGGCCGCCCAGTGACATTTACATTTCATATAAACAACAGATACCTTTTAGTACAAGTATGTCCCACTTACTGTTATCATGGAACACATTTGTCCTAAAAGAAATTATCTACGTGCAACTCAGTTTAACAGGTATCTGTTTTTTATTTTGTTTGGCTAAAGCTGCAACCCTACTCCAACCTCCCCTCCCCACGTGCTGGCTGCAGGATGGGCCTGGGTCTGCTCCCCTCTCTCTCTGTCATAGGAGCCAGGAATGGCATCAAGTCCAAGGACAGAACCACAGGCACCAGGGCGTCAGGCGCCACAGGCACACGGAGACAGTCTGTGCTCTACAGCGCAGTGCAGCTCCCACCTGGGCTCCGGGATTCTCACCCCATCGGTCAGCGGGGCTCACCCTGGCCCTCTGCTCTCCACTTTCCTAAAGTGGCTGTTCTCCTCCTGCCCCATCTCCCTTCCCCCCACAGCACTCACCGCCTCCAGCTCGACTCCAGGCACTCGGTGCTGTCCTACTGACAGCCCACAGACACCTACACTCAGGTGTGGCTTGGAGTACCTGAAACTTCTCCCCCGTCTTGGGCCAGAGGAGAAACCTGCCTTTCACAGACAGATTTACAGAAAGGGGCAGGACTGAAGCACCTGTCTCAGGGAACAGAGTAAAGTCTCAGCTAGACAGGATGGGGGACATTAGTGTCCCCAACATCCGGTTCACGGATGGGGGGTACACACTCTCAGCACCAGGCTCTAGGGTCCCTATTGTTCTCCCTTGGTCCTCCCAGCCCCACCATCCAGGCTCACCCACCAGCTCTGGACAAGGAAGACCCTCCACCCCATGGCTGGGAAGTCCTGCTTTTTGCCCATCCCTTCCAGTTCGGTCTACAGGTCCCTATTGGGATCACCACCCAGCTTTTCACCAGGCCTGGTCTGCCAGGCCACCTGGAACACACAAGTGTGACATCACTCCAGCTGCACATGGATATGTGGGGGCCTCTCCCCACTATCCCTGAGGGCTCACATCACACCCCTGGGCACTCCTGACTGCTCCAAAAGCAGGGTGCAGTGTCATCATCCACGGAGGGGACATTCCTGCCTCCACCAAAGTGTCACCACTACCTCTGACCACCGACCCTGAGCAAGTCCCCACCTGGCTCTGCCTGCTCAGCTTCTGAAGCAGGGCATCTGCCCCTCCCTCCCTCCCTGCCCGCTGTGACCCTCCATCCCTTCAGCTGTCTGTCTGCCATCTGTCGATTCATCCTTTCGTATGTCCATCCGTCCATCCTTCCCCAGACACTCACTGCTGCAGCAGCCCGAACAGTGTGCAGCCCTGGTGGGCAGTGTGTGGTGTGAGTGGACACAGAGGCCTGGAGGGACAGGCACCTACTGGGCAGGGCAGGTAGCCTGGTGCTTGGCCTTGTGGGGCACGAGGGTGGCAGGAGGCGAAACGTAGGAGCAGCCTTCCCAGGAGACAGAAATGTATGTGGATAGGCCCTGAGGGGCAGTGTGCAATAGGTATCCAGGGACTCAGTGCTCAGTACTCCCAGAGACTCAGAACTCAACATCTTTAAGGCCTTGGTAGTTACTCCTCCCAGCTACTCAGTCCTCAGCACTTCAGCTTTGCATAAGCACAGAGCAAGAAGGGAGCTGCCAGGATGTGAGGCGGGGCACAGAGGACTGCTCAGGTGGCGGGAAGCTTGGATTTCAGTGGGGGCCAACGGGGAGCCCTGGGACTGATGTGAGCTAGGGCAGGGCGCACAGGTCTGGCTGTCAGCACCTGCACCTGTCCTTCAAAGGGTTGATTCTCTCACCTCAGCTGCCAGGCAATGCCTCCCCACCCACCCTGAACCAGCTCTCAGCCTCTCCTCCACCCCAGCACAGGCCATCAGGGGAGCCTGGGGTCAGCCGAGGGGTGTCAGGACGCCAGAGCTGGCTCTGGAAGGGCTGAGGAGGCCCTGGGCAGAGGTGGAGCAGGAGGCTGCTGCCTGGCCCACACCTGAAAGGGCCCTGGGCGGCCTGTGGGAGGCTGGTTTCGCTCTCCACCTGGCATGTGTCTCCTCCCAGCCCCGTGACCTCTTCCCCCACAGAGAGGACAAAAGATGTCTTCCCAGATGTTATCCAGCCCACCTTTCCAGGGCCCCCCACAGCCTCTGCTCTGTCCCCCCCCCAATCAGAATCCAGCAGCCCACAGCTGCCCCCATCTCTACCGGGGGTAGAAGCCCCGGGAGCACAGGGCCCAGCTGGCCTCCTGGGGCTCCCCAATCCAAGGTGGGCCCACGCTGGAGGCCATGTCCCCCTCCCCTCAGATGCCAGCTGCTGATTAAAGCTGCACAGTCTGGGGGTCCAAGCCCCCCATGTCCTGGCTCAGGGACGGGGCTAGACATGTCCTTCCCATGCCGGCCCCACACACTCACTGGGGTGGCCAGGCTCCCTGAGGACTTCTACCCTCGGTGGGTCCCCAGGATGAAGCCTAAGGCCACCGCCCCCCACACCCTCAGTGCTCTGCCGGCACTGCCTGCCTCCCCTCAACCTGGGCTCCAGGAACCCCACGGGCACTTCTCGGGCGGGGCGGGCTGGAGGGGCTGCAGGTGTGGATCCGGCGCCGCGGGGGTCACCTGCATCCTGCCGCCCCTCTGCGTCCCGGGGTCCCACGAGCAGAGGCGGGCGGGCGGTCGCGGCGCTGGCGGTACCGGAGTGGGGCTGCGGCGGCGGGGCGGGTCCAACTAACTTCCGCGTGGGACTCACCTTCCTTCTCCTTCCCTCCCTCCCGCCGCCGTCTCCGGCTCCGTCGGTCCCTCCGCCACCCGGCAGTGGGGGCGGAGTCAACATGCCGCGCGCAGCAAGGAGGCCACGCCCCTCCGCTGGTCCCCAGGGGCCTCGGACGCCTTCCCGGGGACCCCGCCCCCACCTGAGGCCTTCGCCCTCACCTGCAGAGGGAAGTTCCTGTAAGACGGGCTTAGAGTGACAAACCCTCCCAGGGGGAAGCAAGAGTCACGTGATGCACTCCATGACGCGCCTCAGCTTCGCTCTTCCTGACCCCAGGACACACCTTCCAGGTTCCTTCCAGCATCCAACCCTCCCTCGACCCCCCAAAGTCCAGAGTTGATTCCCTCAGAGGAAAAACTGGGGCACGAGGGTTAAGGATGAGACAGGTGGGTGGCAAAAAAACAAAAACAACAAACTGTCTTCTTCCTGCCCAGCTGTGCTTTGTGGATGCAAGTGGTGGAGGGGGAGCTCTTGGGGCCCTGAGGACTAGGTGGCCCTTCTGGGCTGCACGGATCCCCTGGGTGCAGGGGATGTCTCAGCCACATCCTGTGCTCCCAGGGCAGCAGCTGGGAAGCCACCCTAGGGTGCTGTCCCGTGAGAGATAGCCAACTGTCCCCACCCGGAGGTGTGTACCCAGGCTCGGAAAGCTGCTGTGAAGCTGAGGACACAGGACAGGAATCAGCCGGGCAAGACACCCAGAGACACTGAACGGCATGGGGCAGCTGGGGGCCCAGAGAGCACCCACAGTATCATGGGGGTACCCATGGTGTCATGGGGGCAGGGAGCACCCACAGCATCATGGGGGTACCCATGATGTAATGGGGTACAGGGAGCACCCACAGTATCACAGGGGATACCCATGGTGTCATGGGGGCAGGGAGCACCCACAGTGTAATGGGGGTACCCATGATGTAATGGGGTACAGGGAGCACCCACAGTATCATGGGGGATACCCATGGTGTCATGGGGGCAGGGAGCACCCATGGTGTTGGGGCGTAGACCCAGGTTTGACATGTTTGTACTGGATTCCTTCAGGGATAAAATGGTTCCACCCACATTTCTGCTTGGGGACCCCATGGCAGATTGCGACAGCAGCAGGGGCCAGGATGAACACTGGGGCAGAGGGCCTGTGCGCCTCTGATGGAGCAGACTCAGCGCATGGTGTGATGGCAGACCCCATGTGGTATGGCTGAGACAGGCTTGTGTACTTCTCTCTCCCATGAGTGAAGTCTGGATGGAGTGGCCAGTCTAGGACCAGTGACTAATTTGTTGCTTTACCCCTTTAAACACCTGGTCCCAGCACCCGGTGCGCAATGGCTGCTCAAGCTCCAGGCATCGCTTGGATGCCCGTAGGAGGAGGAAGGGATGAAGGAAGCGTGCTCCATCCCTCACATGGCCAGTCACATGGCCACACCATACTGCAAGGAAGCCTGAGGAGCGTGATCACTTGTCGCGCAGGGTGTCAGGCGGGGTCTCAGGTCCCGCTCCCCACATAAGAACGCAGGACATGGTGAGGCCAAAAAGGAACACCCACGGAGACATAGATAGGGGAGTCATACCACTATATTCTCACTGGCGGCATTTGCCTCGCTGCAATCCGCGCTTGCCAGCCCCCATTTTCTTCTTGCTAGGCCCCATTTCTTTCTGCTAGTGCAGCCACAGCAGTTATATTAGTGGCCAATGGCTCGCTGGTTACAGCTGACAGCCAACCAGCCACAGCTGATGGCCATCCAATCACAGTTGGTGACCATTTACTACCTGAGCCAGCACCTTTCTATGTGAGTCCGAGAGCCTGGAAACTGCTTTCTGGGGCTCTGTCCCCACATCACTTTTCCTAAGGAGGGAGAAGGGCTCTGGGGGCACCCAGCAGTCTGCCACAGGCCCGAGGGCCTCAAATGCCACGTTTGAGTTCAGGAAACAGTCAGCGAGGGATGTGAGCATCATTCCACGTTACACACCAGCCCTTGGACTTTCTGCCTCCCCCCAGTTTCCAGCTGAACCTGCTCAGGAAATTCTGCATGTAATGCAGGGTCTCGGCTCCTGCTCTTCGCACAAGAACACAGGATATGGTGAGGCCAAAAAGGAACACCCAGAGAATCATAGATAGGGGAGTCACACCATTATACTCTCGCTGGTGGCTGGGTTGGAGATACAGGAAGCAGGAGCCACATGATCCGCAATCTGTTGTCCGCTTCTCTTCTAACCAACCAACCCCCTACCCTAGCCAGGGCAGTTATATTAGTGGCTAATGGCTAATAGGTAACAGCTGATGGCCACCCAGCCACAGCGGATGGCCATCTGATAACTGAGCCAGCACCTTTCCACATGAGGCCGAGAGCCTGGAAACTGCTCTCTGGGACTCTGTCCCCACACTGCGTCTACATTTTCATTCTTCTAGAACAATCCACCAGCAGCCTGACGCAGGAAGCAAGGATCTATACAGCTGCCCACCCTTTCAATGTCTTTACTCAGCATTCCCAATCTTATGGCCACAGAAACACTGCTTTTTGTCTTGTCCACCTCCCGGAGCCTGAGGGAACCTAAGTTCCAGCAGGGCACCTGTGGCCCCTTGGAGCCAGGGCAGCCTCTTCAGCCTGGGAGGAGGGGGAGGCATAGGCCTGGTCCCTCAAGGGGAATTGCTCCCCTGGAGAAGGATGGAAATAAGGGCCGATGTCATTTAGTCCTATCTGGAGATAAAACTGGACAGCTCTTTCAGAAAGCCATTCAGCCACAGGAATCAAAAGCCTTAAAATTGCTTACACTTTGGGCCATTAACTTTTTGTAAACTGCCCTAAGGAAAAAATCCAAAATAATGAAAAAATATATGAATATGTCCTTTGAGGCAAAAGTTGTGGACCACCTAGATTATCAACAAAAGGCAAATGTCTGAGCAAACGTGGTCTAGTCACGTGCCGAGGAAGCAACCACTAAAAATTATGCTTTCAAAGATTTTCTGAGAACATAGCAAGTGTTTATTTCATATGAAGTGAAAAAGCATAGATTACAAACAGGTGCACATTTTTCATCTCAACTAAGTTAATGCATTAAAATACTGGAAGAGTAGATTTAATGCTGGACATTTGCTTCATGATGCGAACTGTGGATGGTGGAATTATGCTTTTCTCCCTTTAGTTGGCTTTTTTCAAATTTTCTACAGCAAACATACACCACTTTCATAAACCTTATTATTAAGGTTACTTATAATCATATGCAAAAATCTATTATTATGAACGTGGTTTCCCCGCATCAGCCTTACCTTTGCGTTGGTCGCCAACGCATCTTGTGAAGAAGCCATAGAGCTGGGCCAGCCCCTCACAGGCAGTGTGGCCTTGGCCACCCCAGCTGTTGGCAGAGAACTTCGGCCGAGGCCCACGTGGGCCTCCTGCTCTTTCCTGTGGACCCTGGACCCTGTTGCCCTGCCCTTCCTCCACTCACTCCAGAGCCATGCGGACCTGGTACCTGCTGCGCCAGGTCTGAGGACCTGCTGCAGCAGGAGGCAGGCCCATTCGGCTTCTCCAGTGTACATTAGGCCGGTTCCACTGGGGGGCTGTGGCCGACCCAAAGAGGAGTTAGGATCACAAAGCCACCAGGAATGCCCAACTCCGATGCTCTGGATGTGTCACCGAGGACTCTTCTCAGAGGCAACGGGGCCTCATGAGTTCCCTGCTGCTCCCTCCAACATGTCTGAGCCTAAAATTCTCATAGTTCCTGTCCTCTGTCGTAGGGAGCAGACAGCCCACCGGGCTGAATCAACGGCCCACAGACAGCCCAGCTGTACCCAATTCCTCCATCAACCCTGAGGAAACTCCCAGGTGGAAGGTGTGCATGTGGTGGGTGGAGTTGTCTGTAATCCACTCACCTTTACAGACTTACCACACCAGTGGAAATATCAGTGGCTGTTCCCTTACAATTTCTCAGCTTTCTCTCATTTCCCTGCAAGGATATTTGTTGAAGGCATTTCCGCCAACATTTTCACTGTTTGCCACCATGAATACATCCTGCAGGCCTAAGGGAACCTTGGGATCTGAGGCCAGGCCACGCCCAGGTGAGCTTTGACCGCGGTGTGGTCGCGGGGCACCAGCTAACTTTGAGGAAGGCCAGACTTGGACACTTTTAAAGCCCTTGCCTCGCTCTGGCACCTTGGGGCTTCTGGGGGTCAGCTCCGTGGCTGAGGAAGGTCAGGGCCTCTGCACCCTTCCCCTGGGTGAGGGACCTCCCAGTCCTGCGGAGTGGGAATCCTCGCAAGTCACCCGCACTACGATGGACCATGTCCTCAAAGCACTCTGCTAACTCCTGTCACCAGCCACCCACAAACCACCGCCTTCCCAGGCGCCCACGCCACTTCCCTGCAGCTGGTCTCCAAATCCTGCAGTGGACCTTACCCCGCCCCGCGTGTCCGAGGGGGAGGGGTAAGCAGGGCTGCAGCTACCAGGATAAAGGATAGTCAGGACAGGGACTGAGCAGGGATGAGACCCAGTATCGGGTCCCAGGTGCAAAGCTGCTGGTGGAGGGCTCTCTGTGCAGTGTGGGGGAGGGCGTTACGGGATTCAGGGGAGAGGCTCCTGGCTCTGGGGGAAGAAGGAGCTGGGAGGAGGGGGGCATGTGTGTGGGGGTGGCCGACATTCCTGTGCCTCAGGTTCTTGGTGTCTAAACCAGAGATAAAAATAGAACCTAAGGGGATGTGAAGATCATAATAGTTAACTTTCCTAAAGCGTTGGGAACTCTCCTTAGCACAGGGCCAGAGCTCCCCCCCCACCATTGCTAACACGTGGTCCTCTGGATCCCGGCCTCTGCTCCATGCCGGCCCTGCCCCACCGGGGCCCCCCAGATGTCGCTCGGCACCAAGGCCTCAGGTGCGCGGAGACCCCGGGGGAGGGGGGCGCGTTGGTCTCCCTGCCTGACCTCTGCTCCCTGGAGAGGCCACGGTGGCCCCGCTGTGCCTCCGGAGGAGGGCTCTGGGCACAGTTTGGGAGAAAGACCCATACCCAGGAATCAATCCTAGCAGCGCCAAGACGGTGCCCCGAACGTGAGTGTCACCAGTTGAGGTGGGAGAAGAGGGGCCCTCAAGGATGGCTCCAGGCCGGGAGAGCAGAAAGACGCCTTGGGCCAGTGCTCTGGGCACTTCTTGCTCATGGGTCCAGCATCACTTCCCAGGACAATGCTGGTCCCAGTGTGTGTGTGGGGGGCGGCTGGATGGCTCAGTTGGTTAGAGCGGAGCTCTCAACAATAAGGTTGCCGGTTCAATTCCCGCGTGGAATGGTGGGCTGCAACTAAGATGGAAAACGGTGGTGGGTGCAAAATGTCAGTCTGTGCAAGGCCAGTGCCCTGGGGACTCCATGTCCTGGTTACCCCAGTGTAGTTGAGTAATGTTGATCTCATGGCTCCCTGGGCCCTTCATGATGGAGGCCAAAGTGCAGGCCTGGCCACCCTCACCTCCAGTCACTTGCACCTGCATTGGAGGATGGCCACAGAGAAGCTGGCTGCCCAGGCCACCTTGGCGACCCTAGGTGGATGGGGCTGGAGCTCGGGACAGGGGGTGGGCCCAAGGACCTGTGAAGGGCAGCAGCAAGCTGGGAGAAGCCCCACAGCACATCAGCACATCTCCTAGAGTCAGCGTTTCCTGGTAGCCTGTTGGTCCCCAGCATACTGGGAGGCTCCACAAAGTGGTCAGTGGCTGAGACTCAGGGTCACATCACAGTCAGACCCCATGATTGATAGGCTGGGCTGGGTGGGAGACATATCCTGTGGCAAACATATGCTTTTACACATATATTTTAAAAGCTTTTTTTTTTTAAAAAAAAAAGATTTGGGGAAGGGGAACAGGACTTTATTGGGGAACAGTGTGTACTTCCAGGACTTTTTCCAAGTCAAGTTGTTGGCCTTTCAATTTTAGTTGTGGAGGGCGCAGCTCAGCTCCAGGTCCAGTTGCCTGTTGTTAGTTGCAGGGGGCACAGCCCACCATCCCTTGTGGGAGTAGAACCCGCAACCTTGTGGTTGAGAGCCCACTGGCCCATGTGGGAATTGAACCAGTAGCTTTTGGCATTAGGAGTGTGGAGCTGCAACCACCTGAGCCACCAGGCTGGCCCTTAACAGCTTTATTGATGTGTAATTCACACACCATACAATTTACCCATTTAGAGTGGCAGCATTCACAGACATGTGCTACCAGCAGCACAATTTAAGAACATTTTCATCGCCCTGAAAAGAAACCCAGGACCCTTTAGCAGTCACTCCCCACCCCCCTTCCCCAAGCCCTGGTGACTACTAATCTATTTTCTGTCTCCATGGATTTGCCTCTTCTAGACATTTCATATAAATGGATCATATAATATGTGGTCTTTTGTGACTGGCTTCTTCCACTTAGCATGTCTTCAAGGTTCATCCATGTAGTAGCATGTGTCACAACTTCATTCCTTTTTATGGCCAAATAATTTCCCACACATTTTGTGTATATCCATTCATCGGTTGATGGACATTAGCTCCCTTCTCCCTTTTGGCTATTAGGAATGCTGCTGCTGTGAAAATGAATGAAAGCACCCTCATTTAAAGTGAGTGAGGAAGCCTGACAGGGGAGCCCTCCACACTGCCCCTCCAGGTCAACTACACACCCCACAGGACAACAGTCAGTTACAGACCCAGCAGGAACGGACACCTTGCATTCCCTGCAAGACGTGCCTCTACCGCCCCAGCAGGAGGAAGGAAGGTTTTTCTCCTCGCCGGCGACAAGCCAGTGGTAACTGCAGCGACTCAGCCGACGTCGCCATCAGCACCCTGAACTCTCACTTGCCTCAATGGACTTTGATTCAAAGCCCCCCCACTTCCTCTTGCTCTGTAAAGTAAGGTTCCTCTCCTTTGTTTGCTGGACTTACCAATAGTTTTTCTGCATGCTTGCAATTCTCAGCTATTCCTGAATAAACCCGCTTTGCTGGTAAAAAGAACAGGCTGTTTGAACACTTGTGTACAAGTTTTGTATGCACATGTGTTTTCTTTTCTCTTGGGTAGATAGCTAGAAGGGGAGTTGCTGGTCACACGGTACCTCTGTGTAACTGTTTGGGGAGCTGCCAGACTGTTTTTTCAAAGTGACTCAGGGATGCATGTTTTTGCCGGGCCGGTCTACATTAACCAATGGAGTCGCCCCAATTCGGCATGTTCACTCCATTCTGTCCACCCAATTTCAGGAGATTCCGCCAAGGAACTGCCACCGGCCACCCTATAGGCTAGACTCGGGAGCTCCTGGTGGCATCTGGTCCATCGCTGGTGGGATAAAGGGTCGGGAAGCGCCCCAAAGGAGGACCGGCCGACTCCACGGGGAAGGCGCTCCAGAAAAGCGCTGGCGAAGCTGGGGTGGGGGGGCAGGCTGGGGGCCAGGCTCCGGTCAGGCCGCCTGGGGAGGAGGGTCTACGGTAGCCCCAGTGTCTGGCGGTTGTGGAGAGGCGCTACTCCACCCCGCCAGTCGGCTCCTGTTACCTAGCAACCAGGAGGCATCCTTCCCAGCAAGCACTGCATCTGACCCCTGAGGTCGGAGACTACGAGGCCCAGCATGCCCCGCGGCCCAGGCGCGCGGACTACAAGTCCCACAACGCACCGCCCACCCTTTCCTCACCGCCCCCTTCCCCTACTCTCCTGAGACCCCGCCGGCAGTCGCCGCGACCCCTTCCCGGCGCTCCCAGTGCCGTGCGCGGCACGTTCGCGGTGACCCGGTGTGCGTGAGGTCAAGGCGCGGGGCGGAGCGGCACAGGGCCCAGGCGCCATGCGGAGGGGCGAGCGCAGGGCCGCCGGGGGGCCGCGGCCGGGGTCCCCTGTGCCTGTAGGCAAGGCGTCGCTGGAGGAGCCGCCGGACGGCGCGCCGTCGGGCCGCCGCAGCACCGAGTCCGAGGTCTACGACGACGGCACCAACACCTTCTTCTGGTGAGGGGCGGCGGGCGGCGGCGGGCGGCCGGGGTCGCGGGGGCGTGGCCGGCGGGGGCGGGCGCGGGGCGGGCGGGGGGCTCCGGGGGGCGGCGGGCGGCGGCGGGCGGCCGGGGTCGCGGGGGCGTGGCCGGCGGGGGCGCGGCGCGGGGCGGGCGGGGGGCTCCGGGGGGCGGCGGGCGGGCGAGGCGAGAAGGGCTCCGGGCGCCGGGCGGGCGCGGGGCTCCGCGGGGGGCTCCGGGGGGCGGCGGGCGGGCGGCGGGCGAGGCGAGAAGGGCTCCGGGCGGCGCCCCCGGCCTCCCCGCTCCTCGGCCTCCCGCGGGAGGGCGGGGCTCGGAAGCCGCTTCCGACGGGCGTTTCCCGACGGCCCTGGTCGGCGCTCGCCCTGCGCTCCGTGCCGCCCGCCGGAGCCTCGCGGCGCCCGTGCCGCCCGCGGTCGCGGGGCCGCCAGCACGGAGCGCGCCCGGGCCCGGAGCGCGGCGCTGCTGCTCGCGCGGAGCTTCTCCCTCGGTGTCTGCGTCTGCGTCCCGTGGTCCCCGTGCGGCCGCGCCTCGAGGCGGCTGTCCCCGCTGCGGGACGCGTCGGGAGGAGGACAGGCGCCCCGCAGCTCTGCCGCGCTCCGCGCCGCGTTTGGCCCTTCGCAGGGCCGAGGCTCCGGGAAGGCCGCCCTGGGCTGGCGGAGCCCCCGGGGGCCCTGTGCCCCGCGGCCCCGTGACCTTGGCCCGGCCGTCCACCTCCCGGGGCTTCTCTTTGCTCGTTGGTCGGAGGGAGAGCCGGTGGCCGGGAGCACGCTCTGTGGTGGGAGGCGCTTGGCCTTCCACGCGGGGGCCCGGTGCCTGTCCGGCCGAGTGGCGCACAGTGCTGAGTCCCGTGCTGGCCACTAGGCCTGGAGATCAGAGAAGGAAGGTCACCTGCGTCCCAGCAAGAGGAGCGCCGCGCGGGGACGCGGGGACGCGGGGACGCAGCCCTCCGAGAGCGAGCTGCGGGCTGGCCAGATGTGATCAGGGAGTGGGAGAGCCTGGTGGCAGTCGTCGCCCTTGCTGGGGCGGGTGCCTTCGCGTGCGGGGACACCTCATGCTCGGTGTGTCTGGGGCCCAGCGCCGTCCTGCTTTGTGTTAGACTCAGGACACATTCGTGGCGCTGCTGGGGGGCAGCCCAGCATCTGGGCCAAGCCTGCGTCTTCCCTGTGGGTGCCACCAGCCCTGCTTTGGGGAGATAATGCTGGGAGAGAGGGATGGGGTGCCGTGGCAACAGGGCTGTGGCCCGAGACCGAGTGACCCCAGCGGTGTGGGATCCTGCTGGACGTGGCCGCGTGTGGGTGGGGCCTCTCCAGCCGTCCTGCTCAGGGGTCACGTGCCTTCAGATTGCAGGATGGGGGGCACTGTCCTCTCAAGCCCAGGTGGTGACCCCTGGAGACTCAGGCCCTGGAGCGCGGTGGCTGGACTTGCTTTCCTTGTTTCAAATTCACTCAACACACTTTTGGGGCCCCTACTGGGTGCCAGGTGCTGTTCTAGGGGATACAACCAAGAGCTAGGCAGAGGGCTCAGTCCCCTGGCTGAGGGGTGCCAGTGTCACAGTGCTGCTGGAAGCCTGGAGCGTACCCCTCGCCCTGTGCCGTGAGAGGCCAGTGTCCGTGTCTTTAGAAGCACAGAGCAGCGGCCCTGGACAGAGTCCCTGTCCATTGGGATGCTGGGCACTTGGGAGTGGGACCCACAGGCGCCAGCTGTACCTGAGCTTCCCTGGGTGGGGGGTTGACGGGGACCAGGAAGGCTTTCCAGGAGGGGGTGCCACAGGCTCGGCTGGATTTAGGGACCTGCTTGGTGGGTCTCCCACGGGCTGGTGACAGGGCCTGTGCAGGTTCTTGCTGCATCGCAGGCCTCTCCCCTCACCTGTGCAGGTGACCAGACGCCTGCCTGGCAGAACTACTTTTACCTGCAGACTTAGCCACTTCTTTCTTTGCAGTCTTTTCTCGCTGACTTGCTACAACTTTAAAAGCTCTTATTTTGTGTTTTAGAGGATTGTAATAACGAATGTTACAGCAAATAATAAAGACTAAAAGTGTATATTTGTGGAAATGACTCTGTGTTCCAAAATGACTCACAGGAACTTTTGCATGATTCAAAACCTTGCTTTTAAGGTTTTCCTTTTCAAAGAAGGTTGGGCTCCTTTGGGGGCCGGTGATTGTGGTGTGGCGCCTACTGTGTCTGAAAAATTGTGTGGGAGATGCTTTGAGACCTGATGCCCTGGAGAGGGGGCGCTGACGTGCCTGTGGCCTGTAGATGGAAGGTGGGCAGGTCACCCGGGTCAGGGACCAGGTGGGCGGTTGGTTGAATGTTCTGGGAACGCTTGTGTGCTTGGTCTTACGACACTGACCGTCAGGGAGCACTCCTAGTGACTCATGGGGCGCTGCTGTCAGCATTCATTCGTCTTACAGCAGCCGTGAGAGTATGGGGGGGTGTTCTAGATGCCCCAGGTCCTGGAAGATGCCGAATCAGTCGTCGTGGGCTAGGGGTTTGCCAGCTTTGCCCACATCTGGGAAGCATTGCTCGCCAGCTGATGCCTTCTTTGGTCATGCGGGTCAGCGGGCTGGGAAGGTCAGTGTGTCGGCCCGGCGCCCCTGCACTCGCGGGACAGGCCCTAGGCCCTCTGGCCCTGTGCATGCGGTCTCCCGGCCACGCCTCCATGTTTTCTCTGACAGGTTTGGCCTGCCCACTTGGCATTGGGAGTATGACCATCTCTAGGAGGGACTGTCAACGGGTATTTTCCACTCGTGGCAGGGAGCCAGCTGTCCTCACACCCTCGCCCTTGCTGAGTGACTGAAGTCATAGGGTTCATGGCCGCTCTTTTCCTGTGCCCGGATCACAGGACCCACACCTTCCCCAGAGTTATTCATTAGCCATAAACCAAAGGGTGTGCTTGTCTTCCTGGCCCCAGGCGGGTGGAGCCACTGCCAATTCTGGCGTCCGGGAGGGACGCGCAGGTCTGCCTGTGCAGTGTCCCACACTGCCCTAAGCGTCCCTCTGTTACTGCCACACGTGTAGAAGTGGGGTTGTGTGCCAAACAAGGGAACCTTTTGTTTTCACCAAACTTACAAGGTGCTGTTTTTCTTTTCTGCACCAGACTTGCAAGTTAACGCTTCTACTCATTTTGAAGATGGGGGAACACAGTCTGAGAGACGGATAAAGTCGCTCAAGGTCACAAATCCAATGAGTGGCAAAGCTGATACTGGACCCGTGGTTGTTCCGCTGTGCCATGCCTCCTCTCCAAACAGAAAACTTAAACTTGACAGTGAAACATGGACAGAGAGCACTGGGCACGGCCAGGGCCAGGGCCTGGGAGTGACAGTGGCTGGGTGCCCCCTCCTCTGGGACTCTCACCACCAGCTGTGTGTTAAAGTGCTTCAAGGGGCCGTTTTGTCTTAATGACAGCAGTATGTCTACACGTGCATTTATTTCTTCCGGTGTGAGATCAGGCTGACTGTTTTCTCCTCGCCCAAGTGCTGTAACAGTGAATACATCGGAAGGTGCTCAGAGAACTAGGAATGAGGTGCCTTCTGAACATCTCTATGGGGCAGCCCAGAAAATGTGTGGAGCGATTTAAAAATTCTTTATTAGGAAAGCAAGTTTATTTATTTACCTTTTGACCCCCCTCACCCATTTCTCCCACCCCTTACCCCTGCCACCCCGCCTCTGGCAACCCCCAACCTGTTCTCAGTGTATGAGTTTGTTTATTGCTTGTTTTTAGGTTCCTCAGAGGTGAGATCATACAGGTACTTGTCTCACTGTCAGGCTTATTTCACTCCGCATGATGCTCTCAGGGTCCATCGACGTTGTGGAAAATGGCAGGATTCCATCTTTGTTATGGCTGAGTAATACTCCGTTGTAGGTCTGTACCATGTCTTGGCCGCTGTGAATATGCCACAGGGAACAGAACATGGGGGTGCAGATGTATGAGTATTTTCAAGTTAGGGTTTCTGTTTGTTTGTTTTTCAGATAAATACTCAGAAGTGGAATTTCTGGGTCACAAGGTGGTTCTGTCTTTATTTATTTATTTATTGGGGTGACAATTGTTAATGAAATTACATAGATTTCAGGTGTACAATTCTGTATTACATCATCTATAAATCCCATTGTGTGTTCACCACCCAGAGTCAGTTCTCCTTCCATCACCATATATTTGATCCCCCTTACCCTCATCTCCCTCCCCCCACCCCCCCTTACCCTCTGGTAACCACTAAACTGTTGTCTGTGTCTATGAGTTTTTGTTTCTCATTTGTTGGTCTTGTTCTTTTGTTGCGTTTGGTTTATATACCACATATCAGTGAAATCATAGGGTTCTCTGCTTTTTCTGTCATCTATCGAAGGACATTTTGGTTGTTTCCATGTCTTGGCCACCGTAAACAAAGCTGCAATGAACATTGGGGTACACGTGTCTTTATGTATAAATGATTTCAAATTTTTTGGGTAGATACCCAGGAGAGGGATTGCTGGGTCATATGGTAATTCTATCCGTAATTTTTTGAGGAACCGCCACACTGCCTTCCATAGCGGCTGCACCAGTCTGCATTCAAGGTGGTTCTGTCTTTAATTTCTGTTTTCTTTCTTTCGTTTTAAACACTTTCTTTTTTCTTTCCCCTTTCTTCCTCCCCGTCCCCCCGCCCCCCCAATTCAAGCCGTTGTTTCTCAGTCTAGTTGTGTAGGATGCAGCTCCCTGGCCCATGCTGGGATTATGAGCCTTGTGCTCCCCCGGCTGAGGCGGTCGGTCACCGGTCGTCTGTTGGCCGCTCACAGCAGCCCGTGGCAGCCCGCGGCAGTTCATGCCCACCACCTGCTGCCCATGGCAGCCCAGCTCCAGGGAGAGCTGTTGTTCCCAATCTCAGCTGTAGAGGGCGCAGCTCACTGGCCCGTGTGGGAATTGAACTGGCGACCTCGGCGTTAGGAGCAGGTGCTCCAACCACCTGAGCCACCTGGCCGGCCCCTGCCTTTAATTTCTTGAGGAAGTTCCATACTGTTTTCCATAACGGCTGCACCAACTTGCAGTCCCACCAGCAGTGGGTGCGAGGGTCCCCTTTCCTCCACGGCCTCGCCAGCTCTTGTCATCTGTTGTCTTGATGACAGTGCCAGGTGGGGTCTTAGTGTGGTTTGGGTTTGCATGTCCGTGATGCTCACTGATGCTGAGCAGCGTGTACGTGTTGGCCGTCTCTTCTCTGGAAAAACGTCTGTTCAGATCTGCCCATGTTTTAATCTGATTGTGAGGTTTTTTTTGCTGTTGAGTTGTATAGGTTCTCTGTAGCTTTTGGATGTTAGCCACTTATCAGATGTGTGATTTGCAAATATTTTCTCCTACTCAGTAGGCTGCCTTTTCCTTTTGTTGAGGACTTCCTTTGTGCAGGGGAGGAGGCCTTTTGAAAGATGGATTTCATCCTAATTTAATAATAGAGATCTTACTCTCCAGTAGCACCTGATTCTAGCAGCCTGAAGCCTGTCTCGCTTCGAAACTGTGCTCCCCAGGCCCTCCCTGTGGGTCCTTTACCTTCTGCCCTTTCCGGCCCCCACAGGACAGATGGGGCCCTTCTTACTCCTTCTGCTACCCCAGGGCCAGCGGGGGGCAGCTTGTGTGACGTGTGAACATGGATCTCAGGGGCAAAAGGTGGTCGTTACTCTACAGACAGTCCTGTGTTTTGGGAGCATGGAAAGATACAGGACCAGAGCTGCCCTGGGCTCCTCAGGGAGCGTGTCTTACCTGGGCCACCTAAAGAAACTAAGGAGGGTCACTGTGTTGTGGAAAGGAATGTTAAAGAAACCAGGGGGTGGAGCCGTTTCTTAGGACGTGGGGCAGAAAGCTTTCCTACGTCCCCTCAGCGTGTGTGCTGCGTGTGTGTTTCCCAGACCAGTGTGGGGCGGGAGGGGCCTGAGGGAGCGTGTGCAGTGGCTGGTGGCCCTGAAGTGGTGTGGACGGGTGGGTCCTGGGCCCGTCTGTCTCCTGGCTTCCCTGGGACCAGCTGGACCACATCGTATTCTCGCAGACACTCGTCGGTGTGAGAACCCTCCAGGCCGGCACTGGGTCCCGGGACAGTCCTGTTTCCCTGGTGGACACCTCCGTCCAGGTGCTCCTGTGCCCCAGCCCACTGTCGGTCAGCATGTTGGGGCTGGAGCCCTGTGACCCATCCTGCCTGGTCGGAGGAGGCCGCACAAAGCCCCGGGCCTGCGCTTGCTCGTGGGGTACTTCGGAAATCTGCACCCTCGGAGACGCTGCCCGCTGTGTCTCAGGGCTGCTGGCGATGGAAGTTGGGCCCAGTGGCTCCCACTCCTTTCTTGGGTCTCTGGGAGGGCCTCCTCGAAGGCCTGTGGGACCGGTAGTGCTCTGGGCCTGCCTCCCAGCTTCCCGGGGCCCTGCCCTCCCAGCACACTTTCCTGGGCCCAGCCCTTGCACCCAGTGGTTGTTTCCTAACTTTTTGGAGTCTTTATTTTGAGGTCACTATACACTGATAGTGACTCCAGAGGGCATACAATTCCGTGAGCTTTGGCACGTGGGTCCCTGTAACTGCGTCTCCTGACGAGGACGGGGGCTCCTCGCACAGCTTGTCCCACACGGCAGCCTGTGCACCTTCGCTCCTGCCCTCCTTTGCTCCCGTGTGACAGTCTGTCTTTCAGGTGGTGGGGTGGGTCCTTGCATGGAGCTGCTACCATGCTTGCACTCAGGTGGCCAGTCTCCGTCCCTTTCCCACCTCGTTTGCTTGTGTCCGCTTTAGCTGGTGGCTTGTTTTTATGTTATGTCCACGGTGTCTGCAGTGACGCTCCTGGGCTTCCCCTGCCCAGCATCACAGCGTGGCCACACCAGGTCCGCGTGGACCTGCCCAGTCTACCCCCAGCTGTGGGCTGTGCCAGCCCTGCCCATGTCCCAGCAGCTGTGGTCACACGTGCTGTACAGAGCTCAGCGGAGGGCAGGCAGTTTCTCTGCCTGGCTTTGCTCTTTCCTCGTTCCTGGTGGGTTGGCTTCCTTCTTGCCTCCTCTTCCGTCTGTTTGGGGAACTCCTTACAACGTGGGAGCAGGCCTGCTGGCACCGGGCCCTGTCACGACTCCTCCGTCCGAGAATGTGTAGATCTGGAGCGTGTTTTCCTGGATATAGACTCCTTCACGCTTACTTGGAAGCATCTCGTTTACAGACGAGGACACTGAGGCTCGGAGATGTTGTGTTGTCTGTCCAAGGACCCGCTGGGCCGGGCTGCCCGGGCTTGTCTCACCGTGGGCTCTGCATGCCCTGCGGTCCTGGGGCTGGACAGGTGTGGGCCTTCCTCCCCCAACAGGCCCCAAAGGCCATGCCGGAGTGGGGGGACAGAAGGGACTGGAGCCCAGCCCCTCTCAGCCGCCGGCCGCTGCCGCCAGCTCTCTCGCGTGACCCGCACATCGGGTGCATGCTTTCTCCCTTTGGCCCCGTGTCCCTTCTCTGCTCCCCCTTTCTTGGGCTGTGGTCCTCGCCAACTTCTCAGATGTGGTCCTTGATTGAATCGCGAGGCTGCTCATCTCAGCGTCACCTCGCCGAGTTGGCCGATGGCCCTGTCATCTAACAGCAGACGGCAGTGCAGGGACCTTCCCTGGTGTTGTCTAAACGCAGCAGCCTGACTCTGCCGTGAGCTCGGCGCCCTTCCCACCCAGCCAGTGACTCCCTCTGCGGTCTCTGCGTCGGAGGCCACGTGCCCAGGCGGTGACTGTGCTTCCTGTGCTCTGACACGTCTGTGTTTGGTTCCAGGCGCGCGCACACCTTAACCGTGCTCTTCATCCTCACCTGTGTGCTTGGTTACGTGACTCTGCTGGAAGAGACGCCTCAGGACACGGCCTACAACACCAAGAGGTAACCAGGCCCCCAGCCCAGCGGGCGGGGAGGCGTGGCGGGTGGCTGTGGGCCCTCGCTGTGCTCAGGTTGCTCCCCCGCTTCCCTGGGACCCTCGAGGGGACCATCTGTCCTGTAACCTGCAGTCCACGCTGTGTTTGCACACGAGACCAGAATGTGTGCTGTGGCAACTCCAGGGACAGGGCCTAAAGAGGGGTTGTGGTCACCAGTTCTGACATGGAAGGGACAAGTGAGGCTCCCACAGCCCCCGAGTGTCCTGCGGCGTAACTCAGTGCTGACACGGTCCACCCGCGACCGCGTAGAGCCCGCAGGGGAAGGGCTCAGTCCCACGAGCCCCCTCCTCCCAAGTCCACGTCGTCGCCTGGGCTTCAGACCCACTGCTGTCGATCGGAGGTTGCAGGACCCTCCTTGGGTTCGATCATTTGCTGGAGCGGCTCCTAGAACTCAGGAACACTCCCTGGGTCGCTGGTTTATGGGAAGAGGCGGTGACTGAGGACGGCCCTCGGCCGAGACGCCGAGATGCGTGGGGCCAGGTGTGCGGAGGGGCCTGGGGCTTCCCTGCACTCTCCAGGCGCCCTCCCCACACCTCCTGGTCTGCCCCCCCCCCCCCCCCCCGAAGCCCTCGGAACCGCGTCCTTCTGGGCTTTGCGGAGCCGCAGTGCGCAGGCGGGATTGATTAACTCTGGCCACTGGCGATTGGACTCAACCTCCTGGAAGTTAGGGATGGAGGACGGGCTGGGGCCGAGAGCCCTCCTGGCGACCAGCCCCCCTCCTTTGAGACTTTCACTTCATTCGTATAACGGAAGACCCTTTACTGCTCATCACAGGAAATCCTGAGGCTTTGGGGCCTCTGTGCCAGAAAGGGGAACAAAGACTCAGTGTCTGTGTCTCATTATGAATCAGTGTCACCCAGCCTGTGAGTTTGTGTCTGGGGGCGTGTGGATCTCGCTGGTGGCCGGTGATGGTCCCCTGTCAGCGAGTATCGTTGTATGCGCTGTTGATACTAACGCTTTTGGAAAATTTAAACCCGCTTCAGACATGAGACGACTGTCAGGCAGACGATCTCGGGTCAGGAGTGGGGAGACTGTCTTTTTTTGTCAGCTCCAGACAGAGAGAGTAGGCAGGTCGTGCCCTTGGCCTGAATCCCGTGGACTTGGGCCAGTTGCTCAAGTTTGGGAGGGTGATGAGCTGCTCTTAGCACTCACTCCTTGAGTCCCTAACACTGGATGGACTCGCCTCTCCTTGTCCAGGCCCACGGAGCCCCCCTGCTCTCCTGATCTTGGGGCCTAGGCGGCTGCCACTGTCCAGCCCAGGCCCTGGGCCCCACTTGCTCTGCTGGGAGGGTACAGGAGGCCAGAGGGGTCCGGAGACTGCCACCAGGGTGAGGACAGACGGAAGGAGATGCTAGGGGCCGGGCAGTGTCGGGACCGCTGGTCAGCTTTGGTTCATGGGGCTGGGGCTTGTCAGGCCTCCCTTTGGAACCAGCCCTTGTTTTTGTAAAAGGAAGATCTTCACATCTGCCAGGGAGTGCATTGTGCTCTGCCCGTGTCAGCAGCCCGTTAAGACACCAGGTGGCTCCCCATCTGGAGTGCCTCCTGTCTCTGTGGGCACTGAGAGCCACCCACAGTGGTCTCGTAACCCCTCCGGGCTCCTTGGCTGTGGCAGGGGCGTTTCTGGTTGGAAATGGCTGCCAGGGGGTCTGGGCTCAGGGCTCTGCTCCCTGGAGGAGCTCAGGTCTCGTCCTCACCTGGAAGATCAGCTCCTGGCTCCACTGTAGGGTCCCCCGCCCCCACCCACCGTGCCCCAGTCAGCATCTTCCTCTTTTCCCAGGCTGGGGGTCTCTCCCCAGGCACTGCCTGCTGCCGGCCCGCCCCTGCCAACCCTCGATCGCCCACAGGCCTGTGGAGCATGGGAAATGGGGTCCAGGACTGGAGGAGGGAGCCCTGTGGGTGGCCCCAGGACTGCCCTCAGCAGCAGGTCTCTGTGGAGGGAGCGTGGATCTCTGGACACTGGGGGCGGTGAGGCAGGGGCCCTCGTTTGCCCAGAGAACATTTCTAAGTAGAGCTTGGTCTTATTGTAATTTGTGCAGCTGGGTATTGTCGACTTTAAAAATAAAAGTTATTTTACCATCAAAAGGGGGTTTATTCAGGAATAGAAAGGATTGCAGTCCTGGACAAGCAAGCCATAGCAAAGTCACGGCAAGTCCAGCAAACCCCGAGGAGCCCGATTATAATGTGAAAGGGGGAGGTTAGGAGGGCCCTAGAAGGAAAGCCTGTCGGAGGAGAGCAACGGCCCAGGGAGCTGACGGTTTCTACCTTTCTGTACTTGGTCCGCAGGTGGTGGTTCCTTCCTGTGGAGGGTCCCACCGCGTGACAGCCAACTTTCTGGGAGGCCTCCTTTGTTAATTTCACAGTGTGGAGGGTCTGTCGTGTCTCCTGGACGCCGCTGGGCAGGGAGGACTGAGAAACAGGACTTGGTCACACTAAGGGGCTGTCCCCAGGTGGCTGTGAAATTAGGGCAGAGATGAACAGTTCTCATGTCACCAGGCAAGAAGTGTCACAGGGAAGAAGGTGACTTCTCAGCAAGAGTGGGCCCATGCAGGGTGTCCGCGGAGTGTTCCCTGAGGGTAGGGGATTGGTTCTCATTCAGCAGATGCCTGCCCTCCGACCTGGACCCCTGAGGGGAAGGGCCGCGTGTTGCCCACATCCGACAGCAGCCGGGGACTGTGTTCTTAGCCCTTTACCCTGCACTGGCCCCTGGCCTGAGCTGTCCCTGCTTGAGGGAGGCTGGGACAGTGAGCACAAAGGGCGACCAGCTGGCACAGCAGGGACCTGGGTCCTCTCTGCGGAGCCCCAGTGCACGTGCACTGAAGGAAGGTTCAGGGGCTCCCGGCCCTTCCCTTCTCTGAAGTTCTGCGCTATCGGGACCCTGGACTCCTTGTAGCTCATGACTCTGGTCCTCGCCCACCTCTGGGGCATGGAGGAGCTGCCCCCTGGCTCTGTGCTTCTGCTGGTGGTGCCTGGGACAGGCCCCCAGCTTCTCCCTGGAAGCCTCCAAGGCCGCAGTGATGCCGCCACTCTTCGTGGGCCGTCTTCGTGGGCGCATGGGTTCAGCTATGCTCTGTCATTCTCCCCCAAGACTCCAGCTGGACCTGCAGCCCAGCCCTTCCCCTGTGCCCCCCCCCCCCCCCGTGTGCTGGCAGCTCCCCGTCTGTGCTGAGGCATTCCTGGGGCAACCCCTGCTCAGCCTTGCCAACTGGGAGAGGCCGCTGGGCCTGACTTATTAGTGTCATATCAGAGCTTTTAATGCCCTTAAGGAGGCCTCTTGCATAGGAAATACTTTCTACAGGTTCTGCTTATTTTCAAAAATTAACACTACCTTGTTAAAAATTTAGGAAATGGGTTTGTTTTCCTTCAGCTTTCAATTTCGGCTTGTGTGTCATTGTTCTTTTTATGAGTCTAACAAGTTCTGTCACTTGTTGGGGGGGCAGGGTGGGTTTAGTTTTCTTCTTAAGTCAGCGATACCAATGCCAATTTCGTGTGACACGTATCCGGTTACAGTGCATAGCTCAGTGAGTGTCCACAGTCACACCTGCCGGCCAGCACGGAGGGGACCCCACGATCTGCCCTCACGCTGACCAAGGCACCCACTGACCTGTCACCACAGGTCCTCTGGCCCTTTGTGCAGTTTTGTAGTGCGGCCGTCCATCCAGCAGGCGCCCTGTGCCTCGTGTCCTCACTCGGCGTGACGGCTTGTGACAGCCGTGTTGTGTATCAGTGGTCAGGCTCCCTGCCAGGCAGTGTCCCGCCATGTGGATGCAGCCCACGTCATTGATCCACGTACTGCTGGTGACACTTGGGACGCCCATGTATGTGTACAAGTACACGTGCATCTGTAAATGATACTGTTAATGAAAGACAAGCTGCAGACTGGTAAGGAATATTTGACAATATCTGATAAAGGACTTGTATCCAGAACATGCAAACAACTGTCCTTTTTTTAAATATACCTTTTTAAAAAAGTTTTTATTGAGGAGCAGTGTGTTTCTCCAGGGAGCAGCTCAGCTCCAAGTCCAGTCGCAGTTTTCAATCTTAGTTGCATGGGGCGCAGCCCACCTTCCCATGCGGGAATTGACCCGCAACCTCGTTGAGAGCTCGCGGAGCCATCCGGCCGCCCTCTGGGCAGCTCAGCAGCAGCTCATTGTCTTCAATCTAGTTGTGGAGGGCGCAGCTCACTGGCCCATGTGGGAATCAAACCGGCGACATTGGTGTTATGAATACTGTGCTTTAACCAACTGAGCCACCGGCCATCCCGCAAAGAACTCTTAAAGCTCAACGGTAAGAAAACAACAACACAATGAAAAAGTAGGCATGTCTGAACAGACACTTCACCAGAGGAGATACACAGATGGAAAATAAGCCCCTGAAAGATGCTTAGCATCATTTGTCATCAGGGAGGTGCCAGTTAGCAATGGGACACCACTACACAGATGGTCAAAAACACAGAGTGCCCACTGCTGGGAGGATGTGGAGCACCGGGAACTCCCACCTCCGCTGGAGGAGCTGACGCTGCAGCTGCGTTGGACGACAGTTTCATCCTCTCGTAGAACCAAACACACAGTCACCTGCGAACCATCAATCGTGCTCCTTCGTATTTACCCAAAGGAGCTGAACACGTAGGTCCACCCACAAACCTGCACACTGGTGTGCTGGGTGTTTCCAGCAGCTTTGTTCATAACTCCCTAAACTCGGAAGTCACCAAGACGTCCTTCAGTAGGTGATGGATAAACTGTGGGACGTCCTGTGGGGAAGGAAGAAACTGTCCTCTGCCCTCCTAGATTCTTTCAGCCGATCTAATAATTTACATGAGATGAATCAGACTAACAAGAAAAACACCAAATTTAATTACATATGCACATTTGGGAACCCACATACACGCGAGGCTCAGAGACGGGACAGGAGGGGACATAGTGAGCGAAGCACGAGGAAGATGTCATTGCGGACGATGAGAAGAGCAGACGTTCGTAATCAGATGCCGCGCTGCCCTGGACGGGTCTCAGAGAGCTGTGTCTGGCAAGCCTGCTGATTTACATTCCTCAGGGAGCGCTCAGGGACGTGATCACCCTCAGCCCAGGACAGCCACATGCCAGAGTGAGGACCCTGTTCCGAAGGTCCTCAGCCCTGCCCACTATACTCCCCGAAGGGTTACATCCCAGAAGACGGGCTGATGGCTGCTCCAGATCCTGGTCCACCAGCCTCTGTCCTGAGAGCAGGTCGGCTCAGTTTGACAGCTGTGTCCCACTTCGGAGGCGGTGGTGAGGTGGTCCCTGAGGGAGGCCCCTGGTGCAAGCACCCAGGTGTTGAATAGCATCTCTGCGGAAACAGAAAACCAGCCAGTGGCCGGAGCGGACTGTCACCCAGTTTCTGGGTTCTGCAGGCAGGATTCACGGAGGCTTCTGGATGTGTGCCTTGAAGCTCCTTCAGGTGGCGTGGGGCAGGCATGGGGAGTCGGACAGCTGCTCCTGCTGTGTGGTGGGAATGGCTCTGGTGACTGCCTGCAGCAGGCACGAGGATTGTCGGCAGGTGAGCTGTCAGGCGTCCGTACTCACCTGCTGGCCTGGGAAAGGGCAGCTTTAGTTCCCAGTGATTCCAGTCAGAGGGTGGGAGAACAGTGTTCGAGAGCCGTAGCCAGGTGTCGGAGGGAGCAAGAAGAATCAGCATCCACTCATTTACAGGTGGGAACAAAAACCCCAGGAGGCCATGAACAGCACTAGACTTGTATCTACAAAGTGCATAACTGAAACAAGATTTCTCTCTAAACCACCCCCATTTTTACCAGATAGCTGAGTTAGGATTAACTTGTTTGCAGAGTCAATGTGGCCTGCTGTTTCATAGGAGCTGCCAGCATGGTAATCCACCGTACGGGCTCTTACACCTGCTCTGCTAGGACCGCTCACAAGGAATCCTCAGCTTGGGCCTGAAAAGGCCTCTCGAGGCCAGAGATACCAAGGCAAAGACTTGCCTTCGGGCTTTGCCTGCAGTGCTTGTGGGTTTGAGTGAGCCCCTCTCTTCACGGGGTCCCCAGAGTATCTCGGGTCCCACACCTGCCAAGAAGTGACGTTCTGTGCCCGCATGGCGAGGCTCCTGGGAACATGCAAGTGGGGTGGCGGGGTGTCTCCAAGGCTTTTGTTGGCTTCCAGAAGTCAGCCTTGTAGTTCCTGAAAGCCACCTGCTCACATCTGAGTCTGGGCAGCACTCCAGGCAAAGCCTGGCATCTAACCAGCTTCCAGTTGTGTTCTGTTACAGGAGAGCGGGGTTGTAGGGAACGTACGTAGATAATAATATTGCCATAAAAATAAGGGTGCTCACGGAGAGTTTCTGAATTCTGGAGGGGTCCAATAAGGAGAGAAAGACAAATGTTTCAATTCTGCCTTCAAAGGTGTAATTTATCAAATTGCTTCAAGTCATAACTAGCGTAAGAGAAAATTTTCCTTATATCTAGAAAACCAAAAACTAAACAACCAGCAATATTTCAAACAAAAAGTCACAAAAATTGTAATTGTGTCATCAGCTCCTTCAGTCCTGTGTTAAGGTTAGTTCTGCTTGAATCCGGCTTTTCTGTTCTCTCGACCTTGCCTATTGGTAGAGGGTGACGGGCGAAGATAATTGCAGGAAGTTGGCGAGGCTTTTGGTCACGGATCGGGTGGTTTGCCCGGTGGAGTGGTGGCTCTATCACTGCAGATTGTGGAAGGTGTGCCCCAAGTGGAAAGCACCTTTTCTAAGTCTCTGTGTCACTGTGAGGGCATCAGCCTTGTGGTAGGGGTGGCTTCCAGCCATCTAGAAGGCATGCAGACGACACCAGAGCAGCCATGACTGAGTGGTCATGGAGCGAAGTGCAGCTTGAGTGCAGTGGCGTGGAGCAGGGGTGCAGCGGCAGAGGAACAGCGTGTGCCAGGGAGCCTAGAAGTTGGACCAGCGTGGGTTCCAGTCGCCCAACTGGGACTTAATTTACAGCCATTGTCTACCCATCTTAGGAGCGGACTACTGCCATGTTCCAAGGGCATCCAGACGACAAAGGACTGGCCCCAGGTTCGCAAAGGGAGGGACCTTTTAGCAGAAGCAGAGTGGGCTTCATCCTCGCGTGCTACAATCTATAGCTTTGTCGCTGACACCTTTGCAGGAAAGTAAGCGAGGCCATTTCAGATAGACGCTCGCTGTCAGTATTGAGATGATTCTGTTTTCGTACGTAATCAAATACCCAATTAAGACAGAATAAGCACAGGAAATTACTTTGATAAAACACGAAATCTTTGCTGTCTGGGCAGAAAGCTTTCTACAGTATGTTATCAGGAGCAGAGCAGTGGTACAGCAAATCTTTGTCCTTTCAGCAGATGGAAGGATATTGAGTTTTTGTGCACCTAATATGAAAGCTTGTTCTTTAAAACCCTTCATTCAGTCTTATCCAACTTGATCACACGTAGATTTCTTCCTCAAGATTCCTTTTTCATCAACTTTTACAACTTTCTTTGTCCCTTTTAGTTTGTCTCTTGTTCTCATACCCATTCAGAAATAACCAGGACAGAATTTCATTTCCCTTAACAAAAACACATCTCCATACCTCATACCTTTTTTTTAAAGCCACAACATACCCTATTTTTCCTGTATACACAGTTGTTGTCCCTATTGTTATTTGTAGCTTTAATTACATACACCGTGTTTCCCCGAAAATAAGACCTAGCCAGACCATCAGCTCTAATGCGTCTTTTGGAGCAAAAATTAATACAAGACCCGGCCTTATTTTAATACAATATAAGACTGGGTATAATAATAATATAACATAATAGTGGGTCTTATATTAATTTTTGCTCCGAAAGATGCATTAGAGCTGATGGTCTGGCTAGGTCTTATTTTCTGGGAAACATGGTATTAGAATCCTTAACCTTTAGAAACTTTAATTTCTGGTGAAAACAGTACGAAGTAAGTAATGTGAATTGTCTGGTACATCAGTATTCTTTAGATTAATTAACTTATAAATACATCCCATAATTTTCAGGAATATATGCTTTTCCATAGTATCATCTCACTGAGGAACAAGACATGTTTACTAAGACAACCAAAGGCTAAGAAGCCAAAGATAAATCTATGTTCAGTAATTAATGCATCATTGTTTCATCTTATTTGAAAATACTCTGGATATTCTTTGAATTTCCATCATTTAATTTAGCTAGCAAAACTTTAAAGTTTCAAAGAGATTTAGGAAACCATTTTTAAGTACATATGAAATGTAATTATTGATAAAAGAGTTCACCTGAAAAACCTCTATTGTACTTAACATTTATTTAATTGACTTGCTCTTTTTTTTTTTTTTTTTTTTTTTTTTTTTTGGTTGAGAGCCCATTGGCCCATGTGGGAATCGAACCGGCAGCCTTCGGAGTTAGGAGCATGGAGCTCCAACCACCTGCGCCACACGGCCAGCCCCTAATTGACTTGCTCTTAACAATTAACAATTATTAACAATTATAGGTTTAGGTTACTTATGAGAATTTAATCAACCTAAGTTATTTTTCTTGTTGACAAATTTTGCAACACAGGTAACATGAACTTATTTGACTCGTAAACCCAGGTGGAATGAAAGTATTATACTAAATGATGGTAACTCCACAGACATGCCTTTTTAACCAAACCAAACTCAGACCAGCTCCACAGTATCAAACATTTCTCAGATCATGTGAGCCTGAAAAGCATTTGGATTAGTTTCTATTATATTTTTGAGAATTTTTATGTAAGTGCTTGTTTGTTTAAGCCATTTAAATAGAGCTCTTTTACAAATTAGCAATGTCATGGCAGGTAGAAACCACCAACCACACATGAATGTACAGGCAGATGCCTTTGTGTTAAAATCACTGTCATGAGATGGGTAATACATTAACCTACTCAGATGATTAAGGCATTTTCTAATTAATATTTGTGGGGAAGACAATTAAAGTTTGCGTGGGAGTCTTGGGCCAGAGAAGCAGTTTGTGTTTTCAGAAAGACCTCAGTCTCCCATTTTTTTCCTTCAGTCTTAGGAAGCGGAGCTGATAAAGCTGGGTGGGCTGGGACTGCCCCCAGAGTTGTAGTTCTGGTCTTGCAAAGATTTGTAAGATAACAACACTGCCCAGCGTTCCCAAGGAGTTGGGTTGTAACCTACATACGTGACAGTAGTAGGTTGATGTACCGGTCTTATTGCATCACCCCTAACCTTCTTTCCCTCTGGCAACATAGTTTCATTGTAGCTTTGGGAGGGGTCTGTAAGAGATTCCCATCAGGCTGTGAGTCCTTTGCTTGGCTTCCTGCTCTACGAAATTTCTGATCAAGAAGTTATTGCGGCTTTTCAGCTATCTTGAAAGGTTTCAGCCAGGACAAACAATGTTTTTGGTGGCCTTAAACAATTGCATGGACCCAGGAGGGTGCCAAGGGCATTGCTTTCAGAGTCACCCCTCTGATGGCCAAAAGGAGGAACTGAGGGCCTGCAGGCCCCTGGCAGGCAGCAGCCACTGGGTGAGGTTGTGCTTCCCTCTCACTGGGCTCAGGAGGCAATCCATTCACAGGAGCTTGCGGCCCCCCTGGGTTTTTGGAGTCTCTAACGGTGGTCCTTCCATTCGCCCTCGACCCCGCAGAGGGCCGCCTGGACGGGTAACGGCAGCCCCACAGCCTCCTTGGTATCTCTTATCTCTGATTGTCCTTTGTCCTTTTCTAATAGCTTTCAATGAAGCTATTAGAAAACCTTCTTTGAAAAACTTTTACATTCCTAACTGTAGCCTCCAGTCGGATTTTACATTGTTTACGGCCAGTGTCCCATAAAAATACAGGTAAATTGACATGACTTTTTAACATACATCCTTTTTAAACATTCCAATTTCCATACTCTTACCCAACCTTACATTTCCATATTCTTTTAACCTAATCGTAGCCATGAGTCCAGGCCACACCAGTGGGTCTTGGTACCACAGTTCACGAGTTCCCATACCAGGGAGTCTTGGACATTTCTCTCTTCTCTCCCCTGGCCATGTTTCCCACTCTTGAGTCAGAAGGCTTTGGGTCCCAGCGAGGGGTCAGCCAAGGCCCTGGTCCTTTCATCGGCCTTTAGGTTCATTAAGCGACCTGGCTGCTAGTCGGGTTTCTTGTAATCTCTGCCTTAACGGCTTTTTAAATTTCTCCAAACGGGGTTAAATAGAGCAGGCTTTACTGGCAACATGGGAAGACTGACAGGGTCCCTTTGGCCCAAGCTTTGGGAGTGCTGTGTGAGAACCTTCTGAACCCGTCAGTGTCTGTTTATGCCATTTCTTGGTCACCATCTAGACTCCCACCCTGTCCGGTGAGTGCTGTGCCTCTTCCCTTTCTGTTTCCTCTTTGTTCTGCTCCTGGCGATGTTTCCTTTATTCACCTTATTTCTTAATATCCTTTACAATTTTTTCACTTTTTTGGGACAAGTCTCTTGATTCTCCCTCAACCTTTGCACATTCTCTTATTAATTTACCTAATGTTTTTATTGGCTTCTGTAAGACCCCAAAGGAAGGGAAGCAGAGACAGAGTATTCAGTAAGTCTTCCCCAGCTGGTTTTTGTTCGTAAGGCTCGTAGTTACATTTCTTTATGTTCATTTTAAAATAATTTGGTCTCTCTAGATACCAGTAAAACCGCTATTATGGTATGAGCTCTAAAAAATTTCCAATTTAGAAGTTTTTCTAATTGAAGGATCTGTGTCTGGGCAGTGACAGTAGGATCCGTTCATCTCAACAGCAATTCAAACCAATAAGCCTTTTTATGGAAATACCTGGAAGTGACCTCCTGGGCTTGGAATAAATTTGTACCATGGACGCAGACAGTGCAGCCTCTGGGGCCCAGAAATTTACTCCCCAAAATGCAGATAGCACAGACCTTCATCACCCAGGTGGTCAGGATGGTGGGGTGCATATGGTTTAACCGGTCTCACAAAACTGTCAGGTGTTCCAGCCACGAACCCACCGATTTGTGGCCCCAGGCCGGCGTGACTGCGCTGGGATGTGTCCAGCACTAACAGGTGACGAAGGCTGAGGTGACACTCGGCCCTTAGGGCCGGGACCCCTCAGGACACTTTCTCCTGGGCGCTGGCACGGCTGGGCACAGCCACATTGGGAACCCCAGATTCTCCCACTGGCCACCCTGAAAAGTGTACCTGGCCGATAGTTGGGGACCAGAGAGGATTAGGTTCCCCGGTCACAAAGCCAAGCTCCCGGGACACCGAATAAGAAGGAAAGAAATACCTCATGGGTTTTTAGATGGGGACCCACAGCAAAGTCTGTCTCCGCAGACGCCGGTCTGGAGAGAACCCCAGCCTGTGGGGCCGGCTCCAACGACAGGCTTATAGGAGCCTGTGCTTTTGTTCTGTCCTCGTGGTAGTTCCTTCTTAGGACAAAGGACATGCAAGACACAGACACAGGGAAAAAAGAACATCTCTGGGAGGAAAGAATAAAGAAAACCCTAGAGTCTCGAGGTGCAAGAAGTTAGCTGCACAAATATTTTTCCTGCCTATCTAAATTCAGAAGAGACAAAGGTCTCACACCACTTGTAGCTCCTACCCATGCACACAGACAGAGACCAGGAGACTGACAAGGTGAGAATGTCCGCCTGCAGCTCCTGTGACATGGCCCTGGCCTCCACCTGCAGCAGTCCAGGGAGCTGGCAGGGTCCCAGTGAGTGTCCCTGGCTGGCTCGCCAAACTGGGGACGGGAAAATAACTTTCCTCCCGCCTTCCAAGTTCTTTTGGCTGGACTAATCAAATTAACATGAGACAGATTAGCAGGAGAAAATGACCAAATTTATTACATATGTACACACGGAATTCCACAAGATGAGACCCTGTGAGGTGGCTGACGTGCGGCACGTACAGTGTCCAGTGCACAGCCTAGGTGGAGGGGTCTTTTCCCTCGGTGGTGCTGCCCCGGGCAGTTGGAGCTGCAGTGGGGGCTGCTGAGGCCGTGGTGCTGGAGTTGGCCTGGCCAGCCCTCCCTGCTGTCGAGTCACCCAGCTCTGCCCCCGAAGCCCAACTTCCAACCTCCCTGCCCCACTGGGGTCAGGGGCTGTGACCGCAGTGGGCATCCTGGGGGTCCCGCCTCCTGCCTGGGAGAAGCTGGCATGGACCTGCGCTCACGCACACTGAGGGCTGTTTGTTCTTTATTTGCAGAGGTATTGTGGCCAGTATTTTGGTTTTCTTATGTTTTGGAGTCACACAAGCTAAAGACGGGCCATTTTCCAGACCTCATCCAGGTAACTTGCCCTTTCTTTTTCTGTGTGTGCCCGCGTGGCGGTTCTGTTCTGAGTGGTCACTCTGTCTGTGGTGCTGGGTGTGGATGTCCTGCCCTTCCCTCTTCCTGGCCCCTTCCTGGCCGGCCCACACTGTGGTCATCTGAGGAGGGTGAGGGGTGTGTTTTGACGTTACCTGGAAGCTCCTCCTCTTTCAGCCACTAGAGTCTTTTCTGACCCTCTCAGCCACTCTGCTCCTCCCCCGGCCCTACAGCTGCCCCTGCCCTTCTGTCTTGGTCAGGGGTGCTCTACAGATCCAGGCACCCCAGGAGTGTCCAGTGGGCTTGAGCAGGTGGCTGGGCCACAGGCCAGGAGGCGTCCGCCCTGCCTGCAAGTTCTCCTGCCTCTGCCCCCCACCCCTCGAAGTTATGGGAAGTTCTAACCAACCCCGGGACCTCAGCTGGCCGGCGTGCTCGGACTGCCGCTCCCCCCACCCTGCCCCCGGCCCAGCCTCACTGGGGGCAGGGCGTGGTCTTCCCAAAGGGTCACAACTTAGTAACATGATTCTTTTCTGTCTCAGTAGGTGTGTGTATTTCTTGTAGAAAATTTGGAAAATACAAAAAATATTATTAAGTAAAAATAAAAACTACTCACAGAAAAAGAACCAGTTAAGTTTTGATGTGTTTGTATGCGTGTACACATACATAGCTTTAAAAAATTGGAATCGTATGTGTGGGTGTATATCATGCATTTTCCACTTCAGGTCTAACACAAGCGTTTCTGTACTTTTTTATCTGACAGCTGGTTTTAATGGCTGCTTGTTTAGCCGTCATTTGAATGTACTACAATTAATGTAACCAACTCTGTATGATTGTATATTTAGGGGTTTTCAATTTTATGGTGAAGTTTCACACAGAGCTCGGTGTGTACACACCTGGTGATTCATTTAACAGAGTCCTGGGAGGAAAGTGGCAGGTACAGAGCGTGAACAGGCACATCGGAAAGATTACTGGATTGCCCTCCAGAAGGGACGTGTCCGCAGACCACAGTGGGCGCAGTGGGTGCCCTGAGCAGTGTGGGGGTCCCGGCACGGCCTCACCGGCCACTCTGCCCTTTTAGTGCCTGTTGGGGGCATGGGTGCTGGATGGTACCTTCACGGTCGCTGGGCATGGGCAGTGGTGAGCTTCCCGAGCTGCAGGGCACAGCCCATGCTGAGGGGGGCGGGGTCAGCTCCCTGAGTCCAGAGCTGCAGGACCACTTGCGTCTCAGTCGTCTGCACGTCCAGGCTTTCTTTAGAAGGGTTTGGACTCCTACTCAGAGCAAGGAAAAAGTGAGAAAGTAGCCTAGAAACCACCAGAATCACAGTGGAAATCCAGGTGCAGTTCAGTTTGTTGAATCGATTTGGGAGGAAGAGTAAGAGCTGCGGGAAGCCCAGCCGGAGCTGGTTGTAGCTGAAGGCTGGTCTCACCGGGTGCGGGACGCAGCTTGAGCCGGGCAGACAGGGCCCTGCCGGGGCCAGACTGGCCAGCGGGCAGCTGCTTGTCCCGGCAGGCGGCCCCTCGGCTCTGTCCAGTCTGCGATGCTGCTCATGTCTGAGCCGTCTTGCGTGTTAAGCCAGGTCCCCTGTGCAGAGGGCAGCGTGACATTTCTGAGCCCTGCTCTGCCCTTCTTTCAGTTGAGTTGCTTTGTGTCAACTCCACGTTTCCTTGCCAGTCTCTGATGTAATTCACGTGGGGAGCCCATCGGCTCCCAAGCGTCTTGTGGTTGGCAGGACATCCTCCGACTTCTCAAGTCAGCTTACATGGAAGTAAGTCCGAGGTCAGCGCTGCACACCGAGGCGAATGGCGAGGCGGATTTTCTGGCCCCACAGAGAGTGCACAGGGGCCCTTATGCTGAAACGTGTGTTGTCCAAGAGAAAGGCGTCCTCTTGATGTGCACGTCTGTCTGGCGGGATGGTGCCAGGGCCTCGAGATGCTCAGATTCGATGTTTAGGAAGAAAATGGAGGGGGTTGCAGACTGGGTCTGGGAACCAGCCCCAGGAGTCGAGAAGGAAGTGGACATCCTGGTGGTGTGAATGTATGGGGAGGGCCTGCTGGGAACTGGGGGCGTGGGCAGGTCTGGGCCCTGGTGGGGGATGCAGGGAGAGAGTGACAGATTCTGCGATTGCCCACCTTTCTCTCGGGGTGGAACGCAGGGCCTGCCCCCGCGACAGGCAGTGATGGGGGAAGAGACAGTGAAGTCTCAGGCGCTGTCTCTGAGCCCCTGGGACCAATGTGTGTGTGAGCGCACCTGCGGCTGGGGCGGCCCCACTGCCAACGGGCCGGGCACTGACTGGACAGCGGCCTTGGGGGTGAGGGCGACCCGAGTTAGTTCACCACAAGCCTTTCGACCAGGGAGGACTTTCTAAGCTTCCCTCCCTCGAGCTGTTTCTCTTGAAGAATAAGTTTTTCACCTCAGCTGCTTATCCAGTGTGTAGAACTATGTTAGCAAACCTCCCTAAGCACACACCACGTTTGTATTTCCTGCCTGTGCCAGGCTGCTTTGTCATGAATCTCCATGGCTGTTTTCCCATCAGGACATGAGGCGTAGTTCCCTGACGGTGCTGGGTTGGCCCTCGGACTCATGGGGACACCCTGTGTAGTGAGCTGTTGCTGAGAGAGACGCGGCTTCAGGTGTTGGTACCCCCTCCCCCCCCAGCTGACTGACCGTCCTCTGGTCTGCTTCCCTGGCTGCAGGAAGATTTCCATAGAACAACCATGGCCCAGCTTTGGGTCTCCTGGTCCAGGATCTTAGTGGTTTGTGAGCACCACCTTTTTTATTCAAGGTGAATTCGTTTTTAAAAGTAGGCTGGTGACTTTTCTTACAGACATAAGCTAAGGGAAAATGGATACCTTGGCCTTCATTAAGTAGGATTATCAAGATTCTTGGAAGGTAAAAGTTATCATTTGCGTTTTAGAATAGTTTTAGACTTCTCTTCCTGTTATATTTCGTCCCCCAGTGAAAAGCTGAGCTTTCCATGTGAGGGTGTGAAAGCACGTGGTACAGAGAGGAGTCCTGGCTGAGAAAGGAATTTTAAGGGATGAGTTCTTTTCCCCCAGCTTTATTGAGATATAGTTGACACAGGACACTGTGAAAGTGTAAGGTGTACAGTGTGATGTAATGTGCGTGCGGGTGGTGAAGTGATCACCACAGTGGGCGTAGTTAACACCTCCGTCACCTCTTAACAGTTGCAGGCTGGTTTTGTTTGGTGGTGAGGACATTCAAGAGCTACTCTCATTGTCTTTTAAGCATGTAATCAGTGTTGTAATGTAGTGACCAGAAGGACAAGTTCCTGAGTGTGCTGGTTGGAATTGAAGATAGTTTCCTAAAACAAATAACTGTGACCAAATTGGGTTTAATCCCAGTAATTCAGGGCTGGTTTAACATTAGGAAGTGTGGTAATGTAATTCATCACATGAATACTAAAGAAAAACATTGATTATCTCAAATGCAGAAAAATAAAATTTCAGACTCACTCGTGATAAAAACTTAGTATACTGGAATTAAAAGATTTTCTTAACATGATAAAAGGTATCCACCAAAAACCTACTGCAAACCTATTTCATATGGAAGGTGAGAAGCATTGCTAGTAAATACAGGACAAGCGTGTTTACTGTCACTGCTTCTGTGCCGCAGTTTCTGATCCTTCTGGGCCACTGCAGTGAGACAAGAAAAAGAAAAGATTTAAAGACTGAAGGGAAGAAAAGGAATGAGGACGCACTCAGGGAGAAACTGTGCTCCCTTCTGAGTTAGGTCTTGCTTTATAAAGTCTCTCTTCTGGGGACCGAGAGGGGCCCGGAACAGGTGGCACATGTGTCTAGGAGCCACGTGGCCAGGATTCCGTGCGAGACAGACGTGGCCGGGAACAGCGGGCCTGGGCTCCTAATGCTGTGTCCTGTGTCTTTGTAGCTTACTGGAGGTTTTGGCTGTGTGTCAGTGTGGTCTACGAGCTGTTTCTCATCTTCATACTCTTCCAGGTAAGTGACTTTTCTTGGTTGGGTAAACTGGGGGAATTTCGGTGATGATGTGGCCCCCAGGTAAGTGAAAGGTGACTGAGAAGGTTTTGAACGTCAGCCCCTCCAGAGTTTGGGAGGGGACTTTCTGTGGACAAAAGGAGAAACTTTATTCAAGTGAACAACTTGCAAAATGGGGAAACACAGCCTCTGGGGGAAACCTAAAGTGTGTCCTGGAGACAAGGGGAGGGCGCCTTTTATAAAGTTCCCGCTCTGGTTCCTGATTGGTCTGCCACTGTGATTGGTCAGAAGCTCTGATTGGACATGGCAGGTCTCAGCCCATTGGTCAAAAGACCATACCAGGAACTCCCTTCTTAGGGTGGGCTCCGACAGCAGGAGCACAGTGCGGGAGCTTGAAGGTTCAGTCTGTATGTCTTCCCTGAAATGCGGACTGTGTGAGAGGCAGGCATCTGTCAGCAGTGGCCGCTAGACTCTGGTTATGCACTTGAGCTCCGTTAACCACTGGGAGTCCTTCTTGGCAGATATATGCCTTGTTGGGGTCCCCAGAAGCAAGACTGGACCCACAAAAGTGGGCACGGGGTTATGAGGGGGCCGTCCAGGAAGATGCGTTTGTGGGCAGACTCTCTCTCCAGCAGAATCTGTCCTAAGCGTGGCGCACAGTGGGCCTGGACCTCTGGTGCCGGGTGTCTGTGTGGGCCCCGCCCTGATGGCCTGCCTTAGGTGAGCTGAGCTGGGCAGGGCCGAGCGGGACGGACGGGTTCAGGGTGGGTGCCTGGTAGGCTACCTTTGCTTTGCGTGGCAGGTGCTCCACATCTGGGCAGGGGCCACACCTGGGGAGAGAAGCACGCCTGACCCCACGACACAGGTGCTCTGAGGGTGTGAGGTGGACCCAGGGCTAATCCTCACGGCGTTTTTTTGTTTTTTTGTTTTTTTGTTTTGTGGTTGACTAGTTGTGGCTTGGTGTGCTTTTTCTCTCCTGGCACACATCCCGGGAGATGGCCAGTGGCGCTTGGAAGCTTGTCTCCTTAGTAAGTGTTGGATCGGGATTTGTGGTCAGTAATGTCCACTTTAGTAATATCCCTTGTTCTGCTTAATTCAGTGAACACACATTTCGATGGTGATCTTCCGTTTACAAAGTACTTTCCTATTTACAACCTCAGAACTGCCGGTGTGTGGCTGGTGATTTATCATCACAGGGTAAATTTTACTTTTTTAGGGAAGGTGTACAGGTGTGTGAACTTCAATAGGTTTATATTTGTGTAAACATCATAGGACACAAACACAGGACAGTCCCATCGCCCCAAACTCCCTCATGTTAGCCCGTTAGAGTCGTATAACCCCTGGCAACCACTGATGTGTTCCCCTCCATTACCAGTTTTGTCTTTGAGAATCTCCTACAAACAGAACTGTACGCGACCTTTGATGCCTCTGAACTTCACCCAGCTTGTGTTAACACTCCGCTACTTTTTGTTGCCAAGTGGTCTTGGTGACGTGGACGTGCCACAGTGTATCCATTCACCGGATGCTGAGTCATTTGAGTGGTTTCTAGTTTGGGGCTGTTGTGAACAGAGCTGCTGTCACCCTGCCCCGTCCGTGTGCGCCTGGGCTGCTATCTCGGGGGCAGCTGCCGCGTCTGTGACTGCTGTGCCTGGACCTTACGGTGCTGCCACACACATCCCAGAGGCCTGGGCCATGGCATTCCCAGCAGCCCTGTGAGACCCAGGCATGTCATGTCCTGGTCAGCACATGGGACTGTCAGATCTTTCATTTCAACCACTCTTAATGGGAGCAGCATCTTAGCCAGTTCTGATCATGTTCCTCCAATGGCTGATCACGTCAACCAGCTTCTGTGTATTTGTTAGCTATACAAACATCCCCTTGGTCAGGTCGTTTGCCTTTTTAAAAAATTGGCTTAGGGGCCAGCCCTGTGGCTCAGGTGGTTGGAGCTCCATGCTCCTAACTCCGAAGGCTGCGGTTTGATTCCCACATGGGCCAGTGGGCTCTCAACCACAAGGTTGCGGGTTCAATTCCTCGACTCCCCATAGGGATGGTGGGCTCCGCCCCCTGCACCTAAGATTGAACACGGCACCTTGAGCTGAGCTGAGCTGCCTCCCGGATGGCTCAGTTGGTTGGAGCGCGTCCTCTCAACCACAAGGTTGCTGGTTCGACTCCCACAAGGGATGGTGGGCAGGATGGTGGGCTGAGCCCCCTGCAACTAGCAACGGCAACTGGACCTGGAGCTGAGCTGCGCCCTCCACAGCTAAGACTGAAAGGACAACAACTTGAAGCTGAACCGCACCCTCCACAACTAAGATTGAAAGGACAAAACTTGACTTAGAAAAGTTCTGGAAGTACACACTGTTCCCCAATAAAGTCCCGTTTCCCTTCCCCAATAAAATCTTTAAAAAAAAATTGGCTTAATAATGTTCAGTTATGACAGCTTTTTATGTAGTCTGGGTACAAGGTTGTTTGTGGGATGTGTGATATGCAAACGTTTTCTCCAATGCTGGCTTGTCCTTCCTTCATGAAGTCATAGTCATTCGTTCTTTCCTGGCTGGCGGTTCTGATGTCATGTGTAAGATTTCTTTGTCTGACATGGCCATGTTCCTAAGATGTTCGCCTATATTTTCTTCTGAAAGTTTCATAGTTGTAGGTTTTACATGTAGATCTCAATTTTGAGGTTTTTTTTTTAAAATACCTTGTTTTGAAATAATTCTAGATTCACAAGAAGTTATAAAAACTTGTACAGGGAGGCCCCGTGTGCCCTTCTTCCAGTTCCCCAGTGGTCACACGGCATACAGACAGGACATCACTGACCCAGGAAGCTGATCTGTGCACAGTTACCACGTGTCACCAGTTTACATGGACACACACGTGTAAGAGTTCTGTGCAGTTCTGTTTTCATGAGAACATTTTTTTAATGAAAATCTTAGGCAGTACTAAATTCAGAAGCTCAACTTAGGTGCAACAAACACGGATGTGATGTGAAGCAACTCTAGTCTTTTCCATAAATTGGATAAGGTTTAAGTTTGACAAAACATCGTAATCCTTAAAGCAGCCCTCCTCCAATTTCAGTACGGTCCTCTATATTTTCAAAGAAGCCAGGCTAGAATGAGCTATGGACGTTTTGTTTTGAAGAGTATATTGAGTGACGGACGGCAGTGACATGAAGGGATCAGAACAGAGGCGCACATACTCGGGCTCAGCACGTCCCGTAGGCAGAACGCTGATGCCATAATGACGCCTGTGCTGCCCCGTCTCACTAAGACTGCTGGCGTCTCTAGAGGGCGAACAGGTGGCTTCTCCCAGCCCAGCCTGTACATAACTTGTCATCACCCGATCTCTGCTAAAGCCTGTGGTGCAGCCAGCTGCCTCCAGCACATAAATGCTCCTGCCTGGAGGGAACCGCAGCTCTGTTCATGTTGGAGCAGAGGGAACGTAACACTAAAAATTTAGGTCAAAATCCTATAGAAAACTGAGTTGTACAGGGATGTAGGTTCAGACCATTTTGAATTTGTGAGCTTTAAGGCAGTAACGTTTTTTCAGAGATCGCGGCACATGAAGAATCCACCGACACTGCACGTTACAAACAAGTTAAGAGCAGAGAAAGATCTTTTGACCAAAGTGGGGAGGACGGTATGCAGACATTTACAAAAAAGGTACAGGATAAAGGAGTGTTTGCAGGCTGCTAACGCTGCTCATCTGCAGCCGTGGCAAGGCCCCTTTGAGCGCCTAGAACCTGGTTTTCCTCTCCTTCCATTCTGGCTCATGTTTCTTCCGCTGCTCCTCCTGGGCCTGGAGACAGGCTGTTTGGAAGTCCTCTTGTGGAAGCTGGCTGTTCACACTCTCACTCTGAGATTTGTTTTCTTGAGATGGTCCCCATGGTTTCAGTTTTCCTCTGTGTGGCTCACAGTTGAGGGGATGAGACAGACTTGCGTTGGGATCAGCCACTGGCTCTGGGAGGCCAGGGTCTGTCCTGCTTCAGCTGTCACCTTGGGAAGGGCGGTAACTGTGGTCTTGACTGTGTGTCCCAAGCACAGCCTGGGGTACTTCCAGACACGGTCCATGTGGAGGCTTTCTGGCCGGAGTCTCAGTCGCTGGGTGCTTAATGCGCCTTCCCTGTAGTGCTGGCGGACACCCTCACACCCATGTTAGTTGCCGAGAGAGTGGAGCTCTTGACTGACCCTCCACACACAGCGCCGGGCCGGCCAATGCAGGACACGTCACAGCGTCTTCCCTGGAGACACTGGAGTTGCCAGCTCTCCCTTAGGAGGACGGGCGGCTGCTTCAGCTCACCGCGTAGATTGTGGTGGCCAAAGTGTTTCTTTTTTCCCCCAGTATATGGATCAGTGGACTCCATTTCCTTCAAACGAGCCTCATGAAGCATCTTAACATTGGGAGTAGTGCTTGGCGGTCTGTCGTGTTTTCTAGCTGTGGAAAACTCATCTGTGTGGAGAGACTGCTGTCTTCCCCAAGGCGGCTGTGGCCCCTCGTTACCAGTCAGTGTATGTCCCCGACAACACTGCTTCCCCACATCCTGGGAAGGAGCGTCCGCAGCAGCCCCGATAGCCTGGTGTTCCTGCTTTTCTTGATTCTGCACCTCTGTGGGCTCACTGTTTGTGTCCCTGAGAGACCCTGCAGTTTGGCACAGGTGCTGGCTTTAGTTCGGCACACACACTTCCCTTTGTCTGGGGGTCAGGGCTCCTGTGGGCTGTTCTGTGCCTCTGCACTGCGGTGCCACCATTTTACACTCAGCCACAGGCCCAGGGCTTGGCTGTCCCCACAGCCTCGCGAGCACCTGTTACTTTTCTTTTGGACGGCAGTCGTCCTGATGCGCTAGGCGTTCTGTTTGGACGTGCTGATGGCTGCTGTGTCCCGTCCCTTCTCATGTGCTCACTGGCCATCTGCATGACTCTTGGGAGACCAGCTTTTGTCTTGATTTTTTTTTCAATTGGGGAAGGGAAACAGGACTTTATTGGGGAACAGTGTGTACTTCCAGGACTTTTTTCCAAGTCAAGTTGTTGTCCTTCAATCTTAGTTGTGGAGGGCGCAGCTCAGCTCCAGGTCCAGTTGCCGTTGCGAGTTGCAGGGGGCGCAGCCCACCATCCCTTGCGGGACTTGAGGAATTGAACCGGCAACCTTGTGGTTGAGAGCCTGCGCTCCAACCAACTGAGCCACCCGGGAGGCAGCTCAGCTCAAGGTGCCGTGTTCAATCTTAGTTGCAGGGGGCACAACCCACCACCCCTTGTGGGACTTGAGGAATTGAACAGGCAACCTTGTGGTTGAGAGCCCACTGGCCCATGTGGGAATCGAACCGGCAGCCTTCGGAGTTAGGAGCACGGAGCTCCAACCGCCTGAGCCACCAGGCTGGCCCTTGTCTTGATTTTTTATGGTCAGTATTTTATTTATTTCAAATAAAACTTGTATTTAAAAAGAGGTTCATGAAATTGCAAAGTGAGTATAGCGTTCCCATAAGTCCTGCGCCCAGCTTCCCCTGGTATGGACATCTGACATGAATGTGACTCATTTGTTACAACTAACCAACATCCACACCTCATTGTTAAGTAAAATCCATACATTTCAGATTCACTCTTTCTCCTGATGCCTCTCTTGAGCCCGAGAATCCCACAGAACATTTAGTGCTCACGTCTCCAGGCCCCTCTGGGCTGGGAGAGTTACCGCAGTCCCCCTGTGGTGACCTGGGTAGTTCTGAGGACTGGCCGGGTGGGGAAGAATGCTGCGCTTCCAGCGGGCAGTGGGACCAGGATGTGTGTGTCCTCCCACTTCCTCCTCCTCGTTGCAGGTTTTGGCCCCGCGTGCGCTCTTGCATTTTCACAGGAGTTCAGGATTACCTTTTCCACTTCTGTAACGAGAGCAGATGGGGTGCTGGCAGGGCCACATGGGGTCGCATCTGGCAGGATTGTCTTCCCAGTCTATGAAACAAACGTAAAGACATACGTTTGTTTATGTCTTTAGTTTCTGTCACAACGTATTGTAGTTTTCAGAGTATGTGTTTGCACTCCTGAGGATTTTACTCTTTGTGACGTTCTGTAAATGGAACTGTTTTCTTAATTCCCGTTTTGGTTTGCTCATCACTAGTGTATAGAAACACTACTTATTTTTGAGCATCGATCGTGTGTCTTGTGATTTCACTGAACTTGTTTATTGGAATAGTTGTTGCTGCTGTTTGGCGGGTTTCTGAGTGTTTCCTGGGTCCTAGGTCACGTCATCTGTACACGCAGAGGGTTCTACCTCTTCCTCTCCAAGCTGGCGCCTTTCCTTTTTCGTGCATTGTTGACCCAGCTGGAACTGGCACAGTCAGCCAGAGCCGGCGAGGGTGGACAGGCTCGAGTCCCTGCCTGCAGGGGAAGCTTCCAGTCCGTCACCGCTGAGCACATTGTTAGCTGTGGAGTTTTGTAGGTGCCCCTCGTCCAATGGAGGAAGCTCTCCTCTGTTCCTAACTTGTTGAGTGTTTTTTATCCTGAAAGGGTGTTAGATTTTGTCGAATGCTTTGTCGGCATCAATTGGGACGATCGTGTGCGTTTTCCTTTTATTAATATGAAGTATTTGGAACCCATTCAGCATCACTGGTATAAATCCCACTCAGTCGTGGCGACTGACCCGCTTTCTTTGCTGCTGGACAGTTCCCTGGTATTCTGCCAAGGCTCTGTGCACGTGTATTCACTAGAGACGCTGTCTGCCATTTCCCTGGAATGACTTGGAGTTTGGTATCAGGGTTAATTGGGATTTGTCTGATGTTTTTCTTGGGAGCTGACTGGGATTGGGGTCGTGTGGTCAACATAACCCCTCATGTCGAAGCCACTTGAACCCTGGCTGGTCCCTCAGTACGGCCGCCTTCCTAGATGGGGGTCATCAGCACATGGTTTGCAGTTCTGGACGCTCGTTACCGAGTTCAGTTCTTTGTTTACAATGTGACTAATGGGTGTCTGTGCTGCACTTTGGGTTACAAACCACCACCTCACTGATTTCGTTGCTCACGTCACTTTGGCCATGGGGAGCTCTCAGTTGGCTTCTTTGTGCCTTGCATGCCCCCATCTTTGTGGGTTCTTGGTATTTTGTTTTGTTTTGTCTTGTATTTTGAGCACTCCCTTTTTTCTGGCACCAGAAGCTGCTCCAGGCCTATTGTGGGCATTTCCTGCCAGCCCTGTAACCAGCCCTTTCTCCCAGGAGCCCTGCTCCTTTATGGGGCATGGTCTTAGGGACTGAGACCTGGTTGCTGCCCTGGGGTGTTGAGGCTTTGAGGCCCCCCAGCTGCTCCCCCACACACAGGGACGTGTGTGCCCTGACCCGTGTCTGCACAGATCTATAAGCACAGTTAAGCACTCTCACACCCTCCTTCCCCAGCCTGTGGCCTTATCCAGGGGGAGCTGTCAGCAAGGGGGGCCCTGTGGCTGGAGTGAGAGTTCACGGTCTTGACCTCTGGGGCCATGGCTGGGTCTGGAGCTGGCTCCTTGGGTCACATCGGCTCTCAGGTGCCCAGCACGGACTGCTTCTGTTTGTCCAGTTTTTTGAGTGTCTGAGAATCCGACCCTCTGGTGACCTGGTCAATTGAATCAGGAACGCAGCCTTTATAACCCTCAGACCCTGTGATCACCAAAACACAAGTGGGTGACTTCATTTATTAACCCTGTCACGGTCTGAGGGTCACTTCCCAGAGACCCCAAGACAGAGATGGGGACCTCAGTCATGTGACAAGATGCAGGTCTGAGTGTTATCTGCCCACCCAGCCTGGTGCCTCCTCTCCTTTGTCCCTTGGCTGATACTTGGGGTGGGGATTGGGGGGACAGAGTCCTGATGATGGATGCGTGGGGCCCCCCCCCGGTGGACAGGCAGCCCCAGCTGGTGGCCAAAGGGGCCCAGAGGGAGGAGTGAGGCTGTGTCTGCTGGGGGACGTCCTGCTCCATAGGTGCCATCCCAGGAGTGTTTGGCTAGTGCTGGGGTGTGCACGTCTGGGAACGGCTGTCCTGATGTCGTGTGAAGTGTGTCACACACACGTGGGGAGGGTGCAGTGACACCATGGCCCTGTGGGGGTGTGGAGCGTCTCCTGGGACTTGGGGCTCCCCCAGTCTTCTGGGCCCCACATGGGGGAAAGGTGGCATGGTTGGTGGAGGTTTCTGCGCAGCACAGACCCCGCATGTGCTGCTGGCGGTGACTCCCTGGGTGTCCTTGCAGACTGTCCAGGACGGCCGCCAGTTTCTGAAGTATGTTGACCCCAGGCTGGGGGTCCCGCTGCCGGAGAGGGACTATGGGGGGAACTGCCTCATCTACGATGCAGACAATGAGACGGACCCCTTCCACAACGTCTGGGTAAGGACGGGCCCAGGAGCCCCCGCCCAGAAGGGGGTGGCCGGCCAGTGCCACCTCCCAGAAGCGGCTAAGGATTGGGGTGGGTGCTACCCTGCTGTGGGTGCTCTGGACCCTGAGGCACTGCAGACTGCATGGTGGCGGCTGGTCCCCGCTGGGCCCTGCTCTCCTTGGCCGTCAGGGTGGGTCGTGCACAAATGTCCGACAGCATGTGTACGAGACCCCAGCCTTGTCCCTCACAGAGGCTCTGGGGGTGCCCCTGGGGCCTAGAGTTGGGTGGGAGCTGGCCCCAGCCATGTGCATGGGGGGTGAGGGACATCACACAACCTGGTCCTGGGCAGCTGTCACGGGTGGGGCGTGTATGAGGCCTGCATCCTGTCGCCCACAGGACAAGCTGGATGGCTTTGTACCTGCACACTTTCTTGGCTGGTACCTGAAGGTAAGGTGATCTGATTGTCAGATGGGATACCCTCGTTTTCCAGCCCGCCCTGGGGACTGGGGGCTGTTTTCCCGGCGACAGGTTTGTGGTCAGAGTAGAGTGGGCAAGGGCCTGGGGGCCAGGGCAAGACGAACACGCTGTTTACAGGATTTGTAAAACCACTGGGACCCCTGAACTTTGCTTACCCTGGGCGTGGCGGTGGCCCATGAGGGTGCCCCACAAGGCCTCCACCATTGTGCCGTCCTGCTCGAGTGAGCGAGCGTGCGGCCCCCACCTGGCACTCCTTCCAGTGGACACACCTGAAAGTCTTAAATCGAGGCTGCTGGGCAGCTGCCCACCCACTGAGCATCACTTACTGGGGGTGGTGGGCATTGGGCTGGAGGGGCTGACCAGCAGCGGGCATCCCCGTTGGCCCCCCGGCCCGCAGACCCTGATGATCCGAGACTGGTGGACATGCACGATCGTGAGCGTGATGTTCGAGTTCCTGGAGTACAGTCTGGAGCACCAGCTGCCCAACTTCAGCGAGTGCTGGTGGGACCACGTAGGTGCCGGCCCCGCCCCTCGGGTGGGAGCCACGCCCACTGGGTGGGCGTGGCCTCAGCGTCCTCCTTTACAAACTAGGCCCACTCTGTCCTTGGGGGAGGGACATGGGTGCAGGGTCCCCTCAGATGAGGCAGGACAGAGCTGGTGGTGCACCGGCACTTGCCTCCCACCCCCAGTGGATCATGGACGTGCTCATCTGCAACGGGCTGGGTATCTACTGCGGCATGAAGACCCTCAAGTGGCTGTCCCTCAAGACATACAAGTGGCAGGGCCTCTGGAACATTCCAACCTACAAGTACGTCTTCCTCGCCGCCCTTCTCTGTGGGCCCCGGGCATCTGTGTGGGGCCTGGAGGTGTCCCCTGGGGTCCAGGCCAGGCTCCACCTGACACGTCTTTGGGGAGGAGGGTGACAAGCGAGGACTTTTCTTCCTATAAGCTCCACCTGCGATCTGACCCTGGGCTGCCCGTGGGAACCCCGCCAAGGTGGCCGGAGGGCAGCCTGTCCCTTTACGGAAGACTGCCCTGCTCATGAAGTGGGTGCAGGTGCTCTGTCATTTCTACTTGGATTCAAAAGTCAGGAACAGTCCAGGAAAAGACGTGGGTGCCACTGGGGAGTGGGGCGCTCTGGGGGCATGGGCCGGGCACGGAGCTCAGTGCCCTGGCTGAGCACCCGTCTGGCTCCTAGGGGCAAGATGAAGCGGATCGCCTTCCAGTTCACGCCCTACAGTTGGGTGCGCTTCGAGTGGAAACCCGCCTCCAGCCTGCGCCGCTGGCTGGCCGTGTGCGGCATCATCCTGGTGGTAAGGCCGGACGGTCCCCCGCGCGCGGCCCACGAGGGCAGAGCCCGTGCCCACTGGTCTGTGTCCCCCAGTTTCTGTTGGCAGAGCTGAACACCTTCTACCTGAAGTTCGTGCTGTGGCTGCCCCCTGAGCACTACCTAGTCCTGCTGCGGCTGGTCTTCTTCGTGAACGTGGGCGGTGTGGCCATGCGGGAGATCTACGACTTCATGGACGACCCGTGAGTCCAGGGGCGGGGTGGGGCTGGGGGCGGAGCGGATGCAGGGCCCGGGCGCCCTCAGCGTGCCCTGCCCTCCCTCTGCAGGAAGCTACACAAGAAGCTGGGCCAGCAGGCCTGGCTGGTGGCCGCCATCACCGCCACGGAGCTGCTCATCGTGGTCAAGTACGACCCACACACACTCACGCTGTCCCTGCCCTTCTACATCGCCCAGTGCTGGACGCTCGGCTCCGTGCTGGTGTTCACCTGGACCGTCTGGCGCTTCTTCCTGCGGTGAGCACCAGGGCCCCAGAGGAGCGGCCACACCGTGTCCCGGGGTGGGTCTGAGAGGCGCCTGGGTCCTGCGTGGTTCTCTTCTGGCCGTGCAGGCCTGCTGGGGGTGACACGCCCTGCTGCCCCCAGGGACATCACACTGCGGTACAAGGAGACACGGCGGCAGAAGCAGCAGAGTGGTGGTGACAAGGGCAGCACCGAGGGCAGTACGGACGGGACCCTGCCTGGGCCGGATGTGCCCACCGGGCCAGTGGAGGCTGAGAGGGAGGGGGCGCCGGCTCTGGACTGACGCTGCCCCTCGCTGCCGCCAGGGGCCTGGGCCTGCTGTCCCTTCGTTCTGTGATTCCCGCCAGGAGCCTGCCCTCGTGGTGTTTCCGTGCACACAGCGGGGCTCTGAGGAGGGCGTGAAGGAGTCCCTGACCCGGGTTGGTGTATGTCTGTGGCATGTGTGCACGTGTACATGCGTGTGTGCATGTGTGTGCGTGTACATGTGGCATGTGTGTGCACTGTGCGTGCTTGTGTGCACGTGTGTGGCGTGGGTGTGCACGTACACATCTGTGCTCCGTGCTGGCTCCTGAGACTTCTCAGGCTGGCAGGCATGGCCGGGGCTTGCCCTGGGTTCCCTGGGTCCCCTTTCTGTATGGTTGGCCCACACCAAGCCCTGGTGGCCAGACGCCCTGAAGGGTCAGGGTCTCCACACTGGCTCTCCTTGGCCCCATGGCCACACGTGTTAGTGACGATGACCCACGAATACCCAAGATGGTGCAGACAGTGTGTACCGAAGCTGCAGCCCGGAGCCGTTTCCTCAGGAGCCTTCCTCGAGCCCAGCTAACCTGGATGAAGTGTGGACAGGGCAGGCATCACCGGAGGCACTGGGTCAGGAACTCCAAGTGCCCTTGGTCGGGAGGAGGGGTCGGGAGGTCTCTGGCCCGAGTTGGTCATCTCCACGAGCAAACAGAACAAATAAATCGACGACGGCCTGCAGCTCGCGTCCTTGCTGCCCCAACCTCCACCCTGCCCCATGCCCGCCTCCCGAGGGACGTCGCCCAGAGGGGTGGGAGAGTCCAGTGGGCAGCCCTAGGCAGGCAGCCAGGCTGTGGGGCTCGAGAGTCGCCACGTTCCCGCCACCTGCTGCGTCAGGACGCTTGGCAATGGTGCATGGGGGGAGGGCGCCTGGGGGGCTGGTTCTAGTCAGGGTGGCGATGGACCCTGAAAAAGTCAACCGTAAGTGAAAAGTGCCCTGAGTTCCCGAATCCCCACCCCAGCTGAGGATGCTCCCTGCCCCCCCACCCAAAAGACGGTGAGCCTGGCCAGTCCTGGGGCGGGCCCGGCGCTGCCTCTTGGAGGACCCTGCCCTCAAACCTAGAAGATGTGAGCGTGCGCCATGGAGTACCTCTGTGCCCCCCGCTGCCTGAACCCTGGGGAGGGTGGCGCAGACGGCGAGCTCTGCCCCCAGTCAGTTTGTCTCCCCTGAGGCTCCGTTGCCCTACAGGCTGCCCTCACTTTGGGGGTGTCGGATCAGCTGGGCTTTGCCTGTGGAGTGACGGCCTCAGTCTGACCCCAGAGGCTCGCTGTGGTCTCTAAAGGCTGCTACCCATTAGCAATGCAGGGACACTCTTCACGTGTGCGGTGTCTCTAGCTCCACCCGCAGTGTCCCCCCCATGGATAAGTGAGTGTCACGGGCCAGTGGCCGTGGTGCCTCACGCCCAGTCACCACTCTGGGTCCCCACCTCCCTCCTTCCCTGCCTCCCTCCTGTGGGTGGTGACCCACAGCCAGCGTGCTGCCTCCCTTGCTCCCCTTGTCCCAGGTTTGGCTCCTGGGCAGTCCGTGAGTCTCAGCACTCATGGTTTCTGGCTCAAGCTGTTCCAGGCTCACTTTGTACATTTCCTGCCCAAATTGGGGTCACCATTCCTCCAAGGACCCTTGGCTCCTTGCACTGAGGGGTCACAATTAGAGGCCAAGCTCTGGGCACTTGGAAAGGCTGTGCAGCAGTGAGCTGGAAGTTCCTCTGCAAGCTGCTTGTGCCCCATGGGTCCCTTGATTGTGCCAGTCAGGACAGGTCACCTGTGTCGGCAAGATGAGGCCAGCTAGATTCCAGGGTGGACCCTGCCCTCCCATCCAGAGGGCTGTGGGCTCGGCCTGCCAGGAGCGCGTCTGGATGCAGCCGTTTGGAAGCTGCAGGAGTGGCCGTGCTCAGGGAGCAGCTCACAGCAGGGGCTTGTAGCCCACGGGCTGTTGGCCAGCTGCTGACCAATGCCAGGCTGGGTCACGATGAGCCAGGCTCCTGAGGGCTGAACACCCCAGTGTCCCGTGGGCCCTCCCTCCCAAACCTTGAAGAAGTGAATGCTGTGTGGCCGCCAGGACTAGGCCTGGGTCCGGCCAGCCAGCTGGGGGCTCGGCCCGGATGGTTACTTTAAGCAGCTAAGTCTGGCAGTCTTGGGCAGCAGGACGGCTCCTAAAGGCATCACACCTCCGATATGGGAGGAGGGACCCCACAAGGAAGGACACGGACCCTCCTGCCCAAAAAGTGCTTTAATAATTAAAAAGTGTCCAAAGTGTTCTCACAGATTAAAGCAATTCTCTAGTCAAAGCTAAGACAGTGGAGTGAGAGCCTGGGAGCCGGCCCGCCCCCGGGGCAAGAACGGGCCAGAGCGGGTTTCGGGGGTTTCGGGAGCCGGGGGACGGGCCTCAGTAGACGATCTTCAGGCCGGGCTTGCTCTCCTCCAGGGCCCGCAGGCGGTCATCCGTGTGCTCCGACACGTAGATGTCAAACAGGCTGTGCAGAGAGCAGGCAGGGAGTGGGCCGGGGCCTCGGCCTGTGCCCCCACCCTGCCATCCCGCCAGGCCACACCGCCCGCCAAGTCACTTACACCAGCTTTTCCAGGGTGCAGCTGGGCTGCTGGAGGCTCTCAGCCAGCTGCAGGACACCCGGGTCGCTCATACAGTTGTTGCTGACGTCCAGCTGGCGGAGGCTGTGGTTGGTCAGCAGGAGAGCTGCGAGGCTGCTGCAGCCGCTGTTGGTCATCTCGCAGTCCCCCAGCCTGGGTGGAGAGCAGGGCAGAGGTCGGGACAAAGGGCACACGCCCAGGCTGCCAGTGACTGGCCAAGCGGCCTGGGCCACACCGCCCAGAGATCCATCTGCACGTGGCACACCAAGCCCTGGGCTCGGCGCTGTGCCCCACACCTCAGCCTGCGTATGTGGGTTTCCCCGTGGCCCCAGGTGGACCGTGAAGGCGGGAGGTGCATACAGAGCTCCCTGCAGGTGGCACAGCGGTCATGTCCTGGACTTAGGGTCCCAGCCTCCTCTGGCAGAAGGTGGGCACCCAGGGGCCTTCTGGAAAGGATAGTGTTGGGTGCCAGGCGAGGACAACAGGAGGAAGACGGCCTTCCCCATCCCTTGCTGCTTCACCACCCGAGAGCCGAGCCGGTGGGGTGGGCAGAGGAGGCAGCCAGAGGCCAAGGGCAGAGCTTGGGGCGGAGGGTGACAGGACGCGTGGAGCACACGAAGGCTTCTGGGCTCCAAGGAGACGCCATGGGGACCAGCCAAAGAAAGGAGCTGGAGGACCTTTGGGCTCAGCCTGCAGGGCCAGGCTTAGAGCTGCCCATCCCCACACTCCAACTGTGCTCCATCCAGGGTGACCAGGTGTCACTGGAAAGCCACCAGTGAGAGGCACAGAACACAGAAAATTTGTGACAGGCCGCAGAAATGCAAGCCATGGAGAGAGCAGAGCCAGGCCCAGTCTGGGAGACCTAACCGTGGCTTCCTGAGGGCTCCAGAAAGAAACCACCATCAGAGGGATGACACTTTCCAGCACGATCAAGTGTCTGCTCAGATAGTGAGCCAGGATCCACATCTGCAAAGAACACCAAACCCCAGAACGTGACCAGAGGAAGCAGGTGATGCAAAGGGCCCCAATGGGTGAGGCTCAGCACAGGGGTCCTCGTCCTCCCTCGGAGCCCGTTCTGGAAGCACTAGAGACAGCAGTTAACCAAAGCAGAGGGACGTGGCAAGGACATGCAGGAGGAGAAAGGCACAGGACGGGGGCCGGGTGGAGGGCCTAACACGCGGAGCACGCTCACCACAGCTCCCGCAGCGTGGTGCCCGGCTGGCTCAGGCCAGTGCACAGCTCCTGCACGCCGTCGTCCCCCAGCTTGTTGCTGCCCAGCTGCAGCTCCAGCAGACACGTGTTCCGTGCCAGCATGGTGCTGAAGTGCTGGCAGCAGGCGGCTGTGAAGCTGCAGGACTTCACCCTGCGGACACGGACGCAAAGAACTGCGGCCCCCGCCTCTGAGTACTCCCCGCCCCACCCTCCCAGGACACTGGCGCCTTCCCACTTTCCAGGGGCACCCCGCTTCGACAGCCCCTCCTTACTCCTGCCTTGCTCCCAAGTGCAGCAGCCGACCTGGGTCCTCGGCCCCCAGCACTGTCCCCACTGGGCCCCGGTGTCCCTCCTCACACGGGTCCCCTCGGGCACTTTCATCCCCGGCTACTGCCTGGCTGCACTCACCACAGGGACTCCAGGCGGCAGCTGGGCTGCAGCAGGGTGTCACACAGCAGACGGGCGCCCTCGTCCCCCACCTCGTTCCCGGCCATACTGAGCTCCTTCAGGCTTTCCTTGGTACTGAGGACGCGGCAGAGGTGTCTGCAGCCGCTGGCTGTGATGTCACACTCCCAGAGCCTGGGGGGGCGGGGCACGTCACTGCAGGCCACCAGGGGCAATGCCAGCCCAATGCCAGCACAGTGAGTGACAATCATGGACGCTGCCCATGCTACCCCGCCACTCAGGCCCCTTGCCTGGCCACAGCCCTGGGAGGGAGCAGCAGGGAGGGCGGGCCAGTGAAGTGGCAGGTGTGGGGCTACTCGGGATTCCTGGGGCCACCCGCCCAGCGGCCCACTCACCACAGGGTCTTGAGCTGGGAACTGGGGCTCAGCAGCCCGGGGCACAGCTCCGCGATGCCCGCGTCGCCCAACTTGTTGTTGCCCAGGTACAGCTCGCGCAGCGAGGCCTTGGAGGCCACGATGCCACGCAGGTCCTGGCAGTTGGCCGAAGTGAGGCCACAGCTCTCCAGCCTGCGGGCACAGGGGGCGCTGTGGGACGGGGAGCCCCCGCCGCCCCCGCCCCGCCCCCCCCAGCCCCCACGCCCCGCCCCCACCGCCCCACGCCCGGCCCCCGCCGCCCCACGCTTACTTGAGCGACTCCAGCGGGCAGGTGGAGGCCGCCAGGCCCTGGCACAGGGTCCGCACGCCGGCCTCGCCCAGCTCGTTGCTGTTCATCATCAGCTCCTTCAAGTCCCGCTTGGTCTTGAGCACCTCGGCCAGGGCCTCGCAGCTAGCGGCCGTCAGGTTGCAGTACTCCACCCTGGGGGCGGGCGGGCGGTCAGCCTCCTCCAGACCCGTCCCGGCCGAGGGCACCCGTCTGGTCTCCTGTGGCCTGTGGCAGCAAGGCCTTGGAGACCAGAGGGGCTGCTGGGACAGCACAGCAGTGCCCGGACTCTCCTGGAAACCGCCCCTGACCACCAGCGCCCCCCAAGCGCGGGAGTCACTGGACCCAGAACCCCAACGCTGGGCCTCCCCAGTAGGCTTCCTGGCTCAGCCTCCTTACTCCATCGCTGAGTCCATCTTGTGTTTACGGTGGCCAGGCCGTCCCACAGTCAAGTGCGGGGTCACAGGCCAGTTGCCAGCTCCTTTCAGGGGGCCACAGCCCCAGTGTCACCAAAGAGGACCATATGTAGGTCCCCAGAGCCCCTGCTCCAAGCTGCCTGCAGCCTATGTGTTGGGAGGGTCTTGCCCAGGGCAGCCAGGCCCTCCCCCAAACTCCAGGGGCAGGTGGGTGCAGGGCTGTGGGCGGGTGTGGTGGGGCACACTCACTGCAGCTTCTCGATGTGGCACTGGGGGTCCAGGAACCCTTTGCAGAGGAGCCGCAGGCCCGCATCCCCCAGCGGGTTGTAACTGAGGTACAGCTCACGCAGGGTGGGCAGGGAGCGCAGCACGTCAGGCAGGGTCCCACAGCCGGCCTCCGTCAGGCAGCAGTTCTGGAGGCTGTCGGGGCAGCACATTGCGTCACGGGCTGCCACGCTCCACGTCATAGGCACGCCACCGCACAGGGGGGCCCAGGGTGGAAAGGGAGGGGTCACTGTGCTGACCCGGGCCGAGGCGGGAGCCCAGCGCCCGTGGCTCACCTGAGTGTCTGGATCTTGCAGGTGGGGCCGTGCAGACCCTGCAGCAGCACACGCAGGCCCCCATCCCCCAGCTCGTTGTTGCAGAGGTCCAGCTCCGTCAGGGCGGGGTTGCCTCGGAGCGCAGAGCTCACGTCCTGGCAACGTGCCTCCGTGACACCACAGTCAACAAGCCTGCGGACAGGACACCCAGACAGTCATGTCGGTCACACAACAGGTTGTGATGGCTGGGGCTCCCAGCGCTCTCCACACCCGACCAGCGCCAAAGCCCTGGCCAGTCTCCAGAGAGGGACTCGGTCAGCACAGCCAGGCCTGCAAGGAGCAGCGTGGGCAGTGTGACCCGGCAAAACAGAGCCCACCCAGCTGCGTGGGAGATGGAGTCAACATGGGGTCGAGGGACAAATGAAAAATGGTGAGGAGTAAAGACACTGAAACCCCAGTCAGACAAAGGCCCAGGCGTGACCATTCTGGCAACACCCCCCAAGGGAGGCCAACGTCAGGAGGTGACACCAAACAGAAAAGGACATGAAGAGTCAAGGCACATCACCCAACACATTTCCAGTTCCAAAGGGAAAAACAGTCCTGGGGAACCGGCAGACCCCACCTAACAGCTGGTCACGTGACAGCAGTGACCATACACCCCTCAACACAGTATTCCAGATAGCAAACAGCATCTTTTCTGTGTATTCTTGCCAAAAATATGTGACTCAGCCACAAGAAGACATGAGAGGGACTTTCTCCAGACCTGAGCTGACCCACAAGGCAGATGACCAAGGACAAGGAGGGACAAGGGACCGTCCCAGATGGGAGGGGGCCAAGGAGACCTGACGACAAATGGCCTGTGGGATCCTGCACTGACTGGGACAAGAAAGGACACAGGGAAAGCTGGTGACATCGGAATCAAGGTGGCTGTACTGGGCTCCTCATTTTGACCAGTGGCCCAGGTGACGGGGCACTGACTTCAGGGGACACGGGACGAGGCGCACAGGGAACCCCCAAAGCATCTTCATAACTGTTCTGTGAACCTCAATCTATTTCCAACAAGTTTAAGACAAGCAGGCAGCTTATCTGTTGTGAATCCTGAGGAACTGCTGTGTGGGAGAACAGGCAGCGAAGGGACAGGCCACGCCTGCACGCAGCCAACTGACATGATTGCGTCCCTGAGGAAGGAGCCGAGCCAGAGACCCTGGCCGCCTGCTCTGCCCACCTGGGAACAGGCTCACGTTTTTAAATGGTTGGGTAAAATACAAGAATAACCTTTCACACCACGTGACAGGGTCTACACTGTGTGTCCACGAGCTGAGAGCTTTCAGAGCCCAGCACGCCCACTCGTGGGCCCCCAGCCCACCGGCCACCCTGCAAGGACCTGGGCAAGGGCGTCTCTACCTGACCACCTGCTGCTGCTGCATCAGAGGCAGGAGCTCCCTCCACTGGTCGTCACTCAGCTGCTCGTAGTGGATGTCCACACTCATGGTGAGAGAGGCGGAGTTTCCTAGGTGGACAACGGGAGGGGGAGGAGTGAGCCAGCCGCTCTCAAGACTGAGAAGCCAGAGGTCCAGCAGGCGGGCTGGGAGCAGGTGAAAGGCCCTAACCTCACCAGGGACCAGCCGGAGCCTGAATACACAGTAACCTGAGGCCCTGAAGGTGGGGCTGGGAGAAGAGCCCCGGGTGCTGAGATGCAGGGAGCTGGCTTTCATTCAGGAACTGCAGAAGGCCCTGGAAGTGATGCGATTTGAGCTGCCCTTTAAAGTGGCCCTGCCCAACAGGATGACTCAGCCCCATGTGAGGTCCTGGCTCCCTGAAACCCCCGGGTTCCTGAGAACAGTGCCTCACATGTTTGTGTGCCAGCCTGGCACTGCCTGGCTTTGCTGAATGGAGCCCACAGAGGGGAGAGTGGCCCAGGCCAAGGCTTTACTCCTGAGTGCCGGCCGGCAGGCAAAATTCATGTTTGCAGGTCCCAGCAGATGGGCCTGCTGAAACTGGGGTGAGGGCATCTGGGACTGGCCGTGTCACCCAACTGTCACACAGAGGAGTTGAGTCTACCCAACCCATAGCCAGAGCATGTGAGCAAAAGTGTACCCGCCCCTGCTGGGAGCCCAGGGTGTGGTCACCCAAACCCTGACTCAGAATCCTCAGTCATGGACCGGCCTGCTGATTCTGAGCCCTCCCAGGCCCAGGCTTCAGCAGACATTGGGGTGTCCCCCTGGTTGGGCCTTTGGGCCAGGAAGACATTTCTTAATTTCTGGGGTTCAGTGATGCCTTTGAGAGTCCCATGAAAACATGCGACATCGCCCAAAAGATGCCCGGATAAAGGCCCCCAATCTAAACCTGGGCAAGCACGTTTCAGGCCCACCGCCTCACTGGGAGTCAGTCCCCCAGCTGGGCTGTTTCCTGGGGTCCCAAGTCTGGGGTCCAGGAGCAGAACAACGCCCCTGATCAGTGGTTTCAAGTGTGACAACGAGCAGCTCAGCAGGACCTGCCCTGGGGGCAGGAGAGGGGATTGGGCCTTCACCGGGCCGCGCCCACGGCCTATGCCCGCCGGGTCACTGAGCCGCGAGCAGGGCAGCCCTGGACCGCAGGTTACCTCTGCGAGGCGCGGGGAACAGCCGCGAGCGAGCGGGGGTTCGCGCGAGGCCGCCCAGGGCCGCCGCCGCCCTCCGCGCCGGCCCGAGGCTCCGCGTGTTTCCGGTGGCCTCGGGCTGGGGTCGGCGCGGGCTCTCTAGGAAGAAACGGGCCGCGCTCAGACGGCGCTCGGACAGTCCCCGGCGCCCGGCCGCGCCCTTCTCGGGCCCCAGAACACGCCCGCGGTGTCGCCCGAGTTCGCCCGCTCCGCCAGGGGGCGCCGCAGAAGGTCCCCCGCAACCTGGCCCGCGCGGACCCCAGGACCCTCGAACCCCGGGACCCCAGAACCTGCAACTCACCTCGCGCCGCGCCGCCGCAAACCCGACCAGCTGCCGCGGCCTGGCCTGGGGGCGGGGCCCGGGCGGGGCGGGGGCCCGGGGGCGGGGCCCGGGGGCGGGGCCCGGGCGGGGCGGGGTCCGGGGGCGGGGCCACTGGCCCCGGGGAGGGCCCGGCCCAGCGGCTCTGTCCGAGGCGCGCGCCGAGCCAGCGCCTCTAATTAAGTGTCGCGCATTCCACGGAGCCCGGCGGCAAGCTCCGCGTCCACACATGAGTTTCCACTTTCTGGCCCCCACTGGCCTTTCGGCTTTATCCGCGGAACAGGCCGGGCCCGGCCAGCTCGCCACGAGGGGTGCAGGCGCGCGTGGGGGCGACCCCCCACCGAGCCCGCGGCGCGCCTCGCTTCTCGCGCCTCCTCCCAGCAGCAGGCCGGTTCCGGGGCAGAAACAAATTAGCTGACTTTCCTTCGGACCTTGCCGTGGACGTGCTGACCTGGCGACACGGCAACTGGTCAGGCTTTGGGGAGCGCCATTGGCTTCCGCAACACACGCACACACCCGTCTCTACCCATCGGTCGGGAGACCTGCTCACGTGTGGACGAGGACACACGTTCGAAACGACTTTGGCAGCCTTTCGTAACTGTCCAAACCTGGAAGCAGCTAAACGTCTCCATCAGGAAACGGTTAAATAGTCTGTAACACAGCCACACCCCGCCCGTTCACAAAGCGTGTCCAAGAGCGTCCCCGCCGGGCTTGTGCACTTGCTGGAACACGGAGGCTCCACGAGTCCGCGTCGCTCAGGAATTCAGTTCAAGCAACGGCGGCTGGACACCTACCGCGCACCTGGCGCCGTGCGCGGGCAGAGCAGGGCAAAGGCGTGAGCCAGCCCTCGTGGAGCTCAGGCCCCAGAGCGAGGGAGGAAACGCCAAAGTAAATCACCAGTATTTACAACGTGGGCCGCGCGAAGGACGGGAACAACGCGGGATAACGGGGAATCCGGACTGCCGGCGTGGCGGGCAGGGGCAGGCAGGTCCCCTCGCAGCGACAGCATGCAGGCTGGGAGGGGGACTGGAATATCCCCCAGCAACGTCGCAGTGTGACTCAACTGGGACAGTGGCTTGCTGGGCACCAACAGACAGGGGGATCAGGGTGGACCTCACGACCGCGCAGCGGGAGACCCACCGATCGCGGACCACGCAAGCGCAGACAACGCCTCCGCGCCGGACTCCCAGCGTGCCTCGGAAGTAGGCTTGGTGGCGGGTGCGCACGCGCGGCGGGGCACTCGGGCGCTCTGACGTTGACGTCATCCGGGCGCGCCGACGTCCGCTGGGCGGCGCGGCGGCCTCAGCCTGCGCGGCCGCACCTCGCCGGTGCCGGCCCGGTGTCCCTGGTCCCCACAGCCCCGCGCCTACCCGCCTTCGCCCCGCCTCACGAGCGCCCGCGTAGCCGGGGCGGCAGGGCCGCAGCAGCAGCTGGCGCGCGTCCGCAGGCGGCCCCAGCAAGGCCCAGGCTGGCCGGCCGTCGGACTGGCGCACGGGCCGCCGGCCTGCGGGACGGACTGACCTCGACACGACGCGGGCTGTCACTGGCCGGGAACCGGGAGGGAGCCGGCCTAGCGGGCGAGGTCTGCTCGGCGGAGGCTGGACCTCGCGTGGGGCGGGCGCCGGCTCTGCGTGGCGGGGGGGCGGGGGGCGGGGCGTGGTCCGGGCGGGGCGTCCCCGTTTCCCGCGCGGCTGCGCGGGGACGGACGGAGCGGCGGGCGCGCGCGGGGAGTGGGCCCTGGGTGTGGACGTGGTGAGCGCGCGGCCTCCGGGCTCCGGCCGCCTGTCGGGCCGCGCCGGGACCGTAGCGGGCGGGCCGGGCCTAGTCCCGGGCTCCAGGGTCTGCACCGCGGCCCGCGGCCGTCGTGGGGCCGCAGAGAAACGTGCTTCGATGGGCGGGGGGACAGACTGGGTTTTGCAGGCAAGCGTCGGCGTCACTACGACGGCCACGTTTCGTCCTGTACCGTTGTCGCTGACTGTGGACGGTTGTCGTCCGACACGCGCTCGGGCAGTAGTGACGGAGGGGCGCCTCTGTGCGGGGCTGGGCGGTAGGTGCTGAGGGTTCAGCGTTGAGCGGAACGGCCAGACACCTGGACGATGCCTTCCGTCTGGGACCGCGTCTGCCGCTTGTCACTTGGCCGGTGACGGGGTCTCCCCGCTTTTGTTGCGCTGAAAATTGCTTTGTGTGTCCCGTTGTTGAAGGACGTTTTTACTGGGTATAGAATTGCAGGTTTGCGGGGATGTCTGCCAGCGCTCTGCGGATGTTATTCCGTTGTTCTCTGACTTCCGTACGTTCTCTCAGTCTCATTGTTGCTCCTTCGAAGATGGCGTGTCGTCCTGGCTGCTTTAAAGATTTTCTCTCTATTTTCAGTCAGCAGTTCTGTGCAGCCGTCCCCCTTACCCGCGGTTTCACCTTCTGTGCTTTCAGTTACTTGTGATGAGCCATCGTCCAAAAACATTAAATGAAAATTCCAGAAATAAGCAAGTCATAAGTTCTAAATTGTGCGCCGTTCCAGTCTGGTTCTGCCCCTCCCAGGATGGGACTCATTCCCTTTGTCTGGTGTCCCGTGCTGTAAACACCCCCTGCCCATTAGCCACTTAGTAGCCTTCGCAGCTATAAGATCGACTGTCGACTGTTACAGTGTCGCATTGCTTGTGTTTAACCCTTATTTTACTTAATAATGGTCCAAAGCGTAAGACTAGTAATGCTGGGAATTCAGGTGTGCCAAAGGAGGCCATAAAATGCTTCCTTTAAGTGAAAAGGTGAGTACAGTATAAGCTATTTTGACAGAGAACAAGACCACATTCATATAACATTTGTTACAGTATATTATAATTGTTCTATTTTATTATTAGTTATTGTTATTCATCTTTCTGTATCTAATTTATAAACTTTATCGTGCGTATATATGTATAGGAAAAAACAGTGTATGTAGGGTTCAGTGCTGTCTGTGACTTCAGCAGTCCACTGAGGGCCTTGGAATGGGTCCCCTGCAGATAAGCGGCACTGCTGTACTGTGCCTCGGTGTATTTGTCCTTGCATTTATCCTTCTCAGTGTTCATGCTGCTTCTAGAACCTGTAGGTATCTTTTTTCAGTTTTGGGAAATTCACAGTTCTTCTTTCTTTAGATATGTTGCATTCTCTTTCTGCTCTTCATCTAGAACTCCAATTAAAAATATGCTTGGCCTTTTTCACTGTATCCCGCATTTCTCTTCTGCTCTTTTCTGGATTTTATATCCTTCTGATTCTGTTTCATTCTAATTTTTTTGACCTGTCTTCTAATTCACTAATTCTCCTTTATCTCTATCTAATCTGCTGTCAAACCCATTCATTGAGTCCTTAAATTTAGTTTTTCTGTTTTAGAATTTTCATTTATTTGTTTGTTTTTGTTTCCAGGCCTCCCCCTCCCTAAATTTGTTTGTCACGTCTTTTGGCTCCTTGAGTGTGTTAATTGTAGCTATTTTAAAGTCCTTGTCTGATCACTCCCTTGCCTGCATCCCTGTTGGGTCTACTGCCTGTCCTCTTTCGTCACGTCCTACTTCCTGGCCTGATGACTATTTACTGATGAGTGTTGCATATTTTACGTTTAGGAAATCAGAGAATTTGATGATTGGACGATGCACTGGATGGTGTTCTCTTCTTCCACAGCAGATGGCTGGGTTAGGCACACTGGCAATCAGCACAGCATCTTAATCCTGACAGGGGGTTGGGATCACTTAAAGTCCAGCTTCACTTCTTACTGGGGCTGGTCTCTTTCCTGCTTACTCTTTCTCTGGGGTATAGCTCTTCCAGAATCCACCCCATAGCCGGGGGAACTTACAGGGGGCCCATCCTCCTCACACAGGCCTTGAAATCCACTCTTCTCTTGCAGCCCTGAGAATCTGTAGAAAGTTCTGGTCAGCTTCTCAGCCTCGCAGCTACTGTTTTCTGATTCAGCAGATGCTTCTGGAGATTTGCCTCGGGCTGAGCCCTCTTCTGGGTGTTAGCCTCACAATTCCTCACTGCCTTGGTAGCAGTTCTAGTAGGCGTGTGGGGTTTTGTCTTAATACTGTGCCCGGCTCTTTAGTTCTCAGGAGAGGAGTATCCTGAACCCTCTCCTCCACCATCTCAGGAAATGGGATCCTCCCTCTTTTCAGGGTACGAAGTGCAGCCTGTAGTTGGGTTTCCACTCCAAGCCCTTGAGAAGCTCAGCAATAGGTATTTCTGAAAAACAGATATGACCCACAGTGTATTTGCATGTGAGAGTTGCTGACATGGAGTTAGTAACTCAGAACAGAGCAAGTCCCAGGCTCTTGGAGAGGCCAGAAAGGGGAATTGATTTTCTGTTCAGGACACAGGCCTTACTGGAGCTGGTAATGACACCAGTGTGTAAGAAACACCACATTGATTTCCTTTTCTAATTAAAATAAAATCTGCTCTGAGCCGCCACTTGCCTGGGTGTTGAGCGCACAGTCAGACCACTCCAGTTACAAGGTGCAGAGTGGCTGCCATGAAGGTCAGTTAGGGGGCCTCACGGAGCCCTCCCATCTTCTTGGAGCCCCTGAGGGTCCAGCAAGGGTGGCGGTGGGGCCGGCAGGCCTGTGAGTTGTACAGACAGCCTTTGGCTGCTGAGGCACAGCTAGGGCTCAGTTGTGAGAGAGCAGGGGCAGGGGTGAGCAGGAGCCCATGTTCAGTGGGGAGAGGGAAAGAGAAGTCAGTGTTCTGAAGGCACAGTGGACTGAAGGTGGTGATGGGTTGGCTGCAGGGTGAGGGGAAGGGACACTTCAGAGTGTCAGCTTCAGTAGCTGAGGGTGTCGTGGGCTGTTTACGAGAGGGGAGGACTGAGAGAAGACCACCTTGGGGTGGGTTGGAACTGTTTTAGGCATAGTAATTTGGGGATGCCCGTGAGACACCCGGGGGTTTACCAACTGGGCTTCGAGATGACTGAGTGGCGGCCATCACAGCCTGGTTTGGGTACTTAATGCTGTGGGGGGAAGGCCCAGAGCTAACCCCTGGACAACTAGGGGATCCAGCATTCACTGTCAACCAGGGGGTCAAGGCCAGCTACCAACGGGTGGTGCCAGTTCAGCCTGAAGCCAGTGGGGTTCGGCACCCCTCACTTGTACGGGCCCCCCCAGGGCACCAAGAGGGACCTAGCAAAGGGTTCCATCATCATATGTTGTCAAGTTAAAGCATTTTAACTCAGTCAGCCTCTTTCCACTCCCCCATTATGCTTCCTCTCTGGCCAGGAGTACAGGGTGTCTCAGATGTGGAAAAAGTTCCACAGGGAGCACAGATGTGGAAAACCCGAGTTAAGAATGTGTCATCCTCACTGCATTTGTACAGATTTTTGCAATATTTCAATATAAATAAGAAACTACACCTTTCTGCTTTGGACAAACTGTCTTCTGCCAACTTTAAGTTTGTTTTTTAAAGAACAGGGAAATATTAGATAATAAAATATGAAACAAAAGTAGTAGAGATGACCAGTCTACCAGTAGAAATTATTGAGACATCAAGGCACAAACTATAATAGAAAATTTTTCAGATCGTACCATTCACTAAGAGGAAGAGACAAATGTCAAATAGAAGTGGTGAAGAGGATCTGGAATTGTTGGATAATTCAGTTTGTGGAGACAGGAGAAGGCAATGAGCATGTTGGGAAGAGATGTGCGTTTCTCCCAGATTTGACACTTCATACTGATGACAATGATAAGTGAGTTCATCACACAATCCACATAGACCTGGGTGGTGAGCTGCTTCAGAGATCCTTGAAGAACTTTTAAGATTTGACACTTCTTAAGAAAGTGGAGGGCCGGCCCGGTGGCTCAGGTGGTTGGAGCTCCGTGCTCCTAACTCCGAAAAGCTGCCGGTTCGATTCCCACACGGGCCAGTGGGCTCTCAACCTTGAGCTGAGCTGCCTCCCAGATGGCTCAGTTGGTTGGAGCACGGTCCTAACCACAAGGTTGCCAGTTCAATTCCATAGTCCCGCAAGGGATGGTGGGCAGCTCCCCCTGCAACTAAGATTGAACACGGCTCCTTGAGCTGAGCTGCCACTGAGCTCCCAGATGTCTCAGTTGGTTGGAGCGCGTCCTCTCAACCACAAGGTTGCCGGTTCGACTCCCAGAAGGGATGGTGGGCTGCGCTCCCTGCAACTAGCAACGGCAACTGGACCTGGAGCTGAGCTGCGCCCTCCACAACTAAGAGTGAAAGGATAACTTGAAGCTGAACGGCACCCTCCACAACTAAGATTGAAAGCACAACAACTTGACTTGGGAAAAAAAAAAGTCCTGGAAGTACACACTGTTCCCCAATAAAATAAAATAAAAAGAAAGTGGAAACTTGTATGTAGAGTAAATTTGATCGAGCGTTTCCCAAATTTACAGTGAATTTTAAATGTACAAGATGTGACCAATAAGAAGCTATGAACATCAATAATAATAAAAACATTTTTAAAAAAGATTTTATTGGGGAAGGGGAACAGGACTTTATTGGGGAACAGTGTGTACTTCCAGGACTTTTTCCCAAGTCAAGTTGTTGTCCTTTCAATCTTTGTTGTGGAGGGTGCCGTTCAGCTCCAGGTCCAGTTGCTGTTTCTAGTTGCAGGGAGCGCTGCCCACCATCCCTTGCAAGACTCAAGGAGTTGAACCAACAACCTTGAGGTTGAGAGCCCACTGGCCCATGTGGGGATCGAACCGGCAGCCTTCAGAGTTAGGAGCACGGAGCTCTAACCGCCTGAGCCACCAGGCTGGCCCAAAAAGCATTTTTTAATTCAGTCAACCTTTCTGTATAAATTATTATGAAAATGTAATCTGAAGAAATGCTCAAAGAATATACAGTAAATAATGTAGCAGAAACACACCATAGAGGTATTTCAGACAATACAAATGTTATGTTATTTTTCTGAATTTATAGGATAAAAATCACAAAGTCTAGAAAAATAATATTTGTTGTTTATGGTATTAATCAGCTTTTTAGATATGTAAATTGTGATTATTTTCTAAATAAACATTCATTTTTGTACCTAATTTTGTATTTATAATTTTGTATTGTTTTTCTTAGAGTCCCCCTAGCCTAGATAAGCTTTAGGCTGCCATTGTTGTGGGGTCATGGAAACTAAGAAGTAAGACTTACGTTAATGGGGATGGCAACCAGCCGTGTTGTGTGTGATGTGGACTTTGAGTATCAGTAGAGACTAGAAAGCGTCTGCCTAAGTGTGACAGTTCCTGGAGTGAGCTTTGGTTGCAGGTTGAAACTGAAATGAATGGAAGGCACTGGGAATGTTCCTACCGCAGCCTGGAACGTGCCGGGGGCCTGGTGCACTGTCCAGCATTGTGCTGAAGACTCTAGCAATGCAAAGCATGAGAAGAAAGAAATGAAATCCACCTCTTAAAAAGCATCCAAGTACCATGATTTGCCCATGATATTGCAAATGAAATGAGTACCTATGAAGAACGTCCAAGAGAAATGACGTAGAACTAATAAGAGAATTGAGTAAGGATCCTGGATACAAGCTGGATGTATGAAAATCAAAGCGTCCTAGGCACCCAGTAACCAACTAGAAATACAGGAGAAAACAGGTTTTATTCACAATAGCAATGACGCTCATACACTGCCTAGAACCCAACCTAATAAATGTGTAGGCTCTATGAAGGAGAGTATGTTTAACTTCCCAAGAAATAAATATAAAATATACCCTATTCCCAAATGAGATTAATCAACACTGTAAAAATATCAATTCTTCTCAAATGAGCCTGTTAATCTAGTGCAACCCAAAGGAAAATCCCATCTAGAGTTTTAAAAGGAACTTTACAGACTGGTTCTGAAGTTCACCTGGAAAATAAACTGTCAAAGCCAAGTAATGTTTGAAAAAGAGAGGCAACGAAGGAGACTTGGCAGCACCTCATCAAAAACTGAGAGCTACCACAGCACATACTCACAGCCCTGCCGCTGTGATGGAGCGAGTGTCGGAACAGGATGTGGAACAGCAGGAGCTTCTGTTAGGCCCCAGCGTGTCGGGGATTTGGATCACAATGAAGGACGCAACCCAGTGGGGAATGGGGTGTCAGGAGGATGACAATTGAACAGCTTTTGGGGCAAATTCATTTGTGGAATATACTTGATGCCATACACAGAAGTAAGGAAGCAGCACAAAAGAATTAGAAGAAAACAGACTACTGCTTGGTATACATTGGGGATGGGAAGGTTTACTTAAGCAAAGCATAGACCTGAAGCAGTAGAGGACAAAGGGACAGATTTGACTAAATAAAAATTTTAAACTATAATACAGCCAAATTAAAAACCCATGGCAAGTCAGATAAAAGTATTTGCAACATATATAACAGCAAGTCACTGGTATCCAGAATGTGCTAATTGTAACTTAATAAGGCAACACCATATGAAATAGACAATGAGTATGAAGTCACAGTGCACAAGAGAAGTGTAACTGGCCAAGAGACTTTGTAAGGCCCTCAGTTCTACCGGTCGTCAGAAAATGCACAGTACAGCAACAAGAATACATTGCCTTTGTTTCATCAGTTAAAATTTTAAAGACTTTACGGTTGGTGAGAGTTTAGGGAATTTGGTGTTACCATCCAGTGAAAATGGGAATGCCAATTTATACTAGCTCACTGGAGGACACCTTGCATATCTATCAAAATTTAGGACACCTGTGTGTTTTTATTAACAAATTCTGCTTTTGGGTGTCCTAAGGAAGTCCACAGAAGGGTGTTCATTACCTCATTGCTCGTAGCAGAAGATAATTGGAAACAACACCAATATCCAGAAGCAGGAGAATGGTCAATGTGCCCGTGTCCAGTCCTGAGGACGGAAGGTCCTCAAATGTGACAAGCAGAGAGGAATCAAGTGGGGACCTTGGTCATTAAAGGCTGGAAGGGCTGGAGGAGAGAGAGGCAGGAGACACCGTCCAGAGCTGAGGTGTGCCCAGCACCCAAGAGCCCATAGCCACTGCCGTTCTGAAGGAGAGGCTGGGGAGCAGGACTCCCACCCAGGCCAGGGGCACGCCATCCTCTGCAGGCAGTCCCCCAGCGGAGAGCACTGCCAGAAGCAGAGCACAGGGCTTCTCCCTTCCCTCCACTCGTAGCTCCTGCTAGCACCTTCCATGGGCGGAACCTGACCAGAAGTGGCTGAAGTGTAGTTTGTGGGCTTCCTACCCTGGAATTCAGCAGCCAGCACAAGGTAGAGCCGACAGCCAACAGCTGGAAGCCTAACACAGTGAATTAAGTTCAGGTCAATCTGTCACATGGAACACTGTGCGCCGATGAAGAGAACAGGGTGGTCTACTTCCTACATGGGCAACGAAGAAACCATGTCCCAGGACAGGATGTGTGTCTCATTGTGGTAGGGAACACTACATGTGTGTGTACATACATGTGATTCATGCAGAGAATTAGATTCATACTAACTGTTACGTAGATGTACAGAAAAGAGCCAGCACAGCAGACCTCAGTGGTGATTCTCAGAGGCCCCCCCGGACATGGAGGCCACCTGTGAAGTGCTGTTTTACTCTAATTGTTTGAATATTTAACAATGACACAATATGAATTTATTACTTGTAAGTTTAAAAACACAAATACAGTATTTTTTTTAAAGACATGAAAGATGCTAGGGAGCCTATGAATTGGCATGGGTTAACATGGGTGGGGATGTTTGAAATCAGGAACTTTCATTTTGGAAAGGCCAACCAGATGACTCAGACTATTTCCTATTGCTCAATTTAGCATCACCTAAGATCAAAGCATTAGGGTTAACTTTGAATATCACACATTATCTGCCTTTCCCTTTCTGCTTTTTCACTATGGAAACAAAAGGTAGAATGAGAGAGACACTAAATATAAATATAATACCCTCACAGATTGACATCCATGTGCTTAAAAAACATTCCTGTTATTGTACTTCTAAATAGCAGAATTCTATGCATATGTTAAAAAGAACAAAGCAGCTTTATATGTACTCATGGAATAATTAAGTAATGTTAAGTGAAAAAACAAAGGTGAAGATGTGTTTATAAATTTTTTTCCTGGTGTGTGTGTATGTACACACATGCACACACATATACGTGTATGAAATGCTTGCTTATTTTTTAATTTAGGGAACCTATTCTCATAATTTGGGGAAAATAGACACCCACAAACAGATACTCATACAAGAGGTGTAATCCAGAAATGAAATGGAACAGTCCACTCTTGCAGCTGAGGAAGCTGTGAGGTGGAACCTGTGGCTTTTCTTTTTTCAGGTATGAAAGCTGGGCTCCCAGTGTGGTGGCTGCGTCCTGCTGCAGGGCTCGCCAGCACTCACCTATCCACATACGCATGCACACATACATGTATAACTCTCCACCCAACAGAGTAGAACACACTATTTTCAGGGGCACATGAAACATTCACCAAGATACACCATAGCTTAGGTCATAAATCAAACATTAGCAGGTTTAAAAGAACAAAATGTCAAAATTCATGGGATGCAGATAAAGCAGTACTTAAAGGGAAATATATAGCACTAAATGCCTACATTACAAATAAGATAGGTCCCAAACCAATTAAGCATCCACCTTAAGAAACTAGACAATGAAGACCAAAAAATAAACCCAAAGCAAGCAGAATGAAGGAAATAATAAAGATAAGAACAGATATCAACAAAATTAAAAACAGCAGAGAAAAATCAATGAAACCAAAAGCTGGTTCTTTGAAAATATCAATGTATTGATAAGTCTCTAACAAGACAGACAAGAATAAAAGAAAGAAGACATGATTTACCAATCTCAGGAAAGAAAGGATTATCACTACAGGCTATGAAGATGTGAAGAGGACGAGAAGGGAATACTACAAACAACCACACTACATAAACTTGACAACTTAGATGAAATGGACCAATTCTTCAAAAACCACAAACTGCAAAACTCACTCAAGATGAAGTAGATGACTGGAATGGTCCTTACAATATGTGTGTGTTTATTTTTTCAACACCACCAAGCAATTAACTCAGTTTTCCATGGATATGACCAGATATCCCACAAATTTGGCTCAATTCTGACACTATCGACTTGGAGACAGCACCAGATCCCGCAGTTAGTCTCAGTCCCACCAACTGCCCCCACTTCAGATGCCAATCCAGGTTGTCACCTCTGCTTCTGATTGGCTATAAATCAGAGGTTCCCATGACCTCCTCCTCAGATTCGATTAATTTGCTAGAGTGGCTCACGAAACTCAGGAAACCAGTTTACTTACTAGATTTTCAGTTTATTACAAAGGATTTTAAAGCTTACGAATGAACGGCCAGGTGAAGAGATACACAGGCCGAGGTCTGGAAGGGTCCCTAACAAAGGAGCTTTAGTCCCCATGGAGTTTGGGCCCTGGGGCCTGACACGTGGATGCTTTATTTCTAGCTCCCCAACCTGGAAGCTCTGAGCCCCCTCCTTTTGGTTTTTTAGGGAGGCTGCAACCCTCTAATCACAGTTGGTTCCCCTGGCGACCAATCCCCATCCTTATTAGGGGGTTTCCAAAAGTCCCCTCATTAATATAAACTCAGGTGTGGTTGAAAGGGGCTTGTTATGAACAAGGAGACACCCATCTCACCCTCTTGGCTCTGAAGCAATTTCAGGAACTGAGAGCAAAGACCAAATACTGTAACAAAAGATGCTCCCATTACTGCTGTCACTTAGGAAATTCCAAGTGTTTGGGCAGCTGTGGGCCAATTGTGGAGGAAAACCAAAGTACGTCTTGATTATAAGTCACAACATCACAGTCCTATAGCCATTTTAAAAATTGAATTTGTAGTTACACTTCTAAAAAAGAAATCTCCAGTCCCAGATGGTGTCAATGGCAAATTCTGCCAAGCATTTAATGAAGAAGTAACACCAATTCTACTCAGTCTCTTCCCGGAAAATAGAACAGGAGGGAACATGTCCCAACTCATATTATGGGCATAGCATTACCTTGATCCCCACACCAAAGAGTACAAAAAAAAAAAAAAAAGAAAAAGAAAAAAAAAAAGAAAGAAAACCACAGACCGATATTCCTCAAGAACCAAATGCAAAAATCCTCAACAAAATATAATTATCAAACTCTGTAGTATTAAAAAAAAAGAAGAAGAAGAATGCACCACAACTAAGTAGGGTTTATCCTGAGAATGCAAGGTTGGCTCATTAGTTGAAAGTCAGCCATTATAATCTATCGTGTTAATGGTCTAAAAAAGGAAAATCACATATATCAATCGATGCAGAAAAAGATTTGACAGAATCCAACACCCATTCATAATAAAAACTCTCAGTAAAACAGGAACTTCCTTAACCAAATAAGGGGCATTTACAAAAACCTACAGCTTACATCACACATAATGGCAAAAGACTGGATGTTTTCCCCCTGAAATTAAGAACAAGACAAAGAAATCTACTCTTTCCACTCTTAGCATTATACAGGAAGTCCTTGCTACTCCAGTGAAAAAGAAAAGTACATAGACCAGAAAGGAAGAAATAAAACTATTCACAGATGGCATGATTATCTGTGTAGAAAATCCCAAGGAATCTATAAGAAAACTTGTAGAACTAATACATAAATTTGGCAATATCTCAGGATGCAAGATTGTGACAGAAAAATCATAATTGGAAACAAAAATTGTTTGAAATACCATTTACAATAGCTCAGAAAGATTAGGTACTTAGGTATAGATCCACAGAAAACGTGCACTGAATCTGTACATAAAAACTACAAAATTCTGAAGAAAAAATGTAAAAGGCTTGAATAAATGGAGAGATAGACCATGTTCATGGATGGAAAGACTCAACATAGTAAAGATATCAGTTCTCTTTAAATTGATGTATGGATTAATTGTAATTCCAGTCAAAATCCCAGCAGGACTTTCTGTAGATCTACACAAGCTGATTCTAAAATTTATATGCAAAGTTGGAAAAACTGGAATAGCTTAAACAATTTTGGAAAAGAAGAATAAAGGTGCGAGAAACACATTACCCAATTTACAAAGTTACTCTGGAGCTGCAGTAATCAAACCAGTGTGGTTTTGGTGAAGGAGGACACATAGGAGTAGACCAATAGGACAGAATAGAGAGCACAAAAAGGGACCCACACAAATACAGCTGATTGGTGTGACAGAAGTGCGGAGGCTGTTGAGAGAGAAAGAACAGTGTTACCAACAAAGAGTTTTGCAGCAACTGGACATTCCTATACAAAAAAAAGAGAATCAATATAAACCTCATAACTTCCACAAAATTTAACACAAAATTGGTCATAGGTCTAAATATAAAATATTAACAAAATTTTTAGATTAAAACGTAGGAGAGTCTTAGTAACCTGGAGTTAGAGTTCATAGATTTGACACCAAAAGCAAAACCCATCAAAGGAAAATGTGTCCCTGTTGTTAGAAATGTCCAGCGGGACAGCGTGAAGAGCACTTGACAGCCTCTGATAAACATCCCGCAGATGCGTTCGTAGGTGACGTGTGTGCAGTGACACAGGCGTAGCTTTGCCTGTGGCGACAGCAACGTGGGGCCTTGGGAAGGCCCTGGAGGAGAGAATGGCTGCATGCACAGCCTCACTGTGCGTTACAGACGGACACTAAGCGTCGCTCATGCAGCGAGTGTCCGAGTGTGCACTCTGGGCCACACAGGCCAGGTGGAAGCCTGCCCACCAGGGAGGTCCTGCTGAGGGGGGGAGGGAGGGTGCTGGTGGGTGGGATCCCGTGCTGTGAACCAGCGGTCGGCTTGCTGTGTGTGCCCAGGCTGCACACAGCTGCGCTTGTGCAGTTACTGCAGAGGCTGAGAGTATGTCAGGAAGGATAGCATGCCGTGTGTATGAGTTTTCTTGTAGGGCGCGTGTGCTGGTGTGTGCACAGGTGGCAGAGGCACAGTGTAAGCCACAGAATGGAAAGGAGGAAAGGCTGTGGTTTTAGAACCAAATAAAGATCTCATTTATGTATATATGCAAAATTGTATGCATGGATGGGCGTCATCCCCGGGTGTTGGTCCTGTGCTGGGCGTCGTCCTCCAGCGCCGGGCCTGAGCTGGGAGCCATCCCCTGTCCCCCGGCACGGTTCCTGTGCTTGCTTGGACTTTCAGCTCCTGTGGTTTCCTTCCCCCTCCCCTACTTATCCCCCCACCCCTACCCCTATGGACAAGATGCCCCTTCCAGTGGGAGATCTTGGGTCCGGCCCTGAGGTTCTTCACTCAGTTTTCTCTGTCCTTTAACAAGCTGTGACTGCCACAGCCTGTGATACCCCCAGGCTGTGGGGGTATCAGCTCTGCTCCTGGTCGACCAGAGGGCAGGTTGGAGCTTGCTCTTTAGCTGCTGGGACCTCCCGGCCCTGGTTTTCCCGAAGGCTCACATTGGGTGACGTCACTTTTTTCATAGAAGCTGTGAATTGAAAAGCCATCCTGAATTGTGGGTCAGCACTGGCTGCTTAGTGTCCGGGCTGCTGGCTCCAGCGTTTGCTTTCTGGATGTGGCCTTGGGGGGAACAAGGCCTTGGGGAAGATGAGGTGCCCTTTCCTTCTGTTTTGTTCTTTGAGGAGATGACCGTGTGGCCAGTGCTGAAGGACCAAGAGTGCATGTGTCCAGGATGACCTCCAAACAGGATACCTGAGGGAAGCTATAGGACCCAGGATGGGGACTGGAGTGCTCGAGGTGTGAGCACATGGCCTGCCACCCCCAAGGGCCATGGGGATGCAGCCCTGACGAGCTCCCAAGGGAGCTGACGAGGCTGCACAGGAAGGACAGTGGGGCGCGTTTGTTAATTCAGCTGTTTCTTTGAAACTTGTAGATACACCTGAAGCTGTAATAATACAGGGAGGACCCTTCACCAGCCTCCCCGTCACAGCCACAGCAGATGTCCGCATGTGCAGTGGACTCTCAACCAGGATGTGGCCCCGACAAGGACATTGTCATCTCCAGGGTCCTTCCTGCCACCCTCATCCTTAACCCCTGGCACCCATCAGTCCATTCTCCATCTTCACAATTTTGTAATTTCAAGAGTGGCATACTAGGCCTGACAATTAAGTTCACGAACTTGCTGCAACAATGTTGCGAACCATATTTTTATATCAGAGGGATTATTCCTTATGAATTTGTACCAACTGGACAAATAGTTAACTAAGTTTACTATTTGGAAGTGCTGAAAGGGCTGCGTGAAAAAGTTAGACGACCTGAACTTTTCGCCAACAATTTATGGCTCTTGCATCACGACAATGCACCAGCTCACACAGCGCTGTCTGTGAGGGAGCTTTTAGCCAGTAAACAAATAACTGTATTGGAACACCCTCCCTACTCACCTGATCTGGCCCCCAGTGACTTCTTTCTTTACCCGAAGACAAAGGAAATATTGAAAGGAAGACATTTTGATGACATTCAGGACATGAAGGGTAATACGACGACAGCTCTGATGGTCATTCCAGAAAAAGAGTTCCAAAACTGCTTGGAAGGGTGGACTAGGTGCTGGCATCAGTGCATAGCTTCCCAAGGGGAGGACTTCAAAGGTGACCGCAGGGATATTCAGTAGTGAGGGGTGCAGCACTTTTTCTAGGATGAGTTCGTGAACTTAACTGTCAGGCATACATGGAGTCTTGCAGAGTGTGGCCTCCGGGACTGGCTTCTCCGCTCAGCCTGGTTCTCTGGATGTTTTTGCTTAGCGGCCCCTCCCTCCTGCTGCTGACAAGTGTCCCCGGGGTGGGTGCACCGCGTCCCCCGCTAAACGACATCTCGGTGGTCCCGTTAGGGGCCGCGGCAGACAGCGTGCACAGGTCTGTGTAGACCAAGTTGTCATTTCTCTGCAGTCAGTGCCCAAGCAAGCAACTGCTGGGTGGGACGGTGGCTGTTCAGCTGCTTCCTGGGGCCTGCCCTCGTTCCTGTTCCCACCAGCATGGCTGACCCGCTGCTCCACGTCCCTGCTGTCGCTGCACCTTTCTGTGTCCACTAAGAGACGGCAGTGGCCCCTCGCGGCTGGACGGGAGCTCATGGGCCCGTCAGCCGTCTTTGGTGCACTGTGCAGCAGTTTTGCCTATTTTGTGATTGGAATGTTGGGGTGGTGACTGTTGTGCACCCCAAGTTCCTTTTGTATTTTGTTGGCTGTGGGGTCTGTAAATACTGTGTCCCAGCTGCAGCCACCCTCTCACCTGCCTAATGGGGTCTTTGCTGAACAAAATCTTTTGTTCTGACGCGGCCCGTTTTGTTGGGGAGGGCGGGCATGTTGTCGTCTCCACCCGTGAACTGGGGCGTCTCCGGTCTGCTTGGGTCATCTGTGATTCTTTAATCAGCACTTTTTGCAATTTTCAGCATACAGTTGTGTACACATCTGGTCAAGTTTACACCTAAGTTCCTCCTTTCCTGGGCACTGACTGTAAACAGTTACGTCGTAGTTCTGGCTTCCACATGTCTGTTGGTGGGTTGGCCTTTTATCCCCTGAGCCCACTGAGCTCAGGTGTTCCAGACACGCTTTTGTTGATACCTGGAGGGTTTCTACAGACAGTCCTGTGCAAGTCGGGACATTATTCCTTCGTTCCCAGCCTGTCTGTTTCCTTGTTTATGGAAGTGTAGAACTCGCAGGCCTTACCCAGTGCCACTCTGGTGGGGTGGCACTTAGATTCTGGGGCTGCTGCTGGCTCCCCGGGCTCTGCCCACAGGGCGTGAAGGAGCCCAGGGGCCCGCCCAGCTCTTCTGAGATGGCCCCAGACGTGAACGCCCCTTTCCACAACCACATTGTGTCCACAATTGCTATGGAGCAAGTGAGGAGATTCGGGGACACGGGCCCAGGGGATGCGAGGGCCCTGGAGGAGAGAGGAGGTGATAGCAGCAGACAAAATAAAGCTGCTGGATGCCGTAGACCTGGGTCTGGAACTACTGGGAGGGGCAGGACGAGGGACTCCTGGTGTCACTGAGCCAGCTGAGCCCTAAGGGGTGGCACTGCCCTGGCCACGGAAGAACAAGGCGCAGTGGGGAGGTGGGTGGGAGGTGCTGGGGCCAGGCCCGGAGTGGCACCAGCCCGTGTGTGTGTGTCACAGGCCCAAGGGCCGTGCAGCGAGGGGCCGGGCAGCAGAGACCAGGCTGGACCAGGACACAGATAGACTGAATGAGGGTCACGGGGTCACCCAGTTTTGATGTTTTTAGTCACATGTCTGCATTTTTCGCTTATTTTGGACAATTTCCATGATTTCACAACACAGATGCGGATGGTGAGCCCAGGCGGCATCAGCCAGGCCCAGCCAGGCTCCCGTACTCTCCTCACCCTCCCCCAGTGGCAAGTGTGCGACCCCAAACTCAGGACACCTGGTGTCCCCCGTGTGTAGACAACCCTTCACACGACCACAACACTGTCACCACTGTGTCACTGCGGTGCCTGTACCCCCGTTCGGTGTTCACATCGCCCACCCGCCCCACAGCTGTCTCAACAGCCTGTCCCAACCAGAAAGAAGCCTGTGTGGGCTGCGTGGGTGACAGCCCTGCCTGCGGGGGACACCGTGGGAGGGCGGCAGTGCAGCTGCTGCAGGACAGCTTCCGGTGCACCCCCAGCGAGCCTGGCAGGTCAAAGCCCTGCACCTCGGAGGACAGAGGGAGCCAGGTGGGGGGGCGGTTAGGCAGCCATTGACCTGTCTTCCCAAGGTGGCCACCCGACGTACATCGTTCTGCCAACGACAAGGCATCAACACTCCTCCACCAAGGGGTCACTGTTGACCTCTGAGGCTGGGTCCAGGGGGACTCAGCCTTCACCAGCCCTCGGAGCCCAGAGCCACCACCGCAAGTGTCCATCACTGGATGGACGGGAGCCCGGGGTGTGAGGACAAGCTGGGCACAGCTCAGCAAGGTTTCCAGAAAGGGCCAGGTGGTGGCCCCTCCTGCCCCGGAGAGCAGCCTGTGGACAGCAGACCAACGCGTGGAGCTGTGCTGGGCCTGCGAGCCCACGCCAAGCCGCCAGCCGCTGGCAGGGTGCGGGCACCCTTCTGTGGGGCCTGAGAGGCTGCGGCGTGGCACGGAGGAAAGGGCTGTCTGCGTGAAAGGAAAACCGAGGAACAGGCATTATCTAGATGTAAACCCTTCACTCGGCCAAAGACGCTGGAGGAGGATGAGAAGGGAGCTGCAGAGGGGGAAACGCCTGCAAGTCATTCATCTAAGAAGGACTCAGGCGGCATTAGACCCACGAGTTCTCAAAACTTGGTAAAACAAATGCCCCAAAAAACATGGGCACAAGCTCTAACCGACTTCCACAAAGAATAAATGTGTGCACACACGTCATGTATGTGCATATACATAGCAAATAGTCATGAGAAAGAGTCGGTATCACAACAACGAGGGAGCAGCGCACACCTACTGGACCGGCCACAATCTGGAGCCCTGGCGACAGGGAGTGCCAAGTGCCTGGAGGATGTGGAGCTGCGGGAACCCCTACCACGGGGGTGGGATGGGGGCGGGGGGTGGGCGGGGCGGCCACTTTGGAGGACAGGATGGTGACTTCTGGCAAAACCCAACAGCGTCACGTACAATCCCAAAGCGCTCACAGAGGTTTACCCAACGGATCTGAAAACATCTGCACACACAACCTGCTTGGGACGTTCCCACTGTACTGGTGATGGCTGAGAACTGGAACAGCAGCCAGCCCACGTGCCCCTCGGCCAAGGATGGGAGACAAGTCGGTGACAATGAGGAGTGACAGTTGACCCACTCAGCACATGAACACGCTTTCATGCACTTGACTGAGTGAAGCGAGCCAGACCTGTGTAGGATTCATTCGTAGGACATTCTGGAAAAGGCAAACAAGGGGTAGAAGGGGCAGGGGTAACAGGGGCTGGCAGCATGGGACACCCAGGGGCACTCGAGGGTGCAGTGCGGTGCAGAACGACACAGCGTGAAGTCCCAAAGTTGGAACTCTAACGTGTGGAAACAGAAGAAAACTGGAAATCAAACTCATCAAACTGACCTCCTGAGGAACTACTGTTTCGTTGTGTAGACTTTATGCTCAAAAATGCAAAGCACTGAGGTGCCCTGTAGACGTCACTAGTATCTGGCTGATTCCCTTTTTTTCATCCTAAAGTTTAATTATGGTCCAGAAAAAATTGAGTGACTTTCTCTGAAAAAATAAACTGACTCTGTGTAGACAGCAGTTGCTTGGAGGCTGGTAAGTTACATGACCTGTTCTCTTCCGAGAATGACAAGTCTTGCTTCCAGTCTGATTAGCGGGGCTGTGACACAACCAACAGCTGGCCAGCCACACACGACGCCCACGCAGTACAGAGGGCGCCACAGTCTCGGGATGGCTCAGTCTCTGTGGCACGAGGACTGGGGCTCACCTCTGCCTCCCTGCTGTTAAGGGTGCATGTGACCTGGATGTCACTGAGCCACACCTGTTTTTGTCATCAGGGTTTGTCAGACAAAATGAAACCAACCAGCACTTGTCCCCTTTCCCAGGCGGCAGCCCTGTCCCACATGCTCTCGGCCTATTCCGCATACAACCCCTGAGTATCCCCATGCCCTGCGTGCTGGCCCGGGCCCTTGCGTCTTAAAATCGTGTATTTGTCACCAAACGGGACGGAGGAGTTAGGACTCAAGTGCACACTGTCACAGGAATGCAGGGGCATGACTGTCTGACCTAAAGCAGACGGGAAGGGCTGGGCCGCACTCCCCTCAGACGAGGACAGCCATGGTTCTCTGTCCGCAGTTTACAAGTCAGCACAGGGCCATCCGTGAGCGTCACTGCCGTCACAGCCCACGCAGCCACAGCAGCGGTCACTTAGCAGGGACAAGGTCCCCATTAACCCTGATGCAACTCCGTAAGAGTGCAGCGGGCAGGCAGCGGTCCCCAGGAGCTGCCCGAAGGAACACCGCTGAGGCCACACGGCCTGCACTTGTGGTGTGCTCTCCAGATGCCGGCACGTCTCACTGGTGGGACCCCGAGGATGACACTTGCAGAGCATGGCTGGCCTGGTGCATCTCAGGTGGACCCTGGGCCCAGTGAGCATGGGCCATGCTGGAGTCTGTCCAGGAGCCCACTGAAAGCTGGGCCACGAGTGTCAGGAAAGGGGGTGTCCTTCCACGGCAACTGCCAGGGCCACAAGCCAGGACACAGGCATCCCACTGACATTCCTGCATGAGGACGCCGCCTTCTGCATGCCGGCCGAGCTGATGCCCGACGAGAGGCATGGTAGGTGGCCAGGGCCCGCCACAGGACATGACTCAGACCCCAGGAGAGCCTCCCTGCAGTTCCCCTGCAGTGGGGCTCACGAGGACCCCCACCCAGTCCACCGCCCATCAGCAAGGGGCACCGTCCCCGACGCCGCTCCAGCCCCATCCTCAGGACTACCTTATATCCCACACCTGCCTCACACCAGGCTGCCCACCCAGCTGCCCTCCAGAACCACAGCCAGAGGAAGCCCGGGCGGTAGTGTGTCCCCTTCCCATGTGCCCCCGCCTAACTTCTGAGCCCAGGGATGGCTGCACCCCCACCACCCCGTGGCCAGCACTCACTGCCCCTCATGTTGGGACCCCGCAACCCCTGCTGTGGCCAACGTGGGGAGGGGCAGTGCCAGGGATGGGACGTCTGCCTGACCCTCAGCAGAGGGAACCCCCACGCTGGGCCTCGATGAAGGGGCCTTCAGCCCGTGGCCCCCCAGAACCAGAGACAGTCCTGCCCTTTGGGAAGTGTGTCCCACAAGGCCTCGGGGCCATGGGCACTCAGTGGGGCCATTGTGTGGGAGAGGGCGCCTCAGTTCAGCAGGGGGCACCTGCCAGTGCCCGACCCCGCATGCCTGGCACAGGCTCTGATCTGTTGGGGCACCTAGGGGCTTCTTCATTCCAAGTGCATCCCCAGCAACTCCAAAGCTGCAGCAGCACCGGCTGTCCCAGGCAGAGCAATCTGGGCAGCTTGGAGCCCTGGCCCCTGGGGGCAGCCGCACGGGCCCTGCAGTCGGGAGGGGTTTTCACCAACCAGGCGGCCTGAGCACCGCTGCCCACCGTCAGGACAAGGAGCAGGCGTCCACTGGGGTTTACATCACCAGTGCTTCCTCCAGAGCTTCACTGACAGGTGAGCGTGAGGCTGCCCAGGACGGGCCCTGCCCGAGGGGCGTCTGAGGCTGAGGTGCAGGGCCGGGACCCTTCCCAAGGAAGCTGAGCCACCTCTAAGGAGCCCCTGGGGACCGGGCTTCCGCCTGGGCTCCCAGAGGGGAGCACAAGCCCCGGCCCATCGGCCAGCGTCCGCTCCCCTGGGGGGCATTCCCACCAGTGTGGCAGTCTGTTGCCCCAGCTTAGCAGTCGGGTTGGCCTAGCCCTTAGAACTGACTGGACTGGGGGACACCTTTGTCCAGGAGCCACGTCCCCACCCGGGTGGCCTACCAGGAGGGGGGCTGTGGGACGGCTGGATGCAGCTCGGGGGCACTGCCCAGACCAGGGGCAGCTGGGCCGGTCCTTGCACAGGGTGCCCCTCAACACCTGCTGCCCCAAAGACTCCATGTCGCTCACCCTGAGGCTCTGGGACGCCCACATCCTGGAGGGCAAGCGCATGCTCACTGCCATGGCACAGTCCTCGGGGCGCACCGAAGCAAGTGACCCATGTGCCAGGGTGGGGGCAGGGCACCCTCTAAGAAGTGGAGCGTTGGGGGCCCTTTGCTGGCCGCCTCCCCTGCCAGGGCACTGCCTGGGGCAGAGCTGCACCCCCGTGTGGTGCCCATCAGCACACAGCAGGACCTATGCAAGGTGACTTGAAGGGCAGGCAGGTCCAGGCCTGGGCCCCCCCAGTGGGGCCCCTCATCGCCTGACCACACACCCGTGCCCAGGCACCGTCTGGCATCAACGGCCGAGCTACAGAGGATGACGTGCCACCCCCCACTCCAGGTGGGCTCCAGCGCAGGGTCCCCTCCTGGGGCAGTGAATGGTGGGGAGAGTCCCCAGGTCCCCTGCGTCTCCTCTTCTGCTCTAAGATTCAGAAAATCAGGCCAGGGCTGGGGGCATCAGGGCAGACGCCGGGGCGGCTGTTCAGAGTCCGCCCAGGGCAGCCACCAGACCATGTGGGGCCCACCCAGCATGGGCCACGTAGCCTGTGGCAAAGGCTCACCCAGTCTGCTCACTTCCACTGAACCTGAAGTTCCCCATGAGGTCTCTGGGCCTGGAGCGAGTGTCCCTAGCACCCAGACACTCCCCAAAGGGGACTGGCCCTCCCCGGCCAGGCCGTCCCCAAGGCTGGACAGTGGCAGCATGAAGCGGCCTTTGCAGGGCCCAAAGTTGCCCACCTCCCCTGGGAGGCCCAGAGGTTCTGCGTCTAGCCCACCTGCCCTCAACACAGGGCAGCTCTGGGGACCAGCTGCAGCCAGGGCAATGGAATTCCCTCCCAAACCTGACAGTGAACCCAGAGACTGTGGGCAGGGGGCCCCAGACATCGGCTTTGAGCCACAACACTACGTCTCTTTCCCCTTAACACCTACCTGGGCCACCCCAGGGCCCCAGTGGCAGGCGCCACGCAGCCTGCCAAAGATGGAACCATGGGGCCCAGGACTCCCCTGCTGCCCCACACACATGCACAGGAAACTGGATGCCAGGGTCTACAGAGGGAAAGGTGGTCCCAAGAGTGGTGCCCCCAGACCCCTGCCAGCCAACAGCCCACCCCGATTCTTCACACTGGCCTTCCCAAGGACAGCAGTCCCCTCACACAGTACTAGTTCCTGAGCCAGAGGGGTCTGGTCTGGCCTGGCCTGCACATGGGCCGTGGGTGGGCAGGGGCACCATGAGCCCCCCGCAAAGCCAGGAGAAGGACTGAGCCCCGTGGCCCTGCCAGTCCTGGATTCTGGCCTGAAGCAGGGCAAGCCCTCTTGGAGCAGTATGTGGCCAACAGTGACCTGAGGTAGCTCTGGGAGCAGCAGGCCACCCCAGCGACAAGGTGGCAGTGGCAGGCGGGCCAGCCCCATTCCCACACAGGGCAGCAGGGTTGGCCACACTCAGGCCCCGAGCGGCCACAGCACAGAGCGGGCAGAGGCCCAAGGCCAAGTCAAAGACACTAGAGTCTGGCTCCAAGAACCTACCAGCTGCTGCCCCCGGCTGCGCTGGGGCCACTGGTGGTGCAGCACCAACCCAGCAGGCCGGGTCCGGCTCCCTGTTGGTCATCAGCTGCCTTTCAGGGTCCCCAAAGCTCAGGAACTGCAACCCCCCTGGAGTTGGCAGCCTCACAGGTGGCAGACACCAGCCCCCCCGCCCCGTCTGGTTTCAGCGTTTCCTAAGCAAACCCCCCTCCCAGGGGGACGGGATGCGCCCTTGGTCTCCATTTGCCCCTCGCCAGTCAAAGGTCAGTGAAGTTTTTGTGGTGAAATGCAGACCAGCTGGGGCTCTGCTGAAGGCACCGGACGCCTTGGGAGGCAGAGTGCCTCGGCCACGCCGCACAGAGCTGAGGGTGGCACCATGCCTCCTGGGAGGCCACACGCACCACAGCCGCCCAGCCTCAGCCAGATGCCAGGGTCAAGACCATCAAATAATTTACTGCATTCAACCAGTGCCCGACGGGCCAGGACGGCTGGGAGGAGTAACAGCTGGGGCACCGGTGGCATCAGTTCACGACAGTCTGTACAAAGCGTCCTGGGAGGTCTGCAGTCACTCTGTCCACCAACCCCGGGCTGGCCGGGCTCTGGCAGCACTTCCTTCCTCCCCTCCCCCTAGCATCCGGCACCTCCAGGCCTGCGCCCATGGGGGCGGGCACAGGGGACGAGCGGGCACTCAGGAGAGCAGGCACTTGCAGCTCATGCAGCCAGGGCCGCCCTCATCTGGTGGGCTCAGCTTGCGTAGCTTGTGCTGCCGGATCTCACGCACCAGCGTGTAGAAGGCGTCCTCCACGCCCTGGGGAAGAGGGCCGGCTCAGCGGGGGAGGCCCAGAGATGAAGGGACCCCGCCACGGGCTCCGGCAGAGTCCCAGCCCCTTCCACGCCCGCACCCACAAGCAGGGAGCCGGGCCTGCTCACCCCGCAACCCCAGGGCCCCCATCAGACACCTGCTCCTCAGCAGCTCCCCATAGGGCAGGGAGGCCCCAGGTCTGTGCCCACGCTCATGTGAGCTACTGCCTTGTGCCCACAGCCCACTAAGGGGACAGGGCCGATAGAGGACCATGGGGAGCTCTGGGGGAAAAGGGGCTGGGCCCCAGGGTCACCGCTCCGGCCTGGCTCAGGGCAGCTCTCTCCAGGGATCTCCTCCTCCCCCTGGACCTGCTGCAGCCCAGACCCCGGCCCTGGCCTCCCTCGCTGCCCTGCTGTCCCGGGAGACTTACAGCGCGAGGGGCCGCTGGGTCCCGGGGTCCCGGAGCTGGAGCCAGAGCGGCTGCCCTGTGTCGAGGGAGAGGGGCGGTGAGCACGGCTCCCTGGCGGGGCGGGCGGGGCCCTGGCTACAGGGGGGCAGGGAGCCAGCTCACCTGGCGCGTCTTGGCCGAGGTCTCGATGTAGGGGATGCCGTAGCTGCGGGCCAGGTCCTGTGCCTGCCGAGCCTCCACGGTGCGAGCGGCCAGGTCACACTTGTTCCCCACCAGCACCATGGGCACATCGTCAGAGTCCTTCACCCGCTTGATCTGCTCCCTGCAAGGAGAAAGGTGTGAGCCACTGGCAGGCTGCGTCCAGGGCGCCAGACGGGACAGGGCCTGCGCAGGTGCTGGCCGCTCACCGGTACTGGTGGATGTCCTCGAAGGACTTGGTGTTGTTGATGGCGAACACGCAGAGGAAACCCTCGCCGGTGCGCATGTACTGGTCCCGCATGGCGCTGTACTCCTCCTGGCCCGCCGTGTCCAGGATGTCCAGCAGACACGTCTCCCCATCGATGACCACTTGCTTCCGGTAGGAGTCCTGTGCAAGGACACTGCTTAGGGACCCCCACCCCTCCTGGGACGCAGTATGTGCACCACGAACCCCTCCCTGCCCCTCTTGTGCCCCCAGATCCGAGGACGAGAGTCCCCCTCAGTGCAATGGGCAGAAAACAGCTTGTGTCAGGATTAGGGCTGGGCGGGGAGTCGGCCCCGCTCACCTCGATGGTGGGGTCGTACTCGTCCACGAAGTGGTTCTGGATGAGCTGGATGGTCAGGGCACTCTTCCCCACGCCACCAGCACCCACCACCACGAGCTTATACTCCGTCATGGCGCCTCCAGGGACTCAGCGTGAGGCACTGTGCAGGTGTCCTGTCCCACCTGCCGAAGGAACCCCATCAGCCATGCCAGGCCCCACAGGGCAGGCCTTGAGCTCTCCGGGCCAGTCTGTCCAGGCCTGCCCTGCCCCTGGGCCCCAGCCTCAGGCATCAGGGTAGCAGCCGAACAAGGCTGACCGCTCCCCTGTGGCTCCTGCAGCCCAGGGCTGGGACAGGGGTCCTGCATCCAGCTGCATTTAATGGCTGTGAGAGGCAGGAAGCTGGCCCCCCAAGGGCAGGACTGACAGCTGAGAGCATCTCCCAACCACGCACCCAAATTAGAAGTTGCTGAATAGGCAGAAAGCCCGAACTGGAGGCGCCCAGGCTGAGGTCACCAGTCCCCCTCCCTAAGGGAACAGGTCCTGCCACGGTGGAGCACACAGCAGCGTGCCCAGGCAGGCCAGTGCCAACCGACGACAGGTTCCAGGCCCCACTGGGCATGTTGGTGCATTCGACAAGTATTTACTGAGTGCCCACGGCATGCCAGGAGCTGTTCCAGGCACAGGGTGACTGGCAGGCAGAAAGACCCCCTGCCCTCCTGGGCTCAGCTTACGCTCCAAGGAGAAGACACACCAGTTAAACTAAAGGAAACCCATGGGGCCTGCTGCCATGAGCAGTTCTGAGAAAACAAGGCAGGTGAGTGGGGAGGCCGAGTGGGCCGGGGGTCCCTGGTGAGCACGGACTCGCAGACAAGACCCACAGGAGGTGTAGGGCAGGGAGACAGGTGGGACAGAGAAAGGGTGTGGGGCCAAGGCCCCCATCCACCCGGGGTGTCTCCAGTTTCTGACGTTTAATGAGGGGGTGCCCTTGTGAGCAGTGGACTTCCTACAGCCCGACTCGCCTGTTGGGTGCGATGGCTGCAGGGTGCCCGAGCTCTTGGGAGGGGTCCTTGGGACTCTGGCGGTGGGAGACCGCTCCTAGCGCATGGCCACGGGTGGGCCTCGGCGCAGGGGAACCGCGCAGCCTTCCTGAGGGCACTTGTGGGGCCCCCAGGAGGACAGAGCCAGGGGCACGGAGCTCCAAGCGCTGGCCTGCCGAGGCCGAGTGGCTGCCACGCCGCCCTGCCGCCCCCAGCCCCAGCCGCAGCGCCCCGCCCGCGGCTCACCTGCGCCCCCGCGCGCCCGCGCGCTCGGCGAGGACAGCGGCTCCCCGCCCCGGGCCGCTCGGCCCTGCCGCCCCACTCCAGCGCCCCCCACACCGGCCGCGGCCGCCCCCCGCCGCACTCACCGCTCACTGGAGCGACAGCCCCCCGGGCCGGGGCGGGCGGGGGCGGGGGCCGGGGCGCGCAGCTCCTCCGGCGCATGGGCTCCGTCCGCGGCGGGTGCGGCTCCGGCTGCGGGCGGCCGGCGCGAGCGCGGGAGGCGGACACTCAGCCGGGACCGCGCACGCCCCGCCCTGCGCCTGTCCGTCAGCCCGGCGCGGCCTGCCATTGGTCGCAGGCGCAGGACCCCGCCCCAGTACCGCCCTGCCCTGCTCTAGTTGGCCGAGCGATCCGCCCGTCAGAGGCCGCGGCCGGGCGGGGCTTCCGGGGGCGGAAGGCGCTGAGGGCGGTGCCGGGCTGGGTGGCCCTCGTGGGCCGCGGCCTTGGGGGCTGTCTGAGCGGGCGCGGAAGGAGAGCGAGGGCGCTGCGGTCGAGAGTTCCGGGGCGACGGCTTCTCCGGGGAGGCTGGGGGTCTCCCGGGAACAAGCCGGACTCCCGGGAAGATAGGGACCGTAGGGGAAGCGGGCCGGGGGCCGGGTGTGGACTGGGGTGGAGTCGCCGGCTACCGGCTCGAGCCCCGAGTTGCTCGGGGAGCCCTGCGCCGGGCTCTTGGGCACCTCGACGGCGCGCACACCGAGTCCGCGACGTCGCCCCTGTGGCCCTCCCTGCGCGGCGCGGCGCAGTCCACGGAGGGGCCCCTGTAGCGGAAGAAACAGCCCTCGGGGAGGGCGGAGCCCGCAGGGTCAGCACTGCGGACGCCCCTGGGCTCGGTCCTAGGGACGGCGGAGGGGCCGCCGGAGCGAGGGTCGGGCCGCGCCAGGAGCCTAGGACCTCCAGTGGCTGGGGGCCCGGCTGTCCTGCACCCCGTCCTCCGCAGGTAGCTCCGGAACGGCCGCCTCTTCCATCCCAGCACGCCTGGCAGCTTCGGCAGGGATCTTGGGCGGGGCACGGCGGTGCGCCCGGAGGCAGGAGCTGCAGGAGCTCGAGCGCCTGGGCTGGGCGCGGGCATCTGAGCCCGCGGAGCTGTGAGTGCGGCTCAATCTTATCTCGTACGAGGGTCTTGCTTCTCACTTGCCTAGCGCGCAGCCCGGCTACGGGCTCCGAGGAGGGGTCCTTCCCCGCACCCCCTCACCACCAGCCTTCCCCAACTTGGGCAAAGCCTGCAGACTGCCGGCCCGCCCAGCTCCCCCCGAATCCGATGTCCGGCCCTGCAGAAGCTCACCTTGTGGCCCAGTTAACAAAAGGTGCCCAGCAAACCCAATCGGAAAGTTGCCATAGGGGTATGAACTTAAGTCTTCCCCTACCCAAAGCACAAATGTGCATATGCTTGCGGCTTTCGAGACTCAAAAAGGCAAGTTTGTAACATTTTTAAAAATTGCTAAGCAACGCATAAACACACCCTCCTTATTTATTTACAAGAAAGAATACTCAACCTGCTCTGCTCAGCCAGCACCCCTTCCATCCCTCTCCCTTCCCGCGCCGGCTCCGGTGCTCTTACCCAGAGCTCACCCACTGCAGGCCTTGACCTTGGCGGGCCCCCTGGGGACCCGCACTACAGCGCCGACCCCACGTGTCGTGGCGGTGTCGCGTTGGCTGTGCCTTGTACTGTGCCGAGGCTCCGGGATCGCTCCACATGCTCGCAGACGCGAAGCAAAGGCAGGTAAATGAAAGGGGGGGGTGGTGTCCCTTGTAAGCACGGACTCTCTGGCCTCCTCACCAGGTGTCCAGGTCTTCACTGCCCTGGTCCTCAGGGGGTCCTTTCCCACAGCGCTTCCTTTTGCGTGGTATCGGGTCACACTTGTCAGCAGAGGTAAATCCCGTCCTTGGAAGGACCCTCACAGCGCCTCCCACCAGAGAAAGGTGGGCGCAATTCTCCACCACTGATCGCCTTTGCAGGGGCTGACACCTGGAGGGTCGGTACCCCACATCCTAGCCTGACCGCTTCTCACTCACGCCCCAGCACCCTTCGCAGTCGAGGAGCGAGCTCCCACGTGTGTGAGGGACTGTACCTGGGGCGGGGCTCCCACGCCCCTTCTCGCTGGTCTGCCATAGCAACCGTTGCTAAGGGGTGTGGCTCGGCCCCGCAGAGCCAGGGAGATTCCCGCGGCTCATAAATATTTGATTATTCAAATGAGGTCCTGCCTGCGTTGCCAGGGCGCCCAGGCCCGAAGCCCCGAGGCCGGAAGAACAACCTGGAGTCGCAGAGAGAACCTGGTAGCGGAGGGCGCCCAGGGCCGAGCCCCACAGGCCGGGGCACCGGGGCTGAGCCCTCAGGTAAGAGCCCAGTGTGCCTTTGGGTCGTAGGCCTCAAGTCTCGCTATCTCCCTGCGCCAGAGGGCAAACGGGCCGAGAGGCCGCAGCGAGAATTAAGCAGCAAAGCCAGTGAGGGACTCAGTGATGTCCACAGATGTCAAATCTGGTCTCCTGAGGACCCTACTTACAACCCCTGGCTGTGTTCTGAGGGGCTCCCAGTCACTGGACGGGAGGAGCCCCAAACCCTGCCCCTGGGGAGAGCTGGAGGCAGGGAGCAGACTTTGGGGGGGGGGTTTCTCCCTCGTGGGGAGTGGACCCTGTCCTCAGAGCCCCTCCCTGTACGGTGAAGGATGGAGAGGTAGAGGGGACCCTGGGAGCCAGGCCAGGGCTGTGAGGAGGCCCCCAGCTGTCCAGCTTTGGGGCTTACAGAGTGGTAGGGCAGGCTGGGGACAGGTTTGGTCCAGTGCATGAATGTGAGGGGACAGTGTCTGGAGGGGAACCACAGCTTCCGAACCAGGTCCTGCCTTGGAGCCCAAGACCTTTGGGCTAGACTGGACAGATACTCTGGGCCCAGTCGTGGGCAGGACCTTTGACCAGCAGCTCAGGCGCAGAGGGGGGAAGATGGTGGGCTCAGCCCTCAGTGCTGCCCGGTGGCAACCCAGGGCCACAGCCTGACCGGCCCATAGCCTGAGGCTGGCAAGCCTGAGGCAGGGATAGGTAGTCTTCCCATGGGGCATGTTGGTGGGGTCCTCTAGTGAGGGCAGCAGACCCAGGACTCCTTGGAGAGAGGGGAGAGGGAAGTGGGCATGTGAATGAGGCCCAGGCCTTTGCATTGGAATGACCCCAGTGTCACTCACCCACCTGGCTATCTTCCTTGTCACCTGGGCCAGGGCCCCTGTCAGGGTGGTAGAAAGGACCTGAGGGCCATGTCCCAGGCTGCCAGCCCCTACCTCCTCTGCACCTGCTCGTTTCTGGACAGGTGACCTGGGCCAGGAACTGGCCAACCTGACTCTCTCTTGCATCTGCCACCTGGACCACATGCTACCCCCCTTGCCCAGATGTTTGAGTCACAGCTGGAAAAGGCAGCTGCCTCCAGGTGAGGTCAGTGGGCACAGAGGTAGGGTGGGGGGAAATGTCTACCAGCCTGGTCCTGGGACACGCCCCCCCAGGCTCAGGGACCAGCAGATGAAGGATGTATAGCTCAGGGTCCGAGGCCAAGGCTTGTTTCTGGTCAGTGGGCGGCTAAGCATGACCTGAGGCCAGCACCCCAGGCTCACCGCCCAGTGGGGCCTCAGATGGGTGGGCCTGGCGTCAGTACCCCTCATGTGGCCCCTGAAAGGTGGGCAGAAACACCGGGAGGGTGACGTGCTCAGGCAGCGGCTGTGAGCTGAGGCTGAGGGCAGAGACTGTGAGGTCCCCAGGTGGACAGCCTTTTCCATGGTGAGGAGGTGCTCAGGGGGTTTACTGTGTGTGGAGACACGTAGGGGCTGTGGTGCCGATCGGGGAAGAACAAAGGCTTAGCCCTCTGCCTATCCTGGCAGGTTGCATGTGAATGGACAGGGCCCAAGGGCCTCGGCCGAGCTCGGCCAGTGTCCAAGTACGGGAGCTGAGCTGGCATGGCCGGCACAACCCCCGCCCGCAGAGCAAGGACCCTGGCAGCCGTGGGAGTGGCCACAGCGAGCGTCTCTTGGAGGAGTACCTGTCACCTGCCCGACTGGTGAGTGCAGGGGATGGGGGCCTGCATCGGTGACACTCCAAGGCTGATGTCCAGCCTGTCCTGTCTCTGGCCCTTCTGGCCTTGTCTCTTTGATAGATGCCCTTGTCCCACTGTGTCCCCAGCACTCAGGCCATGGAAGGGACTGAGCCAGGCAAGATTCCACAAGTGTTTGCTGAGCACCCATTGTGCTCGGAGGATCCTCTGTGAACGTCGTGGAGCAGCAGACGTTCTGCGGGGAGACGAGGTGCAAACATTCAAGCACAGGGCACACTAGGTGCGAAGGGCCAGGAGTAAGTGAAACCACAAGCTGCTAGGGTGAAGGCTTCCTCCCAAATTTGCGGTGAGGGGTCACTGTCACCCCCACCTCGCTGAGGCCCAGCAGGCTCTACAGAGCCCAGTGACTGCCGCTGCTTACCTGGTGACCCCACTGGGCAGCCCTGTACCTCCCCACACCCCCATCTTGCTTCCTGGCCATGCTCCTTGTGCACCTTTGGCTCAGGGCGCTGCCACTGCCCAGGGCCTCCCTCGCCACTCCCACGCTTACATAGGGTGACATGCACAGGGGGAGGGATTCCTTGGAGACTCCTTGGTGACGTGCCCACCAACATGCAGCCTGGCGGCCTGAGGTCCCCGCCCACCTTCCTGACCAACTCGGGGGTTCTATACTGGTCCATACTGGTCCCTGCAGGTGGGTGGAACATTCCCGCCCCTGGCCCCTCCCACAGGCCCCTGGGTGTATGTGGCCCTCCAGGCACACCTTCCTAGTACCCCTGTCCAGCATGGAGCTGTCAGCATGAGCTGTCCCATCAGAAATGGTCCACCCCCCAGCTTGACCAGCCCTAGGAACAGGCAGGCTCAGAGTGTGGCCCCATCCAGGCCGGTCCTTGGTGCTTTTGAGGTCTGGGTTCAGAAATGACAGACAGATGCGTTGGAGGGACCAGGGTCCACAGAGTTGGAGTGCTTGTCCTGTCCCAGACCCCCCTGTGGTTGTAGGGGGCCTGGGCTACACTGAAAACAGCCTGACGCTGAGGGGGCTCTGGGCAGCGGCTGGTCTGTGCACGGGCGGGAGCCTCCTCTGGTGGACAAAGCAGCTGACTGGGGACAGAGTGTCGGGGACAGGGCTCCATCCTTCTCATCCCCACCCTGGACAGCAGGACAGAGTGTCACTGAGTCCAGCCTGACCATGCCCAGGGAGTGCCAGGAGCAGGACCCAGCAGGGCAGCGACCCCCATGGCACCTGCTGGGCCTACAGGTGGACCTGGCCTTGTTGCGTGCCCAGCACCACACACCAGAGGCCTCACACACCAGGCCAGCCTAGGACAGACCAAGCAGGGCCCCCTGAGAGCCCTTCGGGGCTGGAAGTGACTTCGCCCCTCCCCAAAGTTGAGGAGAGGGGACAGGTTCAGGCAAGGCAGCTGCAAGGTGGGTCCTGTGAGCCCAGGGGGCATCTTGGTGGTGTTTGCTGTAGACAGTTCTGCTGCTCACGGGGGTGTCTGTCATTTCCTTTGCGTGTCGTGTTCATTCGTGGGGGACGGTGTCCGAGTAAGTGCGGGCATTGGAGCCAGTGTGGTCACTGCATCCTCCTTGGGCCTCTCCTGGGTGAATCATGGTGACTCAAAGGCCGTCTGCAGCTGGCCTTGGGGGACTTTCTCCCCAACGCCTGGTCCCCAAGGTCTCTGTCCCTGTCACCTGTGGCCACGTGGCGCTGACCACAAGCCACCCAGACTCTGACTCCAACGGCAGGCGTCCCTGCTCAGGCTTAAGAGTCTGCAGGAGTCTGATCCAGGCAGTATGTTGGGGTCCGGCTAGGACCCAGGCTGACGGAGCCGCCTGGGGCTGCCCTCATGGCTGAAATCCGGGTGTGGGCAGCAGGCCAAGTACAGGCACACGCTCAGGGGCTCGCCTCTGGAGGACTTGTCTCAGGGAACCCAGCAGGCGAGATGGCCACGTGGCCCCACGGCCAGCCTGCACTGGTGGGAACGGCCACTCACCGCTTGAGAAGGGAGGCGGGGAGCTCTGGGCTGTCACTGTAACACCCACTGGCGGAGTGTTTGCCAGGCCGTGTGCTGGGGACACACCGTGGCTGGAGCCCACTCTGTCCCAGGTGTGGCTCCTGTCCACCCTGGGGCCTCCTTCCTTGTCACCGGCTCCTGGCTGTGTGGACGTGGTTCACATGTCTGCCCCAGACGGTCATGGTCACCCTTGTCCAGGTCGCAACCAGTGGACCCAAGTCCACGTGGTTTTTAACAGGTTCAAGTCCCGCGGAAGTGAGGTGCCAAAAGCCACACCTGGGCTGGTTCCTAGGGCTCCCGGGGGACCCGACTCTCCCCTCCTGAGAACCCCCAGGGGCTGTAGTGGCACGTGGGCCTGTCCTGGGCTCCTCCCTGAGGCTGAGTCTGCCTGGGTCATTCTAACTTCAAGCCCTCCTCAGCTTTTCCTTCTGCTGATTGGAGTTCAAGGCCACACCTTCCAAACTCTCTCTGAACGCTGCCCCTTGAGGCACCTCATCCAGTGCCGTGGCCTGTGGCCCTCTCACTGCCCACACCTTGCTGGGGCCTCTCTGTCACAAGTTCATCGTGTGCATTTTTTCTGCCACTGTTTTATCAAAAATTCCATTGTCGCCTGACCTGGTCCCCTTCTTTCCAACTCTAGTAACTGTCAACGTCACTCCTCCACCCCAGTCCCCAATCAGTGTCACGTTGTATAGTTGTGTTGCTTTGGGCCCCACGTTTGTGTGTCAGCTGTGACCGTGGAGAGGCTGAAGCTCCGAGCAAACACCACTCACAGCCCACGGCGAGTGGACTCGGCCATGCTCTGCACGACTGGCCCGGCCGCATCGGTTCCTTCATGGGTCTCACCTGGAGACAGGCCCCCAGGGCAGGCCTTTCCCTGGCAGTGGTGTCACCTGCCAAGCTGAAGTACAGCCTCTGCTCACGTCACACACACTCAGAGCCGTCCACGGCCGGTTAGCATGGACAAGGCAGGGAAGTGTCTGCCCCTTGCTCCAGCCCCGAGGCCAGCGGTTGCGATGTCAGTGGGAGGGAGGGAGAGGCCGCTGTGTGGTGCCCAGCACTGACCACCCTCGGCTTCTGCAGCGGGCGCTGGCCCAGATGCCTGACCTTCGGCTGGTCAGCACGCTGGAGATGTGTGTCGATACGCGCGAGTACAGCCTGGGCAACTTTGGTGAGAGCCTCTGCCTGTCCACTCCCGCCCCTTTCAGGGCCAGCTCACTCGAGCCCTGCCCGCCAGGCTCTGGTCTTCAGACCAGGGCACGCCCCACGGGTGAGCCCTGCACTGCTCTGTGCAGGGACTGGGGACTTTCACAGGGCCAGGGCCCTGTTCTTTGTAGGAGTCAGTAGCTCAGAACCCTTTTCCTGGGGACTTGTGGGCAGGGACACCGGCCAGGTATCCCTGTGCCCTGCACCCAGTGCTACTAGCACTGAAGGCTATGATCTGGGGCTGCCTGGGTCCCATGGGCGGGCCGTGCAAGGTGGCTGGGGGCAGGGCCCAAGCTTTGGACCCCCCAGAGTCCAGTGGCCTGGTGGCCTCCCGTGTAACCCTGTTGGTTCATAGGCACCTTGCACACCCTGCCCTTCCTGCTTCATTCGAGCCTGGTCGCAGACAGAATTGGTGCCACTGGGCCTTAGAGTGGCCAGTGGGCAGCAGGGCCAACGGGCGCCAATGCCTCTGGAGGGTGCAGGTGGGCAGGGGGGCAGTCTCCGACCTCTCCCTGTGGCCCACAGGGCTGCACCTTCCCAGCCTCCGCCAACTGAAGTTGAACGGCAGCCGCCTGGGCTCTGTGAGGTGAGTGTCCCTCCTGGGGACCACAGGGGCAGAGAGAGGGTGCCCCACCCTGACTGGGGGCAGGGTCCTACAGGGGCTGACGGGACAGGACGGCTCAGTTAGGCCGAGGTCTATTCCAGGTGGGTCCCCATTGAGAGGCCCCTGGTGTCCCGCTGGCTGTATGCCATCCTTCTGGCCGGTTGGAAACACCCACCGAGGGGGACACCAGGGTGTGAGGTCAGGGTCAGTGTGTCTGATGAGGTCTCCAAGGACCACCATGCTGGGTGTGGAAGGCACCACTGACCTTTAGTAAAGGGTCCCCAACCAGCAGGGCTCTTGTGGACACCCCAATACCTACCAAAGCTTCAGGGCTTGGGGGGGGTCCCGTACCAGGAGGGCCAGGATGTTAGGGGTCGAGCTGGTGCCTTGAACACATAAGAAGAGCAGATGGGCGTGGCCAGTGCGGGCAGACCCCACGTGCAACAAAGCAGCACTTCCGTCCCTGACTGAAAAGGTGGAACCCACAACTAAGTGCGGTTCATGGCTGGGTTGAGCTCGTGGGGCTGGAAGGAAGAGCGCACTTCATTGTTGGTTTCTGAGCACAACGGGTTTCATGAAAGGCCTGCTGTTGTGGGCGGCGGGCTCACCACAGGAGACGGGTCACCCAAGTTCCAGACAATTCTCCGGGTGTCGGAAAGGCCTCTGGAGCCCCATCCAGTGGTTGCCAGGTGAGGCAACGTGGGCCCTTCCTAGGCAAGCTCACTTTCCATGTTTCCCTGATCTTCCTTATTTACACCGATGTTCACTAAAGAGAATTTCACAAAGCACTGGAAGCCAGGACACAGCGCGTTGGTGCTCAGTGGGCAGAGCTGGTGGCCCCAGGCCCCTGCCTCACAGTGTGCCCTGCAAGGAAGGGTCTGGAAGACGGGCTTCAGAAAAATCTTTAATACACGCGTTAGTGAGACTCTCATAGCTGTCACTACTTGAGCTTTAACACAGGCTCATTCCTATAGCGTCAGGCTCACAAATTAGCTCAAAGACCAAAGAAGGTGCATAACAAGCACATGAAGGATGAAAGCCATAAGAAGAAGTGGAAGATATTATAAAATCCAGAAATATGATACACCATCTGGAACAAAACAAAATACTCAATTCCAAGGAAACATGGGAAAAAACAATTCCAAGAAAAATGATTAGATCATAAAGGTTACGGAAAGGTGTTGTGTTCCTTGATGACAACAGAGGAAAATGTCATGGATTTTTAAGTCCTCTCCGTTACTGAATCCCAAAATGGCCAGACGGTGTTTGCCACTGATGGAGACAAAAATGTGAACAAGGAAACCATATAATTAAATATGACGAGCCAATAAATCAGTAGAGATGTAAACACATTAAAGTCTCAGGCAGTATTATCAGGCTGGGGCATCATTTTAATGTCCTGGCGGCCCGTCCATCAGAAGCTGAGACGGAATTCAGCCCCTGGACATGTCGCTGGTGTGAAGACAAGTGTCCTGTATAAGGGGCTGCTTTCCAGCCATCGGCGGGGGCGGGCGAGGCCCAAGCTGGCCCCCTGTGCTTCTCCAGCATTTACTTGGTACTAGCTGTGCGGGGGTGAAAAACACACCCACAATCTCTAAGCCTCCATGGCGAATTTTGAAATTGTTAAAGTAACTGAACGGACAGCTTCCTTCTCAGTTGCGAGCATTTCTCCTGTGACTGAGGGTCGGGCCCCTTCCCTCGACAGAGCACTGCCTGTTCAGGTGGGTTCTGCCCGTTCCTCGTTGGTCCTACTGTGTTTCCCCGAAAATAAGACCGGGTCTTATGTTAAGGTTTGCTCCAAAAGACTCATTAGGGCTTATGTTCAGGGGACATCCTCCTGAAAAATCATGGTAGGGCTTCTTTTTCGGTTAGGTCCTATTTTCGGGGAAACACGGTAGGAGTTCTCTGCACAGCCTGGGTGCCTCGTAGCCCTCGCCAGACTCCTGCCCGCCTCCCGCCTCCCGCCTCCTCCCGTTAACACTGACTGTGGCAGCTTCACTTACACAGAAACATGCAGTTCTGGTTTGTTCTGACCCGTCGGTCCCAGCCGGTGCTTTGAGTGTGACCCCAAGGTCCTGGAGAGACTGTTCCCTCCTGTTTGCTTCATGGGTTCTTTTTACATGCAGTCTATAACCCAAGTGACCTGCGAGGGCAGCTTGGATTGCGTGCCTTCTCCCAACATCACCTGGCCGGTGTTCACCGTCCCTGCAGGTCCGCGTGTCGTGTCGTGTGTTTGGCGTGTTCACGGGCTGTGTCTCGTCTGCTGGTTCCTTCCAAGGAACCAGCAGGTTCCTTCCAAGGCTGGGAGGGGAACCCATGCCACTCCCCGCTGGTGGTTCCACACCAGCACCACGGTGCTGTATGCTTCGCGTTAATGTGGGACTACCTGACACCCTCATCTAGGTTTTCCTCTATCATCCAAGTGGACATAGCTGTTCTGAAGACTTGCTCTTGCATTTGAACTTCATAGTTTGTCAGGTTTCACACTCACTAATCTTTCCAGAATTTTGGTTTTATGGAACTAAAAGAGGGTTCACATGCCAAGGTGGGTTTAAGTGACATGCGCCCACAGATACGGTACAGCTCTCACTTGAAGTCCTTAAACTTCTCTGCACGGTTCATCAGTTAGGATGGTTTCAGTTGCGAGTTACTGAAACCTGTGTCCAGCGGCCTAAACAATGAGAAGTTATTTATTCCCTTGGGGTGCGCTGCGGGCCTCCGTCTGTTGCAAACCCTGAGAGAGCCTCTGCGAGCAGGACAGTGCACAGGCCCTGCCTCCCCGGGGACAGACAAGAAGCTCGGCTGGCTCTTCCAGCCACCCCCCACCCCAGTGGGTGACCCCTCACCCTCATGTGGGTCCTTCACACTGTATGGTGGCTTCTGTGGCCACGAGCACCCTGAGCATTGGTGGGGTTGCCAACAAAGCCCCATGAGCCCTACGGCCAGTTCTGGAGGCTAGAGGTCAACCTCAAGTGTCCGCAGGGCTGGTTCCTTCCAAGGCTGGGGGGGGAACCCATGCCACTCCCCGCTCCTCCTCAGTGGTGGCCGGGGATCCAGGGCTCCTGGGCTTCTCGATGCGTCAGCCTGTCTCTGACCTCGTGTTCACGCGGCGTTCCCCCTGCGTGTGAGTCTGGGTCCAGGGTCACCTCATCTTGATCATCTGCCACGACCCTCTTTCCAAGTCAGGCTACTCTTGGAGGTGCTAGGGGGTGAGGACTTCAACTCAGGAATGGGGGTGGATACGATGCAGCCCCTCCAAGGGAATGTGCTTCCCGTGTCCATTATAAAACGAAGCAGTGTTCCCAGCCTTCTTCCTGGTTTCTTTGGCCAGAACTGTGTCATGTGTACACTGTCCTACACCAGCCACTAGCACGGGGATGCAAGAACGATTGGAGGGGGCTATCCAGGGACGGGCAGGACACCAGCCCCTCTGAGGCCAGGGCTCCCTGAAACCTGAGCCACATTAATTCCCACGGAGTTAGAACATTTCTACAAACACGACTATTTCTGTTTCTCTTGTGTTTTCTGGATGATTGTTGCAAAGGTAGAAAAACACTATGTTGATTGAGAACAGGATTTTTTAAATCAGTAAAACACTTGATATTTACAAATGGGTCTATTATATCTGGAGGTATTGTATCTTTGTTTTGTGTTTAGCAGTATTGCCAAACGCTCCCATTAATTCAAATAATTTCTTAATTCCGTTGGCATTTCTGTATTGATGATCACATTACCAGCAGATGATGAGTGCCATCTCTCACGTCCAATCCTCATGTTTCTTTTTCTTGTCTTATAGCATTGGCGAGCACCTGCTAACCAGTGTTACAAGGAGCAGTGAGACTGGCAGCATTCCTGCCTTGCTCCTGGTCTGAATGGCCACGTGTCTCAGCTCCTCTGCATCTGCCGACATGTCAGAAACTGATATTTCTCCTTTAGTCTGTTAGTTAGTGTCCTGGGCTCCTTGCATGGCTCTGTGATGGTGATTCACCCTTGCGTTCCTGCAGTGACACTACTTGATAATGCCAAATTATCGTAACTTGACTAACATTTAAATAATATTTGCTTGGCAGTTTTCTCATCAGTTTTCACGAGTGATAGGCCTTTAATTCCCTAGTGTTATACTCCTCTGGTTCTGCAATCTCCCTTCATTTTTCTTTCCGACTATTCTACATTTTAAACTTCCTGTATATGAAATGATTGCAGAAGACAGAGATTGTCTATTCCACGATTGTTCGTTAGAACTTACTTTTAAAACTGACCCAGATCTGGGGACATTGGGGAGGAGGCAGTAATCCCCATTTCATTTCTTTAATGGTTATTAGTCTAACCAAGTTTTCTATTTCTTTTGGTGCCAGCTTTGTCTCGGTTTTCAAAATGTTAGTATATACGTTGTTCATACTGGTCTTTTATTGTTTTACTGTATTGCTATGTCTATAACTATTCTTGTTTTTAAATTCTATATACTCATTTACATTGTCTCTCTTTGTCCTTGATCAGTCTTGCCAGAGGCTTGTCTATTAATTTTTTAAAGCCTCATCTCCAGGCTCTGTTGATATCCCCTATGGTTTTTTTTTTTTCTGGTTGTTGCTGGTTCTACCCTAATTGATTACATCTTCATAAACTTTTTGTTATTTGCTGTTGTGCTTTTCTAACTCCTTGAGCGGAATGCTTAACTTAATTGTTCCAATCATTCCAGTTTCTTGATAACTATACTAAAGATCTGCATTTCTCTTTATGTACAGCTTTAGGCAGGCTTCCACATGTTGTGTATGTTTTGGTTTTTGTCATTAGTTCCTAGTATTTGGTAATTTTCCTATTCAATATGAAATGAGACAAAATCTATGAGTTACTCCCAATCTTTAGTCTTCTACAACAGAAGGGTTCCCTGTTTTCAGATGGGCCGGTAGCTGTGCAAAGGAATCCTGAGGTTTCCCGAGTCCTTTGCAGCTAGGTATGGCCATGTGTCTTGGGTCTGAATCACAGGTCACAGGCAGAAAGACTTGTGAAGATTCTGAAAATAAATGCAAGGAAACAACAATACCATCACAGAAATGAAGACAAAAGTGAACAAGATCCTCAGGAAACTCAGTACAAGACATTGTATGGGAAGAGAAGAATGATAAAGATGAGGAAAATTAATGTCCATGAATGGGGCTTCAACAACCCCAGAGTCAGAGGGCAGCCAGAGGAGGTTTGACATACACCTAATTATATTCTTTGAAGGAGTAGACCAAAATAACACAACAGAACGAAGAGTTAAAGATTAAAGAAAACTAATCAGACATAAAAGATAACTTTCATCTACAGAGTGAAAGAAAAAATTGACACTGAATTGCCAACATGGAAACGTGTCCTAATCAAGTTACTGGACTTCAAGATAAAGATAAAATCTGGGGTGTGTGGGTCGGCCGGTTAGCCCAGTTGGTTAGAGCGCGGTGCTCTTAACAACAAAGTTGCCGGATTGATCCCCACATGGGCCACTGTGAGCTGCGCCCTCCACCACTAGGTTGAAACAACTACTTGACTTGGAGCTGATGGGTCCTGGAAAAACAAATAACAGTTTAAAAACAAAATAAAATTTGGGGACAGCCAAAAAGAGAGATCAAGTCTTCTCTTAAGGACAAAAGCAAGGGAGTTTTCCTCAGACTCTCCACAGAAACACTCAAAGATATCTGCACAGACTAGTGGAGAGAAGGCCCAAGCCCAGAACTTCATACATAGCCAAGGGCTGTCCAAGCACAAGGCAGCCAGCATTTCTGCATGAATTGGAGAGCGAGGGAGATGGTTTGATTGGCTGCTCTTGAAGAAACTACTAGACACACATTTCAGCCAATTCAGAGATGATTGGAAAAGCCATTTCAAGCAATAGACTGGGGATGTCTGTGGAATTAAAGGACAAAGACACAGCCAAGGTGGAGCGGAGGACGACAGACAGAGACTTAAAGACAGAACAGACAAGTTGGCTAGTGGATGAGACACAGGTGCAAGGGGATTTGAGAACCGGAAGAAGTACCTGAGGAAATTGCCTGCCAGGCAGAAGCGGGACGCCTCAGAGGGAAGGTGCCGTATTCACATGACTGAGGGGAGGAGACAGCCTTCTAAGCTGGGAGAAGAGCAAGTGCCAAGTGTGGAGGCCTGAAGGTATGGGGTGCGCTTCTGGAATGCAGGCAGACACGGCAGCCAGCCCCCAGGAGACCTGTGCACTCTGGAGTCGCACACGGCCCACCTCCTGCGACAGGTCCCCAAAAATCCGGTGGGGAAGCCCCCACATCGGTGTCCCTAATGGCTGAATGCTTCAAACCCTCACTCCCAGTCTGAATGTCCAAAAGCTACTAATAGTGTGAGTTAAAAGATTAGGGTACCTGCAGCATGAAAGGGAAAGGGCAAAGCCAAGCCGGCAGATCGCAGAGGAAACAGAGGTAGGGCAGAGCGGGGTGGGGGGGGGCGGTAAAACTCCCACAAATCATCAACTAAGATTCTGAGAGGCATGGAAGAGGGCATGGCTTCCTTGCATCTCTGAAACAAGAACGGCGTGCTATGAGAAAAGGTCAGGAAACAAGGATGATGATGAGCGCCTGGGGATGAAGCACACGAGACCCGTTACCAGCAACGTTGGAAGACAAGGATGTCTCCCAGAGAGCAGGAGAAAAGGCAGAGATGGAAGCGAGAGAAGAGGTGAGAACACGAGACCCGCTCTCAGGACTAGCAGGTGAGTGGCGGAGCTCCAGGTGTGAGAAGAGGGAGCATGGAGGAGAGAAAATGCCAAAGAAAGAATCTCCAGACCACCCCAGACGCTGATCAAAGGATACGCAGCAGTGGGTCCGTGACCTGTCAGCAGACGTGGGGCACCCAGGTCGAGAGGACTCTGCAGGCAGAGGGGGCCCAGAAGGTCTGCCCCTCCTTGTTGTTCTAAGGTGGGACAGCTCTGGCCTGCCCACGTGCAGGGCAGCAGCTGGCAGACGGGGGACAGCAAGGGTGAGGATCAGACATGGGCAGGGGACTGGTCCCAGGAAGAGGTGGGGGAGGCCTTGCAAGAGCAGCTGGCCGGGGTGGGGCTGTAATTTGGGGGAGTTGTCCATAGAAAGGCCAGGGGAGACAAAGGGAGGGAGAACACCTGGCTGAGCCCACCCCACCCCTGCAGCGGGCAGCAGGTGAGGCTGGGCTGAGCTGTGCAGCACGAAAGCACCTCCCTCGGCCAGGCTCAGGCCTGGTTAGAGAAGGTGGGGCATTCTGCCTGTGCCCAGTCTAGGGGGCTACAGCAAGGAGGGAAGGCGGGGAGGTGAGTATAGAGCCCATCCTGCGGCCTGGAGTGCCAGGAGCCACCGTCACACCTGCCCCTGCACCTGGAGACAGCCCGACGTGGGTGGTGGCTGGGCACCGGGCATGGCACAGGGCCGTCATGGCTGCAGACAGGCTGTCCAGCCCAGCAGAGCACTGAGCACCCGGCCCTGCCCTCTGCAGAGACCTGGGCACCTCCCTGGGCCGCCTGCAGGTGCTGTGGCTAACTCGCTGTGGCCTGGGGGACCTGGACGGCATCGGCTTCTTCCCAGCCCTGAAGGTGGGTCTGCAGCGCCCTGCGCTTGGGGGCATGGGGGCCCAGGCTGGCCCAGGCTGAGGCCCCTGTGCCCCCCAGGAGCTCTATGCCTCCTACAACTGCATCTCGGACCTCAGCCCGCTGTGCCTGCTGGAGCAACTGGAGATGTTAGACCTGGAGGGCAACGGCGTGGAGGACCTGGGGCAGGTGTGCTACCTGCAGCTGTGCCCAAGGCTGGCTACACTCACCCTGGAGGGCAACCTGGTGTGCCTGCGGCCAGGCCCCCACAACGAGGTGTGTGCGGTGGGCGCCCAGCCAGCAGTGTGCGAGGCAGGGCAGGCTCTCTGGGCTCAGGCCCCGTGGCCCCTGAGCTTCTCTTGTGTCGCTGGAGGTCTGGCAGCTGCCAGTGCGTCCTCCTGGGCTCGGGTCAGGCCCCACAGGGCCACGTGCACACATGCCCCGTGGAACCAGGTGTGCTCTGTACATCTCCATATAGAACTGTTCTCTCTCTCTCTCTCTCTCTCTTTCTCTCTCTCTCTCTCTCACACACACACACACACACACACACACACACCTCACCCTGCAGGCCTGTGTGCACCCACTCAGCTGCTTACACCACCTGCCTATTAACTGCTGCTTAGCCAACTGGGCCGAGCTCTAAGCTCAGAGCAGCTCCCCAGGCCAGAGGGCACCATGGGGCACTGGCTATGAAGCTAGACAGTGAGATCGTGTGGGGGACAGCCCACAGTCCCCGATGTCCCTGGTGACCCAGCAGCCTGGCAGGGTAGGGCAGCCTTACCAACCCCAGCTCCCCTCCGCGCCCCACAGCGGGTCTGGGGCTTGTGGCCCCAGGATACCGCTGGCCTGAAGGGCCGCCCCACGCAGGCCTGCCACCCCTCCCCCTCAGGTGCCGCTGGGCTATAGCTACCGGGCAGAGGTGCGGAGACTCATCCCCCAGATACAGGTGCTGGACGACGTGCCAGCCACACTCACAAGCCCGCCAGCCTCCCGGAAGCTGGACCAGGACTGGCTCATGGTGAAGGCAGCCATCCAGGAGGGCAGGGTCCTCAACGGCCTGCTCCCCACTCTGGGTACGGCAGCCACCCCACCTGGCTTGGAAGTCTCGCCCACTGAGCCTCAAAGAGGTCTGCAGCCCTGCGCCCCTTTCCTCCCAGAGATGGACAGCTGCATGTCACATCACTTCTCAGCCTTAACCCCTGTCCCCAGAGCTTGCACACCTGCCCCCAGGCCAGGAGCCTCCCCACCCACCCACAACCCGTGGGCTTCAGGACACACAGATGTTGGCTGGTGGGGCCCCCTGGTCTGTGGACAGTCTTGGCGGGGGGAACTCTTAGGCTGGCCAGCTGACATGGTCTTGGTGACTTCTGATTTTGACCCTCGGCCAGATCATCCCCATGGAGACCCCATTTGGAGACTCGGCCCTGAGCTATCCCTGCCTGAGACCCAGCCCCAGGCCCCCGGGCCCTGGCCCCTGGCCCTACAGGTCCCCGGAGGGCCCCTACCCGAAGACCTGCTTCCCAAGGACGTGGCCCCAGGGGATGACGCCAGCAACCTCACCCATGGTAACTGACCCACCTCAGCGTGGACTGACCCTACACCCATCAGCCCCAACCAGGCCCAGCCACACCTTCTTCTTCAGGCGCCGGCCCAGTCCTCTGCGGGAACCCCACCAAAGGCCTGCGAGAGCGTCGGCACCAGTGCCAGGTGCGCCCTGCCTGCCAGTGCACCTGGGCTCTTCCGGAGTGGACCAGTATCCGGGCCTGACTGCGCCACGCTACGGCCATTCCAGGGCCAGGGCCCCAGCTCTCCCACACCCCCCGCGGATAAATGTCTCTCTGCCCCCAGGCTATTGCCCACCTCGGCCTCCGCCCCCCACCCCCGAAGGCCATGCCCCCAGACCAGCCCTTTCCCTCCACAGGCCTGGAAGCCCACAGAGCAGCTGCCTCCACAAAGGCTGGGAGGCCTGGCCACCAATGCCTGTCCTCCAGGGCCTGACCCTGCAGACAGCCGTGACGTCTTGGCATTGGCTGCACTTGAGGCCTGGAGCGGCCCGCGCCTGCGGTGGGTGCCTCCCCTGCAGGGAGCCCTCCCACCTACCCTGTATGTCCTGTTTGTGGGGGTCATGGCTGGGGCTGCCGTGGCTGAGCAGTCACTGGTCCTCAGGATGGTCAGAGGAGCTAATTCTGGGAGCCTGGTGCTGGGGTACCATCCAGGGTCACACTCATTTGGGACTGGCTGGGGGGCCAGGGCTGCAGCCTCTCTCCCTCTTCCTGCCTCCTCCCCCATAGGCAGCTAGAGTCCTGGCAGGAAGGGGCTAAAGTCCCCCGGGGTCCACACAGGGACCCTGAAGAGCAAGAGGATGAAACCAGGCCCAAGACGTCCTCCAGCCCCCTGAACCTGGCCCCAGGTACTGAGAGTCCCCACATACCGTGTCAGGATGGGGCCCTCATCTCAGACCAGTCCCGCTTCCTCACCCGGCTCTGAGAGGGGCAGGGACAGGGGGGTCCTCTCCTGGGGGTGGCTTGAGTAACAGTGCTGAGCACAGCAAACCCAGGGCTGTGAGGCACACAAGCCTCACCCAGCAGGCAGGGCCTGGAGGCTTCCTGGAGGAGGGTCCGACCAACTGGTGGAACAGCTTGTGGGTGAGCCCGGAAAGGGGCCACTGCAAGCAGGGGCAGCAGGGGTACAGGCTGAGGATGGCCGAGTGACCCTCTGGTGGGGGGCATCAGGAGGGGCTGGGATGGAGCAGGGTCATGGCTGGGGAGCCTGTGCTCTTCCAAGGCAATGGGTGTTGCCTGGAAGGAGAGGCCAGAGAGGGCGGGTCCTGAGATCTGCTCATGGGGGGGGATCAAGGGCCAGCAGGAGTGGCAGGAGTGGTGACAGTGGAGACTCAGGAAAAGGGAGTCCCGGGGCTCCCACTCCAGGCTGGGTCCAGGTGACCACGGCCACATCTGCCCCGTTTGCCCTGCTGTGGGAGCTGAGGCCTGGCAGTGCAGCACAGCCACCTGCCTGGGATCAGGCCCTTGGTGCAGAACCCAGTGACCTAAAGCCAGAGCCCAGGCCTGTGGCCTCTGCCTCCTCAGAGGTGGGTCCTGTCCCAAGCAAGGCTCAGAGATCATAGAGATGAGAGAGCACAGGAAGTGGGGCAGAGGTGCTGACTGGGGGGAGTGGTGTGAAGCGTTAGGGGAGGGGCCACAGTGGACACTGCCTCTCTGCCCGTGGTGACCCCCACCTGATGATTCCTTGGGGGGGGTACCTTCTCTGACATAGTCTTCCCTTATTTTCCAGAGCTTTCCAAGACCTTGGGCTATTTCCTGCTCCCCTCTCCCCCCAAGCTTCCCATGGCACCTGATTCGAGCAGCCCCTGGGGATCCACAGACCTGCAGTTCCGGGGGCGTCGGCTCAGAGCCCTGGGCAGCTCAGGGCCTGGCCTGGATCAGGGGCTGGCTGCAGTGGCTGCTCTGAGATCCCTGGAGGGGGTCTCAGGCCCAAGCCCTAGAAACCAAGGATGTCCAGGCCCAAAGCCAGCACCAGATCCAGCAACCAGACACCCAGCCCTCCGGTGCCTGCCACACTTGAACCCTGTCACCCCAGCCCAATCCCACCCCTAGTCCAAACCCCACCCACTGCCAAGCTGCCCAGGACTGTGGCCAAAGGGCCCCCCTTAGTGATGGGAGCCTCATGGAACCCAGAGCATCTGGGTAGTTGTGTTGGGGGGGTGGGAGGTGGGCCTGGCACAGGAGAGGCCCCTCGGTGGAGGGAAGTGGGGACCTGCACCACCAGGGAGGGAGCACAGGTGAGAGCCTGGAACAGCCCAGCTCCCCACTGCTGGCCCAGCTGCCCACGGCTTCCACAAGGCCTGGCCTTCCCGGGAGGAGCGGTCAGAGGAGCAGGCCTGGAAGAGGCTGGGTGGGGCCCAGGCTGGGTGGCCGAGCTGTGCCTGTCCAACCCCTGGCAGGCCCCGCAGCCACCGCTGGGCCACTGTTGTTTCAGCAGAGGCGCTTGCCCAGGGCGGAAAAGAGTGTAAACCAGGCCTCCCATGCCTGGAGGATTTGTGGGGCTGGGGGGTGGCAGGATACCCAGAAACCAAGCAAATCATTTTCGACTCAGGTGCACAGAAATGCAGTTTACTTCGTAGGTGACGCTGGTTCAGTAAATTATGCAGCTGGCACTGCCTGACTCCCACGACTCTCTCCCGCCTCCCGTGCTGGCCCCGCCGCCGCCGCAGTCACAGAGACGGCCGGTGAGCGCAGGCGCCAGAATTCCCGCCCTACACTGGTCCTACACACGCCCGCACGCGTCCGCGGTGATGGGCGGGCAGCTGAGGAAGCGGAAACCGAATCTGCTCTCGGCCGTGCCCCGGACCGACAGCGCCACCATCGGGCAACCCCGGTCCACGCTCTTCCCGCACACCTGCAGGGCGCGGGAGGGGCGGGGCCCACGCGGGGGCGGGGCGAGAGGCGGGGCCTGGGGAGGGAGGGGTCTGGCCCACACACGCAGCACGCGGCACTCACCCGAAGCCTGTGCTCCTTCTTGGCCTGGCAGTCGGTGATGCCCAGCCGGCCCTCTGCGTGGGAGACTGATGGGGGTCCGCCCCTCCCTCCGCGTCCCCGCGCGCGCTCACGGGGGACCGCGGGCAGGAGCTTCCGCGCGTGGGTCTCTGCGCTCGCGGGACGCGCTGGCACCTCCGGCGGGTGGAAGAGCTTGCTGGTGCTCAGGCGCGGCAACAGGGCCCGCGTCCTGGTGGGCCGAGGGGGTGGTGAGGGCCAGAGCCCGCCCGCGGAAAGGGGCGGTGCTGGCGGGGCGGGGCCTGGGGAAGTGGGGGGCGGGGCTGGCGAGGGCGGGGCCTGCGGAAGTGAGGGTACGGTCCTGTCGGGGGTCGGGGGTGCGAGTGGGAGGACGACTCTCGCGGGGCGGCGCCGGGGGAGGAGGCGAAGTAGCGGTCCCCACCCCGGCCTCAGGCGCCCCGCCCCGGCCTCGCGCACCCGGCCGTGGGGCGGGGGTCGGGACGCGCGCCGCTGCTCGCAGATGTTGGCCCCGGGCCGGGCGTCTGGGAGCGGGAAGCGGTCAATGGACAAGTCGGTATTGTCGTCGAAGATCTTCGAGACGGGGGTCACGCAGTGCGGGGCCTGGTGCTCGCTGAGGACCTGTGGGCAGGAGGGGCGCGCGGTCACCCCCACCCCGCGATACCTTCCCCACAGCCCCCCGGTCGGGACCCGCACTGACCTCGCCCTTGGGGCTCAGGAGGAGAGTCACGCAGCCCCGGTTGGAGTGGAAGTAGATAGGCTCCTGGGCCAGGGACGACGGCGGCTGTTTCTTGCTGCTGTCAGGCCCCTCGCCCCATACCTGGGGACAACGCCGGGCGCGGGTGAGGGGGCGGGTGAGGGGCCGGGGCGTGAGGGCTTGCGGGGAGCGGGGGCGCACCGTGACGTGGTGCCGTGGCGCCAGCAGCGTGTGGGGCGGGAAGCGGTACATGCGCACGGGAAAGTGGCACGAGAGCTGCTGCAGCGTGAAGCCACCCAGGTCAGCGGTCTCCTCCTGCGACTCGTTGAGGATGCGGACGAACCTCTTGCGACGGCTCACGGCCACGATCTTCAGGCAGGAGCTCGTCTGGCTGGGGCAGGAAGGGCCGAGTCACTTGGGCCGGTCTGCCCCGCTTCGGCTGGGAGACCAGCTCCTGGCCCTGCGCTGGGGGCTGCCGCACTCCCTCACCTCCATCTGTGCCCAGGCTGCCGGTGGTCTGGAGTTGCACAGAACCTGGGTACCAGGACGGTCTTGCCCAGGCCCTCTGAGTGGGTTTCTGGGAGATCCACGGAGAGGAGGCCTGTCCGTGAGAGGGACCCCCATATGGAGCACCCACTGGGGACGTCTGTGAGGCCAGCTGGCTTGCAGCGCCCTGAGGGTCCACGTGGGAGAGGAGCAGCAGTGGGGTCAGATTCAGGGCAGGAGGGGTGGCTGGACCCAGGGGCTGAGGGATGCAGAGGCATAGTTTAAAGTACTTTTTTGGGGGGAAGGTTGAAACACAGCACCCGAACCCCTGGAGATGAGGCCAGAGAGGCCCCCCGCCACGGCCTCTTTGTGGGTACAGAGAAGGCCTAGCGGTTACAGACCCCGTTTAGGGCTTTGGGCAGAGATCACAGCCCTGCAGGACAGAAGGAAGGAACCAGGGGAGTTCGCCCCACCCCACCTGCAGGCTCTGCCTGTGAGCCCCTGTGGAAGCTCCTGGCCTGCGACTCTGTCTGCTCAGAAGCATGGCCTGGTGCCTGGGGCGGGTGCCTTGTCACATGCACTGGAAACCTCATGTCCCGCTGGTGACTGCTAGAGTCAGAGTCGGCGCCCCCGGAGCTGCTGGTGCCCCCTGAGCTGCTGGTGCTCCCCAACGGCAGAGAGCTCCACTCCACACTCTTGAGATGCCGCTCCATGTGTTGTGTGCATAGCTCTGAGCCCCGGTCGTCCGGTGGTGGGGCTGGTGGGAGTTCTGGGGGCAGCCAGGGCCCAGGGTGCCTGTGGGCCACCATTTGCTCACTGGCCACTTGGCTTCACTCCAGGACCCCAGCCCTACCCGAATCCAGCCTTCCCAAGGCTGGCAGAGCACACCAACTTGTGGTCCCAGTCTCTAGGACCCGGTCCAGGAAAGGGCTCGTGGCAGGACACAGACAGCCCAGGAGCCTTTCCCTGCATCTCTGTTCTACAGATCAGAACACTGACACTTGCAAAGTTCAAGTGACTTGTCCAGGGACTCTAAGGGTGGAACTTGGACGCTGGTCCACATGGGCCAAGGCAAGCCCTCCCTCCCGGGACCCCTGAGTGTGTCCCTGTCCAGCCCAGTTACCTGTGATCCAAGTTCAACTTGATGTCAGTTAAGAGGTTGGGGTATCGACGGGCGATGCTGTTCCAGTCCACATCCTCCAGCCGGAAACCCTGGCCAGGACACACGCAACAGGCATGTGCCCCCGCCCCCTGCACGCCTGCAGAGCCACGAATGAATGTGGGGGACATTGCTCACCTCCCAAGCAGGGGAAGTCTCATCACTCTCAGATCCATCACTGAGGTCCATTAGGGTCTCTGCAGTCACCACCTGCAAGAGGGGGCCCGGAGGACAGTGGGCAGGGCCTGGGAGAAGGGCACCACTCCCTGCAAGGCATCTCTTCCCTTGGACCTGAGGCATACACCTGCTAAGTGCCAGGTGGGCAGGGCCAGGGGCTCCATCCTCCCTGTTCCAGGCACCCTGGCTATGAGGGAAGTCCAAGGAGGTCTGGGAAGGAGACGTGGGTGAGCAGCATGGACCCGGTGCACAGGCTCACCTCCACGCTGCCAGTAGACGACCGCAGCATACGGCCCAGCCAGGAGGCGCGGGCCAGATGCAGGAGGCAAGACTTGTGCATGGCCTGCAGCTCAGCCTCCAGCTGCTGGAGCGCGGTGCTGGTTTGCAGCAGCTGCTTCTCCAAATGCTCCTTCTCCTGCTCCAGGGGGGGTCCAAGGGTGGGTGGGGTCTTCTCAGACCCCGCCTCCAAGACCAACCCCCGCCCAGCTTCCTGAGGCCTCACCAGCTGGGCCTGTTTCTTCTGCTCCTTTAACTCCACAGTCAGCTTCTGGACCTGGATCTGCAGGAGCTTTTCCTGACCGCAAGAGCTCCTGGGAGAAGGGGTGACAGCGCCCCCCACCTCTGGCTCAGCAGACAAGGAGGGCATAAGAATGTGGCTGAGCCAGGTCTGGCCAGGCTCGGTCAGGCTCTGAGAGGTCTGGGTGGAGTTCAGCACCCACCTTCAGGGTTATGGTCGCCGCAGGTTTACAGTGTATCAACTTTTTCACAGTTAAGGTTGGGGATTAGGGTCAGGTAAGGACTAGGCCTAGAGGCAAAGGTCAGGGTAAGGGTCAGGATCAGAGGTTGGGGTTGGAGTCAAGCCAGGGCTGGGGGACTAGTGTTTCGCTGCTGACCTCTCGAGTGGAAGTCCAGCCACCTCCTGCAGGATGTGGCCATGCCGGGCATCCCAGCAGTTCTGGAGGGCACACCGCAGGGCCTGGATCTCCAGCTCCCGCTGCCTCCACAGCAGCGCCAGGGTGTGGGGGTCCAGGCCTTCAGGGGACAGCCTGCAATGCCCGCAGCCCAGGTGCCTGATGAGGCCCTGCCCTCTGGCTGGCCTGGCTCAATGGCGGACCGACCACCCCTCCATCCCCTCCTTACTGCAGGTTGATGGAGACTACTGGTGTGGAGCTTGGCTTGGTGTCCTTCAGGTATGTGGGAGTCACAAGGTCTTCAGGTGTGCCAGCTGGAGGCCCCAGGTGGCCACTGACTGGCTCCCTGTCCACCAGGGACGAGAGAACACATTCCTCGTCGTCTCCAGCCTCTTGGTAAGACTTGGAGGCCATTCTTGATGTTCTTGGAAGAGTTGAGAGGGGTGGTGGGGCTGTCTGCCTGCGTCCTGGGTACCTCTGCGGGGCTCTCCTTCCATGGCTGGATGCCCGCGGAGGCCCGTGTGTGTTTGGGGGGGGTGTGGGTGTGGGTGTGTGTCTCAATCCCGTAGGACACCAGACTGCTGGTCATGTGGGTGACCACACCTGTGTGTTTCTGACCAGGCCAGGGCAGCAGGTTACACCCCCAGGCAACATGTCCCTGGCTCTCGACATTCCCTGTGGTCTCCTCCACCTCACCCTTGCCGTCTGGTACTTGAGGTCCTGCCCCAGCCTACAGCAAGGGTTCCCTGAGGTTCTGGTCCTTTACCCTCCACACCCATGTCCCCCCAGACCCAGAGCCCTATCCCCAGCACTCACCTAAAGCCTGAAATCCAGGCAGGCCTGGGGAGAGAAAGGCTCTATGGCGTTGCCATGGATACCAGCACCCAGAAGGGGAGGGGCTGTTTGTTACTAGGAGCCTCTGGGGAGACCCCAGACCAGGGCCCACCTCCTCCTCCTGGGGGCTGGTCCAGCCTGAAGAAGCTGTGAGAAGCTGAGCTGCTGCCCAACTTATCTCCACAGGCCCAGGGGACCACAGAGTGGCCAGCACGGCCTGCCATGGTCAGCGCTCAGCCCCACCCCCCCAACCAACCCTGAGGGAGGCTCCCACGGTCCCTCCCCAGCCTGACCGTGGCGATTGATTGCGTGCATTGCTGCTCTGTGTGTCCACGAGCCAGCGGGACCTAAGAGTGCAGGTCTCAGTGGACCAGGCTGATGAGCAGAAGAGGAAGCAGTGGATAACCCTGGGGAGCTGGGGGAGGGGCTTGCAGAACTCTTAACTCCCACCCGAGTGCCTTCCACAGCCTCTGCCCTCAGAGGTTGACGGTCTCGCCAGAAACCTCACCTTCCCCTGTCCATCTCCACCGCCTGGGCCACGACAGGGTGCCCTGGGGACATTCCCATAACCATGACAACTGTTTCTTCTACCCTGGAGCAAAATTGAGGCCCCAGACCTAACCACAAGTGCCCTCCAGCCTTTGCCCCCCACCTCACCTTCATTCATTCATCATTCATTTATTCAGACTTTCAATTTCCATTCCTGTGGGGCCTCCTGTGCTGGGCAAGATGGGGGCAGGACAGGGGCAGGCCGGGAAGACCCCCCCACACACACAGCGCAGTCTGACCGCGCAGAGAGGCTCAGTGCTGTCCAGAACATTGAGACTGAGGGGCCACAGCTGATGAGCTTGCTGAGGCTCTCCCATGGGACAGCAGGCAGAGAAGCGTGTCCACAGCTCAGGAGGGCACTGGGCCCCACTGAAAGGGTGGGGGGAAGGGAACCTCACACAAGGAGCCCAGGGTCTTTGTCCCCGGCAATCTTGGGGGCGGGCACCCTCACCCACAAGGGCTGTCAACCTGATTGCAGCCAGAGAGGGACAGCGGCCCACCAGCTCCACCTCCCCTCCTTGGGGGCTCACAGCCCCCCCAGCCCTGTGTGTCCCGACGACGGCCGCCGCGGGCCCTGAGGGAGCGGGGTCGGAGGGGCCCATCAGGCAGGGGGCCCTCTGGGCTCTGGCGGGCTTTCGGGGTCCCAGGCCGGCGCCCCCTCTCTAGACAGGAGACTCATCAGAGTGGGCGGCTTCCGAGGAAGTGGGCCGGGGAATGGGGCCAGACACCTGCCCCACGCGCCGCCCGCGAGCTGCCGGCTGGGACGCGGTTCCGCGTGGTTCGCGGGCTTCCGGCATGAGTGGACCCGGACTCCACCCGCCACTCGGAGCCGCCAAGCCCCGCCCACACCTGGGCGCCGCCGGGGGCGGGGCGGGCGGGAAGCCAATGGGGAGGGGAGGGGTGGGCACATAAAAAGTGGCCAATGAACGTGGGCGTGGGGCGGGCGGGGCGCACCGAGGAACCAATGGAGGCGCGTAGGGCTGGGCGCACGGGCTGCGGGCCAATGGAGTGGCGGGCCGGGGCGCTCCCGCTGCGCGGCAGGAGGCAGGTTGCGACCGCGCCGGGCGCTCTGAAGGAGCCGGTTCGAGTCCAGACCCCGGAGGCCGGCGGGAGACCAGGTGAGCTGCGCTGAGACGCGGAGCTTGCTGAGTGCGGAGCCGGCCTGGCCGGCAACTCGTCCCGTGGGGACCGCGCCCATCTGCACCCGCCCGCGGCGGGGTTGGCGGCCTCCGGGGCGAGCGCAGCGATCGGCGGGACTGGGAGGGGGCTGCCTGCGCCGGGCTCGGTGGGGCCGGGACCGCCGAGGTCTGAGTCGCGGGGAGGGCGCGTTCCTATGGCAGCGGGGTGCCGAGTTCACGTGTGCCTGGGGACGGCACCCCGCGGGAGGGGCAGTGCCCTCCGCGCCAGGTGACTGGAGGGGCAGGAAGTCCTGCATCTGGTTAATGATTCGCCTTGTTCCGGGAGTGGGGCGGGGCGGGAGGAGCTCGGGAGTGGGAAGCGCCGAGTGCTCCAGGAGGGCGGCTGTTCCCCTTGGAGGGGGCTGGTCTTGACTACCCCCACCCCAGGAATGCGTGGCCCGCGGGGAGGGCTGGGCACCGAGGAGCAGGGCGGCTGCCCTGATCCAGTTCTGGGGTGAGGGCCAGGCCGGGAGGAGCAGGAGACGAGGACCAGGCTGTGGTGGCGCTCGGCAGGGCTCGACCCTTTGGCCTTGGCCTGCAGTCAGGGATGCTCTCGGGACCTGCGGCCATGGAGCTGAAGGTGTGGGTGGACGGCGTCCAGCGCGTGGTGTGTGGGGTCTCGGAGCAGACCACCTGTCAGGAAGTGGTCATCGCACTGGCCCAAGCTATAGGTGAGTCCCCGCAGGGACAGACAGGCCCAACAGGTGGACCTGGGGTAGGGCCTGGCCCGAGGAGGGTGGGACCGGTTGCTGATCCCTCTTGCTCTTCCCCAATACCTGAATCCCAGTGGACTGGGTGGGAGGATGTGGGCTGACCCCTCTCCCCCACCCCAGGTCAGACGGGCCGCTTTGTACTGGTGCAGCGTCTCAGGGAGAAGGAGCGGCAGCTGCAGCCCCAGGAGTGTCCAGTGGGTGCCCAGGCTACCTGTGGACAGTTTGCCAGTGATGTCCAGTTTGTCCTGAGGCGGACAGGGCCCAGCCTCGCTGGGAGGCCCTCCTCAGACAGCTGCCCACCCCCTGAGCGCTGCCCAATCCGTGCCAGCCTCCCCCCAAAGCCGCGACTGGCACTGAGCCGTGAGCCCCACGAAGTACTGACCTTCAACCTGGGCTCCCCCTGGCTGGCCTCTAGCCCTGTGCTGCCCGAGCCTGTGGCCCCAGTGGCCCCCGTGCCAGGCTGCTGGGCAGACCTGCAGGGCCTGGAGCAGAGGGTACAAAGGAACGCTGCGGAGCTGGGCCAGGAGGCCTTCTGGGGCCAGGAGCTGCGGAGGGAGCAGGCGAGGGAGCGTGAGGGGCAGGCACGCCTGCAGGCGCTGAGCGCAGCCACAGCGGAGCATGCTGCCCGGCTGCAGGCCCTGCATGCCAAGGCCCGTGCCCTGGAGGCCAAGCTGCACCTGGCCACAGAGGCCCCTGGACCCCCATCGCCCACAGCGTCGGCCGTGGAGCGCCTGCGCCAGGACCTGGCTGCCCAGGAGCGGCAGAGTGCGGAGCTGCAGGGCAGCTTGGCCCTGGTGAGCAGGGCTCTGGAGGCTGCAGAGCACGCCCTGCAGGTGAGCTCACGGGACCTCAGCCCTGACTCGGGGGGCTAGGGGGTTAGCTTCTGATCCCACGAGGGAGAGCACCAGGCCTGGAGCTCCATGACTGTGCCCGCTGCGGTCCCATGTGCTCCAGGCCCAGGCCCAGGAGCTTGAGGAGCTGAACCGGGAGCTGCGTCAGTGTAACCTGCAGCAGTTCATCCAGCAGACAGGGGCTGCACTGCCACTGACCCCACAGCCAGACAGGGCTCCTGGCACACAGGTCAGTGGTTCTGGAGGAAAGTTGGGTCCGTGGGGCACCGTGCACAGCTCCACACTGACCTGCTCTCCCCATAGGACCTTCTGCCTCCAACCAGTGAAAAGCCCCTCCTGGGAGCCCCCCGGAGTCCTGCCCTACTGTCCAGTCTGAGCCCGGAGGGTATGTCCATCTCCCTCCGGGGGTGGGATGAGGTCCTCCTGTGACTCCTCAGCCTCTCAGCCTGTGTCTTTTCCACAGTTGCCCCCATAAGGCAGAACTCCTGGAGGTAGCAGCTTCTGCCCCAGAGTAAATGCCCACTGCCAGCCCACCCCTGGGCTCTGATGACATGAGCGATGGCAGCTGAGGCCAGCCCGGCCTGGACAAGAGAAGAGTCGGTGGTCCTAGAGAACTCCTTCCCCCATGCAACTGGAAGCCCTCATGCCCTGGGCCCAAGACCTCGGATCCCTGAGGTTTCTGCTGCAGGGGACGGGGGGAGGCTGGGGACTCTCGCCTTAATCCTTGCCAACTCTGCCAAGCCCCCTGGAGAAGCTTGGGGCATGGCCAGCTCAGAACTTGCAAGGCCCCAAAGGCCATGGTTCCTTTTGGGGATGGCAGAGTCGTGGACACTGTTCAGTCTGTGGGGATGTGCTCACGTGGGAGATTTCTTCACCACATGTGTGCATGCTGCCTCCCCCATCACGACACTCAAACCTGAATAAACTGCTGAGAGTGGTTTGACTGTCCTGAGGCCACGCTGGGCAGGGTCTTTGGGGTCTAGCCCTTGAGACTCCACTCGGGGTGCCTGGGGAGTATCTGAGCTGCCCAGGGCTGGCCACAGTTAGGGCTCCTGAGAAGGGGCTCTCCCAGGGTCAGTGGCCAGTCAGATCCAAGACTGGTGCTCCCAGGGCCTCACATTTCAGGCTGTTATGCCCACCCACCCCCAGGGGCTCTCCTCCACAGCCTGACCTGCCGCTGGACATGGGTGGTCTGGGGCCTGAAGAAGCTTCAGCCCTGGCTTAGGTTTCTGGATGCCTCTCCCACTGGCTTCCCTTCCTCTGGCCTGCTCACCAGCAGCACAACTGCCGCCCACTCTGGGGTGGCTCCTGGACGTGAGGACTCGAGGACACACCAGACCTGCCTGTCAGGTTGACTGAGTCTGTGAGCTTGTGGGGCGGGCACAGGGAGCTTTGTGGGCCTTGCGAGGGTGTGGCTGCCACTCTGCTCCCCAGGTGGGTGTGAAGCCTCTGCTGTGTGGCTGCAGCCTTGGAATCAGGGCAGGTGTCCAAATCCGTCCTGACCTTGGCCAGGCTGCAGGCTCTCAGCCTCTCAGCCCCGAGGGCTGTGGCTACGATTGGAATTTGTGGGGGGGCCCTAAGCCTTGGGGGTGGTATTGAGAGACGGAACGGGGACATGATAGATCATAGAGGGTCTTTGCCCTGTTTTGGGGTAGGCATCCTTGGGATGGAGTCAGCCTTCTCTTGGGGTGGCCCCTGAGTCGGGCCCAGTGCTCCCCACTTCTTTGGGGCAGACCATAGGAGACATGAAGTTCTAAGCATGAGGAGCAAGGAAGCCAAGAGCACAGTTTGTGGGGAGTAAACAGGACTGGGGACTCCCTGCCTGAGGGGGTGCAGAGACGGGGAATGGCTGGACAGGCCAAGTGGCAGGAGACTTCCAACCTTGGTGTCGGGGAAGCCAGCCCAGGCTTCCTCTCTGCGAAGCTCCCAGCCCAGCCACACTCAGCAGCCTGTTCCTGGGGACCTGGACTGGCCTGACCTGTGGCCCCAGACAGGCCCAAGCACAGGATCACATGGGGTGCAGCCCGAGTGGAAAGGCTGATGAGGCTGTGCCCTGGTGGAGGAGCTGAGGACTGTGGGCAATCACCACCAGGTCCGAGGGGCCTGCTCCCCTCACCTGCAGCCCTCACCCACTCAAGGAACTTGGATGGACCTCCGGATAACGGCCCTGAGCCCCTGCATGAGGTTCACCTCCCAAGCTGAGTGCACAGGCCAGCAAAGGCAAAGCCAGGTGCCATCCAGGGACCATCCTACACTCATGGGACAGGGCGGGACTAGCCCCAGCCCTCCCTGGTGTCACGAGCTCCCCACCAAGTGTCCCAGCCCCCAAAGGAAGCAGGCACAGAGCTGGTGGAGCTCACACCCCCTGGTCTGTGTCTCTTTCCCAGAGATACCTGTTACTTCTGAAGCCACTGCCAGGGTCTTGTCCCTGGCCTGCTACTGGCTCTGAGCAAGCTACCAAGCCCTCTTCACATCAGAAGGGGTCCTCGGGCAGCCAGGCGCCTCTGACTGCTCAGGAGGATAAAGTCCCACTCCACCAAAAAATCGCAGAAGTGCAGTTTACTTTTGAGTTCTAAAGTGTAGAAAACAGTGTGAACTGTGAGGAAAGGCCCAGCTCCCCCCACATGTCCAGTTCGTGGCAGGGCCAGGCCAGGCCAGCACCCCCAATAGCTGACACAGGACCCTGCTAGTGTGAGGACCCTGGTTACTGGTCACGGTTGCCTTTCAGGACCAGGCAGTGTTGGCGGATGGCGCTGGAGCCCCTACTGTCTTCAGTGTTCCTTTCCACACCCTGTGGGAAGTGCCCTCAGGCTGGCTGAGCATACCGGGGTTCACTGAGGGTCACCTGTAGTAAGTCAGCTCCGCTGGTTCTCAACCCCAAGGGCATCACAGCTTCCCCACAGTCACCTGCAGAACCGGGCGCCACTGAGCCTGCTGGGTGTGACACCACAGTGACCATTGGGACAGGGCCCTTCCAAAGGGAGTCCAAGTCCGTGGAAGTCCCTCAGGCTTCTTAGACAACTGCAGACCCAGCCTTCAAGCTGGGTCCAGCCATCAAGCCCCACTGCCCAGAGAGGACACAGAGCCTGCCGCAGGCGTCACGGCACCAGTAGGCCCGGAAGCTGCTCTGGGCCTCCTCTACGACCAGCAGCTGACCAGCAGATGTCCACTGTGGCCTTGTAAGCAGCCAGCAGAGAAGGCAGAACAGGGGCTCCGCCAGGTGCCCCCACTTCCGGAGTGGAGTGTTGCTAGGCACCACAAATGATTCTGCTGTCCTCACTCCCTTACTGATCATGCTGAAGTGGCAGAAATGCACAGAAAAGCCAAAACTGTCACTATCTTTCTTGAGAAAGTTCCCAGAGGTGCCCTCAGGAGGCTGGTCCTAGAGGCTCCGGTCCTGATGGCGAAGGGTCTGACCACCACCCCCGCGGCTGCCGTGACATCCAGAAGACCGTCCCAGGAACTGTGCACATCCTGGCACCCTGTGACATGCAAGGAAAAGAAAGTTCCCTCCAAGAGGGCATCTCTGCGCCCCCGCAATGTTCCCCCCCCCCCGCATGCCCCTGGGTGTCTAAGTGCAGACGGAGGACCCTTCCACAGGGCCTCGTCCCTCGACCCCCCACCCCCTCCCTGGCGCGCGCCTTCCCACCGGGTGTGGCCTCCCCCTGCCCGACTGAGCCGGGTCACAGAGGGGCCGGGGCGGTCGCGCTGCCCAGGGACAGATCAGCCGCTGTCACACGCACAGTGGGTCCGAAGCAGCGCAGTGTGCGGTGGGCAGTGGCTGCCCTGCGCCTGGAGGGACCACCGGGCAGGCGGAGGGGTCGTCCCGCACCCCGACCCCTCCCTCTCCAACTTGGGCTTCCGAGCCCCCACAGTCCGCGGGGGAGGGGGCCTCTGGGGTGCGCCCCCGCCCGCCGGCCTGGGACCCGTCGAGCGTCACCTGTGACTCCGGCGCGGGGCCGTCGCCAGCTCACGGCCCAACTTCGGCAGCGGCCGAGGCCCCCTCGCGCCCCCGCGGCTCGGCGCCCGCGCCCCGCTCCCGGCCCATATGCAAATACGAGGGTCCCGCGGCCAATGACTGGCCGGGCCGGGCCCGCCCCGCTGCACCGCAGCCAGTGAGCGCGAGGGCGGTGGGGGCCGGACGCCACGCCCACCGTCGCGCAGCCCCTCGCGGGCGCGGCCGGCGCGTTCCTTTCCGCACGTCGGCCTCGGGGCGGGGCCGCCACCTGCCGGGCGGGGCCTGGGGCTCCTCGCTGCTGCCTGGCCGGCCGCTCCCCCGCCGCCTCGGCGGGGTGGTACGACCCAGGCGCTCTCCCGCCCGCCCCGCGGGGGACGGCACCTCCCCGGGAACCCGCGGGGCTCCGCGCACGTAGCCGGGGCTGGGACCGAGGAGGGGCCTCGGCCTGGGGACGCACGTACTGCCCGCGCCCCCGCCCGTTCCGGAGTGATCTGGCGGGCGCTCCAGGGGCGGGGGCTCCAGCTCCGCCAGGTTTGCGTCGCCACCCTTGCGGCCGGCCCTGGGGACCCTAGGGCCCTCCCGTGGGATATGTCAGCACGGAAGGCCCGGAGTCTTGAGTCCGGAGCGCGGGGCGCTGCATTGAAACGGTGTAAATCAAGAGAATGGACTGTTTCAGACCTGGCGTTACCGACTCCTGAGTGGGACCCCAAGGTGGCAGCCATGGGACATTGGCCCCTGGCCCCCTTCTCTTCACATCCAGACCCCTAATAGGCCAGAGAGATGCCTGCTCCTCTTTTGTTCCTGGCACGGGTCCTCATAAGCCCTTTGTGCCCCTCCCAAGGTCAGCAAGAGTTCCCCCTTTTCCCCCTCCTTTAAATGAACCAGTCGCTGGCACCTGTCTCAGAGCCTGCCCTCCCTGGAGACCCCATTCTCCGGGCTCCAGGCAGCTCCAAAGGGCCCCTCTGCTCCCCGTGGTCCTTGGCCCAGGGCCTGTGCCCCCTCAGCCTTAGCCACCTGGCCCCCCCGCTGCCCCGCTTCAGCCCGCCTGCCCTCCAACTCACCACCCACTGCTGTCCTCCTTGCCCCCAGTGACTTACCTGCATCCCATGTGAGCTGAGCCAGAGCCCCCAGCTGCCACAAACCCAGCACAGGCCCATCCTTCCCACCCTCATGGTCACTTAATTTCTATCTTCAAAACTGTTGCCCAGTGTTGGGGCTCTAGGGCAGCGTGTGCCCCTGCCCGGGACCTCAGGAACGTGAAGCCTGGTGCAGCATGCTGTGGGTTGTGGCCATCTGTGGATGGCGAGGGAGCACAGCAGAGTGGTGAGCCTGCTCAGTTCTACGGGATCAGAAGTTGAGGAGTAAACAAGGCCTGGATCGTGTGCTCTTCAAGGAACCCCTTGGAGTCTGTTGGGTCCCTGAAGAGACCCACACCTCCAAGACAGGGCATGGTTGGGGGTGAGCAGACAGGACAAAGGTTTGGAGGGAAGATGTCTGGGACTCAGGGACATGAAGAGGCTAGAAATCAGGGTGACTTGGAGTTAGCTCCTATCTTGCCCTGCTGGTGCAACCCCCAGCTGTTCCCTCAGTCCTGGAATCCTGGCAGTTCCAAATGCACCCCTCATCCTCTGTAGTGAGTCGAGTGGTGGCCTTTCAAAAAGATGTGTCCCCCTCCTAATGCCTGGACCCCATAAGTGTGACCTTTCTTAGAAAAGGTCTTTGCAGCTGTAATTAAATTAGGAATCTGGAGATGAGGTCATCCTGGATTACTTGGGTAGGCCCCAGATCCAATGACAAGTGTCCTTAGATGACAAAGACACATAGGGAGGAAGACCATGTGAAGATGGAGGCAGGCGGGGTGATTCTGTCACAAGCCAAGGATACCCCGAGCACCCAAAGCTGGAAGAGTCAAGAAAGGGTGCTCCCTGCGGATTTCAGAGGGAGCACGGCCCTGCCGACCTGACTGTGGACTCCTGCCCTCCAGGACTGGGAGACAATACGTTTCTGTTGTTTTGAGGACCCCAGGCTGGGGGGGTTTGTTATGGCAGCCCCAGGACACTCATACACCGCCTTCCTAAGTCAGGGAACACAGCCCTGCCTTCTCCTCCAGCACTGGCCGTGTGTGTACATGCAGGCCTGATGACAGGGGAGAGGGCTGGCCTAGGCTGGAGTGAGCCGGGGGAGCTCTCTCCCCAGCTCCACCCTCCTGTACACATGAGAGAAGCACGCATGCCATGTCTGCCTGCCTGTGCTTGCGAGGAGCAGGGGCAGGGGTGCCAGCACACACCAGGGGCCCAGCAAGGCCTTCAGGTACAGGTCTGTAGGAGCCACGTGGGCAGGCTGCACATATGTGTCCTTGCTTGGCACTAGCACGTGAGGGGGCAGGTGGGTGGCCCGTCAGTGTGCACTGGAAATGACAGTACTGATGGGAGGGATATATGGAAGGTGTCCACCATGTGTCACCATGGGGGGCATCAGCAAATGGGAGGTACAGATAGAGGCCTATGCTCTTAAGGGGTACCACTTATGTTCCGTTTCGACCCAGACCAGGGGCTCTCAGCAGCTCCCTGGAGACAGGCGTCACATCTGAGATGCACAGGTTGACATAACTGGGTAGGCTGTACACTGCCCAAGGATGCCAGCTGAACAAGTGTTCTTTGCATCTCATCGTGGGTGCATGTGTTTTTTATGACAATTTTCCAGCAGCCTCAAGGAGCAGCTGCAGATGAAGGTGGGAGGGGCTGGCCCTTCTCCAAGGGGACTCCAATTTGGCCAGAAGCGGCTAGTCCAATTCCTTGCCAGGAGCTCCAGGGGGGTGCCCAGCTGGACTGTCATGGCCAGTGTCCACACAACTAACGGTCTTCAGCAGGTAGGCATGTGTAGAAGAGTCAGCACATGCCAAGCTCCAAGCTGAAGGGGGAGGTGCCTGTGCAGGGCATTTACAGCGCTGGACCCCATCAAACAGCTGTCCCTGTATTCACCCATCCAGCCCTCAACATCCCTATTTAATGGCCAGGACACTAAGCACAGAGAAGTTGAGAAACTCTCCTGATCTCAGGTGAGCCCAAGTGCCCGGGTTAAGTACCTGGCAGGTGACCCAAGAGGCACTGTGTGCTGTACCAGGTCCTACCACTTTGGCCCACAGAGAGGAATCACTGTGGGTTCCCCCATGTCTCTGACACCTTCCATTCTTCCTTCTGCAAAGTCCTTTCCAGAGCGTGTAAGTACTCTGTTATCTCTCTCATCATAAACAGAAAAAAATTAAAGAACCCTCTCTTGGCCAGTCCTCGGCAACCTCCATTTGTCCCTTCCCTGTGCAGCAGCCACCGGAAAGTCTTTGGTGCTTGCTCTGAGAACTCGCCTCCGGTTCCCTCCAGTGCTGTGCCCCCCAGCGCTGCAGTCCTGAGGGTCACCAGGGACTTTCCACTGCACTCCTCCTTGAATGCCTTCTTCCCCTGGCTTCCAGAAGCCCCTCTCCAGGTTTCTCCTCGAGCCCCTACTACTGGTGCTCCTTCTTGGTCTCCTTTGCAGATTCTGGCCCTCAGCGTTGGAGGCTTGAGGTTCAGACGGGGTCCTCTGCTGTTGCCGCCACTGCCCACCCCCAGCACAATACAATTCCCACATTTTTATCTCCAGGGCAACCTCTGCCCAACTCCAATCTCCAGCTGCCCACTCAATGTCTCTTCTGGGATGTCCCAAGTGTGTGCCTCAGGTTCCCCCAGGGTCTCCCCTGAGCATGGCTCCTATCTTGAACCGGGGCCACGATGGTCCCTCGACGGGGATCACCGAAGTGGCGTCCTGACTGGTCCCACCCCCCGCCCCCACCCCCGCCGTCGGCCTCGACCGCTCCAGTCTGTTCCCTCCCAGCCCAAGGGATCCTGTAAGCCAGGGCGTGTCATCCTGCTCAAGACCCTCCAGCGCCCCAGAGCCTCTGGCCCTGCATGACGGCCCCTCTGGTCACTCCGCGCACTGGTCCAGCCACACAGGCCTCCTGTCCGTGGTCCAGCGGCTTGTCGGCACTCAGCGCTCCCGCTTTGCCAGGTCCATCCTCACCACCTAACTGACGATGGCCCAGGCACCCGGCTCCTGAGCGCCGGGTCCCACCCTGTTGGTCTTTTTGTCACAACACGAATCAGCTCCTCACACACCACGCGGTGCACGATTTACAGTGTTCAGTCTTCCGTGTGTACGGACCCGGCGGGACTCGCGGCTGGGGTTGTCGTCCTCGCTGCGCCCCGCTCTTGGAGGAGCTGTGCATACAGGGCTCATCAGTGCTCGGTCCACGGGTGGACGGACGGCGCAAAGCTGCTTGTCCCCGGAGCGCCACCAGACCATCCACGCAGGGTCCCCAGAGCGGCTGGCACGTGAGGCCCGCGCTCGGGGGCAGGGACTCGCTCCCGGGGGCGGGGCCCGGGCTGAGGGCGGGGCCCGGGCTGAGGGCGGGGCCCAGGCGTGCCGGAAAGCCGCTCCCATTGGCCCTGGGCGGCAGGCGGCGGGTCGGGCTGTACCAGCTCCCGTGCGGGGAAGGCCGTCCAGGGACAGCCACTGCGCGGGCTTACACGCCACACGTTCTCAAGAACAGTGGTCTCCTGCACCTTTATCCAGAACGAAACGGTGTCTTCAATGCCTCGAGGCCCCGACCGTGAGGGGCAGCGTCTTCCTCCACTTCAGGCCTTTATTCCTCTCCCTGGTTCCAGTGGTTCCCGCCAACGGGCGGGGCGGGAGGTTCCCGGAAGCCGGCTCCGTGCACTTCCGGGTCGGGGAGCGCGCGGCGGCGGTGGCGGCGGCCGGGCCTGGACTTGGCTCGCGCTCCGGCGGCGTCGGCGGGCCCCCGGCAGCGGCTGGCGGCCGTGCACTTCCTGGGTACGTGGAGCGGTCGCGCGGGCCCCGGCGTTCCCGTCGCGCTCCGCCCGCGAGGGCCGCCTCCGGCGCCGCGCGCTTTGTCTGCGGCCTGCCCCGCGCTGTGGGGCCTGCGCTGCGCGGGGCCCGGGCGGGCGGCGGGCGGGCGGCGGCAGGGACCCCGCGGCCGGCGCGGAGGGCCTCGCGTCCAGGCTGGGCGGTCCCTCGCGGCGGCCACCTCCCCGGCCGGCGGCTGGGAGCCCGCCCGCCCTGTCTGTGACAGCCCGCCCCGTGCGCTGTCGCTGTCGCCTCGCCGAGCGGAGTGTGACCCTTTGCTAACTCGCTTCCAGCTCCCGGTCGGCGGCTCCGTCGGCGCCTCCACGGCCCGTGTTAGCGGGATGGGCCCTAGCCCTTAATTGGCGTAGCCCTCCCCGCGGCCTCGCGGGAGTCGCTCTTGTCCCCGGTGTCGCCGACGGGTGGACCGAGCTGCCCCCGAGAGGGGCAGCAGCCGGCCCACGTGGCCCGGCAGCGTTGCAGTCGGTGCGCTCGTCTGCGTGGCACGGCGGCAGAGTGGAGGTCTGCCTGGTGAGCCGCGTCGGGCCGGGGGTCGCCGCGCTGAGCCGAGGTGACGTTCGTCTTGCGACTCAGTGCATCCACCCTGACCCTGGACCCTTCGCTTTCCTTTTTTCTCCTGTGGGGAGAGTGGGTCAGAACAACAGGTGGCACCTTCTGGCGCGCTCTCTGCTCCAGGCCGGTGGCAAAGCCCGACCGGGACTGGCTTTACTGGTCTCAGCTGCCCTCCGTGTGGACTCTGGGCGGCAGGTCAGCCCGACAAAGGGCTCGGGGCTCTAGCGTTTCGGCTTCCATTGCAGTTTACAGTTTTGACGTCTTGCGGCCTCTGTGGCAGGCGGTGAAGAAAGAGTGACAAGTTGGCCTGGTAGGCTTGCCCGAGCCTGGCGCTGGGCACGCAGGTTCTGTTCTGGCACAGTTGCCAGTTAGCACCCCAGAGGCTCTTTCGGTCCCTTAACAATGGTTGGAATTGTGGGTGCTTTGGGTCCCTGAATTTGGAGAGAGAGGGAGATACTCTCTCTGGTTTAATTCCCCCTCCCCAGTCCCCGCAAAGCAGAGGCTGAGTGCCCCCCAAAGTGGCCAGCAGCTGAGAGGGGCTGTGGGCTGCCCTGCAGAAATGGCTTCCTGGCCCGTGGTCTGGACATACGGGCGAAGGTATGAATGTGAGTCCATCTGCGTTCAAGCTGGGTGCTGCCAGCAGTTACTGTTGTGGGACGACACAGGAAGGGATTTCGGCCTCACAATTGGAAGTGTCCCGCCACCCTAGCAGAGGGCTGTAAGGAGGCCTCGGCAGCTGTGGGGAAGGAGCACTGGGCCCCGCAGGGGCAGGGACTCATCAAGGCCAGCCTCATGCCAGAGCTGGCATGGCTGGCAAGCCCCCTGTGCCAAACCTCATCATGGCCTCAGTGTCCTCAGAGGCAGGCCCTGCCACTGCCCCGTACAGGTGGGCCTAGGTCTCAGTGCGCCATGGGTCATTTGTCATACCTCGGGCCTTGTGCACATGACGGTGTCATCACAGTGAGGTCTGTCCTGGAGCACGCCCGGGGCCCCGCTGGCCCCAAGGCATCCCAGCCTGGCTCCTGGGCACGCCACTGGCCCAGCCCACCTTCCCCTGGTCCTGCCTTTGTCTCTCTGCCTTTGTCCCTTCCCTCTGACCGTGGAGCCTGGACTTAGAGGGAAGACTGTGTTCACTGTGTCCCGTTGAGTTACTGAATGCCTCCCTGTGACGGGTTCCTCCAAGGGGCACCTGGGAAATGGGTGAGTGACACTGATGAGGAAGGGCCCTTATTTGGGGACCCTGGTTGGAGGCCCTGAGGGAGTAGTAGCAGGATTGTATCTCACTACGTTTGGGAGGTCATTTGTCTCGATCTGCGTCACCCTGGCTGTGGCCTTGCAGAGTAGGCAGGACAGGGGTCCCCACGTGGAGATCAGGAGCCCAGGAGGGAGAGGACATGGCTGCTGAGAGAGCCCGACCTCTGCTCCCGGTCAGTGTTGACTCGCGGTGACCTGGAGGTGTTCTCGGGGCGAGGCCAGAGGAGGCCGGCAGGCCAGCCCTGGCTGAGAGGGCCCTGCGTCTCACCTAGGCCTTTCTGAAGCACACGCCCGCCGAAAGCCCTGCTTTGCCTCAGCTGCGTGTGAGCCGTTTCATTCCAACACCACCAGTCTGAGGCTAAATTAGGTGACAAATTGAGTCTGAATGAGTGCCCTCCCTTGTAGCTGAGAACCCTTGTCTTTCTCTGTGCGCACAGCTTTGCGGTAGGGAAGCTTCGTGTGTGTTATCTCTCACAGCTCAGACTCCTTGTCCTGCAGATGGACACGTCACCAGGGATGTGATGTGTAGAGTGACTACCCTTTCCCAGGGGAGCTCTGCAGCCCGGCACAGTGTGACCTTATTGACTGGTTTCTTTCAGAGCTAACTCTGATGTCCAGCAATGGATGACGACAGCCTGGACGAGCTTGTGGACCAAAGCCCAGGGCTGGGTGGACACCGGAGGCTCCGCGCTGCTGCCCTGGCCAGTGGTGCTGGTGAGTACCGGCAGCCTCTCCCGCCCGTGCTGCGTGCGCGTGCCCCGTCGTGCGTGCGTGTGCCTACGGCCTGCCTCCCGCCTCCCAGGGGAAGCAGGGTCTCCTCCTGTTCTCACCAGGTTTGTTGGCTGCAACAAAAGCTGACTTCGTTTTTAGCGGTGGTCTAGCTGTTATCCACCTGTCTTCCAATCTGTTTAGAATTACTCTTTGCTTTTAAGTTGCAGAAGTGGTACATTATTTTCTTTGTTTTTTAAAATTTTTATTGGAGAATATTGGGGGAACAGTTTGTTTTTCCAGGACCCATCAGCTTCAAATCAAGTTGTTGTCTTCAGTCTAGTTGTGGAACCCAACTCACTGGCCCATGTGGGAATCGAACTGGCGACGTTGGTGTTATGAGCACCGCACTCTAACCAACTGAGCCAACCGACCGTCCTTCTTTTGTCTTATTTTTGTTGCAAGCCATACAGATATGAATAGAGTGAAAGGGTGCTGCTTTTCCTCCCATGTCTCTGCAGCCCCCTCACCATCCTGCCGGGCAGCCCGTGGCAGTCCCCTTGCCATGTGTCCTGGGGACACCTGTGTGTCAGCCCTCACTCTGCTGCTTTGGTTGTGACTCTGCCCCGGGGCCTGTATTTTTGCTTCTAGAAGAAAACAGTGACGGCGACAGTGGGGCCTCTGAGGTTGACACTAGCAGTGAGCTCAGCGACGGCTCCGATGGAGAAGACGAGGAGGGTGGCCTGGAAGACGGCTCTGGTGAGAACGCCGGCGTTTGAGCAGCTTCCTTTTGTCTTCTGTCGCTGTGATGGGACAGTGTTCTAAACATTCTCAGTGAAGTTGTTGCCTTACCCACACTGGCCAATGAGGGGTGTGAGGAGTGGGGGACAGGCTGCTTTGCGCAGCTGGCCTTGTCTGCCGGTCCCTGCAGCGAGTCCTCACCTTCAGCTGGGGCGATGGCTCACTTTTGTAATCCTTCCTTTCGGTTTAGTGACACAATTCGATGGGTCTCTTCTCTGGTGATGGTGGGAGGGTAAAATGTCTGAGAACGCGGAGCAGCACGACCAGGCTGGACCTGACAGAAGGAGCGCCCCGCACCCCCGGCACAGGGCAGGTTTGCCGCCAGCCAGGAGTCAGTGGGCTGTCCTGTGGCTCCTCCTCTCACTCTGCTGACTGGAACCCCCGAGACAGTTGGCAAGTGCATGAAGTGACTTTGTTAAGAAGTTCTGGCACGGTTTCATTGGTCAACGTTTGTGCCTTGAACTTGTATTACGGGAACGTTGCTGTAAAGGGTGAGCTGTGCCACCTGAGGGCCGTGCTTGTCAGCTTTGGGTGCATTTGCGGTGTACCCTCTGCTGTCCACTCCAGCCACCCTGGCTAGTGCGTGGCCTGCAAGGTCCCCGGGATGGCCCGCCCTGTCCCAGGCAGCTGTGATCACCTTCCTCAGGGGGAGGGCACACTCGACCCTTGGTGGTTTGGCTCACCACTGCTTTCCTGCTGACATAGTTATCAAGTCCTAAAGCATCCCATGATCTATCCATCACAGTCTTCTAAGCTGCTGTGGCGCGTTAGAATGTTCCAGAAAGTAATGTCCCGTGAAGGAACAGGATTGACACAGCGCCAATCAGTGTGAATCTGTGACTTTGTGTTGGTGATGTACTCTTCAAAGTTAGGTTTTGAGTTCTGAAAGGGACGTGAGCGTGTCCTGAGAGTGGGTCACACGTGTGGCTCTTTTTGTTCCTGAGATTGAGTTGGGGTGCTGGCTCCCTCTGCAGCAGGCCCTGGTGCAGGTACTGGGCGTCGACCAGGCTGAAGGTGAAGGTGTCGGGGGCTTTTTGGGTGCAGAGGATCTGGGCTACGGGCTGGAGGGAGGGCAGGATCCAGCTCATCCGCGTTTTCACTGTCCCAGAGCCCGTCACCTAGCAGCAAAGACTGGCTCTAAAGAAGCAGTTGGGGTGCTGGATAATAGACAGCAGGAGGGGTGGACTGGCCTTCACAGATCGGGGAAGAGTTCGTTGCAACTGGGGTTGCGAGGAGAAGCTTCCAGAGAAAGGCACATCTCAGCTGGGACTGGATGGACAGTGGTGGGTGAGGGCTGTGAAGGGGCAGTTGGCACAGGGCCGAATGCCCAGGAGGGAAGGAGGCCTGGGCATGTGGCCTGTGGACGCGAGGGGCCTCACATAAAGGGAAGGCATGCAGGCAGCAGCCGTAGCTGAGGGTGTAAGCTGATTGAACCCCCCTTTGCCCCTCCGGCCCCAGTCTTTGAAACACAGGAAAAGTAGCCCCATCTAGCAGGTGGAGGCGTGGTTCAATGCCGAGGAAGGAGTTCTCTAAGGGCGTGAGCTGAGCCCTGCAGGCCGGCGCTTTCCCGAAGCCCTTTGTCCCGTCTCACCACTTTTCCCACACAAGCGTTTATTCCTGAACACCACCTGCTTGGACTGCTGTTGCTGAGTTTCCAACTTCAGGTCTTATCTGTTCAGGTCTTACCAGAAAGATGAGACCTTAGGACTCTTACCTGCTCCTCCCAGCTCTGCAGGCCGTGTGCAGTGTCCCGCAGGGAGTTGGACACATGCCTGGTCTGTTCGGGATGCAGCCCTCCGTGCTCGGCCTTGCCATCTTCCTGCCAGGCCCCAGTCCGATCGCGTGTCTGTCGTGTGAGCATGCCCTTCTTGGAGACCCTGCCCTCACCTGCACTGAGGTTGCAGGCCAGCCTCCATGCCAGGCTAGCACCCTGGTCTAGTGGGGACCAGTCTCCAGCGGCCCCTGAGAAAGGGTTGGGAGAGGTCGATGGCTTGGCCTTGCGTAGCTGCTGTGTCTGCTGTCTTCGCTCTGGTGGTCCCTGCCCTCAGGCGTCACAGGCCTTGCTCTGTGGTCCGAGGTGAGCCGAGGTTCCGGTGGCCCTCAGATGGCCTGTAGGAGGAGTTCGGTCCTCCAGCTTCACCTGCTCCTGCCCCCTTGGCCCTCAGCACAGCAGGAGGGTAGAACAGAGTCAGTGTCAGTCTGCTCTGCGTGCCTCCAGCCAGCTTCCAGCGTTCTGTGAACACCAGTTTATTCGTTTTCTTCTTTGTGACAAATCACCATGAACATAGCCGCTCAGGAGAGGGTGTCTCGTGGCTCGGCGTTCACATGCGGGTGGCTGCCCCTCTGCTCAGTCTCGCCCGTTGACGTCAAGGAGTCGTGGGGCCGTGGTTCCCACCTGAGGCTCAGGATTCAGACGAAGTCCTGCTTCTGGCCGTCGCCAGGCAGGGAGCACCCTGAGCTCTGAGCGGCCACCCCTCCCCTGCCTACACAGCAGCAGGGCCTGTGAACATCTCTAGAGAGCTAGCACGATGGGCTGAGCCCATCCGCTAACCTCTCAGCCATGTCACAGCAGGGCCGTGGGCACTGGTGCTGCCCACGCTCAGAGGGACTAGACGGGCAGGCTTGGGGGCCAGTAAGGCCCCTGTTGCCACACTGTCACTTGCCTGTCCATCCACGTGCACATGTGTCTTTATTTTAACGGACTTTGGGAGGGAGAGCCAAGCAAGCGCAAATTTTTTTTTTTTTATAAATTATATTGGGGAACAGTGTGTTTCTCCAGGGCCCATCAACTTCAAGTTGTTGTTCTGCAGTCTAGTTGTGGAGGGTGTAGCTCAGCTCCAAGTCCAGTTGCCATTTTCAATCTTTAGTTGCGGGGGCACAGCCCACTATCCCATGTGGGAATTGAACCAGCAACTTTGTTGAGAGCTTGCGCCCTAACCAGCTGAGCCATCCATTCGCCCCTCTGGAAGCTCAGCAGCCACTCATTGTCTTCAATCTAGTTGTGGAGGGTGCAGCTCACTGGCCCATGTGGGAATCGAACTGGCAACACGGTTGTTCAGAGCTCGTGCTCTAACCAAGTAAGCCATCTGGCCGCCCCGGAAGCACGAATGGTGACTGCCATGAAAGCGTCTCCTGCCCCAGCCTCTCCAACTCAGAGGTTAACCAGCACTCTGTACCAGTTTGCCTAGTTAGGAGCCTGTGCTGTCTGTATCCCAGAAGCAATAAAAATCAGGGACCTCTCGGGCAGTGTCACTTGAAAGCAGGCAGTTTGTTCCCACTGTGTTTTGAGAAGGGACCTCAGTGGTCAGCCAGTTGTCAGCGCTGTGGGCTGGCCTTGGGCGGCCCTGCCTCCAGGCTTCAGATTCTGCTCCAGGGTGAGCTTGTGCTGGTGTTCCCTGAGCGTGGAAGCAGCTTGAGGTGAGGTGCCAGTGCCGCTCACACCTGGCAGAGCTGCGGGAAAGGGGTCCCTCAAGCGTGGGGTTTGAGGACCTGCTTTCCTGAGCGTAGCTGTGGCCGCTTGCTCCCTTCCTTACTTCACGCAGGTACAGTGTTTCCCCTTTCTCAAGGTCCTGAAGATTCTGAAGACGATGACGACTTGGAAATAGTGGCAGATCCTCAGGGGAGCCTGGCAGCCACCGGTGCACTTAGCTCTGATGACGATGCCGAGAGTTGCCCCATTTGTCTGAATGCTTTCAGGGACCAGGCCGTGGGGACACCACAGAGCTGTGCCCACTACTTCTGCCTGGACTGCATCGTGGAATGGTCCAAGGTGAGGCGGCTTCTCTTGGGGTTCTTCTTCCTTCCCTGGCCCTGTGGTCTGGCCTCTGCTCTGCAGCACGGGGGACCGGGGCGCAGTCCTCGCTGGGACCTCACTGCATCTGCCTTCTTGGCTCTCGGGCTGTGGGTGGTGTTCACTGCACGGGAGGCGGGGCCCTGGGTGACCGAGGGACGTGTGCACGTGCGGCCATCGCTGAGGTGCAGCGAGCGATAGTCCACTGAGGGCTGGGTCGTGGTGACAGCGAGAGAGGGCCATCCCTGGAACACATGATGGCAGCGTACCAGACACTTGCAGTGGATTTCATGGCGAACTTTAGGAGCAGGACTCCTGCCTACTTTTTAAACTTTTTATTGTGAAAAATTTCACAGAATTAGTACAAAGACAAGTGACACGTGCCCCAATGCTCGTCCCCGTCTCCAAGAACCATCACCTCCGCCTTTCGTTCTCTGCCTCATCCTCTCGCCCCATGTGTAACTGCACCGAGGACACTGAAGGTGGCAGATCTCCACACCATGGTGTGACCCCGTGAGACCGGAAGTGACAGCTGCTAACACCTAGGCCTGCTGGCCTTGTTTTCCCAGAGAGCTCAGAAGCATCCCTGTGCTGTCAGTGTGTGTGACCCAGGACCGAGACGTCACTCATGCTGGCCACATGGCCACGTGGCTCCTGGCTCCCTGTGGTGTCATTGGAGGTGTTTGTCTGCCTCTGCTACTTAGTTCCTGTTCTGTGCTGGTGCAGCTGCCGCCCAGATCAGATTTGGGCTTAGATTTTGGGGGACAAGCGAGGCCTTCCTTTAACGAGGAACTGATAGGGTTTTGGCTACCTGTCTCCAACAGTGTACAGAGAGTGCCAAAACAAGGTAGACACGCTTTAAGAAAGGAAAAAAATATTAAAATTGTAATACTCAATATGTACCAATCACAAAAGAGGAGTACAAGTCACATTTGACTTCGGCAATGACAAGAGGTGCTCAGAGTGGTTCCCATCAGCGTCCAGACATTTCTGCTGACGGCGAATTACTGCTGGAGCAACGTTGACCAAAGTGTCCACTTGTGTACACTTTTTTGGTGACCCCGGTAGATATTCTGCAAATGAACTGTTGGAATGCTGTGTTCGACATGATTGCTGGATCCGAGGTAGACAAAGATTAAAAATTACAGTGCACTTAGAGCTAAGTCATGAAAAGACGTGTTGGACATTTAAAAAACTTTTCTAAAGCAGCTGAGACCAAGTGAAGGAGCCCCACTTTCTGGAAATCTCATTCCAGAGCAGGGCCAGTGGTGACGCAGGCTCAGCAGAATCCTGGCCGAGTGTTCGGGGCCCTTGATAGCCGTGGGATTCCTTCAGGAGAGAAAGAAAATACCAAGAATTGCCAAGCTAATTTGTAGAGATCACCTCCTGGGTTTTAAGATTTATAAACTCTAGTGGTTATGCTGGAATTGTTGCAAGAATGGAAACCAGACCTGGAGGAGACCATGTACTCAACGGATGGCGGGCGACACCTCATGTCTCTGAGAGGGGGTTCTTCTGTAAACGTGTGTGACACAGACAAGGGGCCAGCTCACGCCACACACATGCACATGGCTCCCAGACGCCCAGGTTGGGGGCCAGGGAAGGAGCCTCCCGGCTCACAGCCGCTCACAGAGCACTCAGGACCTGCACTGTGTCACCACAAGGTGACAGCACTGTGCAGCCACTGGGGGTTTCAGATGGAAGACTGAGCACACCGTCCGCATGTGGGGAAGAGGGGTGCTCCTCAGGCAGGTAGGGATGTGACACTTGCAGCCACTGTGAGCGCACCGGTGCCCTGAGCCAGCGAGGAGGAGCCGGTGCGCCTGCTGACACCCGAGCATGTGCACAGCAGCTCCCAGACCGGAAGCAGCATGGGAACAGGCCTGCCCGGGGTGCGGGGGGCGAGCACACGTGTGGCCAGAGCCCTGTGCTGAGTGAGAGACACCGAAACCCAGGGGAGTGGACCTGGGTGAGGCTTGGGGGGAAACATGGGGCATAAGTTTGTGAGGACTCATCAGAGTTAAAGAGGGAAGTGCATTTGGTGTGTGCAACATAGCTAAGGAAGACGATGTAAAACTAGGACCTTCCGTGGGTCAAAGCGCTGTTAACAAAGGCAAGAAACTGTGCAGCACATCTGATGAGCGTCCACACTACATAAGGAAATCCTCAGAATTTACTAAGAAGTGACCGACAGTCTCGCAGAAGCATTGACCATGGATTTGAGCAGAGGCCCCAGGGGAGGGCGTGAGTGGCCAGTCACCCCTCTGTCCCCCACACTCCCTCTCGTCCCCCGTTTAGTTTCCGCAGCACGTGTTATCATGCCGTGTGCGTGCGTGCAGCCAGCCTTTCCTCCTTCCTTTTCCATGAGGCAGGGATTTCTGTCTCGTCACTGCTGTGTCCCCCCAGCGACTTAGCAGAGGGCCTGGCACGCAGGTAGGAAATGCTTGGTTTCCAGTGTGACAGGAGCTTCTGAGTTCTTGGCGCTGTGTTTGTGTTGAGGACCGTGTGACTAGTGCGAGCGGTTCTGATTCGGTTCTTGTTTCCTCCAGAACGCCAACTCCTGTCCCGTCGACCGCACTATATTTAAGTGCATTTGCATCCGAGCCCACTTCGGCGGTAAAATCTTGAGGAAGGTGAGTGTAGACGCTGCAGAAGCCCACCCTGTCCTGTGCTCATCACGTTGGTCCCTGTCTTGTGGGAAAACACACTTTCAAAGGGTGTTTGCTCTCCTGACATGAGTGAGTACTGGCCAGATGCTTTTTAGAAATTCCCCAAAATGCCATTGTCAGCCATGCTGGCCTGTGTGGGTCCTGGGGGGAGGCAGGCGGGGCATCGTGGGGTGACCGGACTTCTTCTCCATTCCCATCTCAGAGCTTCTCCCCTTCCGGAGCCATGGCGGCCCTGGGGGAGGCAAAGTCACAGTGTAGCCCAGACTCGGGAGAGGAGGCAGTGGTCTTGGGACCAGGCTGAAGGGCGCTGGCCGCAGTCGTTCTCTGGGGGGCAGAACCAGAGGGCGCTTTCCTTGCTCTCCAGGCTGGTGCTTTTCCTCCTGCGTGACTCGCCTGCTGTCATGGACCAGCACCAGAGGCTCCCTGGGACGGGCCTAGGTCTTGTGAGCGTGGAAGAGGCACTGAGCCTCGTAGCCGCTCATCGGCTCTCCTTGGCGGGTGCACAGTGCTCTCTGTCTGCTGGGGGTGGCAGCTTTGGTTCTGCCTGGCCGGGCACTCTGCTCTTCTTCCCTGGGGCCTGGGCCTCGGGCAGCGGAGGCCTCTGGGCATGTTGGCAGTTTCCACATAGGCGACCTTTATTTCCTGGAGTAACTGCCGATTTAGTGTGTGCACCCTGAGCTGTTCCTGTGTGTGAAGGCACATGCAGAGGCAACAGTCCAGCTGGGGAAGGACAGCATGCGGGGGGGCCCTGAGTCCTTCCTGGCTCAAGGACATCGGCAGGGCTGTCTCAGGCGGATCCTCTGGGGGGCTGCTGACACAGCTGGTGGAAGTGAGCGGTGGAGGCTGTTCCTCGGGGTGGGCTGGGAGGGGAGCTGGGCAGGAAGCGAGGCGGCATCCTCTCTGGAGAGGGCGTGTCCTTAGGCCTTGCACGCGTCAGGCTTGACTAATGGAAGCCTGGTTGATCATTCCCCTGAGAATACCTGTAACGTGGGGATTCTCAGTGCACAGCTGTGACTGTCGTGTCTGGTAGGTGTGTTTCCATGTGTGCTTGATTGTGACAGTTCTCGAAAGATTGAGACCTGCTTTCCTGTTCTCACGGTAGTTGCATCTGTGAGGCGGTGCGTGCCCTATGGAGTGTGTGGGGCGGGCTCCCTGCAGTCTCAGCACCAGGCTGTCTCCAGCGCTCACTCTGCTCTGGGGCCTTGCCACGGTGCCACTCTGTTTTCTGTCGAATCAGGTTTTTCTTCCTAGTTAACTACCCTGAAATGGTCAGGAAACATCAAGGTGCTGTATGCTTGTTAGTTCGGAACCTCCAGGTCCATGGAGCATGGATAAGTCTGCAGAAGCCGACCGGTCTGCTCTGGGCTGACTGCAGACCCAGGTGTGTCCAGACTCGGTGGGGTTCCACCTGCCACGTGCAGGAGTAGCAGTGCTTGTCTGCCTCCAGATTCCAGTGGAGAATGCCAGAGCCGGAGAGGAGGAGGAGGAAGACCCCACCTTCTGCGAGGTGTGTGGCCGCAGTGACCGGGAGGACCGCTTGCTCCTTTGTGACGGCTGTGATGCTGGGTGAGTGTGGGGCCCACCTGCTGGCCTGCCCACCCACACCTGGCACTCCTTCCTGGAGCTGGAGAAGCAGAGGGACGTGGTCTCTCTTCAGTTTGTGGCCTGCTGAGCCCCGGCCCATGGACGGAAGTCACGCTGCGTTGCTGTCCCCTTCTCAGGACGTCCCTGCATCTGCGGCTACACTGCCCGCCCTCAGCGCCATATTTTGTGACACAGTTGGTAGCCAGCTGGCCCCCCGGCTCTTTTTATTGTTGCATTTATACCCTCACCTATTCCCCAAAATATTCTGAGCTGCTTACAGAGGTACACGTAATACATGAAGACAGAAAAAAGGCAAGGAAAACCTGAGAAATCGGGGCTGGCCAGCAGATGTGGGGCCCAGGGTGGAGTGCATGCTGGACCCCGCCTTTCTGCCAGGCCAGGCTCAGGAGGAGGGGCTCCTGTGGCTGCCGCACAGGGCTGCTTGTCTCCCTTGTGCTTCCTGGCCGTACTGCCACTGGCCCGTGTCCAGCAGGCCCTGGCTTCCAGGAGCCTGTCACCGTGTCATCTGCCTGGTTCAAATCAGGCCCTTTCCTTGGTAAGCCTCCAGCGGGGGTGTTTTTGTACATCTGAAAAACTTTTCTGCTGAAAAATGGTGGTGAGAGAACTGAGGAAACCGTTCTCAGTCCTGAGGGGCACACACTCTGAGTGGAGTGAAGGGATCCCGGGAGGCCACAGATGTGGAACTTTCTCTCGGGCAACCAGTAGCAGTTTTGAGAGCTGGGCCGTGAAGCAAGAGGCAGAAGCCTAGGTGGCCAGGACAGGGACAGGCCCTGGGCACTCGTGTCTGTTCCATGCAGACTGTCCCAGGCTTTGGCTTGGCCCCCACGCTTTGGGCTCACACATTCACAGGACGTCTTGTGCCCCCTACTTTCTCGCAAGTCTCAGCTTGCAGCCATGTTAGCTAACAGTTCACTTGACCTGGTGAGGGTGGCCTTCCGGGTCTCCTAGTGGCAGTATCTGCTGCTGCCTGGCCTTCGCACTGGGCGATCTGCACCTGGGGACAGGAGTGGGGCTTGAGGTCCCATACCTGAGAGTGCAGTGTGTGCTCTTCCACCGCCGAGCCTAGTGAGTGATGACTGCGTGTGAGCAGATAGCTGGAGCAGCGTGGCCTTGCGGGGACCCTGAGCCTAGAGGGCAGTCTAGCACCCAAGATCAAGCTGGGCTCGACGGGAAGGGAGGGTGTGGAACAGTTGGCTGAGCGCAATGGGGTGGGGATGGCCTCATCCCGCTGTGGCCTTGTCTCTGGCCTGGTACTGGCTGTGCCTTCGTGGCTGCCGAGTGCCCAGGTCATGTGCCTTCTGTGTCCTTGGGCTGTTGGTGAACCTGCGTGGGAGCTTTCGCTCACAGAGCTGAGGTTTCTCCTTAAGTTTTCTAACCAAGCCTCTCATTCTTAACTCTGTTCATTCTTTACATCAAGATCTGGTTTTAATCCTAGTAACTTAACACTGACTGCGGGAGTTTTTACAACTTCGTGAAGTTTTTTTCACTGTTGTAAAGTGCACATATAAATTTGACATATTGATTTTCTTTCTACGTGCTTGAATTATTTCACAGGTAAAACAAGTCAAGTACATACAAATCCTGATGGGCATGAAACCTTAATTCTGATAAATACGGGATTCTCACACTTGTAGACGCCCTCACATGTTAATATCTCCTGTCTGCTAAGTTTTCTTAGTTATTCTTTCAGCTTAAAAATCACAAGTCTAAAATCCCATTACTCATTGTAAAACGGAATCACAGGCTGTCTGTAGGTGCACAAACGTGCCACATTCTTTCACTGGTACGTGAACTAAGGTGTTTTAAAAACTTGAAATCTAACCTAAAAGTATTTATTCACAAGGGAGACACCTCAGGACCTGCTGGCCACGTAGCTGTGGCCGTCGCGTTGGCTGGGAGGGCAGGTCTTGGCCACCTGGGAGCTGCCAGTCTCTGAGCAGGTGGGGCAGTGAGCATTGTCCTGGTGGGCGGTGGGTGCAGGCTGGCTGGGCCAGGCACTTGTCACGCGCCCTGGGGCCTCTGCTTAAGCCCCTGGAGTTTGGTGAGGACATGGGCTCAATCAGGTCCAGGCATGAGATGCTACCTCTCTGTTCCTGATTTTGTTCCTGAGACCGTGAGGAGGAGCTTCTCAGGTGGGAGTCGCCGTGAGGTTCGGGGGTGCTCCACAGTCCTTGTTGCTGGCCTAGGCAGGAGTTGCCCTGCCCCTGCTCCCACATCCGACCCCCTTGGGCCTTGAGTGGGTTCCCAGGAGGGCTCATGGAGGCGATCTCCTCCTGTCCATCTGTGTCTCGCCGGACCCTCCACCGCTTCAGCGCCATGAGCAGGCATGGACCTTAAATGGAATGGAATCTGGGCTTGGGGCCTTGGACCTTAGCGTGCTGTCCGCGTTGGGTGTTGCCTGCTCAGGGCTGTCTGGGGCCATGGCAGGAAGTCTGGAGAGTTCCAGCCCCCATGGCCCCTGCCAGCAGCAACTTCCCTGCCCTTCTTTCCTTGAAGACTGGATAGAAGCTAAGACATGGATAGCATTCCCGTTACTTTCAGTTAGGGTTTCCTGGTTGGAATTCCCGCCCGTTCTCAGAAATTATTTTCGCTTTCCCGTTCCCGATTCCCGAGATATGAACTGTTTTCTGTTCTCCACGATGAATCGTTTCCACAAAGTGACGGCCCATACTACTAACCACCTGGGTTCAAGGAGCCGATTTTCCCGATTTCTCTACGAACTTTTCTCGGGATTCGGGAACAGAAAAGCGGGGGGAAAAATTTCCCAAGAACAGGCAGGAATTCCCACCCAGAAACCCTAGTGATAAATGGGAAAAATGCCTAAGAGATGCACTGTGAGTAGTACGTTTATTTCCCATTGTGCATATTACTGGGTTCAAGGAGCCCGTTTTCCTGATTTTCCAACAAACTTTTCTTGTGATTCGGGAATGAGAAAGTGAAAAAAATTCCTAGAACGGACGGGAATTCCCACCCGGAAACCCTACTTTCAGCAAACATGGCCTTTCTTTCTCTCTCAACTCAGACTGGACTGTGAAGTGTTAGGTACTCTCCAGGCAGCTTGCAGTGGGGAAAGGTGTGGGGGGCAAGTGGACAACTGGCCCCGTTAGAGACCAGCCTCCCAGGTGAAGGTGGGCATGAGACAGTCAGCCATGGAGCACCCAGTTTGTACTGCTGCTTTCTTAGCCCGGTCCTTCCATGAAGTACTTCTCCTGTGGGGACTTTGGGCCCTGTTAGGGCCCCCTTTGGAGGGCAGAGATGCCCAAAAGCCTGCTGTAGCTATCTGTCCACGCAGAATGCTGGTCTAGAAGACCAGGGTCTCAAGTGTGAAGTACCAGACCTCTGAGCAGGCTGGCCTTTCCATGTCCTCTGGGGGGGACCTCTGAGCAGGCTGGCCTCCGCGTGTCCTCTGGGGGGGACCTCCGAGCAGGCTGGCCTCCGCATGTTCTCTGGGGGGGACCTCTGAGCAGGCTGGCCTCCGTGTGTCCTCCTGGGGGGACCTCCAAGCAGGCTGGCCTCCGCATGTCCTACGGGGGGACCTCTAAGCAGACTGGCCACCGCGTTTCCCTTGGAGGGGGACCTCTGAGCAGGCTGGCCTCCGCGTGTCCTCTGGGGGGGGAACCTCTGAGCAGGCTGGGTGGAGTGCAGTCTGGACAAGTGGCAGGTCAGTTCCTAGCTGCAGACGTCCCTCGTTCTGTGTCCCTCCTCTCCTGAGGGTCAGGACCCCACTCATGACCTCATTTAACCCTGCTCGACCCCCAGAGGCCCCTTCTGTACATGCTATCAACTTGTGAGCGTGGGGCCGCTGTCTGTCATCAGGTGTGTCGCTGTCCTGGGCGCCTCTGGACCCCTCTTCTGGCATTCTCGCTGGCTGGCCTGACTGGCCTTTTGCCCCCATAGGTACCACATGGAATGTCTGGAGCCCCCCCTCCAGGAGGTGCCGGTGGACGAGTGGTTCTGTCCGGAGTGTGCCATCTCTGAAGCTGCTGCCCCCACCGCAGGTAGGCACCCCTGCCTCCGTCGGAGCACAGCTCAGAGCAGGCAGGCCAGGGCACTCCTGGTGGGAGCGGGGGACATGGCCGCTCAGCTGAGCCGGTCCTGAGGGTAAGGCATGCGGCTGTGCAGCAGCCCAGGGTCTCCTTTGTCCCCAGATGCCGACCCCGTTACTGAGGAGGAGGTGTCCCTGCTCCTGGCTGACGTGGTGCCCACTGCGAGCCGGCTGCGGCCTCGCACGGGGCGGACCCGGGCCATTGCCAGGACACGGCAGAGTGAACGCGTCCGAGCCACTGTGAACCGGAACCGCATGTCCACTGCCAGGGGCATCCAGGTGGTGGTCCCCGTCCCTCAGGGCCTTGCTTCTGCTGTCACCTCTGCCTCCCATCTGCACCCCATCCCTGGAAGTGACCTGCAGGCCAGGCGGCTGCCTGTGGGGTGGAGCTGAGTTGGGATGAGTTGAGAAGACTGGGAGGCCCTTGGGCCTGGCACCCTCGTCCCAAACGCCACTCCCACCACCCATCCTCAGGGCAGGTGCCTCCACCCTGTGTCCCCCTTGCCCTTCACCGTGTCGTCTGCCACCCCTTCCCAAGTATGTCCCCATGCAGGCTGTGGGGCTCGACCCTGCCCGTCGTGGCCTTCGCTGTGCAGTTCCCTCGGCTCTCACACTTATCCTGCTTCTTGGGAAGCCTCCCCAACCCCTCCCACCCAGGCCTGTCCCCCCGGTGCCTGTCCATGGGAATCACTCAGTAGTTGGGTCTGTTAGAAGCGAGAGGGTGATGCCAGCTGGGGACCTCAGCTTCTGCACTTGGCTCGCCGGGGTGGGCTCAGGGCTCCCACCAGTGCCCAGCGGTGGTGCTGCCTCTGCTGTGGCACTGCCCGGCGTCCTCACGGGGAAAGGGCGCTCGCTCTGCCGGGCCGGCGGCCCCCCTACTGACCGGCGCCTCCTGTGCTGTGTAGCACGTCCCGAGGCACCTGCTATCTTCTCTGCTTGACGAGACTATTGAAGCTGTCGCCTCCGGCCTGAGCACTGCTGTGTATCAGCGGCCCACGACGCCGCGAGCCCCCGCCAAACGGAGAAGGAAAACAAGTGAGTGGGGCATGTGGTCTTTGGCTGTGGCGCGTGCATGTCCCTGACCGCAGCAGGCCACGCACACGTCCCCTCCACAGTGTCCTGCTGGGGCGGGGGCCTCCCTGCAATCAGTTCTGAGGACTTGTGGAGGGACGTGGCGACATGCCGATGACAGCCTAGCCCAGGCTTCTCTGGGGGGACAGTGGACAGAATTCAGTCAGGGTCGAGCTTGTGCTCTGACGTGTTCTAGCCCTTGTTGGTAGTTTGTCCCGGTGAGTCTGTCCTTCCTGTTCTCACAGGCCCGGGCGGGGCGGGGCTGTGCCACGAGCGTGGGTCCTGCTCTGTGCCCAGTGTCACGTTGCTGATGCTCTGTGGCTCTGCCTGTGCCTTCCCTCCCATTGATTGTGTAAATCAGGATGGACGCACGGGTTCCCGTGTTATTCACGGGCATAACCTGGGCTTTTAAAAATCGACTTCATTGAGATACACGGCACAGAGGTGCATTCACTCTGCGTGGTTTGACAGACGCGACCCCAACCACACAGGTGGGCCCCCATGGCGTCTCGGTGTCCTGTTTGTCACTGGGTTGGTTTTGCCTGTCCGTGCACCAGGCAGCCCGAAGCCTGAGTGGCCCTGCTCGATCGCTCAGTGGTGGCGTGGTCCTGCAGTTGGGTGTCTTGTGCTGTGCTTGCTGTTCTGTGTTGTGAAGGACTGTTCCGTGGGGGGAGCTCACCATGACTCATCAGCCACTTGCCTGCAGGTGGCACGTGTTTGTGAGCCTTCCTGTGCACGAGTGTTCGTTTCTGGGGTCGGCGTGTGACGGGCTGTGTCTGAGTTGTAGCCTTAGCCCAGCACACTGCCCGTCCTCGCCAGCTCTCGAGTGGTCGGCGTTTGTTGTCACCACGCCAGGGGCGTGTGGCGTCTTGGGCTCATGGGTCTTTGTGGCATGTCCTATGTGCCCTGTGGCCCCACCACTGGTGCCGTGACAGCCTTGTCACTTGTGCATGTGTTGAGCGGCCTAGTGACAGCGGAGCTCGCAGGGCTCTGTCGGGGATGCATGTTTCTGGCCCTTTCCAGGGGACAGAGCTGAAGGCCATCGTCAGGTCACACAGATTCTGGAGTTAATCTCAGGCCCCTGGTGTCAGCGGAGCCCGCATCAGCTCCTGGCCCATTGGCCTCGCCCTGCCTCCCCCCATGTTATTTGGAAGCAGATCCTTTTCCTCGTCATCATTTGACCTAGATATTTTGCCTGATATTTCTCAGGGCATCCCTAAAAGAGTGTTTTTTTAACTGAAGAGCAGTGCCATTGTTACACCTGAGAAAACGAGCGGCCACTCCTTAGCGCCGTGAGATAGCCAGTTGGTGTCGAAAGTTCTAATTGTGTCATAAGTGACATAGAATTTTAAAAACAGTGTATTTGAATCCAGAGCCCAGTAAGATTTGTGTTGGCGGTTGGCAGCACCCTGCGTGTCTGTCCTCTGGGTTGTGGGGGTCTTCTGTCCCAAGTGTCCCGTCTGTGTCTCCACCACCGTCAGCTTTGGCCACCGCGCCCACGGTCAGCCATCAGCGGCCTGCCCCTGCCCATCCACAGCCTTCTGGAGGCTCAGGGGATTCAGGTGTTTGCAAGTTGCCCAAGGGGGTGGGTGTGTTTCTGTGCGTGGTACCCTGGGGTCTACTGAGTGCTGGACGATGAAGGGAGGCTGCCCTGCGCCAGCTGCAGCCCAGCCGTGTGGCTGTCAGGGACGAGGCTCTCCATGCCCAGCTGCTGTTTAGTCACCAGGCCTCAGGGCCGTGGAGTTCTCGGTAGCACCCTTCCATGGGGACCCCTGAGATTTCAGGCCCGTGGCGAGCGCGTGGGGTCAGATGTGTGGGTGTGCTTTGGTAGCACACATCACAGGCCCGTCCCTCTGTCCTCCTTGGAGGCCCCTGCCTCCATGCCCAGGTGGCCGTGCCTCTCCAGGGGTGCTGGGCGTCCCCTCCCCTACCCCCAAGCTGTCCATGCAGCATCGCAGGGTGACCGCTGAGGGCCAAACACTGGGCGCTCTGCAGCTTCAGTCCTAGGATATGTGCTGCCAGAAATGCTCCCGGAAATCACGTGTTCTCAAGCCGCTTGGGCGAGTACTTTTCTGGTTAGACCCCTAAGGGGGTACAGAGCCAGGGGCACTCATCATTGTACTCTGGACTGTCAAGGTTTGTTTCTTCTAATTTAATTTTGTTTCATGATTCTGCAAAACTATGTACTGGTTCTCAAAGTGAGACCCGCAAACCAAAGTGGACTGTAGAGAGTCACGTGGCCTTCTCTGTGCGGCTGCCTCTCCCAACCCCCCGTGGGGAAGTAAAAGCTTTAAGGTGTGGGTTATGTTTCTGTTGAAGACCCCAAGCATGTACGTGGTGCCCCCTTGCCAGGCCCTGGTGGTGTGTGAGCATATTCTGGGGTCACAAAGGTGGACGGGGCTGGTGCACACTGAGGGGCACTGACCAACGTCATCTTTGTAGGAAGACGGAAGAAGGTGTTGGGCAGAAAGAAGACCCAGCACAGACCAGCCGGGAGAAGCAGGGGCTCCGGGACAAGGTCCAAGAGACGCCAGGGCCGCGTGAGGAAGAGAAAGGGGCAGAAGCCAAAGGTATCCTTCATGTGTGGCCAGGCCATTTCTCGGTGCAGCTGGGGCAGGGGGTCCTGGAAACAGCCTCTCTGTGCTGTTTAGGGGTGCCCTGACCCGATGGACGTTTCTGTAGCACAGACTCGAGACGGGCAGACACAAGTTTCTAGCACCCTTTGGGCCCAGGTGTCCTGAGGGGTGGGCCCTGTGGGGTGGAGCAGCTGGGCCCCGGCCACCAGCTTGTCAGGGAAGCTCGCTGACTGTGCCTGGGGTATGGGAGTCGCTGGGGTGAGTTGAGAGGAAAACACCAGTGCAGGAGTCCTGCAAGGCGGCCTGTGTTGTCCTGGCCAAGGTGACGAAGCGGACGTGTGTGACACTGACCACTTCAGGCTGTTCCCTGTCCTTGGGTCGCCACTTTGTAGCCAAGCGGCTGCCGTGTGGCCCTTTTCTGAAGTCCAACAGCCTCTGCGAGTCCTGGATCAGACATTTGGAACATTTAATCCATGGGCTTGCAGCCATCGTCCAAGTGTGTTTGTGTGAATTTACACTCACAGCCCAGGCAGTGTAAATTCATGTGGTATAGATTTGTATACAAATGTGTCCTAGTTTAAATGGAGGGTTTGAACACATGGCTTCATTCACACAAAATTCCTGCAGTCAGTCAAAGCCTAAGCTATGGCCGCTGTGTGGCCCCAGCCCCCTTCACGCCCTGAGCCGGGGGCCTGGCTGTCCCCACCAGGACATTCCCGCACCCTCTGCCCGCACGTGGGTGGGCTGTGCCGGGAGCGACTGTACCCACGACGTCTGGTCCTCACGTGGTTGTTAAAACACGGTTGTCAGGTCAGCCGACAGTTGGGTGGTTTGTTTCCCTCTCTTTGTGGAGTTTTTGCTCAAAACAAACTCCTGCCTGATTGCAACAGTGTGTAAAGGCCCGTGGTGGGGGCCCAGTAGTTGTTGGGGTGCGTTGTTGGCTCTGGTGAGTGAAGCCCATCCAAGACTCTGATTAACATCACGAAGCCCAGTGGCTTTGATTTGGCGCTGACTCACTCAGCTGGTGTTGGATGTGACCGTTTCTTACCCCCAATCACATTTCTAGGACCTTTCGGTTTCAGTCTCGCTGATGAGTTATTCTCTTTTTTCATTATTATGGTTCAGAATGAAGTCACAGCTCGTTGTCGCATTGCGAGGACCCTGGGCCTCCGGATGCCAGTGCACGGGGCCTGCGTCCTGTCGGTGCACAAGCCCACAGAGCCCTCCCTGGGGGTGATGCGTGCGGACGTCGGGGTGACCCCTCTCTCTCTGTTTGGAGACCCCTATGAGCTGGACCCCTTCGACAGGTGACCGCCGGGGCCGTCCTGTGCAGGCACCGTCTGCAGCCAGGGAGCAAGGCGTCACCTCCCTCCGTGCCCAGGGGTGGCAGTGGTCACCCCCCCCCCGGAGTGGGCGTGGTCAGCACCCACAGTTCTCGTTTGTCAAGTGAGGGTGGTGATCCTTGCCCGGAGGCGTTCTCAGTTAGGAGCTCGTCCCCTCACCCAAAGTCCGACTCCCACATCTGCCCCTGCCCCACCCCCACTCAGAGGCTTGGGCTGCTGCCCATGCAGTCCTGCCACCTGGTCCTGAGTGCTGCCATGTGGCACAGATCTTATCCCGTCCCTGATGGGCTGGGAGATGTCCCTCTGGGTTTGGGCATGGGTCACCTGTTCCCTTCGGCCCGTGTCCTCCCTCCAGCAGTGAAGAGCCGTCTGCCAGCCCTGCTTCCCCTCTGAGTGCCAAGAGGAGAGTTCTGTCCCGGTCAGCCCTGCGGTCTCACCAGCCCGTGGCCAGGCCTGTCTCCATGGGGCTCTCCAGGTGTGTTTTAGGGGGGCAGTGGTCCTGACGTGGGGCTCAGCCACCCAGACACAAAGACCTCTCTGGCTCCTCCCCTCGGCTCTTCAATGAGGAAATGCTATAGCCGCAGGGACGATGACACGGCTGGTGGCAGGCCACAGCTCCTCGGGGCTGTCAGCATGCCCACTTCTGCCGCAGAGCCCACCAGCAGGGGGTACCAGACAGGGAGCCAAGCTGTTGTGCTGTGCTTTTGGCTGGGTCTTTTCTAATATCTGAGCCCTCAGGAAAAAAAGAACCAACCAGCAAAACCAATAGAGACTCACCTGCCAGCTCCTGCCCATCAGTGGTGCCGATGATTTCAGCCCCAAACACCCTGTTCCCCTCACTCGGGGGGGCTGAGGGGACTGTGGGGGCAGCGATGGCAGCACCTGCTCTGCCTGCAGGAGAGGCATTCCTGCCACAGCGCCCGAGCCGGAATTGGACGACGTGCCCGTCCCTGACCTGCTAGGCAGCATCCTGTCGGGCCAGAGCCTACTACTGATGGATAGCTCTGATGTCACCATCCACCGGGACGGTTCACTCAGCACCAGGCAAGCAGGTGAGGCAGCTCCCCACGGCCAGCCCACCACACGCTTCCCCACTCGCGAGACCCTCAGCGTTTGCCCCCATTTCTTTTCCATCACTTTCTAAACGGTGCACGAGCAGATAATTTAGGTGACGACAGTGTCTAGACCAGCCCACAGGCCCCCTTGGCCGTCATGCCACTGGTCTGTTCTCACTAGCCAGCAGCCAGAGCCCTCCCACTGATCTGGGCCCTGGCAGGCTTTTTTTTTGAGGGGGCGGGGGGTCCGGCCATGGGGGATGGGGCCAGTGACGTCCACGGGTTACTGTGAAGGTGGGCAGCACCCCCCATCCCGCCGCCTCTTGAAGTGTCCCTGGTGGCTTGGGCACGTCCTCATCCATAAGCAGTGTGGCGGTGAGGCAGAAGGGCAGCCCCACAGCAGCCACCCCCGGGCTCGGCACAGTGTCCGGCCCACAGAGCACATGGGAGGGATTGCAAGTGTGCAGCTTAAAAGCAAGTCTTTAGATAAAGGTTCAGCAAGCAGTTGAGCTTTCTAAGGAAGGGGTGAGGCCTGACTGCTGTCTGCCTTCTTGTCTTTTAGCTCCAGTTTCTTTTCAGCGAAACTCGGTTGGTCCCTCCCGAAGCGGAGAAGGCCCTGGGCCTGGGGACGGCTTGCAGCCCGGAGCGCCACGCTCAGGGTGCTTCGGAAGCCAGGGGTTGCACTGTCAGGGCAGGCCTGCCCACTCCTGTGTCCCTGTGCTCACATCGGGGGCTGTAGTGAGACCAGACTCCTCAGTGACCCCTCGATCAGGGCAGAGTCAGAATGTGTCAGACGTGAACAGTCCTGGCCTAAAACAACGTGACACCCCCCAATTCACTGGCAACAGCAAGCACGCTTTCCCTCTGAGATTCACATCGAAAATCACAAATGGTAACCTGTCATCTAACAGTGCCGGGCTGGGACAGGCCCCCAAATCAGCACCCAGGAGAACTGACATTTCCGAGCTACCCAGGATACCCAAGATCAGAAGGGATGGCAGTGGCGGCACGCGGGCGGACGGGGTCCCAGCCCCGGCAGGCAGAGGGCGAGTCGAGATCCCCAGTGCATGCATCAGCCGGTTGACAGGCAGGGAGGGCCCTGGGCAAACTGGCCTTGGCGCCCGGGCAGAGGGCCAGCCCAGTGGCAGGGGCCCACAGGAGCCCAGCATGCACTCCGGGGGCGGCACCCAGCCCCCCGCCCCGCTGGGACCCTCGAGAGGGAAGGGCGGCAGCTCGACCTTCCAGAGCTTCCGGATCAATATTCCCGGGAACACAGCACATTCTGGCAGACTCACCAACCCGGGCTTCTGCAACACATTCCGGCCCGTGGACAGTAAGGCACAGAGGAAAGACAGCCCTTCGCCCCTCTTCTCCCTCAGGAAGGCAAAGCAACTCAAGAGTGAGATCTATGACCCTTTTGACCCCACGGGCTCTGACTCCAGCTCTGCTGGCAGCAGCCCAGAGCATCTGGGCTCCGGCCTCCTGCCCTCTGAGATCACACGTACCATCTCCATCGATAGCCCCCAGGCCCCACCCTTGCAGACTGTGCGTTGCGTCACCTCCTACACGGTGGAGGCCAGCTCTGGGACAGAGCCTGAGCCCCCGAGGGGGCCTTCCTCCAGCATGCTCAAGCTCCAGGGCGAGGGGCCTCCCGATGGGCTGGGCGAGGAGGGGCCCCTTGAAGGCCGAGGCCCCGCCCCCCGGGCACAAAGGCCGTCACCACAGGAGCCCTGGGAGGACGAGGACCTGCCACCCCGCAGCAGCTTCTTTGTCTCCGAGGAGCGGATGGTGACCTGTGTAACGGTGGTGGAGCCAGACATCCCAGCGACGACCACCCACCGGGTCGTGGAGCTGCGGTCCCCACCCCACTCCCGCTCCCGCTCCACATCTAGTTCCCGCAGCCGGAAGAAAGCCAGAAGGAAGCAGGCACCTGCCAGGGAGCATCGGAGGACCCGCTCTGGCTCCGGTTCCGGCTCCGGCTCCGGCTCCCGCTCCCGGAATGGGAGCTCGAGGTCAGTGTCACCAGCAGTGGGTGAGGACCATGCCAAGAGGCAGCGGCCCAAAGCCAGGAGCCGGAGGTCCTCCAGTGACCGCTCCAGCAGCCGCGAGCGAGCCAAGAGAAGGAAGGCCAAGGGCAGGGAGCCGAGCAGGGGCTCCTGGGGCCCAGGCCGGCGGCGGTCCCGCTCAGGCAGCCCTGGCAGCTCCTCCCTTGAGCATCATGACAGCAGAAGGAGGAAGAGGAGGCGGTCGGGGTCCAGGACTCGGGGCTGGGGGTGCTCTCCCCCCAGCAGCCTGGACAGGGCCCGGAGGCCCCACCGTGCAAGGGAGAGGAGCCGTGAGCGGCCCCGAGACAGGCGGGGCTCCCGTGAGAGGAGGCGGCACCGGTCCCCGAGTTCAGAGCACAGGTCCCGGGATCACCGTCGGCCTCGTTCCCGTGAGAAGCGGCTGCGTCCCCGCTCCCTGGAGAGGAAATTGCCGGTGAAGGGGGCCTCTCCAGTGCCTCCTCCCCAGGCGGATCCGGGGCTGGACAGGAAGCCCCCAGCCAGACCGCTGGCCTTGGTGGGAGCTGATGCCTCACCAGAAGGGGCTGAGGCCGACAAGTCTCCCCCGAAGGCCCCCGTCCCAGAGGTGCCGGCCGCATGTCTGCTGGGGGACCTGGACTATGGCGACTCGGTCGAGGCGGGGCACGTGTTTGACGACTTTCCAAGTGAAGGTGTCTTTATGCAGCTGGACGACATGAGCTCCCCACCCTCCCCGGAGAGCACAGACTCCTCCCCAGAGCGGGCCGTGCCCCCCAAGCCCGGTGTGTCCCCGGCCAGCCAGCAGGATGGCAGCCTGGCCATGGCTGTCATCAGAAGGGAGGTGTCGGTGATCCATGGTGAAGACGCTGTGCAGCCCCTTCCCTGGGCAGAGGGGCCCCAGGAGACGCGTTCGCTGCAGCCGTTCTCCGCTCAGGCCTCTGCCCAGGCCGTCGCAGGGCCCGGCACGCTGGGAGGCCCTTGTCAGACCCCTGGGCCGCGGGCTAAGGCCCCAGTGAAGAGAGTCACCTGGAACCTTCAGGAGGCGGCAGATGGTGCCCCAGCCGAGGACAGAGCCCTGTGTGAGTAGGGTGCACCTGTGGCACGTCGGGGTGGGCGGGGCGTGGGCTCCTGGGTCACACTTCAGGTGCAGGTCTGCTCAGGGAAGCGGCTGGGGCCCAGCCGCTGGTCCTCACTGCTGCGATGCTCTTCTGGGATTTCCCAGCCAGGATGCAGGCTTCTGGCCGGGGCAGCCACCAAGTACCCACCCCTGTGTCGCCCTCAGGGACTCAACTTCACAGGCCACAGCAGCCCCAGGAAGAGACCTGGGAAACTGAGGATGGGGACCCTATGGTGGTCCCCCAGCAGGCGCTCCTCCCTGAGCCCCCTGCCCCCAGTCACCTGCTTCCAGAGCCTGGCTTCCCTGACGCTGACCCCACTCAGGTGGGTGCCTGGGCTGGAGGGACTTGGCCTTGCACCTGGGTCCTGGTGCTGTGGGCGACTGGGTGGGGAGCGCTGTGCTGGGCGCTCTCACATCACAAATGTGCTCAGCAGACGACGTTCTCGCTCAGGTTTATAGCCCCAACCTGCCTCCCGCCCCGGCCCTGCCCTCGAGCGTCCCGCCCTACGCACCAGTCAGCCAGCCCACGCCCCAGTTCATGCTGCAGGGGAGCCTTCCCCTGTCGGGCTGCTGGGTGACACAGAGCCCTGCCCCAGTGCCCACGGCCCTGACCACAGCCTCAGAGCCTGCTGGCCATGCTGCCGCCACCAGCAACTCAGAGGACAGGACAGCCACTGCCCGGCCAGCCGCAGAGAAGGCCAAGAATGAGGAGGTGAGGCCCGTCCCTCTTTCCCCCAGGGGCGGCAGTGCCGGGCAGGACGGCGGGAAGCACCGTGCCTTGCAAAGGGCCCTCAGGGTCTGCCCGGGCCATGCAGCCCTGGACGGGCGGGCGCTCACACACGTCCCTGCTCCTAGTACATGAAGAAGCTGCACGTGCAGGAGAGGGCGGTGGAGGAGGTGAAGCTGGCCATCAAGCCCTTCTACCAGAAGAGGGAGGTGACAAAGGATGAGTACAAGGACATTCTCCGCAAGGCTGTTCAGAAGGTGAGGGAGGTGGGGTATTGGGCGAGGGCGGGGCACTGAGCAGTTTGTGTGGGGTGAGGATAGGGCCCTGGGCACTTGTGGACTAAATGACCATACAGAGATCGAGGCCGAGACACAACACGCTGGCTTCTCAGTGGGAGGCTCAGAAGCCATGGGATGTGGGCTGTGACCTCTGAACATGGGGCTTGGAGGACGTCTGGGTAACTGTCCCCTCCCCCCAGATCTGCCACAGCAAGAGTGGGGAGATCAACCCTGTGAAGGTGGGCAACCTGGTGCGCGCCTACGTGGACAAATACCGGCACATGCGCAGACACCGCCGGCCCGAGGCCAGTGAGGAGCCCGCTGCCCCGGGCACTGACGGCTGAGAGCCCAGGTCTCGAGTTCTGTTGGCCGGGGACACCCAGCACTCCTGTGTCACACGTGGTCTGGGCACCTGTTGTGCTCCGTTTAAACTGGACTTTTTTATATATAGATACACTGTTTCACTGTGTTCTAATTTATCAAAAATGGATTATCTTTAGAAACTTCGATTGACTCAGTACTTGGAAGGTGGACCCTTTGCTGATCAGGAGTCGTCTCTGGGGGCAGAGGGCTCGTCTCGTTTAGGAATCCCCCTCTGTGCTCGTTATGTTCTGTAAATAACTGCTCAAGTGTGCACCCAACTTAACCACCTCCCATGGGGCAGAGTGCAGTGTCAGTGGAGGTCAAAGGCCAGGGATGGGCCCTGGGCACAGCCCAGGGACTGCTGTCCTGTGGGGCTGGGGAGCCCCAGGTGCGACCCTCCCTGGCACACCTGGTACAGCGCTTTGTGTTCTTTGAGTAGAGTGTGTTGGCTCCAAAGTGTGTGACGTGTTTCTTCATTGTGAAGAGGGGAGGCCTCCGGGTGGGTGCCCACCTCCCTCCCTGGCCCAGCCCCACGCCCAGCCCTGCTCAGGACACCAGCACAGGTTCTTGGTTCTTTTTATTGGATTTGGGGCGGCCCCGGCAGCCCTAGGCGGGCTGCTCCACCTCCATGAAGTCCAAGAAGCGCTCCAGGTCATCGTACAGGCTGTTGGTGCTGGACAGGCAGAGGCTGAGGCTGCTGTTGTCCAGAGAGGACACACCTTCCCGCTGGACACACTCCACTTGTGCCCGGCACACCCACGGCTCCAGCTGCGGGGAGGGCGCAGTCAGGCCCGGCCAGGCCATGTGCAGCAGCAGGCGCCTCCCCTATGTGGGACCCTGCTCTCACCTTCACCAGGACCAGGCTCCTCTCCTTGGGTCTCCCGGCTGACAGGTCCTGCCCAAAGCCCAAGTAGATGGTGTAGTGTGGGGAGCCCTGGCGCTGGCGAGCCCGGAATTCCATCAGCTCTGCAGGAAGGGGTTCTGGTGAGTGGAGGAGGAGCAGTGTGGGTAGGGGCGGGGAGGGAATGTGTGTCACGCCAGGGGCACCACTGACCTCTGAAAAAGGTGCGAAAGTCAAAAATGAGCGTGTAGCAGTTCCTTTGCAGCAGGCGGACTGGGGTGGAGGAGCTGTCGCAGCCCAGGGGGCCGCCCACCTCCCAGTAGACCTTACACTTGCCCTGGCGCCGGGCCCACAGCCTAAGCCCCCGGAGCTCGAGCTGCAGGCCCGGGGCCACGTGCTGTAGCAGCTTCTCTGTATAGTGGAGCTGCTTCTGGTCCGGCAGCTCGGCGGGGCTGGGGAAGGCCACGAGCTGGGGCTCTGTGGCCTCAGTGGCTAGGCCAGGGACCCCATACAGGAGCACGCAGCTTGGGCGCCCAACCACCTCCTGCAGCACCGTCCGGCCCTTGTACATGATGGTCACATCCAGGGCGCCCAGGCTGGGCTCTGCATGGAGACCGAGCTGTGGGCAGCTGGGCACTGACATCTGGACGCAGGGCTCTGCCTCTTGTGGGGGCTGCCACGGCTCCTGGGCTGGGCCTGGGGGGCGGGGGGGGGCCTGAGCTGGGGCCTGGTCCCCCAGTCCCTCCCTCCTCCACACATCCCCTGGCTCCTCTCACCTGTCATTTGGGCCTGGGGCTGTGACCTGGGGCTGGGGGCCACTTCCACTGCCCGTGGCGGGTCCAGCTCCCCCCTAGGGAGCTCTGGATCTGAGGAGGACGACCACAGTGGGAACAGCTGTACTGGCTCAGCTGTGGCCAGCACCATCCCTGCCGGACATCCCACCCACCTCCAGGGAATGCTGGCCTGCCTTCCCCTCCGCAGGGCACCCCAGCCAACAGCCCCTCACCAGGAGCCTCTGTGGGGCCTGGATCCGCTGCCTGCACACCTTCCAGCAGGCTGTCCTCCAGACAGCTCTGCTGCAGAGCCTGAAGCAGGAGGTCCCCGGCGGAGCCAGCTGGGCTGGGAAGAGGGTGTGGGGCACAGGGCGCAGGGTTCGGCCTCTCAGCATCTGCCAGGCATGGCCAGGGGAGCTCACCCTACAGGGGAAGACAGTGCCAGCGTAAGCAGCCCCCAGCCAGTGAGCGGTGAGCCCCCACCCAGGTGCGAGGAGGGCAGAGCCGCCTTACCCTCACGTATGGGGCATCTTCAAGGGCCCGGTCCTCGCCCTGGTTAATGCCTGGACCTTCTGAGGGAGAATTGGGGTGGGGAGAGCGATGGGACCGGAGATGCTCTGCTGGCACATACTCCCTTCACTGCTCGTCCTAACCACCTGGTACCAACCGCCTTGCCCAGATCTGACCCAGGGGCTGCCCCTCGACGGAGCAAAGTGCCAACGCCCTGCGCGGCACATCCCTCTGCCCCGCGCGGCGTGCCGGCGCTCACCTGTCCAGCCCATCTCCGAGGCGAGCGCGTAGACCTTATGAGGGTCGTCCTGGTCCGCCGAGTTGTCCTGCAGCATCACGAAGCGCTGCGTGCTGTGCAGCGCGCACCGGAAGTTGGTTTTCCAGCCGGCCCTGAGCGCGCTTTCGGGGGTCGGAGGGTCGCCCGCAACGCTGCTGAGCGGCCACCTGCCGCGGGCCACGGCCCAGGCCTGGGGACCGAGACGGAGGGCGTGGGCCTGGGCGCGCGGGCCTGCGCCTGGGCTGACCCTCCCACTCGGGGCGGAGCTGGGGACCCACCTTGAATATGCGCGAGTCGGCCTCTCCCAGATCCTTCCGCGCAAAATGCTTCCAGGGCACGCGGAAGCACGTGCGAGCCGCGTCCAGCCACCGGAGGCCCTCGTAGCGGCCGCTGCTTACCTCGCCCAAAAGCCAGTCTGCGAACCGCACGCGCGGGGCACCCCTGCGGGCGGAGCAGACAGCAGGTCAGGGAGCCGGCGGCCGGGTGCGGCGGTTGGGCTCCGGGGAGGTGGGCCAGGCTCTCACCTGTCTGGGGCCGCAGCCATGATCCCACTGCAAGGGGTTGTGATCACGAGTGGCAGTCAGGTGTTCCCACAGGTGAGGGAAAGGCTGCTTATGTGTCGCCACAGGTATTATGGCCCGATGTCACAAGTGTGGCCCAGTTGTTACAGTTGTTGGGGTCACAGATGTGGGTTGAAGGTTTATGGCCACGACGTTGCCCAGGTGTGGGTTTCTTGGCAAAGGTGGCGATGGGTGTGACAAGACATGTGGCAGCGCGCACACGTGAAGTCACAGGTGTTGAGCCAGCGTCCAGGCCTGCGGGACGGGCAGGCTGGACCTGCGGAGACAGACGGGAACAGCCGCTGCAGGGGCTGGGCTTCGGGAAAGCGAAACCGCGCGTCGCCGGAAAACGAAACCTAACCCTCAGCTGCGAGGCGGGCGCCTCCCGTCCCGAAAGCACCCCCGCCGGTCCTCAGCGACCCTCGCCTCCACCTCGAACCCGGACATGCACCGTGTGACTCCGCGGGGGTGGGGGTCCCGAATAGTACCTGGAGCCGGAGCCGCCGGGGCAGGAAGTTTCTTCTCCCCGGGACGCAGGGACCCGGCGCTTTTATCGGGGCAGGCGACGGGGGGCGGGGCCTCTGGGCTCAGGGGCGGCGCGGAGGTCCTGCGCGGCGGCCGGCGTTTCCCAGTGGGAGGGGGTGCGCGCGGTGCGCGCCCCGAGCCCCGGGGCAGGCTCTTGGGTGGAGGCTCAGACCCCGGCTAGGGACCGTGCGGGGAGGGCGGTCGCAGAGGGGCGGCAGGAGTGGCCGGTCTCGCTTCCTGCCAGCCTCGGCTCCTGCGGCGTCCGGTCGCCCTCTCCTTCCGGGAGCACCCCCTGCACACCGGGGGCCGGGGCGGGAGTGGGGGCAATGGGATAAGCCGAGGACTCCGCGGACCCCAAAGAAAAGCAGGCACCTCTTCTTGCGGGAGAAAGCGGGTAATAGAGAAGGGCGTGCGACCGGCGGCCGCGGTACGGCTCGGGTTCTTAGCAAGATACTCAAACGCCCTCGACACGAAGACATCCGGCAAGGAATTAGTGACGCTATTTCGTTAGCAAAAGCGGTGACCCGCCCACAAGGGCCAGTGCGGTGGAGGTGAGGGGGGACGTCCTGCGGAGGGGGCTGCCCCCACTGTTGGCCCCGGTGTCCCCCCAGCTTCCGGTGGTGCGCTGACCGGTCCCACCCGCCGCCCCGAGCCCGTGGCCGGGCCACTGCCCCCGACTCCTGTCCCACCCCACAGGCCACTGCCTGGGCCCTGAGTGCCGACCGCCCCGCGGGACCCCGCACGTTGTGCCCCCGGAAGGTCCCGGGCCCCTGCTCTCCGAGGCGGCTCCTGCGCCGCCCCCAGGCCGAGAATCTCCGCGGCGGGTGCTCGGAGAGGAACCCCGCCGCCACCTGGCACGGAGCCTGGGAAGCCCCGCGCCCGCGGCGGAGCAGGTGGTTTACGGGAAGCGGGGCCCGCGCGCCCTCTCCGCGCCGCACCACCCGCGCCAGCGCCGCCTCGCCCGCGGTGCGCAAATGTCACTTTATTCTACACAGTGGGGGGCACTACATGTAGGTAGAGTCGGCGCTGGGCGCGTCGTCGTGGGGACCCCCGCCCAGCGCCGCGTCGGCGTCCTCGTCGCCGCTGCCCTCGCCGCCCGAGTCGCCGGCGTCGTCCGCGTCCGAGGCGGGCGTGTTGAGGACCACGACGTCGGCCTCGGCGCCGATGTCCTCGCCGAACCACACAGCCTTGTAGCCGCCCTCGGGCCGCCGCTCCTTGGTCAGGATGGACCTCACGCCTTCGGGGCCGCCTCCATCCCGGGCTGCCGCGGGGGACTCGGGGGCGCGGCCGGGGCGCGGGAGGCTGCGGGGCGCGGGAGGCGCGGGAACCCGGGACGCGGGCGGGTCCGCGGGCGGCGTGCAGTCGGGGGCGGGGCTGGGGGCTGGCGCCCAGTTGGCCTCGTGGTCGGGGACGAAGGCCTCGTTGTCAAAGCCGCCGGGCTCCTGGGGAGGGGGCCGCGGAGTCAGGGTGTCAGCCGGACCCGCGTGGCCTCAGACGTGTCACCCCCCCCACAGGGATCCACGCTAGTTCCTCCCCTTTCTCTGCTTCTCTTCGGCCTGTGGTGTCTACACCCCACACACTTTTGCCCCCCAGCTTCCCGGCGGATTCCTGGTCTCCAGCCTGCGCGTCTCCACCGCCCCACTTCCCGCGGCCGCCCTCACTCTCACATCCCTGCCTCTGGTTCCTGTCTCTCCTGTCCCCCCCCCACCTCCCCAGGCCTCACCAGAGCTTTGCCAGAGCAGCAGGGCAGCTGGGGGCCGTAGTGCTTGTGGATGAGGATGAGCAGGGCCAGCAAAGCCAGGAGCAACAGCCCGCCCAGCACCCCTCCCAGGACCCCCATCTCTGCTTGGGAGAAGCGCTGGTCCTCAGCATGGCTGCCACCTGGCTGGTCACTCCCCCCAGTGACGCCTCCTGTCCCCGGCGAACCTGCAGGCAACAGGACCAGCCACTGTCAGCGCAGCACCCAAGCACAGTCCATGCCAACCTGCACCAGGCTTGGGGACACAGAACAAGCCAGGCTGCTGAAGGGAGGGAGGGCCAGAGGGGTCTGTGCCAGCAGCTCCAGGTGGGAGGCAGGGGTTCCACCCAGAGGGAGGTGAGGGCAGTGCTGGGGGCACTGGAGTGGACGGCCTGGGAGTTGTGGGGTTCAGTGATCCCAAATCTGCACTTTCCCCAGTTTACCTTCTGGGGCCCCCAGGACCTGTCTGTCTCCACCCAGACCAGAGCCACCAGCCCCGTTGGGATTTTATAGTCAGCACGACCACCCTGGGCCACCCTGCCCTACAGTGACTCCTAGGACTGTCTAGCCAGGGAGCGCGAGCATGACTCTAGGGCATCTGGGGGTGCTACCTGGGAGCTGGGGGGTCCTGCTAGACCCAAGGGACGTCGGCCGAGAGGTTCCTGGCTTCGGGGTCTGTGCTGAGCCCCCACTGGATGAGGCTGATGGGGGGGAGGTGCTGGTTCCAGCACTGGGGGGCCCCCCAGGCGTGGACGAGGCAGGTGGCCTCAGAGTTGTGCCTGGGGTGGGGCGCGGACCAGTGCCCCCCACAGAGCTGGTCGTGGAGGATCCCTGAGTAGGCTCTGGGGGGCTGGGGGCTTCCGAAGTGGTGCTGCTCGAGGGCCAGGTTGTTCCTCCAGCCTCTGGGGTTGTGGGGGGGACAGGAGGGCCTAGGGGCCAGGGACACAGCTTGGGCTTGCCTCTGCTCCCAGCATGCCTGTGACAAGAAGCCCTCCCTAAGGGTCACCTGGGCCCCCAGGCTCACCTGTGGGGGTGGGCTCCTGCTCCAACACTTGAATCTCCACGACGGTGGACGCTGTGCCTGATGTCACCGTGTTGTTGGCCTGAACCTGGGGCAGGAAGGGGGCTTATCCCTCCTAGTTCCCCCCTTAACCCCTGCCCTTAGAGATGCTACCCGCTCCTCACCTCCGCGTAAAAGACCCCCGCCAGCGCCAGCGGGGCGGCCGTCAGCACAGCCTCTCCATTCATTCGGAAGTTGGAGTTGTTGGTGATTTTATATGTGATCGCTGAGTTGAGGTCCTAGACACAGTCCTGGTGAGCGCCGGGCCCCCAGAACCCCCGAATCCACCCCAGAGGAGAGGCCAGGTAGACCTAGGCAGGGCCTACCGGGAACTCGGGGTCCTGGGCTCGGATCCTCAGAAGCTGGGAGGGGACAGCTGCGTCCTTGACAGCCACGCCCACGCCTGAGCCCAGAGCCACTGTGCCTCGGTACAGGCTCAATGGGAAACGGGGTAGGCTCCCCGAGGCGTTTCGGGCCTCCACTGTGACCTTCGTCACCGAGTAGCTGGCGTGGTCTGCCTGCTCGCCCTGGGGATAGAGGGAAGCAGCAATGACCAGAGGGTCCTTGAAGGGTGAGCCCTGCAGCCTGGGGTTCAGGAATGGCCTGTGGAGGCCTGGTCAGGAGACCCACTTTGACTAGAAAAACGAAGGTCTTGGGACTGGGGACGCTTCTGGTCATGGTGAGGTTGCCTGAGTCAGCATTGATGACGAAATTGCCTTCTTCATGTCCTGGGAGGAGGGTGGGAGGGTTTAGTCCTGTCCCCTTCGAAGGTCTGAGGTCCCAACTGGCTTTGCCCACATGGCATGTCCCCCTGGGTGGGGATGCGGATGGGGTCCGGGTTGTATGGAGAGAGAAGCTGGGGGTGGTCCCCACTCACCCGCCAGGAAGCTGTAGATTATTCGCTGGTTGATGCCCCGGTCACCATCCACAGCGTAGATGGGCCCAGGTTGCAGGATGAGGGGGCCCAGCTGCAGGACCCAGAGGGTGGGGACGTTGTGGGACTGGTGTGAGTGCCCCAGCGCGACCCCTCCAGCTCCCCTGAAGGAGGCCTGAATCCCCACGGGGGCCTCGCGGGCACAATTACACATCACACCCCTTGGGATTCGCTGTCAATGAGTCATTTTGCCCAAACATTCAGTTGATCTGAACGGTGTGTGTCTCAGGAGCTGGCAGGTGCAGGGGACGTGGGGACGTGGCCGCTTGCGTGGAGAGCTGGACCCTGCCCTCCAGTGCCTAAGTGTGCCCCTCGGGGCACGAACAGGACGGTCAGAGGAACAGCTGCCCCTGCTGAGCGCTGCGTGGCCCCCCAGCGTCCCAGCCCCTCACTGGGTCCCTGGCTGTGCCCCCGGGATGGCAGGGCCGTCCCCCTTACTCTAATCTCAGAGGAGTTTGCTGGCCACTCACCATCACAGTGGTCGAGCAAGGTTGGATCACAAGGGAATGTTCACACAGTTGTTGGAAAATCACAACAGAACTGGCTGCATGGCACCCAGGCCCCACCCCCGGTGCTGACAGACCCTGACCCTGACCCTGACCCAGCTTGGGACGTGGCCCTGCCCTCCCTGTCCCCAGTACCAGTTTGTGGCCTGTGGGGATAGCACCATGATACTCGGCGTGGACGCAGACATAATTGTCAGAGTAGATACAAGGCAGGAACCAGGGAGGCCGCAGGTCGGCCGGCTGCACCTCCAGGACCAAAGTGGCCTTGTCCGTGTGGCTGGGCACTGCGTTCTCCTCCCGGGTGTCCTGCAACAGCCAAGCCCTGCCAATCAGCCCGGGAGCCAGGGCTGGGGCAGCGTGGGTAGGGCCTTCGGGGTCCGGGACTCAGAGTGGGGGTGGCCCGCTTACCCGCACCAGCAGCTGGAAGGTCATGTGCGGCCACTTGTCGAAGTCCAGTGGCCGGTCCAGCCGCAGGGCAGGGCGGTTTGCACCCACCAAGGAGAAGAAGCTCTTGGCTCCCTGGGGAGATGGAGGGCACATCCTGAGACTCTGAAAGGATGCTAGTGGTGGGGGGAGTTGGGGCTGGGGCAGGGAGACTGACCGGGGTCACTTCCTGGAGGGTGTAGAATAAGATGTCGTCTTTGTCGCGGTCCTGGGCCTCCAGCTCCTCCTCAGGGATGACCGTGGTATTCACTTTAGTGTCCTGGGAGCCGGAGGGGGTGGTTCTGGCCATGGACCCAGCCCCGAGGTCAAGCCCCCACTAGCCCTCTGTGCCCCCAGTGCCGGCTCTGGCTTCCCTCACACTCACCTCCGGCACCTTCTCGACCTTGACCTCAAAGGGGAACACAGGGGGGTTGTCGTTGATGTCCAACACGGACACGAACACCCGCAGCTGGGTCACCTGGGGGTCGGGGTGGAGGTCAGCCTTCTCCCCACGGGTTCCCCCCCAGAGGGGCACTCTGGGGGCCCCCACTCATCCCAGGTGCTGAGCACATCACAAGGCCAAGCCCTCTGCTCTGAGGGGTTCCAGACCAAGAACAAAAAGCTATTTGTAAAGTGTCGAAGGTGACGAGTGCCCTGCAGAGAAGGAACTCGGGTGCTGGGGTGCCAGACCCCCAAGGAGGGGACCAGAAGAGCAGTCAAATATCCCAAAACCTAAGTCTCAAAGGAGAAAGGGAACAGAAAGGGGACCCAAAGATTGAAAGAGACAAGAGAAGTATCAACCAGTTGCCCAGGGTGACCCAGCTGCACCGGTCACAGAGCCTCTGACCAGATATCTCCCGGGTGTCCTGTGAGGCTGAGTCCCTGCTTTGCTCAGGTGTGAACCAATGGCGTGTGGTGTGTAAGAAGGGTCCTTATCTTAGTGACTTTGAGATGTTTGTAGGCAGGGCACCCACAGGGCTCAGTGGCTCCCTGCAGAGCTGGCAGGTGCACGGGGCTTGCGACACTGTCCACTGTGTGTGCCTTTGAAACTTCCCATCATAAAAGGTGAGTCAGGGTCAGGGGCTAAGGTGTGTGGGGCGAGGGGGTAGCATTGCAACTTAGAATAAGGTAGGGGGTGACAACTGAGTGACAGATAAGGCACAACAGCTCGCGAGTTCTGGGCAGGGTTCCACGGGCTGGCTTCTCTTGCCACATGGACAGTGGACTGGGGTGGGTGGGGCCGAGAGGGCAGCGAGTGGACCAGTTGGAAGGTTCCACAAAGGAGATGCTGGTAGCCAGCGCCTGAGTCGGGCATGGAGGTAGGAGGCCCAGCTTGAGGCAGAGCCAACAGATATGCTGATACGAGGATGTGGGGCAGGCAGAGGACAGGACTGAGCTGGAGGGCGAGGCGCCTCCCCAGATGGGGTCTCGGGTTGGGGGTGCGATGTCCTGTCAGGGTGGCTGGGTTTGTGAGTCTGCAGCTCAGGGCGGTCTGGGCTGGAGGAAGTGTGGGCATCACCAGCACAGGAGTGACACTTGAAAACACACCACTGGGTGAGGTCACTGGGGAGGAACCCTGGACAGGCAGAGCGCAGAGGTCCAAGCACTCTGACGTCACAGGGCGAGGGAGGGGACATGGGGGCCGCCCAGGAAGTAGAGAGCAGGACTTGACTCACCACGGTGTCACCCCTTCTGCACTCCAGGTGTGCCTGCAGTATTGTGTTCTCCTGTGGGGGCGGAGAGGTGTCAGCCATCACCTGCGCAGCTGGTCACAGCACACTGTTCTCATCCCCCAAGAGAGGACACAGCGCCAGAGGGGCAGGTACTCGCCCAAGGTCCCCGTCATCTTTGCTAAGTCCAGAGCACACTGGGAACCCAGGCAGCTTTGTCCTCCAAGGGCCCTGGCCCCTCACATCTGCTCTCAACCAAGCCTTGGGGCCCAACAGGGATTGGTGACTGCCTGGGGGACAGACAGCCTTCAGGACTCCCAAAAACCCTTCTCTGCATGTGTCCCACGGCGGTTGGCGGCCCCAGACACCCCACAGGCCCACCCCTCCCTGGCCTGCCGTTTGTACCTCATAGTCAGGAGTCACGTTGAGAAAGAGCTGGGTGCCCTGGATCCGAAATGCGAAGGGGGTGGATGAGGGTCCGAGGGTCACCTGCTGGCCCTTGGGGATGTTGATGTCCACCAAGGGCCCACTAGGCTCCGTATTCTCCTGGACTTGAAAGAAGTTATTGTCCACAGAGCAAACTGGAAAGTAGAGAAGGGTCAGTACCTTTCAACCCCTGCCCGCCACCCCCCCCCCCCCGCCAAGCCCACATGTACCCTGGGCCTGGGCTACAGCTGTGAGCAGCGGCAGCAGCAGCAGGACCCAAGACCCCATCTTGGGGCCAGCGGGAGAGTCTAAGCCCGGCTGGCGACCGGGAACCTCTGAGTAGCCTGTGCTGGCTGGCGCAGTCTCTGCTACAACGACCTTTACCCCTGCCGGGCACCGCCCACTTTATGATCCTTTACGATTGGCCTCCACCTAGGGGGCTCCCGCAGGCCGAGCCCATGCCAGGCCTAGGAGGGGGAGACCTTGTGGTTACCTGGCAGGATCCAGGTCACATGCAGGTGCCAACGGGGGCTCAACCCACAGTCACGAAGACATGAGGTGGAAAAGAGTTCACAGAATGCTCAGGACACATGGGCCTGGGTGGGGTGGGGGGTGGGGGTGCCCTAGGGGGCCGAAGAGAGGGGCTGGGCAAGAGTTGTGGGCAGGGGGCTAGGGACTCAGGGAATCTAGGGCTGGGGGATTGAGGACAGGGAAGGGGCTGGCCTTTGGCTTCTGTCTGCTGTGCTGTCCCCACCCCAGATGCCTCTTCTGCCAGAATCATGTTGGGGCAAACTCCTAGGCAGCCCTGTGGTTCGGACCCCAGGTTCCCCTCCAGTCCCGTCTCCTCTCCCCACACTGACCATCTAAATCTGGAAGGAAAAGGGGACACACCTGCCTGTCCTGGAAATAGGCCAGCTCCCTCCCGGGGGGGCTGGGCAGGGACACAATGATGAAAATGGCAGCGCTTCAGGGGCACCTCAGGTTCCCGGGAGCTCTGGTGCCGGACAGCGGGCTGATTCTGGAGAGGCTCCCAGCGGCTAGGAAGAGGCCACTCGGTAGGGCCAGGAGGGAGGGAAGGGGCTGTGTGACAGTGTGGCGGCCCTTCTCGCCTTCAGATCCGTGCACCTGCTTCTTCTCCCTGTTCTCTCTGCTGGTGACAGCAATTCTGCCTGCCACGTGCCTAACCGGCCTCCAGCACCCCCAGAACTTCTTGGGGTGTCATTACTGTCCCTGCTCCACAGGCTCAGCGTGGTTGAGCCGCTTGTCCAAGACCATAGCCCTGGACAGAGAGCCCAGGCGCCTGGCTTCCTGAGTGGACTCATAGCCTCCTGGTGACCCCCCTACACACACACAGCCCCACTGCCTGTCACCTCTTCCTGCCAAGCCTGAACCTCCTCATCCCCTCAAAGTTCCCCCCACCTGCTCCACACACCTAGCACATGGCGGCTGGGGCAGGAACTGGGGAACGTCCTGAGCCGCCTCTCAGAGACCCTGAATGTTTGCTGAGTGGATGACAAGGGGTGCGGGCGGGGCCCTGGGAGTGCAGTGATGGGACAGGAAGTGGCCCTGATGCCAGAGATAAGGAAAGGGGAAGGTGAGGCGTCCACTGTCTTCTCTGGTTTAAAGGGCAGCTGGGTGTGGCCCGTGCTGGGCTCCGGGGCAGGACCTCCTCCCCTGTGAGCTCTGCCCGGCAGGCTGTCTCCTCGCGTGGAGACGGTGCACACAGCTCTCCCAGGCCAGGGTCTGAATTCCTCCTTTATTGGTGCCAAGTGCAACCCCCTCCTTCCCACCAACCCTGCCCCATCCAGGCTCGAGCCCCCACACGAGAGGGGAGGTTCCTTCTTCCTCAGGACCTCATCTGGGTCTCAGCAGGAATGGCCGGCTCTGAAACCATGACCCCAGACTTGAGTCCAAGAGACAGCGGGGGAGACCAGGCCTGATTCAGGGGGTCCCTCGGGGCCATCATCCTGCAGAGACAGCGGGGTTAGGGGCTGTGGGCCTGAAGGTGGAGACCCCCGCCCACCAGGTGAACCGGCCTCCTCAGGTCACCAGCGCTGACTCCCCCGACCCCTGGTCCATTGCTGACACCGGGTGCCCAGGGGACCAGAGGGAAGGTCGGCGGGGAGCTCTGGTGGGGGGGGGGCAGGCTCACCAGGCCTGCAGGGCAGGAGAATGGGACCACAGCAGGCACAGGGGGACCTCGGCAGGCTCGGTGGCAGACCCGGTCCAGGATGTGCTGTTCTCCGTGTCCTGCTCACTGCCCCCCGCCCAAAAGCAGAATTAGTCGTGGAATTGGGGGTGGAGACTTTTGAGGTGCGGGGCACCCCCATGCGGGGCCTGCCCCTCAGGGGGGCCCCGGGCCCGGCCTCACCTGCGCTTCCCGACCAGTCCCTGGAGCAGGCGCTGCAGCCGCGCGCTCTCCCGCAGGCGGCTGAGCTCGCTCGTGAACGTCCCGTCCGAGTGTCGCGGGGCCCTGAGGAGGGGGTGACGGCGCCGCAGCGGATCAGGGCCACGCGAGGGGTGGGGCGGACGCAGGGCCGGTAGGCGGGCCCAAGGAGCTGTGTGGGCCCCGGGCCCGTGGGCTCACCTGGGGGGCGCGGGGCGCCCGGCAGAGCCTTGGAGCAGCGGAGACAGCAGCAGCAGCAGTAGCAGGGCCTGGGGGGCCATGGTGGGCGCGCCGGGGTGCTAAGCGCTGGGGCCGCGGCCAGAGCCGCGCGCCACCCTTTATAGCGGCGCCCGGCGGGGGGCGGGGGGCGGGGGCGTCAGCACCGCCCTGGCTCCGCGCGGCCCGGGCCGCCCCCCCATCGATCCGCGGGAAGGTCAGGGCCGCCCCCCCAGCTGTCAGCCCGGCTGGTCGCCCGCCCCCAGCGCCGCGTCGGCGCCCCTCGGCGGGCTGGCGGGGCTCAGCCGGACGTGGACTCGCGGGCGCGCGGGGGCCGGGGCGGGAGGAGGGACGTCCGGGCGGGGCGGTGGCGCGGATGCGCGGCGGGAACGGCTGTGCAGCGCCTGGGGCCCGGGGCCTCGGAGATGAGCTCAGGAGGGTCAGGGCTGGGACCGAGGGCGAGGCGACCCGAGGCTCCTCTGGAGAGGCCCCCGCACACGGTGCGCGCGGCTGGGCAGGGGGCGGCGTCGGGGAAGGCCGAGCGCGGACCGGTGACCTCACTGCCACTCACCGTGGGGGGCGGCGCGGAGGGGAGCTGCAGGCAGGGCGCAGATCCGAGCCTGGGGCCTCACCTTTTGTTTTTCGAGGCGGGGGAGACCTGAGCCTGTTTCAGGGGCGATAGGAGGTGGAGGCGCGGAAAGGGGAGGCAGCTGGGTTCCTGCTGCTTAATCAATAAGGGATTAAGTAAAGCTAGGCTTTTAAAAATCCTGTATGCATTAAATCCTTAAATAGAAATCACAAATCTAGTAAATGAAGTCATAAACTAGTTCTTGTGTTAAACATTACGTGCATTTTAAATATAATTAGTAGACTTTTTTAGAGCAGTTTTAGGTTTACAGAAAAATTGAGCTGCAGTAGTTCCCCCAGCACAAACACACCCAGCCTCCCTTCTTCCCAGCATCTCGCGTTGGTGCTGTGCATGTGTTACAGTTGTTACCGTTGATGACCCGGTATTGATACATTGTTATTACCTAAGTCCATAATTGACATCAGGACTCATTGTTGGTGCACATTCTGGGGGTTTGGACAGATGTACAGTGACACGTACCCACAATCAATCTCACACAGATTAGTCCCGCCGCCCTGAGAACCTCTGTGCTCCTCTGTTCCTCTCCCCTGCCCTCCCCCAACCTGCGACAGCCACTGACCTTTACCGTCTCCATAGTTCTGCCTTTTCCAGAATGTCCTACCTCTGGAATCACACAGCACGTGGCCTTTTCAGGCTTCTTTCTCTTAGTCACGTTTCCTCCATGTCCTCTCTGGCTTCAGAGCTCATTTCTCTTTAACACTGAATTCGATTCCACTGTTTGGACGTCCCACAGTTTATCCATCACCTATGGAAGGACGTCCTGGTTGCTTCCAGATTTGGCAATTTGAGTAAGGCTGTTCCAAACCTCAGTGTGCAGGTTTTACTGGGGAAGTGACTTTCAACTTATTTGGGTAAATACGAAGAAACACGATTGCTGGATCACATGACAAGGGTGTGCTTGGTTTTGTAAGAAACTGCCACCATGTCCTCCAAAGTGGCCGCACCATCTGCTCCCCGCCCCCCCCCCCCAGTGTGGCGGGAGTTCCTGTGGCCCCACGTCCTCCCAGCCAGCACTCTGTGTCACTGGGGCTCTGGGTTGTGGCCAGTCTGGTAGGTGTGCTGTGCTCCCTCGCTGATGTTTCTTTGCATGTGTTTTTAAACAGATGGTGTGACTTGTTTTTGCACAAACTTGGCAGATTGAAATGTTCTAAACTTTAATACCATTGACTGATGAATTGCATTCATGAGACTGTTCCAAGCTCCAAATACTAATTTAATTGGTTGAATTTCTTAGCACCTCAAACACTTAAGTAACCGAGCAGATCTTTGTAAGAAAAATCTTCCCATTTAAAAAAAATTAACACGCAACAAAATGGGCTTTAAAAAATTAACATACAGTAAAGTTAATATATAGTAAAATAATGAATTTTGACAGATGTACAGATCCGTGTAACCAGCACCATAATCGGGGTACAGAACAACTCCATCACCCCAAACAACTCCCTCATGCTGCCTCTCTGTGGTCACATCACAGCCAGAGCGATGGGTCACACTGCATGTGGTCACAAGAGGGACAGACCAAGAGTGAGGCAAGTTCTGATAGGAAGAAGCCAGGCAGGGCTGCAGCCAAGCAGAGATGGGCTGTGTCTTAGTGTTCCTGTCACAGAGGGTTCTGTAACTGCCTTCCTCTCATCTGAAAGCTCTGTCACCCACTGTCCCCGCCACTCAGATTCCTCCTGCGTCCTCACAGAACCACACTGAGGCTTCCTCATTAAGATGATGGCCGTTCTGAAGTGTTGGGCAGATGGGGTGGTGTGCCAAGGGCTTTCCAGGGTGGGTGGTGATGCACCACCACCAAGACAGCCATGCGCCCTGATGGTCCACCGGCACCAGGAGAGAGGTGAGCTAAGGAGTGCAGTGCGCCCAAACCTTGCCTTCCCAGTTGGGACATTGCTTAGAGACAACATATGACACAAGCTACAATGACAGAATGGCACTTTCAACCCACAGACTTAATTAAGCGAGGGCCCCACGGGTTTCCAAGACGTCAACCTGAGCTGGGTCCTAACTTACGTGAATGGCTATTCAGAGCCTCAAATTGGGCATCATTCTGTGTGTGTGGGGGGAATGGGGGAGAGGGACTAATAACAGCCAATTTCAGGGTCCGGGATTCTAAAAAAGAATAAGAAGCTTCATATTCCCAGAATAGAATGCAGGAAGGAACACATTTTACACACAGCTAAGAATTTAGTTCATCTTGATAGTTGATAGTTTCATTAGTTTCATTCTCTGAATAAACAAAGCACAGAAAATAATTCTCTAGTCCTTTTTTTGGGGGGGGGGGTTCACCAAGATTTAAATGTCAAATTGAGGTTACTCGTACCAACTCTGAGTTCTCCACTGGGGTGTGGAAGGAAGGCTTCCCACTGCTCGTGGCTGGCACATAGAACCCAACCGACCTCTGGGGGCTGACCTGTACCCTGAAACCTCACTACACTGACTTACAGGTCCTACGAGCTTTTTGTAGCTGCCTCGGGGTTTTACATAGACAGTCGTGTCATCTGTGAATAAGGACAGTTCCACTCCTTCCAATGCAATCTGGACATCTGTTATTTATGTCTTTCCTCACCTGATTTTCTAGCCTGATTGCACAGGCTAGAACAGTAGTCCCATGCCCAATAAAGGTGTTGGGACTGGACATACTTGTCTTGTGTTGATTTTAGGTGGATCACACACAGTCTCTCATCATTAATTGGGAGGTTTGCTGTAGGTGTTTTGCAGATGCCCTTTATCAGGTCTAGAAAGCTCCTGACTATCTCTTGCTTGAACACTTTTATCGTAGACAGTGTTGAATTTCGTCACATGTTCTTCTGCACCAGCCAGTATGACCCTGCAGCCCTTCATCTTTAGGTGCTTGACTGGTGTCCTGTGTTGACTTGAGACATTTCTCATTTTTGAATTTAATGCTATGAATTTTCCTCTGAGCTCTGCTTTAGCTCTATCCCACAACTTTTGACATGATGTGTTCTCATTTTCCTTCAAAATATTTTCTAATTTCTCTTGAGATTTCACCTTTGACCCGTGGATTATTTAGAATTGTGTTTTTTACTTTCCAAATTTTTGCACATTTTCCTCTTATTTTTTTGGTCTCCAGTTTTATTTCTTTATGGCAAGAGAACTTACTTTGTATGATTTCCATTCTTTACAAATGTGTTGTGTTCCCTTTTGTGGGGCAGAATGCTATCTCTCCTGGTGAATGGTCCGCATCTATGGGAGGAGCTCTGCATTCCTCGGCTGTTGCATGGAGTGCTCTATAAATGCCAAACACACCTGCTTGTTGATGGTTTGTTCAGACTCTTCTGTACCCTGTTCATGCTGTACCTTGCTCATGCTCCATCTACTTGTTCTGTTGATTAAGAACAGATTCTTAAACTTTTGAACAAGTCTTGTGCACCAAATGAAACGACATTCTCTTAAATGTTTCAAGCATCCCATAAAACTCTGCCGGAAATGTTGATAGAACCAGCTCTGACACCTGCCCAAGTGTCACCACCAGGGTGACGGTGGTCCCAAAACTCTGACTTCTGTCTTGTTCTGGATGGTTACAGACATACTCACTGGGCCCGGGGACAGAGTGGCCACACAGGCCCTGCACAACCTTAGCCGCCACACAGCCCACCTTTCACTGACCAGAGGTTTTGGAGGATTAGGACATCCTTCTCCCAGGGGGAGCTGCCTCAGCTTCACCATCCTTTTCGAGCTGAAATTGTTGTTTGCACCCTGGGATCACACACATTCTAACTTTGCCCCTTTTGTGAAGTTTAATTTATCATTTACAGTGACTCTTTTTGATGTACAGCTCTATGAGCTTGTAAAAATGTATTAGTCTTTGTAACCGCCAGTTCCCTCACCCCCAAATTCCCACAAGCCCCTTGGTGTTCAGCCCTTGACTCCGAGCCCCTGTGGCCACAATTCTAAAGGTATAGGTACCTTACAACAAGTCATCAAAAATATATGAGGCAAAAACTGATATGGAGAAATAAAACTGGATGGAGAAATAGAAAAACCTACAGTTATACTTGGAGATTTCAATATGCCTTTCTCTGTAACTAACAAGACAGACAGAAAATTAGCAAGAACACAGATCTGATCTGAGCAGCACCTCCCTGATCTTACTGATGTTTACAGAACTTTCCACACAACAACAGCAGAATACACGTTCTTTTTGAGTGTGCCTGGAACATTGATCAAAATAGACTATATTCTGGGTTATAAAATAAACCTTAATGAATTTAAAAGAACTGAGGTCCTACAAAGCATTTTTTCCTCACCATAATGGGATCAAACTAGAAATAAATAATAGAAAGATAACAGGAAAATCTCCAAATATTTGGAAAGTAAATAACATAGTTTTAAGTAATCCATGAGTCACAGCAGAAGTCTAAGGAAAGTAGGAATTATTTTGACCTGAACATAATTGCAAAAACAAAAACATGTGGGATGTGTCTTATAGGGAAATTGATAGCATTAAATGCTTATGCTAGAAAAGAAGAACTGTCTCAAATGAGTGGCCTTAAGAAATTAGAAAAAGGGCAAATTAAGTACAAAGCAAACAGAAGAAAGGAAATAATAAAGAGTAGAAATCGATGAAACTGAAAACAAACACAAAAAATATAGAAAAAAATCCATGAAAACAAAAGCTGTTTCTTTGAAAAGATCAGTAAAGTTAATAAATCTCTAGCAAGACTGACCAAGAAAAAAAGAAACATACAATGTTTCTTTTATAATATAAGGGATGAAAGGGGTGTTGTCATCAGCGACCTTACAGTAGGTATAAAAAAGATAATAAGGGAACTTCATAAATAACGCTAGGCCCATAAATTGGAAAACTAACATGAAATAGACCAAATTTTTGGCAGACAGACTACCACATTCACTCAGAAGACATAGTCTGTTAAAGAGATAGACGTGTTAAAAAAAAAAAAAGTGACTTCACCGTCAAAACCCACCTAACAAACTCCAGGCCCAGATGGCTTCACTGGCCAATTATTCCAACATTTAAGGAAAAGTTAATATCAATTTCATGAAATCTACTAAGGAAAATAGGAGAGAAGGGAGCACTTCCCATCTCGTTTGAGGAAGCCAGCATTATTCAAGTGCCGGAACCAGAGGGTCCCACAGAGCCATTCAGCTGGACCGACACTCAGGGCCCCTTTAATGATGGGGCTCCAGGCCACATGTCACGGCAATTTCAGGAAGTCCATAGAGACTTCTCGCTGTCATACATTTTCCCTGGATGCTCTTTCTGTGCACGTCTATGATCTGACAGAGAACAGTCAGGGCTGGGCTGTCAGCACAGCCACGGGTCTGCTCCCACACAGTCTTATCTGCGTGGACCTGCGACCCTCCCTCCAGCCTCCCAGGCTCCCATGGTCCTGTGTTGGCAGAGGTGGGTGATGGGCCAGGTGAGTTTGTAGGTGTGATGGGTGCAGGGTGAGAGGTTTCTCACTGGGGGCTTTTCTTTCCTCTGTGAAGAAAGAGGTGACCATGGCACTGCTGAGCTCCCTGAGTCTTCTCTCCTGCCTTTGCTGGTGTTAGTTCACCTGTGGCTGTGATGTAGGCACCATTTCCCAGACCTGTAACCCCAGGCTGAGGGGCACACACTTGCTCAGGGTCACAGACTCCGAGGTGATGGAGTGGGATTGGTCACTCAGTTGCCAGCCTGTAGGGTGGAGGGTGAGGCAGTGGTGGTGGGTGATTGAAGGTGGTCCCGCGAACCAGAGGAGAGTCAGCTTCCTGGAATGGGATGCAGGGCCCTGGGCCCGGGTCTGCAATCATTGTGGGGAGACGAGCCAGAGTAGGAGAGGGTTGGGATGGAGGGGTGTCGGAGGGAGGGTGAGTGCGGGTCGCCAGGGGGAGGCGCCTGAGAGTCCTGCGGTTGGCGCCGGGGCTGCTCCAGTCTCCCCGCGCCTGGGGGAACCAGCCGGAGAAGAACGTTCTCCCGACGCCGCAGGAACGGAGCGGAGTGAGAACCGTAACCGCCTCCGCCTTGAGGCGCGTCCAGAAGCGTCCCCGGGGAGGGGAGCCCAACTTGGGAGCAAGTAGGGACCCGGGCGTCTCCGCGGCCGGATGGGACGGCGCTGGCGTGGGTGCGCGCGAGCCTCGGAGCAGGGTCCCGCCGACTTTTCCTCTCGTGGGCTTCTCCTGGCGCAGACTCGCGCATGCCCCCAGCCCTGCGCTGGGCCCGCTCGTGCAAATCATCTCGCTTAAGTCGCATCTCATTGAGCCGTTGCATTTGTCCATCGGCCCGTCTCCCGCGGCGCAAAAGTCCAAGATGAGCACGCACAGGGCGCGTCCTGGAGCTCCCCAGGGCCCACGCAGCCGGGGCGGAGCCCGAGGCTCAAGGCCAGGCTGGGGCGGGCCCGAGGGGCGGGGCTCCCGGAGCCGCGACCTGGTCACTGTCCTCGGTGCTGAGCTCCCTCTGGGGCGCTGGGGGCCGGGCGCCATGGGCAACCTCAGCGCGGCGGACGCGCTGCTGGCGGGACGCGGGCCGGGCTCCGGCGGCGGCACGGGGGCGCCGACGGGACTGGAGGGGCCTGGGGCAGCAGCGGCGCTGGTGGGGGGCGTGCTGCTCATCGGGGCTGTGCTCGCGGGGAACACGCTCGTGTGCGTGGGCGTGGCGGCCGAGCGCGCCCTGCAGACGCCCACCAACTACTTCATCGTGAGCCTGGCGGCCGCGGATCTCCTCCTCGCTCTGCTGGTGCTGCCACTCTTCGTCTACTCTGAGGTGAGTGTATCCACGACCACTTGGTGCACTCGCACGTGCTCCTTTGTCCCGTCCCGGTCCGCGCGAGGACTCAGAGTGACCAGGCCGCTTGCCTTCTCTGGAGTCTCAAGCTGGGGCGGTTGCAGGGGCGCTGCGCCTGGTAGCAGGACACTCTCTCCCCCATCTCTCTGTCCATCTGCCAGTCTTGCTGTCTGTCCGCCCTCCCTCTCCTGTCCCGCTCTTCTCTTCCTTCCTGCCTTAACGTCTGCTACCCAAGAGATGTTTCTGTCCTTCAAACCAAGGACCCCACAAACAGGCGACTTTGGCAGTCCACCCTCCCACCACCTCCCTCAGCTGGGTTCCATTCCCCAGGGGAGCCAGCTGCACAGACAGGCAGATTCAGGCTTACCCCTCCTGGCTCTCCCTGGGGCACAGAGGCTGCTCATCACCGCACAACGCCACAGCCACGTGAGGCTGGGAGCACACATACTCGTGCACCCCATGGAAGGAGACCCTCACTCATGTACAGACTCAGCCCACAGCAAGAGGGACACGCAATTGCCAGGAGCTGCGGGGGAGCGAGGGGAGGCCTGGGGGAGACAGCGGAAGGGGGGCAGGTGTGGGCTTTAGGCGCTGCCTACAACAGGGGCCCGGGGCCTCTCTACCCCAGACCAGTCTGGCCCTTGCGTGGGGCCCCTCTGCTGCAGGCTCTGTTTGCTCTGCGGTTTGGGCAGAGAAAAGCTGCTTAGGGCTGTGTTGGGGACACGGTGTTCTGGGCTGTGGGGGAGGGAAGGCTTGGTTTTTCTGAAGTGGACACAGTGGATCAGGCAGGGCTGGGGCACAGGCTAGCAAGGCAAGGGCACGCCTCACCTGCCATTCCCTCAGAGCTGCAGGCAGACGTCACAGCACCAGCTCTTAAGCTCCTAATCCTCCGAAATCAGCGGAAGGGGATTGGGAGGGGGGCTGTCTGCTTCTTTGCCCTTGGTTGGGGTGCTAGGCCTTTATACTTTTTAACTCATTTATCCTCAGGACAATTACGTGGGTACCATCATCACCCTCATTTTACAGGTGAGGGCACAGAGTGAAGTCACTTGTCCCAGAGCAGTGATAGTTTAACCAGACAGGTCAACCCTTAGCTGTGTCCCGGGGGGAAACAGGGGCGGCGGGCTTCCTTCCAGGGCAGCTAGGTCTCCCCCTGCCCGGAGTGCCCCGCTCCCATACCTTGAGTCCCCCCGTCATCAGAGCTCAGGGTCCTCAGGTGGTGATACCCCGAGGGCCGCCGCCACGCCTCTCTCTATTCTAACAAAAGGAGGCACGGAGGGCGTGTCAGGGCTGCTGGCCCAGGAGTCAGCGGGTCTCGTGTCCCTTGTTGCTGCCCTGACCCTCCTCACCGCCCAGGTCCAGGGCGGCGTGTGGCTGCTGAGCCCCGGCCTCTGCGACACGCTCATGGCCATGGACGTCATGCTGTGCACCGCCTCCATCTTCAACCTGTGCGCCATCAGCGTGGACAGGTGGGCCGTCCACCTCCCAGGCCCCGCCCCCGCCCCCGCCTGGCCCCGCCCCGCCGCCTGGCCCCGCCCCTCGCCCGGGCCCGCCCCCTCACGGCACAACCCCGCAGGTTCGTGGCGGTGGCGGTGCCCCTGAGCTACAACAGCCAGAGCTGGGGCGGGCGTCAGCTGCTGCTCATCGGCGCCACGTGGCTGCTGTCGGCGGCGGTGGCAGCGCCCGTGCTGTGCGGCCTCAACGACGCGCGCGGCCGCGACCCCGCCGTGTGCCGCCTGGAGAACCGCGACTACGTGGTCTACTCGTCCTTGTGTTCCTTCTTCCTGCCCTGCCCGCTCATGCTGCTGCTCTACTGGGCCACGTTCCGGGGCCTGCGACGCTGGGAAGCCGCGCGCCGCACCAAACTGCAAGGCCGCGCGCCCCGCCGGCCCAGCGGCCCAGGCCCGCCGCCCCCCGAGGCCATCCGGGCCGCACGTGCCCGCAGGAGGGGCGGCGTCCAGATCAGCGGCCAGGAGCGCAAGGCCATGAGGGTCCTACCCGTGGTGGTCGGTGGGTACCCGCCCCGGGCGGCCGAGGGGAGGGCGGCAGCGCCCAGGGCGCCGGGCCCAGCAGGGGCCCTGGCTCACGCCCCGCCCCCGCCCCCGCCCCCAGGGGCCTTCCTGGGCTGCTGGACGCCCTTCTTCGTGGTGCACGTCACCGGGGCGCTGTGTCCCGCCTGCGCTGTGCCCCCGCGGCTGGTCAGCGCTGTCACCTGGCTGGGCTACGTCAACAGCGCCATCAACCCGGTCATCTACACGGTCTTCAACGCCGAGTTCCGCACGGGCTTCCGCAAAGCCCTGCGTCTCTGCTGCTGAGCAGACTCCACCGCACCCCATCCGCTGCGACTGCGACTTCCCCACCTTGTCTGGGGGGGGGGGGCAAGCCCCCAGCAAGGGTACGGGGCGATTCTGTAATAAAATGGATTCCTTCCTATAAACATCCACCCAGAAGACTCATAGCGGGTGGGGGTGGACAGGAGGGGGGCAAGGAGTTGGAGCCTCCACCCCACGTGGAGCCCAGGCCCCACACTGACCCTCTTGCCAGTTAACTCTTTCCTTCCCAGAGAACAGAAGCCCAGAGAATAGACCCCACAAAGCCTCTCCTGGCTCAGAGTGAGGTGGGGGTACTGGCGCTGCTCCTGGGGTGGGTTGGGGAGTGCTGGGTTTGACTGCAGGGAGCTGTCAGCTACTCACACCCTCCTCCCCCAAACTGGGCACCAGCTACAGATTCCCAGCCCCCGACAGCATTCTGGGCCACCACTGGGGGCCAAGCAGTAGCCCCTGCTTCTCCAAGGACTAGCCAAGGTGGCCTCCTCCACTGTCCCTGCAAAACAGCTGAGCTGACCCACCCATTTTGGCAGCTGCTTTTCCAGAGCATGCTCTCTGCCAGCCCCTGACCAGACGCCCAACCCCCAAGGAGAAGGGCCTGGGGAGCTGAGCAGGCCCACGTGGCAGCCTCCCTCCTCCCTGGAGAGCACTTCAGAGTGGGCCCACAGGGCACTCAGCCATCCTCTGCCCAGTGGCCATGTCCAGGGCGCTGGAGGAGGGAGGGGGCTCAGGGCTCAAGGCCTGACAGAACCACCCAAGCTGCTCCTCTGTGCTCAGCGCCCCCCCAACCCTGGGGAGGAGGGTGCAGCCCTCAGCCCCTCTAACAAGGAAGCCCAACCTGGTCTCATGTTGGCCCTCCCAGTCTAGGGGCTATCTGTGCCCAATAACGGGAGAAACTACAGCTGAGAGGTTCACAGCATCCAGCAGCAGTCAGGAGTTAAAATGCCCCGTGTGGAGGGGCGGGCCCACTCGCCAGTGGTGCTTACCCTCCTGCTTATGGCTGAGCTGCCCCCACCTCTGAGTTTCCCTGACCACCCCCATCCCTTTGGAGGCTTGCTCATGGCCACCTTGTCCCCATCTGAATAATGAGGATCATTCCGTCTCCTGCTGGACTGGGGACTGACGAGGGGCGCCATATCTGTGCTCACACGGGGTCTGACGGGCAGTGGGGGTGGGGAGGGGCACGTGGGAAGGACCCCAGCTCTGGTGGCTGCTTGAATTTGGGGCAACTTCTTGCCTGTGAGTGTGAGGACAGCTGTAGCAAACACTCTAGGTCTCCCCGACCTTGGGGAGTAGCCCCAATACTTAGATACTTAGCTAGCACAGCTGAGCCCTGCTGGCTATCTCGGGCACAGATACCTGCCCTAGGCCTGGCAGTAGTTCCCCTGGAACCTCAGACTTGAAGACTGGGGCAGCAGGGGTCCACTGGGGCTGTCAGCCTGCTGGCAGGGTTGGAGTGATGGACTCTCCTGGGCTCTGGCTGCTGGGCCCGCTGCCCAGCTCTGCTGCCCTCAGCTCCACACCAGCCCACAACCTGCTGGCCTGACACTCAGGCCATACGTGCCTGCGGGGCCTGCCATGGTCCAGCACAGAGCAGGCCCCACATGCCTATTTCAGGCGAGCAGAGCTGCTAAGGGGACCTCGTTCAGCACCACACCTGCCATGTGCGAATACCTGGGGCTCTGCCCACCCCACCCAGGCTCTGTACAAACTGAGGCCGTGTCCCCATCTCCTATATGTGAAGACAGGGCTGACCACGCTCCTGACAGTCTGCGACCTGCTACTCCCCTCAGGGGCTGAGCTGCAGATGGGCTGGGAGCTGCTGGTGGCTGCACCCCACCCCACCATCCCCGTATGCAGACTCCTGCAGCCGCACAGAGGGGGACAAAGTAGCCATGGGGACCAGGTGCAGATCTGCAGAGCCCGGCTGGCCTGGATGCGCCGCACTGGCCCAGCTCGCTTCCTGGGCCCACCCAGGCCAAAGGCCACCCCAGCCTGCAGCTCTCTGGACTCGAGGGCTTGGGGTGCCCGAAGGGCCTAGGCCTGCACCAGCTGACAGAAGCCGGCCCCGTGCATGTCCCTCAGGCTATGTCTGGTAAGAGATGCCATCAGAAGCGTTGACACAGTACCCTGCCTGCCGACGAACCCCCAGCATCCAGAGTACAAGTTCCAGAAGCCAACCAATAGCCAAGCTACGTAGACACAGCTTTACAAGCCCAGAGATGGCACTTTGGAAAACTGCTCCCAAAGCATGTGGTCCTGAGGCTTCTATTTGAAAGAAAAGGGGGAAGAGTAAGCTGCCCACAATGCAGGAGCACCCCTCCCCGGCCCAGGGAATCACTGTCTTGCGGTGTCTGGTCCACACATGGAGAGGGTGCTGTGTTCAGCTGCCCGCCAGGTAGGCACCTGGAACCCCGTCCCTGTTGGCTGCGCACCAACCTGAAGTTGCTTGTTTAGCATTCTCAGGTTTGGGGAGATTCCTTCTTGGGGTGCAGGCCCCTCAGTCAGCTGCCTCCTGCGAGGCACATGTGGCTTTCCGCTGAGCAAACCTCGTGAGGCCCTGTGCATGCTCTACATTGAAGAACCCACTCACCGTGCACCTCCCAGGAAGAGGCCTGGTGGGGCTGGGTTCAGACCCCGCTGGGCTCCCAACATTCTCTGCCCAGGCTTCTCCAGCCTTTGGCTCCCAAAGGTAATGACAGAAGCAGGAAGGTGAAATGCCAAGACACAGCCACTTCACCAGCATTTGTTAAAAAGAAACTCAAGCTACCTTAGTCCGTGGGGCCGAATGCAGCTCAGGCAAAGGGCTTCCGGGGAGGATGGCCCCGGCCCCCATGGCTCATTCCCAAGCCAGGGTCCCAAGTGGCAAGTCTCTAATGCATGACCAACTTGGAAGAACCTTCTGGAAGCAGGAGCCAGGAGGTGCAGGGCTGGAGAATTCTCACGCCCATGGTGGCATGAACGTGGCCAACACACAGCTCACAGAAACTGCCTCAGAGGCAGCATCAGAATCAATCAAAGCCTGTAAACTGGTTGACACTTGGTGGCCACCAGGCTCTGCACCGCAGCCCCCGCAGGGTGTCTCCTCAGCTGTGGGAATTCCCTCCCAGCACAGACCGAGCCTCTGAGCCTCCTCTGTGCAGAGAGAACGTGAGATGGCTGGCCCAGGATCCCAGGGCCACAAGGGCTTTCCTGGAAGTCCACGGAAGCTTCCAGAACATGGGGAGACTGCTTCTCAGCAGCAGTGTTGTTCAGCAGGTGGGGCAGGCCCCATTTCCAGGGCCAGCCAAGCCTCACGTCCAAACGTGGCTGGTGCTGAATCCCCCAGGTGTCAGCCCCGCGATGACCCCCTAGACCCCCGTCCTCCAGGTTCCTGGGGCAGCTGGACCCAGGCTGTAAGGAGGTGCGGAGACGAGGAGATGGCCTGACACAGGCCACACGACACCCTCGGAGGTGTCCCGCTCGCTGGCTAGGACGGCACCGGGCAGGCGCTGAGAATGAAGGCCACCTCCCAGCACCATGCCGCCGTGGGGTCAGGGCAGGAGGCCAGGCAGCCGGGCCTCTAAGTGGTCTTGAGTTCTCAGGTGTGATACGTGCTAAAGGGAAGACGTGAGACCCCTTCCTCGTGGTCACACAGGCTGTCATCGCCTGCTGGCCACTGAAGAGCAAGTCGCTTCAGAGACTGGATGATGGCTCTGAGGTCTGAGGCACCTGTGTACCAGGGACAGTGCCACCTGGAGCTCCCATCTCCCCTTCAGCTCCTCACTGACAGATGGGCGGGAAAAATGCAGCAGGCGCCTCGCCATTCCCCAGGGTCAATGGTCAACCGCCTGATCAGGAAAACTGAAGCCCTGCCTCCCAGGCATCTGGGGGGTGGGGCTGGAACTGCACCAGGTGGGGCAAGGGACATCAACTTTATTGGGACACATGTATGTACACGCATGTTACAGAACACCATACCCCGTGGGTAAGATGGACGCTCATGATCCGAGAGATAAAAAAGCACCGTGAAAAGGCCCGCCCTCTGGCCACTGCCCTGACCTTCCTCAGGGCCTCTGGGCAGCACAAGTTCACTTCCAAGAGCACAGGTCAAAGGCCTGTTCATAACTTGGCCAGCAAGATCTTCACTTCTCAACAACCCCCCGCCGTCCTCAGGGGGTCCTGGGCCTGCGACAGCCCCCTGGCACCAGAGGGGGCCCGGTGAGCCCTCACACGCCGACTTTCTCTATCACGCTCTCGGCGACGTGGACTTCATCCGCCTGTACAGTGACGGATGCCGACTGGCCACACATGTGCTGGTGGTCCTTCCAGTCCTGTAAGAAGGACACACCCTGTGTTACCAGGAGCTGTCACCTAGGTTCAGAGAAGCCTGCACATGGGCGCCGGGCCTGGGACGGTGGTCCACTGGGGCTGCAGCCGCTTGAGCGTGTGCCCAACCCACCGGGCAGCCTGTTCCCGGCCCAGCCTGCCCAGCCTCGTGTCTGCGGGACCCGCTCCAAAGGCAGACAGCCAGGATGAGCCTTGAAACACCGAGACCCCCAAAAGGCGTGCTCGCTGATGCCACTGTCCCTGTTCAGGGATCTAAACAAGCAATAACCAGATATGCAGAGAAACATCTGCATCTGGTGGGGCTGCCCGTGGTGTTACTTATAACTGCAAACGTGAAAAAACACAGCTGGAGCCAGCTGCGTCGGCAGGAGGGCCTGGTGGCTGTGGTTCACAGGAGGCTGGAGCGGACCCCAGCACCTCCCCCGCTCCCCAGGTAGGGCAGGTGCTGCCATCCGCCTATTCACAGGTGGGAAAGGGAGCTGAGCTCCAGGAGACTCCTGTCCCCGTGTCCCCACCACGCGAGTGGCCTCAGCCTGGACCAGGGCGCTCAGAGACTTGACGGCCAGGAAAGGATGGCCACGTCATCAGTCAAGACAGAAGTATCCTGGACTGACGGCAAGGCCAGGGCTTGGCACAAAGTGACGTGACATGAATGAATGAACACGCACTTGGAAGAACAGACACATGTGTGCAATGTTCATGGGGGACGCCTGGACGGCAGAATCCTCACGACAACCTGTGCTGGCCCATGTTTCCCACAAATTCTACAATAAGTGTGTCTCGTTTTTATAATAAAGGTAAAATTTGAAACCATTATATCAAAAGAACAAAAGTTTAATTTGAAAATCACCTGAAAATAGACTGTGTAAATCTACACAGCACGCCTGGACTCCAGACCACGACGTCTCACATCATCCATATAACTTAACTCGAAATGGATTATAAACCTGAACGTAAGAGCTAACACTATAAATGTTTAGGAACAAAACAGGGCCGGCCTGGTGGCTCAGGTGGTTGGAGCTCCGTGCTCCTAACTCCGAAGGCTGCCAGTTCGATTCCCACATGGGCCAGTGGGCTCTCAACCACAAGGTTGCAGGTTCAATTCCTCAAGTCCGGCAAGGGATGGGGGGCTCCGCCCCCTGCAACTAAGATTGAACACGGCACCTTGAGCTGAGCTGCCGCTGAGCTGCCGCTGAGCTCCCGGATGGCTCAGTTGGTTGGAGCGCAGACTCTCTCAACCACAAGGCTAAAAAAGAACAGAACAGGTTTCCCTGCCCAGAGCCAGGCAAAAGCTCAGAGTTATGAGAGCAACTGCATGATCTCCATTAAAAAATTGTTTTGATAAACTGAACGTCATCAAAGTTTGAAAAGTTTGCCTTGCAAATGACCCTATTAAGAAACAGACAGACAAGTCACACGCAGAGAGAATATGTTTGCAAATCGCATATCTAATGAACGATCGTGCCCAGAATATACACAGAACTCTCTATGCTCATAATAAGAAAAACCATCAAATTTAAAAATAGGCAAAAGATTTGAGAAGGTGTTTCCCCAAAAACAGACACACAACTGCCGAACAGGCAACTAAAAAGATGCTCAAGGCCACTGGTGGCGGGAAATGCGCGTTAAGCGTGTGCGCTCGCCTCACGCCCGGGGCAGTGTCTATAATCAGTCACACGCATGGGGAGGGCGTGGCCAGGCCGCAGCCCCGCCCACTCCCACTGGGTGCAAAGCGGAGCCGCCGCTCTCGCGTTTTCTTAACAAACGTCAACGTACCATGTGATCTAGCAAATCCACTCCTCGCCAGGACAGACAAAGGCACGTCCACCCTCACGAGTTCGTGGGTAATGTTCACAACAGTCAGAGTGGGACAGCCCGCCGTGCCTCACGGGGGAAGGCGTCCCCCCGCGGACCAGCGCTCGGGCAGAAGACCGAAGCACAGACAGGCTACGACGCCGAGACGCCAGTTGCACAAAACACTCAGCAAAGGCAAATCTACAAGAAGTAGCTTCGTGCCGCCAGACGCGGAGCTGGGCCCGCGGGCTGTTTGGTGGAGACGGGAGTCTGAAACTGGGCTGTGACGTCTGCACAACTTCCAATTCGCGAAGGCCCCGAACTGTGCCCTCCACTCGGGCGGAGCTTATGGCACGTAAGTTATGCTCAGTGAGGATGTGTTTCTCTCTCTCACACGCCCTCACGTACATTTGCAAAGAAAATGAAGTCTTCGAGTCAACACCCCAAACTAGCCCAAGCATAAACAGACGAGCACGATTAATTACTGAGCACGATTACTGGCCTCTGCAAGTGCTTCCAGGGGCGCGTGGGGTCCCCAGGAGGCCACAGGGAGGCCACCAAGCACTGCAGCCCCCCTCCACACCCCGTGTTCACTGCGGCCCCCCTCCACACCCCGTGTTCACTGCGGCCCCCCTCCACACCCCGTGTTCACTGCGGCCCCCCTACACACCCCGTGTTCACTGTGGCCCCCCCCTCCACACCCCGTGTTCACTGCGGCCCCCCTCCACACCCCGTGTTCACTGCGGCCCCCCTCCACACCCCGTGTTCACTGTGGCCCCGGCATGAGCACTGAGGTTCTGCAAACTGACTGTAAGTCAGGTTATGTGAGAAAAGCCAGGGCACATCTTTGTCGGGAAAGGAGGATAAAGGAAGCATGGAAAGCATGGCCTCTGCCTAGATTAAACCTAGAACTTGACCTGTCCATGTGGCGAGCAGATGTCCAAGACTGCAGCTCACCAGCAACAGATGGAACTCTGGAAAACCACCCCATGGGGAGCAAACCCAGGGTCTTCCTGCGATGGTTCAAGTTCAGGGAATGTTTACAGATCAGCCCCTCAGATGCCAATGGTTCCCTCTCAAGCCCCGCATGGCACAGCCCGGCAGCACAGACGCCACCATTCAGTCCCAGCTCGCTGGTGACGCAGCAAGGAAAGCTGCGGTTCCACTTCCTGTCCCCAGCACCCAAGGGGCCCGGGCAGGTCTTGGGGTGCCCCTGGCTGGGCACGCATTCTTCCAGCCACACCCACACATTGGTCCTGCGGTCATCCTGCTCCTCCAGCCTGCGACCGCAGGGTTTCTGTTGACAATGGAAAGTTCTCCAGAGGCAGCAGCTGGCAATCCCTGGCTGGGGGACAGGCCGTGTGGCACTGGCAACGTGGGCCACGCCAAAGACCAGACTCCCAACTGTTCGTCCACCCCAGGTGTCATCTCAAACGTGGGAAACTTTAAGTGGGCCATGAAGGGGACACTGAAGGGCTGCCCCCTGCTCAGCTCCCACTCGGGCAGGCTGAGCTAGTGACGGCTACGCTGGAAACGTGCCCTTTTGTGTCCTGAGACTCAAAGGCCAAGTAACGGAAACAGAGACGGGAGTCCAGTCACCCCAAGGCATCCAGGGGAGGTGCCCACCAGGATGAGGTCAAGGGCCACGGTGAGCAGGGCCCGCCCCAAGGGGACAGGGCTCTGGGCAGCTGAGGATGGTGCGGGCACAAGGGGTAGACGGGGGGCACGGTGGGTGGGCAGGGGGCACGGCAGGCAGATGGGCAGGGGCACTACCTTGCGTTGGCAGAAGGTCGAGCAGTAGTTGACTTTGTGGCAGCCGGTGCACTCGCTCATGGCCTCCCGGCCACAGTTGACGCAGGATTGCTGCAAGGACACAAGAGCCAGTCAGTGTCGGGAGACACGGGGGCCCTCAGGGTGGAGCCCAGGGTTCCCCAGGGCTCTGACATGTGTCCCGTCCCCAGCGCTGCCGCCGCGCCCTCTCCTGTCACCTCCAGTCAGCTCCTCTATCCAGCAGGGTTTGCGGTCATTGACCGGGAGGTGCAGCGAGCACCACGTCCACATTAGCCTTCCTCCAAATTCCAGGAACCTCATTTGCACCAAGCGCAGAGCACCCAGCGTGCGGACAGAACGCCCCCGCATCGGTAGCAGGCGCAGACCCTGGACACAGACGGCCACCATGCAGCCCCGGCATGCCCCACCTGGTTCTGAAATGGCCATTCTGCGTCCTTTCCCTCTAAGTCACGTGATTGGACCTTTGCTTTCCATCAATTTAGGACCTCACAGGGATGAGGCCTGCCCCTGGCTGCCGAGGTGGCCCGGCTGTCCGCTCTCTGAGATGGAGACTGGCGCTGCTGACTGCCCCCCACGTTCCCGCACGCACGTGCAAATACAGCAGACTCCCAGGGTTCCGTTCTGGATTTCAGCCTCTTTCTTTGCACAACGCTGTGTTTACTGTGACTGCTGTTTTCTAGTCACAAGCGCCCCAGTGTCCGTGTGCATGTCAGACAACACAGTGGCACCACGTGTGGCCCGATGTGCTCTCTTCCCCTCTACTTTGAATGACAAACCACTTTGAGGAAAAGTAGAAGAAGCCAGTGCACAGCTGGCTCCAGGGAGAGCCAGGCGTGTGGGCAGGCGCCCCCCACAAACACTGTGGTGGCAGGTGGCCCAAGACCCTGCGGCCTTCCCCACTGGATGCAGTGCCCTGCCGTGCGTACTGCTCTCCGTCCTGATTCATCCCGACGCGCTAAGGACATACATGAACACAGCACCCATGGCAGTAGCTGCAGCCACCTCCCTGGCAGTCTCAGCTGTGTGACCTGGGTTTTTAAATCGCAGACACAGGGTGAAGTGGGCAGCCAGCCCCTGCACTGGCCAAGGGCTCATGACCCCTTTCTGACCCCTGCAGCCCTCCCTGTCCCGCCTTTGTGCCCCACCCAACCCACTCTTGGGAAGGCAGTGGGGGAAGGATCCTCGCAGTCTCTCCCACTCAAAGCTCCCAGGATCTGCCTTTCCGATACCGAACTCTTCCCAATGTTGTAATCAAACAGAAGTACCTGCAACAACATTTAATGGCATAAGAAGTTCTGCCGCCCTCCAATGGGGTGGGCTCAGGGATGGGGAATTCACTCCCACGCAGGCTGATGTCATTCATGTCATAGCAAAGCCCTCGACAGAAAACCACTCAGCACGTATGCCTGGACCACACACATGCTCATGCCTGGACCACATGCATGTGTACGCTTGGGCCACACGTGTGCTCGTGCCTGGACCACACACGTGCTCGCACCGGCACCCCCAGGTCACCACAGTCAGCGTGTTTCAAGGGACGCTCTGGGTCTCCCTGATACACGGGTCAAGCTGGGGCCTTCGGCACTTCTGAGCCCCCAGCCCGTGTAAAACCCCTGGAGAGGGCACTCTCCAAGCAGTCGATTGTCACTCGAGAGCCCATCACTTCATAAGAACCCGGCATCCAGGGGCTGTGGTCATCCTAGGCCATGAAGGTCAGACCTGCCACCCCGTGCTCAAAGGTGAAACAGGCAGTGCTGTGTGGCTGACCCATCTGCACGCAGAGCTGTTGGCCAGGGTTCCCAGAGTGTGTCCACGTGTCTGGGCTGCACGGAGCCACCTGATCTATGATTCTGAGACGAGGATGGACATGTCTCATCAGGTTATGTGCTCAGCTTTCGATGAAATTGTTTGAGAATGTCACATCACATCTACAGCCCGAGACAAAGGACAAACATGCTTGTAGCAGTCATTCCCAGCCAATCAAAGGCTCAGGAGGCTGAAACGTGACTGGGCTTTTGCGGGAGGCGGGGTGGCCTGGCTGAACCCTCTCCTAACAGGCTTAGCCGTCTTAGCAAACAGGATTTTAAGGATAAAGGGATTTCGTGTTGCATTTCTTTCTTCAAAGCACATAAAGTTACAAATGAAATGCAAAGCCCAGCTTCTCAGGGTTGGGGACCTTGCCTGCCCAGCCACATCAGCGTTCTCAGCTGACCTAAGGGACACGGATGTCAGCCTCTCCTGCACTGGCGACTGCCACCTGCCAGCCCTTAACAGGAATTCAGTTTCTGGACCCTCTAAGTGTGAGGTGAGGCTCAAAGTGGCCGTGAGCTGTGGCTGTTCTATGTGGGGACAACGCAGGGTGCTAGGTCACGTGCCATCTGGGTGAAGAGAACACCTGCCGTTCTGCCGGCATGCGCCTGCTGCCATCCCCCATGCGAGAATGAGCACTGAGGGAGCAGGGTCTCGTTACTCATGAACCTCACTCTGTGACAGAAAGGCCCAGTGGTCAGCAAAGGAAATGGAAAGAAGAAGTGAAGAGTACTTTCCTCTTTTGATTCCTCAGCAGCACAAAATTCAAATTCGTGCACGACTGGTGCTGCCAACCCGAGCACCCCAAGCTGCCCGTCCCTCTGTCCCCAGGGAGGCCCACAGAATGCAACCGCGGGTCACGGGCGTGCTGGGAACCCATGACTCAGGGACCATCCAAGTAAGGATTCACATGTCTGATTTCTGCCTCCACATACAATTAGAAGACACATCAGACGCTCCTTCCTTTTCTTCCCTAGACATGCCTGGGACAGCTGTGTAACCTGCCGTCACAGAAGGAACCTGCTGGACCAAAGGGCAGCCTGATAGAGCCGGCAGCTGTCCTCTGCACGGTCTGGGCTGGGGGCACGAGGGGATGACCCCACTGCTGCCCTTTACATCACTGGTTTCCTCCCCACCTGGGGATCGAATGATGCCCAAATGCCTTCTGATTCTGGGAGAAAAATTACAAAAACCATCAACACCTGTTCAGTAGTTCGCACAGGACCTGACACACAATACATGATCAGTAACATCTAGGAATCAATAAAGCAAGCTCCGTTTTCATATTACATTGATTTGTAACGCAATTGAAAACAGGCAAAGGATCTGAAGAGACAGTATTCCAAAGAGGGTTCACAGTGGCCCACAAGCAGATGACAAGAAGCCCAGTGCCAGAGGTCATTGAGGAAACACAAGTCCAAACCGCGACACAGCCCGTCAGCCAGAAGGACGGCTGGGACCAGAAAACAGGGCAACCACAGGATCCGGGGAAGTTGTGTGAAGCCGGAAGCCACACACAAGGCTGTGGAAACAGCCTGATGATTCCTCTGCCCAAGAGAAGTGAAAACACCTGTGCACACAGACAGCTGTACACACGTGTCCGGAGCAGCCAGAGAGCAGAAACAACCCAATGTCCACCAAATGCTGACCAGAGAAGCCTCCGTGGCCCGTCCACACATGGGAGTCTGACTCGGCCGTGAAGGGGGCACGGGCCTCGCTAAACCGTGGAGCTCGGGGAGACACCAGAAGCACAGGCCACCAGTGTGAGCTCACGTGGACGTGAAACGCCCGACAGACCTGCCCGCAGACAGAGCAGCGGGCGGCGGCCAGGGCCGGGGAGGCTGACAGGGGGGCTCATGGGCCGGGGCTTTTTGGGGGGACGAGGATGAAATGTCCTGGAATTAGACAGTGGTGATGGGTGCCCCAGTGTGACTTATGGTGTGTAAATTACATCTCAATGAACAAGAGCTGTTCGTGCACTTTCCTTTTGCTCATGAGGGCTACGATCAGAAACGTGGAAATACAAATGTGCAGTAACAATCAAGACACTGTTTATAATTACAAAAACCACAGGCAATGAAGTAATTACAAACCAGGACCGGAACAATATTTATGAACACCAAATACTTAGAAATGAAATCATAAAACATCATTACCCAGCAGCACACTTGCCACGTGTCATTCAGGAGCGGAGAGAACGTGGGGCTAGCGGCTGAGCACATGAGAGCCGCCTGTGCAGGGTGGACCTTCCCAGCCACGACTGCCATGTGACACAAACGTGATGGCTTGAAAGCAACTGAAATCAGGCCAGAACTGGAGAGGATCTGGCCCTGAAAAGAAGGGACTGCAGGACATGAGGCGCAGGTGGCTTTTCCACGAGGCCCCCAACCTGCACAGCATGGGGGCTGCAGCCCTAGCAGGAGGCTGGGGGGCAGCAAGCACCTCAGCCCCAAGCCCAGGAAAGCCACACCGCCCACATGTAGGACGAAGAGAGTGCCAGATGGAGGAACGTGACACACACCCACCTAACAAAGTGTCAGAAGCCCCCGCAAGTTTGAGAGGACCAGCTAGGAACCCAAGGGCTCCCCAGAACCAACCTGACCCTTTCCAGGGGATGGTGACAGAATCCAACAGTCCCACCACAAATAAACTAAATGTCCAGCAAACCACCAGAAATTACTAGACACGTGAAGAAAGGAAACTTGCATCTCTGCTCAAGGGGAAAAGCAGGTCGAGGTGAGCAGGGTGCTAGGATCAGCTAAGACTTAAGGAACCACTGCGAAAGCATTCAGGGAACTGAAGGAAAAGAGGGTCGTCCCACATGGCCAGTGGGGATGTAAGCAGAGCGAAGGAAACCACACTAAGACGTGGGCCGGTCCTGGGCCAGTGCCTCTCAGCAGTGACAGACCATCCCCGGACCTTGGGGAAGACCCAGCTCCGTGAGCAGACGCAGGCCTCACAGAGGGGCCAACGCAGGCCCCAGCACCGGCCGGACCACTTGGTGTGGGGACCCCATCCAATATCTTCCCTGTAAACATCTCGGCCACAGAAGTTTGCAGCATGTAAGTAACTGGCCGGAAGGCAATTTTGCTATAAAAAAAGCATCAAATTCACAGTTTGTTTTCTGTGTGTGTGGCTGGTTTCATTTCTCCATTGATGAGTCAGCTGCCATCAGCCCACTTCAGGTGTGGGAGCCACTTGACAGTTTGGTTTCGTTTCTCCGTTTTCACGTCACACATAAGTGTCAACCTCACAGTTATCTGGATGCGGCCAGGCTGCTGTGCTGCTGCCAGTGGTCGCACAGCAGCTGTGTCCTTCCAGTGACGGTGACAGGCACCCATCCTGGGCTCTCACACTGAAACCCGTGACATCACAAGGAGAAAGAGGCCAGGAGCCTCTACGAAGATGCAGAGCTGAACCCACATAATCCAGGTAAATAATTATAATTTTCTTTTTGTCCTCATGCTTTTCTCCTTTCTATAAAATTCAGCACTAAGTAGGTATTAGTTTGGATGTATGTTTTTAAGTATTTTTAAATTATCTCTTCAGGAGCAGAAGCAACAGTTTTCTTCCTTGAAAACCAATTAATCGCTATGGTGTCAGGTGGGCACTAATCTTGGGGTCACCTCATAAGTTACATAAATGTTTGTCACTAACATGACATTGCATGTCAATTGTAAGTGAAATATAAAAAATTTTGTAAAAGAAGACAATTATTCACATATTAAGAAATCACTTAGAAAATGAAGGCCCCAAAAGCTCTCCTTTCCTCCAATCTATAAAAACTAAGAATATGGGCCGGCCCGGTGGCTCAGGCGATTAGAGCTCCGTGCTCCTAACTCCGAAGGCTGCCGGTTCGATTCCCACATGGACCAGTGGGCTCTCAACCACAAGGTTGCCGGTTCGACTCCTCGAGTCCCGCAAGGGATGGGGGGGCTGCTCCCTCTGCAACTAAGATTGAACACAGCACCTTGAGCTGAGCTGCCGCTGAGCTCCCGGATGGCTCAGTTAGTTGGAGCGCGTCCTCTCAACCACAAGGTTGCCGGTTTGATTCCTGCAAAGGATGGTGGGCTGTGCCCCCTGCAACTAGCAATGGCAACTGGACCTGGAGCTGAGTGAGCTGTGCCCTCCACAACTAAGATTGAAAGTTCAACAACTTGACTTGGAAAAAGTCCTGGAAGTACACATTGTTTCCCAATAAAGTCCTATTCCCCTTCCCCAAATAAAATCTTAAATAATAAAAAAAAAAAACCTGAACTAAAGAGAAGCTATTAAAAGTAAGTAAATAAATAAATAAATAATTACTGAGAATAAGTGGAAAAAAAATTATCCTATGTAGATGTGGGAAAAAATAATCAATTTCACTTTTGTTTACAAACCCAAACCCACACTGACTGGGAGACGCTCACGTTGAAAACGCACGAGCGTTTCATCCTCCCTGACCTCCCTCCCATCCAGGAAGCCGTCCTGCAGGAGGCTGCCCCACCCCCAATAATCCATAGCATTGCCCATGCTGGGTGTGAGCCGAGAAGCAGCCCATGGCCACGGCCTGTTGTCCACCCTACTGGAACTTCGGTGACTTGTTTGGTGTTGGCCGCCTGTGCCCTAGGGTCTCGGCCTGAAGCAGCAGCCATGTGGAAACAGTAGCCAAAGGGCTGAGTGAGTGGCTTTTCCACTGCAGGAACACCCGTGGACGTGAGGCTTTGTCAACAGTGACGCCACAGTCAGGACTACTTCTCAAGAATGCAGTGAGACAACACGATGGGGCCTCAGGGGCCAGGAGACTGTCGCCCTGGGGCTGAGAGTAGGTGGAGAAAGCTCGGGACGAGGAGGGGGACCCGGTGACGGGAGCCATGCATCTGTCATGCGGCTGCCCACAGACATGGGCTGTTTCTCGAACTTAATAAAATAAGGACGCTTGCGCTGTGTGACGCTGACCTGGACTTGTAACAACGCCCGTCACAGGTGAGCCCAAAATGACGGCTGGCTGCTAACCCGGTTCCCCTTTGAAATAAGCCGATCTTACGTACAAAAGCCGGAACACCTTCCCAGGAACAGCTGTCACTCAGCTATGGGAAGAGCTCAGCAGCAGCGGTTCTCGGCCTCGCCCTTACCTCCTTCCGCTCCGCATCCGCCTGGGCTCTGGCGTGGGCCGCGGCGGCTTCCCGGTAGGAGCTGGCCTGCTTGGCCTGCTCAAACAACGTCTTCAGCTGCTGCGCCGTGTTCAGCAAGGAGTTGACCATCTCCTCCAGGTACAGCCAGTGCCGCTGTTCCGACATCTCCAGCCCATTGACCATCAGGGGAGAAATGGGTTTGCTGGGGTTGGAGGGCGGGACGGCCAGGGCCGGCAAGGATGTCAACACTGGAACGTGCCAAAGCCAAACAAAAGCAGACATTAATGCAGTTCCTGGCATCAAAACGCCGCCACTGACTTCTCTTCACATCCTGGAGGGTAGGCATTAATGTCACAGGGTCTTCTCCAGAAACTTCCCAATGTGGGGACATTCTGGGACTTCAGAGCTCCCCAGCAGAGGCTGGAAGCCGGCTGTCCACAGATGACACCCACAGACCAGCAAAAGGTGCCTGTGCAGGGCAGCCACGAGCCTTCACAGGACCACCGAGAGGACAACGCAGGGTGAGGGAAGTGGCTCCAGATTAAATCACACAAGCAGTAACCCAGACGCATGAACCAGGGGCGCAGGGCGGGCACAGGGGGTCACATACGGTGAGGGGTGGAACCTAGACTCATGGTGTTGAGCTGCAGCCGCACAGAGACACGTCCACCTGAAACTTATGTAGTGTTCACCAGTGCCGCCCCCCCCCATTACAAAGTTAATTAATTACAGAAATGAGAGTGGGAGCCTTGGGTCATGTGTCTGCCTGCCATGCAGAAAGGCTCCTGGGCGTGTGAGGTCACCTGATCACCAATGATAGGACTGAGCCCTCTTGTCCTTTCCGAGAAGAAAGTCACAAAGATGAAAAGGGAGGAAGCTCAATGGCTCCTGTGGCTTCGGATGGGCCCGGAGGCTCAGGACACAAGCTGGGGGCAGACATGCCCAGGCTGTGTGCTGCTGGACGTTCCACAGGCAGGCAAGAAGGAGGCCTGCTTCCAGCACTGGTCACTTCTGGTGTACACACCTTCCATGCAGAGACTCTGGTCCCGCTCCCCACATAAGAACGCAGGACATGGTGAGGCCAAAAAGGAACAGCCACGGAGCCACAGATAGGGGAGTCACACCACTATACTCTCGCTGGCGGCTGGGTTGGAGATACAAAAGCAAACATCCGCCAGTACCCCAACAAGGGGTCTTCCTGCACCCCAGTCTCGATGGCGGCCGGGTGAGACATATGAAGTAGGATCCACACAACCCGCAATCCGCCATCTGCTTTTCTGCCTGCCAACCAACCAACCCTCTAGTGTAGCTACGGTGGTTATATCAGTGGCTAATGGCTAACTGGTTACTGTTGATGGCCAACTAGTCACAGCTGATGGCCATCTACTTCCCGAGCCAGCACCTTCCATGTGAGACCGAGCCTGGAAACTGCTTTCTGGGGCTCTGTGCCCACACGCCCCACCGTGCCCTGTTGCAAACTGCCAACATGAATGAGGCCACTATGTGGGCTGCACTCCACATGCAGCGCTCCAGCCACGACCAGCGCCCACCCTCAGCTCCGCAACACTGTCCCCACTAAAAGGGTCAGGACTCCCCAGAAGCCCGACACGAGCCTCCAATGCTTCATTGTGTCAGAAAGTAGGGTTACGCTCAAAGGACGAGGGGCCAAATCCAGGGCAGTAACAGGTTACAGCCCAGAGAATAAAACAGGACACCACAGTCCACACTGAAATGAGTCAGTGAATGAGCAAGCGGGCCGTGGGACACGCAGCTGTGGCTGTGGGTGTGCACAGGGAGGGCACCCCGTCACCAGGGCCCCCCAAACGTGGCCTGGCCCTGGCGCTCACCTGGCTGGGCAGCTGCCGGAGTGTGGGGAGGGGAAGGGGCAGAAGTGAGGGAGCCTCAAGGATGGAGTTTAAATGGGCAGCAGGAGAGAATGAGACACGCAGGTGACACAAGAAGGTCACGAACTCCTAAAGCTGTGAACACGGTTCAGTCTGCCATGAGGTCTGTGACAGAGACATGGAGCAACACAGAGGTCCACACCTGGGGCTACGAGGCTCCCGTTAGACTGCAGGGACACCAAAATGTGCCCAAAACACAAAACGAAAAGTCAAAGGGCAACGCGAGTCCTTGTGTCACCCCCTTGACCGCAGCTCCAGGGGGACCGAGGCCCTGCCTGGGAACACGTGTCCGCACAGGGAGGACAGACCCACAGCCTTCCTCCCGAGGGCTGGTGGGGCTTCAGGCTTCATGTAACATGGGCTCGGTGGGCAAGCAGCCTGTCGCGTGACAGGGGCCGCTGTCCACGACATGCAAATGACCGGCGTGGCCGTGTCCTCATCCGACGAGCAGTGGCCCCGCCCTGATCTAGGGTTCCCTCCTCACTCAGACAGTCCAAGGACAGACGCTGGCATGTGCGCTCAACGCTTCCAAACTCACCGATTTTGGGATGAGCTGTTGGCAGCGCAGCTTCTGGAAACGGTGCGACCTGGCAGCTGTCCTGGTACCCGGGGAAGTGGGGCTCCGCTGGACCCACCCTGCACGGAGGCTGCACGCCAGCTTCCTGCACTGTCGTGGGAAGAGGGCAGGATGGACTGTGACCCTACTGTTGGCTGCACAGACCTTAAACCTCCAAGTCCACAGCTGCACCTCAGGGCAGCTCCCGCCAAGGGCGGACGGGTGGGTCTGAACAGTGGCAGTGACAGTTCTTGGGGCATACGGGGGGGAATAAAATATGGCACAAACATGAATTCCTACAGCCTTTCTGTTTTCCTAATGTGGCTGCTAGAATATTCACAACTACATGCCCTGGACACACATGGTCTAGAGCAGGGGTGTCCAAACTGCGGCCCGCGGGCCAACTGTGGCCCAACTGTGGCCCGCAATCCATTTTTAATTGGCCTGCAGCAAATTCCAAAAATATATTTAGTTTACTTAAATAAACCAGGTGAGGCAATACGTACTTCACCTCCAGTGAGTGGCCCGGCTGTTTGTGTATTTTACCACATGTAGCCCTTGGTAAACGTTGAAAAAAGTTTGGACACCCCTGGTCTAGAGTGAAGTCACCAAACGGTGTTTCCTATCTTCTCACGTGACGTGGGCTGTGTCACAGGTGAGGTGGGCTGTCACAGGTGAGCTGGGCTGTGTCACAGCTGATCACCCACCCCTAGGCGGCCTGGCATGTGGAGGGGCCCCTGCCTGCCCCACCCCCACGCCTCCCACCTGCCTGGTGCCCACCTGGCTCCCTACGAATGAGACCCCCTGCTCGAGGCCCCTCCACATGCCAGGCCACCTACCGCCGTCAGTCAGCAGGGGTGAGGTGGGGTGTGTGTGAGTGTCAGGCGCTGTCCACACCACTTGCCTGTGGCTCCCGCAAAGACGTCACCCTGGGCCGGACTCTCCGAGATAACGGCGGTGGCCTCCACAGTGGACGCCCGGTCAAAGGTCAGTGCGCCAGAGGTAGTGATCTGTCCTGAGGGGGTCACAGTAACTGGAAAAGCAGAAGTGCTTTTTACCACACGGTGGGCCCGGCAGGGCCCAGGCGGCCGGCCCCATGGCACAGGTCCCAGGAAGACGCAGGGGCCCGGGGCCCAGGCGTGGATGCAGCACATGCCTCCCGCACACGCTCCAGTCACCTCTGCAAGGACACGGAAGAAACCAGTGACTCTGGGCGCCCGTGGGGACACAACCAGGGGCTCAGCAGAGATGGCTGACTTTCCACCACACACAGTTTACACTGACTTTTGAACACGTGAATGTATTGTCGAATTGGAAAACAGAAACAAGATTAAAAACAATTCAAAACTTTGTCATTCGAATGAAGAACAAGACTTTCATCAAAGCTGGAGATAAAAACAGTGGTGCCACCAGAGCACCGCTGCCCCACGTCCTCTGGGCTGACCGCACTGAGGTCGCCATGCGTTGGCTGAGCTGTGTCCAGGTGGCCCTGCGTGCAGCCCACAGGATGGCCAGAGCACTGGCTGCAGGTGGCTTCAGAGACGTTCCCCATGAATCAAGCATTGGGGTTCCGGTCTCTGCAAAGCCCCCAGCAAGCGGCTACCTGCCAACCGTTTCTCTTGTCACTGCCTGTCATGTCTCTAAAGCTTTTCTACCCGTTTTGTGGTTTCAAAAAGAAGCCAGCTTTCCCCTCCGTTCTCCTTGTCCCAGTTCCTGGACACACAGCAGGAGAGCGTCAAAGCTGCCAAAACTGAAAACCAGGAGGGTGTGACGCTGACACCCCCAGGAAGCCTGGGATGGCACCACGGCCCCCAGTCGCCCTGAGCCATGTTGGGAATACTCGGGCGGGCGAGTGAGGCACCCAGGACATCAGGAAGCCTCTCCCCGAGTGCGCTGTGCGCCAGGCACGGGCTCTGGAAAGGGCGGTCCTCCTGGCAGGGGTTGGACGCGAGGAACAGACGGGACAGGAAAGGGACACGGGACGACCTGAGACCCTGCTGGCCCAGAGGACCCACAGCTCATGTGCCACGTGGTGACACAAGTGCAGGACAAAGGGAAGGGAAGCTCTGTGTTGTGGGAACTCACAGGTGGTGGCAGCGGTGGCTGGCAGCAATGTGATGTTCTTGGCCGCCTCCTTCTTCACCGGAGCTGCAGGGAGCTCATTCTCCTTCTTGCGCCGCTTGTACGGGACAAAGAGCCGGACGGGGCCGCTCTGGGGGGAAAGGCAGAGAGGCAGTGGGCAGGCTGGCGAGCCCCAGCTTGTCTGTGCCTCCCACTGATTCGGTGACCCGTCTCCTGGGGAGCCAGAGAACAGCAGGGCTGCCCCCCGCTCAGCCAGCTGCACTCAGACCTCACACTTCCCTTTAGGCCACCAATTCCTCAAAATGACACGAGATAATTTCAAAAAGAATATGTGAATAACAGTGCTTGAAAACAAGAAAGACTATCATCAACATATCAAATGTTTAGGAATTCCCAGGAGAAGAGTCAGATGGGAAGGGAGGGGACACCTCTGCCCTACCCCTGGTGACAGTCCAGCAGAGACTCTGTCCCCAGACACACAGGGAAGGAAGAGGCGCTGCAATAACTAAGCAAGGAGACCCCGTGGACCAGTGACAACAGAGGAAGCGATGAACATAACAGACGAGCCCCCGTGGACAAGGCCCCCGGCCTGATGGCTGCAGGGGAGACTGTCCCCACACCCTCAAGGGTGACTGCGCCACGGCATGTCCCCAGCTTGGCGCATGACACCACAGCCTATCACAGGCTCCTGGCACTCAAGCAGTGTCTCCGTGAGCTCCGCCAGGCGTCCTGCCTCTACTTCCAGAATTTTCAAGTGGCTCCTGCATAACGTCCGCGTCTGTGTTGAAATTCCCGTCTGATGAAACAACTCTTCACGCCTTCCGCTATGGACTAGACTGCGTCCCCAGGCCTGACCCTGGTGGTGTGTCTGGAGCAGGAGGTGACGAAGGCTGAGGTCGTGTGGCGGGACAGTGGCCTCCAGGGCTGTGAGAAAGTGACCCTGCTGTTCCAGCGCGGGTCAGCCCGAGCCGACCAGAGGTCCCCGCCAGTCCTCCAGCAGTGGCATTCTGCCACTCTCTTGACGCGAAGAGGGTCCGCAGAAGCCGCCTCTGCTGTGGCCACCAGGCCCTCCCAGGCGGCATCTCCCCTGGCCTGTTTTCCACTGGGTGGTTTGTATGGTTCACACTTCCCTGTTTCTTCGCATGTTTATATTCTTGTTGAAAACCGGACATTTTAGGTAAAGTATTACAGCAACTCCTCTCTCTAGGCTTCCTGCTGACCTATAGAGTGACTTTGAGCAGTCACAGCATGGGGGCCCCTCTCAGCACCTCCAAAACCTCCACTGCTCTGAGAGCTGTGAAGCTGGGGGCGGGGACAGCGGACCTATCTAGCATAGTGACTGCATGCAGGGTCCTCCATGCTGGGGTGAGGACGGTGGGGGCAGAGCTGGCCTCTGAGAAGAGGCGGAGTGAGGAGGGGAGCCCCCACGCTGGAACTCTGCCTGGGAGCTGGGGGACAAGGTCCCGTGCTCTGCCCACATCCGTCTGGAGTAGAGCTCCCTTCCCTGGGGCAGGGCAGGGAGGTGCGGGTCCTGGCCTGGCCTGTCTGACTTTGTCAAGTGTCCCGCTGGCCTTCCAGAGAGCCAGCAGGTGTTTGTAACTCACCAGTTGTGCCATTCTTGGGGAGCAGGCCCATGGAGCTCTTTGCAGCCCCACTCCTGAGGTGGAAGCCCAGGTCCTTCCATGTGACAAAGTCCAATTTGCCAAGTGTTTGTCTTACGAATCCTGCTTTTGGAGTCACATCTAAGAGACCCTAGGCCTCAAAGATGTTCCCAGATTTTCTTCTAAAAAGTTCAGTTGCGTTTTTCACATATGGAGATGTGATCCATTCTGAATTCGCCTGTGGAAGTGTGAAGTCTTGCTGAGGTTCATTCTGTGCCAATGAACTGTCCCCCCACCATGTGCTGAAAAGCCCACGGTGAGTCCCCTGTGGCCTTCGGCCGCCCTGATCCGAGACCTTCTCCCCCCGGCCAGCCGCACGTGGTGTGACTGGTAACAAAACAGCAAGCGTAAGGTCATGTGCTGTGATTCCTCCAGTTTTAGTCTTCCTTCAAAAAACTGGTTTGGCTACCCCATTCCTTTGCCTTTCCATATAAAGCCCAGAGTCAGCTTGTCTGTCTCCACGAAGAATCCTGCTGGGACTTTCAAGCTGTAGGTCAGTCTGGGGAGAAGCAGCGTCATTCCCGTGCTGAGTCTCCAGCCTGCAGACACAGCACGTCGCTCCGAGTACCTGGGCCCCCGACTCCCGTCAGCAGCGTTCTATGCACAGGTCCTCATGTTCTGTGAGACTAACAACTACGGACTGCGGCCAGAGCCCCCTGAGCTCCTCTTACCGCCCCCTTCACTCCAGCAAGATCTCTGCCAATCTCGCCGATTAGTTTTTGCAAACGAACTTAATTATTATACTTTCACAAAAGTGCCCCCCCCCCGGTTACTCCACTAGAATCACATTTAGTCATCCATGAACTAGAAAGTTTTAGAATACTCAGCCTTCCACTCAAGAACCTGGCGTGTCTCTCCAATTAAATTTTCTTTCATAGCTTCTTATAACGAACCAGATGAGGAATCAAAATAAAAATAAGGAGATGTCGTAAAGCAGCTTTTCACTTTAACATTTCAATATAATAGTCAACGCCAAGGAGGCTGAAACAAAGCTGGCATATTCATACATTCCATCGAGTGCCCCACTCATGAATCTATATAAAAACCCACGGGAATAATCATTCTTTCTGCAACAGTTAAGAGTCTGGGACAAGGAGACACCGCTCAGGACTTAAAGCTGTCTGACCAGTGAGCACGTTCAGGAACTGATGTCAAAACACAGCGTGTGAAATCACATGTAAACGTGCTGGAACCACAGGAAGGGTTCGGTTTTGGGTTTAGATGGTAACATTACAGGAGCTTCCTGTGACATAAGGAACTGCAGTGTCCTGAACACGGCTCGGGGGCCAACCGCCCGCATGCCCCCATCAAGGTACCAGCTACCAGAGTGTTTGAAATGCAGAAGCTGAGCGAGAGACTATTAGCAAGCCCTGGGTGATCTGAAGCGGTGCCAGGGACGTGGGACCAATGAGCCTAGAGGTAAGGACGTGCCTCTGTCCAAGGTGGGGGGGAGGGCTGCTGCACCTTCCAGCACGCACCAAGGTCATGTCGGGCACGCACCAAGGTCATGTCGGGCACGCACCAAGGTCATGTCGGGCACGCACCAAGGTCATGTCGGGCACGCACCAAGGTCATGTCGGGCACGCACCAAGGTCATGTCGGGCACGCACCAAGGTCATGTCGGGCACGCACCAAGGTCATGTCGGGCACGCACCAAGGTCATGTCGGGCACACACCAAGGTCATGTCGGGCACGCACCAAGGTCATGTCGGGCACTCACCAAGGTCATGTCATCGCAGCAGGCAGCACAGGTGCAGGAAGCCGCGTGAGGGTTCAAGATCCCGTCCTGGAAGTGAAACGGGGACATGTCAGAGGGGCCCGCGCGCGAGCTGTCAGCGCTGCGAGAGCTCAGTCAGTTTTACTGCTGAGCCACCATTCCTAAAGACAGAACCACGATTTCCAGAACCTTCTTTCCATGCTCGCTCCCACCTCCTTCCTTCCAGGCATCATGTCTTTACCAACTCCCCGGGAGCTAAGCTGCCACAGCACTGAGACACCTGTGCCCTGCAGGGTAAGCTGACGGGCAGGGAAGCCAGCTGTCTGGAAGTCCCCTGCAGTCACACGGGACCCACTGCCTGGCCACCCACTCCTGACAGCAATCGGGGTACAGATCATGGTCAGCCTGTTGGAAACATCGGGAAGCAGGCAGAGGGTAAGTGGCTGCTTGGGAGTGGGACTGACCCCAGCATGACCGAGCCTGGGCCTGGGCCCCTGCTGCCGTGACGGGGTGGGGGTGGGGGTGGGCCCTGCTGCCGTGACGGGGTGGGGGGGGCACCTGGATGAGGCACTGCAGCGGCCGGCCTGCATAGCGAATGCTCCTCTTCCAGTCCTTGCTGCTGGCTCTCCCCGCCACGGCCTCAAACTCCGTGGGGCTGTACCAGTTCTCCCCCTGCTTGATGCAGCGCCCACGGCCACCTGGAGCAGCAGGGACAGCCATGAGCGGCAGCACAGCACCTTGCTGCCAGCTCTGCTGCCGCCCTCCCCACCCCCGGCACCGTCCTTCCCGGCCCCCTCGGACGCTCCAGCCAGGCCTGCGTGACCTCACCGCCCTCACCGCTGGCACCCACAGGTTACGAAGCCAACGGCCCAGCTCCCTGCTCTCAGCCACCGTCCATGGTCACCGCAGACTCAACCACAGCCCACTGAGCTGGTGACGGCCGTCTAAGGTCACCACGCTGACGCAGGAACTGGGCCGTGGGCCTTGCCCCACTTGTCCCTCCCGCACGCACGTCCCCCGCCCGGCTGTCGAGCTGCAGAGGCAGCAGCGGCCACCGGTTGCTCACCAGAGCCCAGCCGGCTCTTGTACAGGGTGCCGCTAATGTTGCGACAGCGCACGGGCAGCTCGCTGTCGTACACGGACGCGTCCCAGCTGTACTTGCTGCCGCCCTTCTCCTGGCCGGGAGCTAGAGGACTTGGAGGACACTGAGGACCTTGGCGGAGAAAGCATGGTGACAGTGAGAGACTCCGAACGCACCCGGACGGACCAGAGACGTCCAGAGAACTCAGCCTGGCCTGGCAGCAGCTTCTCCAGCTGCTCGGGACCGTCCAAGGGGGTGCTGCCCTTCCCCTCGGGGCAACTCGTTCAGCCTGGAGAAGCCCACTTTCCCATGACACTCAGTCACACCTGACATCCTCAAACTCCCACAGGAGTAACTGAGCCACTGCACAGAGCAGCCCGCACAGCTGAGGGGTGCGCTGTCGGGAGGGTGGTACCTGGGGCAAGGGGAGCAGCGGGCGCCTTCAGCCCGGTGGTCTCCACAATGCTGCCGTCCGTGTGCACCACGATCAGCGTGGCCTTCTCCGTATTCAGGCTGTCCCCGATCTGCAGGGCGGTCCTACCGGACTGTAGGCGGGAACAGGCGATGAGCTATCTCAGTGACAGCCACGGGGCATGTCACCTCACAGTGGGACATGGTCCCACAGCGAGGTTCTTGCTAACTATAACCAACAAGGGGACACCTGCCATGCCTCGTGGATCTCTTGCAAAGATGTCACTAAAACACTTAAACACACAGCCAAGGACAAGAAGGGACAATGCTAGGTCTGGCTCGCCTGAGCAAATGCTCCACATTGGTTGTCAAAGTTACAGAACAAATGTGTTCCACAAAAACCTGCTGGAAACAGGAGGCGCCCAACGTCTACGCACGCAACTCCTGTAAGACCATGGGTCTCAAGGAAGGGTTTCTAAGGCCAAGTCTACAGTCACTGCCAGGCTTGGAGCACAACCCTCTTGTCACGCCAGGTCCCTTCCAAGGCCTTCACCCACAGCCACCAGACACCAGGGCCTCCCAAACCACACGGCATGCACACCTCTCCTCAGCTGGACGCCACTGTGACCTGCCTACATCCTCTGGGCCAGCCCCCCTCACCCTCCCCATTCCCGTCCCCGCTGGAGCGGAGGCCCAGCCCGCTGCCCACCAGGCACCCGCCTCAGACAGCCATCAGGGCCTTGCTCAGACAGCTCTGGGTGGGCCAGAGGCCTCCCAGCCACCTGCCCAAAGCCAGCGTTCTGGGATGGTCAAATGCTCTCGGGTTGAGGATAAAACCAGCCAGGCCAGAGTGAGACCTCCTCGCACCTGCAGGTGCGGGTGGGAGTTTATCATGGAGCCGAGGGGCCCTGGCAGCACATGCACCCATGCGCACACACTGGGGCAGTGCCTCAGTCAGCGTGTCCACACTGCACGTGCCCAACCACTGAGGACGTGCGGCTCGCAACTGGAAAAGGACTGTTTTCTGCTCGTTTGAGAATCAAAGCATTTTCCTTACGAGGCAGGCGAGCACACAGACACTCGAGACCCCTCCCCTGTTGTCAGTTTCCAACACGACCCCAGTAGTTTCTGGGATTCCCCTCCATGGAGGCAGATGGGACGGAACCTGCCGCCGCAAAGGTGTGACCGGCTGGAAGTGCAAAAGCGTCGCAGTGGCCTGAGTGCATCCTGACACAAGAAATAAACCACGTTTCTTAAACCTGCGCTGAGTCTGTGTCCACTCCCGCCCCCACTGTGATGAAGGGGAGAGTTTTCTGTTTGCTGCCATCCTAAGGACAATAACTTTGCCAGCGGGCACCTCCCAGGTGTGTCCTCAAGGCTGAAAAGAAACCATAAGGAACAATTCTGGCAAAGGCTCCAGGAAAAGACCCCTTGCTGGAGACTGCCCATCCCCTGGCATCTGTCACTTGCAAACAGGCTGTCCCTCCAAATCACGGAAGGCCTCAAATATAAAAAATAAACCAGGTGATGCAACAGTCACAGAAGGCTCTGGCTCTGGGCACAAATGCTGCTGGGAATGTGACCGGCTGTGCACAGTGTGTGAGGAGGCGTGTGGCAGGCAGGGGACTGTACAGGTGACGAGTGCAGAGTGCGGGGACCCAAGGCATGGACCTGTCAAGTGTCTGGAACTGCAAGACCAGGAGAGGCTGGACATGGGCAGACACTGGCACCTCCCACCCCTGGGCCACTGTGTGGCCATCGGGCAAGGAGGCAAGAGCACTATCCCTGACCACACAGCTGGGAAGGGGACCTCTGCCCGCCCACACTTCACGGGCTGGGTCCACTTCAGCTCTCACTCTCCCAGTCAACGGCATGGCCCTGAAGGCAGCGTGGCAGCTGTGCCCTCCCTGGCGCTGGGCACCCAGCTCTGGGGAAATGGGCCACCCTTCTGGGGTCGCAGCTAAAGCAGGCCCTGGGGTGCTTGTGGGTGGCTTACCAGAACGTGTCCTGAAAGCGAGGCTGCATTTGCCACTGACGTGGTGAAGACGTTGTCCGCTGAGGCACCCACATTGGCCACGGTCACAGTGGTCACCTCTGCAACACAGGAGCCTGACTCAGCGTGCAGTCAGAGCCGGGGGCCTCCCACGCGGCCCCCCACGGGGCGCCCCACGAAGGTGTCTGCATTTCCAACACTTTCACGCAAAAGCTGAGCCAGTACTTCCAGACCAGTGCCATGAGCAGGTTCTTCCAGGCGACAGGCGGCATCCGCCTCCCAGGACAGCGGTACCTGGCAGTGCGAGGCCGCGCAGACAGCACGCCCCGCGCCGCTGGGCCGCCCAACTCCCCGCGTCTGCCGGCGGCTTTAGGGAACCCGCGGGCGGCCCGGGCTCACGGCCAGGACCGCGCAGCAGCGCCACCTACAGGCGCTCCCTCCCACTGTCGCCCCCTTCGGGGAGGGTCCCCCTCCCGGAGGGGGTCCCGCGGGTCCTCCCCTCCCTGTGGCCCTGCCCCCTTCACCTCCTCCCAACACCATCAGGCCACCCGCCCGTGTCCCTGGCCCCCTGTTGTGTCCACAGGTGTGCTGCACCCCACTTGCCCTACATCCCTCCTCCCACCTGTCACCCCCAAACCCTCCCTCACCGGCTCATTGCCCGCTCACGGCGCCCACACCGTTGGGCCACGACAGCACCTCTACAGAGCCTTTCACCCATGCTCCTCTGTAGCCAGGCAGTGGCCCCCTCAGGTCACACAGCATTCTAGAATGCCCAAGGCCGTCTCTGGCATGTGGGAGGTGCTCTGACAATACGGGTGGAAAGACTTCTGCACATTCCATTAACCCACACTCATCGACTACACTGGACACACCTATCCTGCATCTGTGGCCACTGCTAGGCCACATGCTGTGGTCCCAGTGAGCCCACGTGCAGAAGGGACCCCTGTCTGGACACACCTCAGTCTAAACACCAGGCAAGCTTCCCTCTGCCCAAGGAGGAAACCTCAGCAGGCAACGTGCCCTATTGAGTTACTTACACCTGGAAATTACTGAGTCTCTGTAATTCATGACAAAAAGCTTTACTGATTTAACACATGCAAAACACAAGGACATAAAATTCTGCAGGAAAACGTCAATATAGCTCCCTGATGTCGTGATGGGTGACATCACATGTCCACATTCAGAAAAAAATGTGCAAAAAGGACTAACACCTGAAGAAAAACTTCACAGTTCAAAATCCCAACGTTAAACCAGCTTAGTGATGAAAACTGCACCTAAGAGCCACAAGCCTTCTTCCTTCCCTTTTCCGAGGACCCCCAACAGACCAGAAGCAGACCACGGGTGCTGGCCCCCGCCAGCCCCATCTGTGGGCTGAATGGACACCGAATGAACACACGGCCGATTTACCCTCTCGTGCACACACAGGGACCACACACCGTGACCGGAAAGCTGCTGTTCGATTCTGAAAACTGCCAAGCTCAAGACGCTCTCCAAGGGTTGGGACACTCAGCACCAAGCCCTCCAGGGTCCCTGGGGAACTTGCAGTTGGGAAGGGGTACACCCTCGGAAAGTCTCTACCTCCTTTGGGCCACCGTCTGGGACTACCTCTAAGGGGCGCTTTGAACCACTTGCCAGGGGCGCCGTAGGCCACGAACCTTGAGAATGGGAATGTTCTGTGTGGCAAGGAATGAAATGGGCCGGCAGCCCGTGCCAGCCTTCCCCTGGGAAGGTCCATAAAGGAGAAGGAAGACAGGCAGGCAGCTGACCTCTGGTGTCACTGCCTCAGGAAGCCGCCGGCCCTCCCAAGCTGGGTGACCACAGTCTTGCTCCCCAGCCCTCACGTCACATCTGAACTGACCCTTAGAATTCAGGGTGTCCAGAGATGCCCACCCCAGGCGTCAGGTTCCGCTAGGACAGGACCCATGTGTGACCTCTACCCCTGCCTGTCACAAGCACCCAGGACAGATGGAGCAGACAGGCAGGGCAAGCAGCAGATGCTGAGAAGCTTCCAGAAAGAGCACAGAGTGCTGAACACTGGGGTGGAATGGCACAAGGAAAAAGGTTTCAGCGAGCAGGGCAGGTGTGCAGGAACGACAGGGCACACAAGGCAGGTCGGTGTAAGGCCGGTGCTGGGAGTCGGGGGGTGGGCACGTGCCCGGATGGAAACAGGTGCGTCGGGCAGGTGTGGCCTGGTCTTGCAGGGCAGGTGCGTGGCAGACGAGTGAGGCAGGTGTGGGCGGGCAGTGCGGGGTGCGTGCGGGGCAGGTGCGCGCGGGCGGGCGGCACTTGCCTGCGAAGGCGGCGGCCGCGGCAGCCTCGTCGGGGCCAGGAAGGGCCTCGGTGCCCATGTCCATGTGCCTGGGCTCGGCGGCCATCACCGCCACGGCCGTCACCCGCCGCGTCTCGCGCTCCGACTCGGCGTCTCCGTCCTCCTCCGAGTCCTCGTCCCTGCTGAGCACCCGTTCCTCCGCCTCGCCTCCCGCCGCGGCCGCGGCCGCCGCCGCTACAGCGGCCGCGGCCGCCACGGCTGCCGCCTCGGCCAGGCCCAGCTGCTTGGCGGCCGAGTCCGAGTCCTCCATCCGGACTCCACCGAGCCCGTCCGAAGGCGTCGGCCGGGGCCGCCCGAAGGTCGGGATGGAGCCCGAAGCGCGCCGCCCGAGGAAGGCCGCCCGAGCCCCGCCGAGCCCCGCCGAGCCCCGCCGAGACCACCCGAAGCCGCGCGCCCAGCCGACTTGAGGCCGACGGCCGAGCGCAGCCGAGGCCGCCCGAGCAGAGGCCGAACCGGCACGAAGCGGCCCAGTCGAGCAGAGCCGACGGCCAGGAGTCCGGAACCGAGGAGGGCCGAAACGGCCCGAAGTGCGGAGCCGAGGCGGTCCGAATTGGTCCGAGGCCGCACGAGGGTTTCCGAGCGGCTCCGAGCGAGCCCTGCTCAGCGCCTAGGAGGCCGCGCCGGCCGTCGTCCCCGGTCCACAAGGTCGCCCACCGTGGGACCGACGCTCGCCGGCCTCCGACGCGGCGCGGCCGGGCCAGGAGAGTCTCTCGCCAAAGGCTCCGCCCGGCCCACCGCGAGCGGGAGCCGAGTCCGCCCGAGCGTAGCCGAACGGAGCCGAACCTTCCCGAGCCCCCGTCCTCCCGAGCCGCGGCTCCCTCCCCTCTGGTCCGAAAGTGCCCGAGCGCTGCCGGACCGGCTAATCGGGCCTCGGCCGCGGCTCCGAGTCAAGTCCGAGTCAGGGGCGCTGTCGGGCCCCTTCGAGATCAGAGGCGAAAATGGCCGAAGGGACGCGAGCGGCGAGGCCCGAGAGGCTGCCGGGATCGCGGCGGACTGGGCGGGCGGGGCCGGGGCAAGATGGCGGCCGCGCGAAGAGGTAGGGGCCGCGGCGCGGCTCCCGAGGGTTGGGGGACCCCGGGCGGGGGCGAGGCCGTCCCGGGCAGCGCTCGCTGTGGTTTGGTCCTCGGGGGAGCTGCACAGCCGGGCAGCCCGGCCGTTGGTCGTGGCGGCCCTTCGGGAGCCCCGCCGCCCCCCGGGGTCCGGCCGCTCCGCGCCCGGGCCTGCGCCGCCCGGGGTTGCGCAGGGCTGTCCCCGGGCCGCACCGCCGGCCCTCCTCGCGGCCGGACGGCGTTCGGTCGCGTGCACGGGCCGCGCTTTGGTGCTCCCGCCCCCGTTGGCGTTTCCACTTCGGGGTGACCGGTGCTGCGGGGAGCGCTGGGGTGCAGGTCTCGGCCGGCCCGCCTGCCTCCGGAGGAGCACGGCGCTCCGCTGGCTCCGCGCGCGGGGCCCGGGAGCGGAGCGCGGGGGCCTGCGCCGCCTGCGGAGGGCGCCTGCGGGCGTTGGCCGGCGGGGCAGCTGGTCGCACGGTCGGGGAGGACGACAGCGGCACCCTGTCGCCGTGGCAACCCCCGGTTGGAAAGGAAGCTGGTCGCAGGCACGTACTCTTCCGTTGCACACCTGTCCGAAACGGCGGTGTGTGGGACAGGCAGGAGTTTGGACGCACGCGTGAAACGCCCCGCTCCGGCCCGGGGCCCGGGGCCCGGGGCCGCCCTCGTCGGGACGTGCCCTGCGCGGTCGGTCAGCGCTGCCGGCCTTCTCCGTCCTGCAATCGGCCAGCGAACGGCGCCGACGCTCCCCGCGGAGTGATGGACAGTGGGCCGGGCCCTCCGGCCTGGGGGCTGCTTGTCTCGGCGTTCACCCCCCTCACCGGTCCTGCGAGGCCGGAGCACGCCAAAGCAGTGAGCAGGCCATCCCAGGCTCCGCTGCCTGCCTGGCTCGGGGCTCTCGGCGCGGGCTGCGTGGCCTCCACGAGTTAGGTTTGTGGATTTTCATTTGGTGACAAACGAAGTTTGTAGCCGAACAGCATCTCTTGGCACGCCTGTGTGTCACCGCGGCAAAGCATTGTTCTACTCCCCCTGGTCACTCCTGACACACCCGCCCACAGCCACATTGCCACTACCTGAAGTCACGGACACAAACACGCGAAATCCTAAAAGCCCTGGCTCCATTTAGTGAGGAGGAGCTCCTGTCGGTCTGAAATCGTTAAAACAGCACAGCCGACTGTAGCTACCCTTAATGTTAATTATTTAAATCTTTCGTTGCTTACGGGTTTTATACAGTATTTTTTTTCCTGAGCCCCACAATTTCAATCTATAACATGGGCAAACTGGCAAATAGATTTGAAGTGTGTCTGAAGCTGACCTTGAAGAGAAGGATCAACAGGGAGGGAAACCCCAATTAACCTGAAACCCACCCAAATAATGACAGGGATCTCAGCAGCCTGGGCCTGGAAAAGAACAGATTGGGTGTCAGTGCACCCTGCCTGTAACGGGAGGCGAATAGACAGTGCTCCGAGCCCCGTTAGCGCCCCCTCCCCCCGCGCCAGCCTCTGCCAGCTCTCCAAGCCCGGCTTTGAATCTCTGTCACTAGTGTCCTATGCTGCCCTATTCACGGCCCTCACCCAAGTGAGGGTCCACAGAGGGCCCCAGACGTCTCCACAAAAACACCAGGGCACTTCTCTCCAGCCCCCTCCGCACTAGAGAGGAAGTGGAACAGAACGAGAACAGCCAGCCTTCTCACCGTGGTGCTGCTGGAATCTCCTACGGGGGTGTTTGCCAAATTCTAAATCTTTATTGGTGTGTCTGCATGCCTCGATGTGCAAATAGCTTGAGCTTCTTCAGACAGGAAGTTTGACCACGGATGAGTCCAGTTCTGATGACCGTTTCTCGTGCAGAGATGCTCCTCTCGCTTCAAGGTCATCTCAGCCTAAAGCTGCTGTGGGGATGGGAGAACGTCCCAGAAAGGCACGATTTAAAGAGACTGAGCCCAGGAAATTCTTATTTTTGGAAGAGTATTGGGCAGTGAATACAGTTTCAGAGGAAAGCAAAATGTCTGTTATCAGTGATGAAAAAACTTGTCATAACCTCAAGGGGGAAAGGTTTCCATCTCATACACGTGTGGCAAATAATGCGGAAACCGCAGAGGATGGGAAAAACCTTGGGGTGCCTTCCAAGGCATCTTCCTTCCATCCGGCATGGCTGAGGAGCGGGAATGTGCCCCACCTGGCTGGTCTGGCCTCAGGTGGAGCCGAGCTTCGCTTCTGCTTCCGAGCTCCCAGGTACATGGTACATGCTGTCTCCAGGCTCAGGTTCTGAGAAGCAGATTGTCTGGTCCTCCTTAGCAGGGCGGGCACAGAGGTGATGGAAAGGTAGCTAGCTGCAGGCCCAAATACACGCGGGCTTCTTTCCATAGTGCAAGCCGAGGGCAGTGAGGCTGGGGTCATATGTCCCACTCCCAAGGCCTGCAGTGCTCCAGCCTCACTGACACTTTCTCTTCCAGGGAGCGTTTCCTCCACGGCCGTATCCTGCTGCTGTGTCCTCCGCGGTGCCCCCCTGAAGTCAGCTCTCGGCTCCTGCTTTTTACCCCTTTATCCCCACCCCTCTTTTCTATAAATTCTGAGTGGCAATTCCACTTTTAAGCTGAAGGGTGTTCACTAACAGGTTTAGAGAGTTGATGCACTGGCCTGGGAGTGGAGTGGCAGCTGGTTTGTACCTCCTGTGGTGGCCCAGCTGGGGCAGGGAAATGATGCCTCGCTTTGTGCTTCAGGATTCCTTGTAGCACGAACAAATATGAGGTGTTACAGAGCTCCAGAAAGTGGGTGGCAGATATTTAACTGCCTTCCAAATGAGCACTGGGGCCATGGTTGGGGTGACGCCGCCTAGGAAGCCCAGAGTGCTGCAGTCTCCAAGGTCGTGCCCAGTCCACTTGCTCTAGGCCAGGGCGTCCCTTTGGGGGAGGTTCCAGCCCCACCCTCCAGCCCACCTGGACCGCTGTTCCTGTGACACTAGGAGGAGCATGGATGGTGTCCGGACGCCCTGGCCCCCGGCAGGTGCCTGAGCTGTGCCTGCATGTTTGCAAGCCTCCTCTAGGCGGGGCAGCACCCTCTCTTGCCGCCCCCCGGGGCTGCTGGGCAAGTCCTTAACCACCTGCCAGCTTTCCTCGGTCCCCCTGCAAATGATGCTCTATCTCAGTGCGGCTTATGGCGCCCTTTACTTCCTAGCTACGCTCCTGATGGTCGCGTACAAAAGTAAGTTGTACAAAAGTAAGTTGGGGGCGGAAAGGCCTGGGAGAGCTGTCCCGCCATGGAACCTGAGCTCTGGTCTCCTGCCCGCTGTCTGCAGGTCAGGTTTTCAGTTACCCTCCAAGTCACCTGGTCCTCGACCTGACTCTGCTGTTCCTGCTGGGGATTCTGGAAACAACTCGCTTGTACTTTGGTGAGTTGATGGTCGTGAGAATCGGAAGGCACTTAGGGCAGAATAAGCGTTGTGAATCTTTAAAACAGGTGTCATTTTAGAGTACGGCTCTTGGAGACGCTCGGGGGTGAACTGCTTCACCAGTTGCTTTCAGGCTCACCTTACAGTGTCGTTAAGTATTAATTAGTTTATTGAGAAGCTTTGTCTAAGAGACGGTGGAGTCCTGGGACAGGCGCTTCCGGTTGGCAAGCACGTCCTACACAAGCCACTGGATTACAGCACTTCAGTCGGAGCTGGACCTCCTCACCTCACCCGTTACCCCTTCTGTTGGCCAGTGGTCTAGAGAAGAGTCTAGAAAATTCTGTCCTGTCCCTGCCAGGAAAGTGGCGCCTGTATGGTTTGGTACAGGAGCTCCAGCAGCGCAGACGCACGGCGTCACCTTGGCCCTCTGCCCCGCCCCAGAGTTCACTGCAAGGGGCCGGAGCTTCAGGCTCCGTGCCACAGGCATGTGCACACCAACACTGTGACCACACTGTCCTCCCTGCTTCTGCCGGCAGTTCTAGGGCCTCTGCACATCCCGCCCCCACACACGCACAAATAGCGGCGAGGAGACCGAGGCCCACAGGGAAGCTGAGCCCTGCCCACGGTCTTGTCATCAGGGGAGACGGGCCAGTCTCGGCCATCCTGCTGCATGCACACTGGGCCTCGGTGTCTGCCAGGGCTCGAGTGCATGGTCAGGTGGCCAACGGCACCGGAGGTGGGCATCTGCCCGCCTGCCCTCCCCACGTGTCCCCCTGGTGGGCTGTCAGTGCCCTGGGCACGTGCAGTCAGCTGGCTGCAGCTGGGGACCAGCATTTTCCACGACTGACCCATTTGTTTCTAAAACACAGAGTTTTGTTTTTATAAGTATGCATTAAATTTTTCAGGGTGGCCTTTGCCCAGAGTAAAATATTTTTTGAAATTTTAAACAAAATACCCTCAGTCCACTTGGAATTAGGGAAAAGTGTCAGAATGCACTTAGGACAGGTTTCAGGAAGCCAGACCTCCCTGTCCTACCACAGCTAACCCCGAGACTGGTCTTCCTCACCAAGGAGCACGCTGCACGTTTCGCTTCCTGACACTGAGTCCTGTGTGGTGGCCTTGTGCTGTGAGTGGAGTGTGCTGGTGATCTGCAGCCTCTTGCCCTTCCAGGCACACTGGCGTTGTGGGTCTGGAACAGGCCTCCCCAGCCTGGCACTCACCATGTTTGTTCTCTGCAGGCACCAAGGGTAACCTGACAGAGGCCGAGGTGCCGCTGGCCGCCAGCCTGGTCCTCACGTTGGCCAGTGCCCTGCTGTGTGTCTACTTCCTGCTCTGGCAGACCCTCGTGCTGTGGGCCGACTCCGTCCTCAGTGCCACACGCCTGACGCTGCACAGCCTGGAAGCCGTCCTGCAGGTGGTGGCCATCGCCGCCTTCATCAGCTAATGGGGTGATGCCAGCAGCCCTGGACAGGTGCTCACTCCAGGGAGCCCCACGTTCCCGCTGCCGTTGCAGAAAGGGAAGAGGTGGTTTATGAATCTTGCTGGGAGCAGCCATAGGCACGATCGCTGCCCTGAGTGGTCTCTGTGGGAAGTGACGGGGACATCTGCTCTGTCCCTGTGTTTTGGCCACCCTGACCCCAAAGGCCAGAGTGAGAACCCAGCAGTCAGACCATTGTCACAAACCTCAGGGGTTTGCCCCACACCCGCAGGGGGCCATTGGTCCCACCCTGTCCTCTCTGGCCAGAGTTCTCACTGTGGGGCAGCATTCTGCAGCCCAGGTGGGTGTTCCATACTTGCTATATGTACACATGGGTGGGACCCAGCGCTGTGGGCAGTCGGGGGGGGGGGGGGGGCTCGCTCCAAGCAAGCCGAGTCCTGGACAGAGAGTGCCCTCTGGCTGCCAAAAAGTGCAGCGGAGCTGGTCAGCTCTGGGGTTGGGGGTCTGACCCAGGATTGATGACAGCCACTTCATGGTTAGCTGTCCCAGCCTCAGTCATAGCACGTCAGTGACGTCTGCACTGAGCACTGGATGGGCTCAGACCTACTGTAAGCTGCAATTTTGATTTCCCTCCATTTGTCACGAGTGCACGTTTTCTGTTTGGAGTCACGTTTGAAAGGGTGTAATTTCTCTTCACATTTTTCAAATAAAGAAGTATTTATACCTGCCTGAATTTCTCCTGATTAAGCCCAGCTTCCTCCTACAAGGCTCTTCCTCAGGACACAGGAGCACTCAGCCAGCAGCCCCCAGAGCGGAGCAGTGCTTCTCCCCAAGGCTGCAGGGCCTGGCCTCAGTGAGGGCCGTGGTGCCCTCGACGGTCTGTCCTTGAGGCCAAGTAGGAGCTCTGCTGGAGACCAGTGCACTTGGCAGCCTTGTGAAGGCACCTGCTTACCCTCAATCAGTGTGCATTCAGCAGTCCCACCACACCTGCCTCCCTGGGCTCTGGCCTGCTGTCTGCAGACACCTCGCCCCGCCCAGCAGACCCCTGCTGCAGGAGGCCTGTTGCACTAACAATTGGTGGCCTCCCACCAGAGAATCTGCTGGGCCGGGCCCTCGACACCCCATCACTTTGGCTACAGAGAGGTGGGGGGTTCACCTGTCCAGGGGATGGCCAGTCTGGGATCCAGGGACCCTCCTCCTTCCTCTGGATGGCAGTCCCATTGATTTCAGAAGCAGCTCCCTCCCCAGTGCATTCCCACTTTTTGCCAGAAGGCTCAGCCTCCAAGGAGGGTGGGGGCTGGTCGGGCGGGGGGCCTTCACTTCTGGGTGCTCAGCAGTGGGAAGAGAACCAGGAAGCCAGGCCTTACCAGGATGGGGTTGGGCTGGGCCTGAAGACAAAGGCCACTTCCTGCACCCCCTCAGCAATGCCCCAGACAGCCGGTGGGGAGACCCGTTCTTGGGGTACTGGCGACCAGGAAAGCCAGTGGGTAACCCTGCAGGTGCCTCATGCCCCCAGGGGTTCCTTGGGCAGCCCAGGGCAAACCCACACCAGCTGCCCTGGGACCCGGCCCTGGAGCCCTCTGGCACACCCTTTTCTGCTGCCTCCACCCCAGGAAAAGGAGCCAAAGCCTTGGGATCCCTGCACATGGCTGGGGGGTGCCACCTCTGCCAGGGCCTGCCCACTGCCCCTTCTCCACTTCCTCCTTGCCCAGCTGGATGGGCAGGGGCCTCATGAGAGCCAGTTCAGGAGAGAGAACACCTGCCTCGTGCTGTGGGCAGAGGTTGGGGCCTGGGCACTGCCTGGAGCACAAGTCCTCTTCCCCCGGCACGGGTACAGCCTAGGCTCCAGGCGTCCCCACTCTTCCACAGGACACCCCCATGCCTCGGGCTTGGGGCAGCACAGAGAGACTAGGAGCTCCTGGGCTGTGGAGAAAGAGGCCCCTCCCACCCTTCGACACCCATTCAGAGGGGCCAGGTGAAGAGGGGGGCACTCTGCCTCTGGGCCTGGCCAAGGTCACCTGACAGGGACTACACCACGTCACGCTGGCTGGGGCGCAGCTCGACAGCCCCAGGAAGGTCTCAGCCTCACCCTGCGTGTCCTCGCGGAGGAGGGGCTCCCGACCCCGCCCGCCGGCGCTCAGCTCTAGGAGTGGGGTCAGCGTTGGGGGCCGCGGGGTGGGTGTTGGGGACCCACCGCGGGGAGCCCGGTGGGGGCGGGGCCTGGAGCAGGGGGCGGAGCGGCCGCACTGGTGGGCAGGGCGTCCGCGTCCCGCCCCCGCCCCCACCGCGCTCCCCGGTGTCCAGGTTCCAACCTGCCGCTCAGGTTCCTGCTGGCGGCTCCGCCCCGGTCCGGCCCGGCCCAGCCCCACCGCGCGTCCCTCCCGCCCGCCGGAGCCCGGCGCCGACAGACGGGCCGACTGACGCGCGGACGAGGGGACCAGCGGGCGGCCGCGCGGCCGCGAGGAGCAGGTGAGCGCCCCGCGGGGTCCCGTGCCCAGCGCTACCGACCCCTCCCGGAGCCTGCCCGCGCTTCGGCGCAGGAGGGACGCGGGAGCTGCGCGCATGGACGGCAGCCCTGCCCGGGCCTCAGTTTCCCCAGGTGGCGGTGCGACTCGGGTCTCTGCCCGGGTCTGCGGGCCGGGCCAGGGGGTCGGGAGGCACTGGGCGCGATGGGGCTGCGCCGGGTCCGCGGGCCGCCCTGGGCTCGTGGCCAGGAGCCGGGTCCCGCTGAGGCCTGGCCTGGGCCGTCCGGTCCTGGGGCGGTGCCGGTGCGCCGGGATATTTTTAAGTCAGTGCTCATGAGTCAGCCGGCCCCATCCCAACCCTGGGGCTCGGTGGGGGGGGACCCCGGTTTCTCCCCTGCGCTGGAAGACCCCACCCCTCCATCCCGGGGCAGGCTGGGCCTCCCCTGGGGTCAGACCACTGAGGTGAGCCAGGGCTCCCTGTGGGTCGGACGTGAGAAGGTATTTCCTGGGTGTCAGCCAGGAGGAAATCCAGGGCAAGGGGACATCAGGCTGGGGTCAGGCTCCGGGTCATGGCTGGGGTGTGGGAGTTTCAGAAAGGAGGAGGCCGGGGGCGGGGCTGCAAGGGCCAGCGTGGGAGAGACTCAGGGGTGTGAACTGGCAGAGGCCTGTGGGCGTCCAACCTCTGGCTATCCCACATTCCTCCTCCCTGAGCTGGGCTGGCTTAGGGCAGCCCTTGTGCAGGAGGGTGTGCCTGGTGGCAGGGGACAGGAGTAGGCAGGGTTCGTCATGCTTCTGAGGTGGCCCCACAGACTACCTCTGCCCCCACCGCAGGTGCAGTCTGCCCCAGCTGTGCTGGGAGGGAGGGCCCAGCTAGTGGTGCTTCCCCTCCTCCGCTTGGCGAGCGCGCCCGGCCCTGCCCAGACCTCCCCCAGCCGGGCCTCAATGCCTCAGCCCTCCCGCCCCGCCCTGCCTCTTCAGCCCTCTCTGCTTGCCTCTGTTGCCCAAGTCCACCCTGGATACCGGCTGTCGGCTCCCACCTGTTTCCCAGGTCACCCCTCACACAGGGTGGCCCTTCCCTCACTGGCAGCTCCCAGGGCTTGAGGGGGTTCCCCCATTCCAGGGCCCCACCCGGCTCCCTCTGGGTCTTAAGCTGACTCCTCCCCAAGGTCACTCAGCTACAGGGCTGGAATTTGAACCTGGAGCCGGTCCCTCTGCCCTCCCTGCCCTGCTGGGCCCTCCTCCCCCTCCACTGCATGACGTGACTGGGCACAATGCTGGGCCCTCCCTATGCACCCGGAAAATGACCAAATGACCGCAGTAAAACCAAAGTGCAGCCTGGGCCCCTGGGCCCCAGGGCCCCAGGGCCCCCTGGGGTTGCATGGCTCCCCTGCCCCAGTCAGCTGAAAATGCCACCTCTCTCCCCACTGGAGTGGGTCTGTAGGTGTTCCCTTCCCATGTGCTTCCTGGCCCAGGGGCCATTGCCCGGACCCACCGCCCTGCTAGCCCTGCTGCTCCCCAGGGAGTTGGAGGCCACTGGTTCCCAGCCTAGGCTCCCCAGGGGGAGGAGCCACGTGTCACAGCCTGTGCGTGTCTGTGTAGCCCGCAGGCCTGGGTTTCACCCAGGTGTGTGTGTACCTGGACACACGTGCCCAGCGCCCTTGGCTCAGCCCGCCAGGAATTCCATTAAGCAAATACTCGGGCTCACCCACTGAGGTCATGAGGATTCCGGACATTCTCCACGCACAGATGGACAGAGGAATCTGGCCAAGCCCCCAGCCCTTCTCCCCACAGAGCTAGGACCCTCAGTGGCAGGTGGGAGGAGGTGGCCCAAGGCTACCAGGCCCCTCACACCTCCTGGGAACCCTCCCTGCAGGTAGGACCTGGTCAAACCGGAAAGTCCTGGGCCGCTCCCTGGCCTGGATACCAGCACCCCTGACCATGGCAGACCCCAAGCCCTGAAAGCACTTGCTGGTGACATTTGACAGGCAGACAGTGTGGGTCCAGAGATCCCCACAGGGCACAGACTCCCCCAGGACACGTCACTCTTGCCCAAAGGCACCAGGCTTTGCTGATGCCCCAAAGGGGGTGGGTCCTGCTGGACTCCCCCTGGACTCTGGGTCCCCAGGGCCCCCTGGCTCCAGCCTCACCCTGTGCTGCTTTCCTCTTGCCTCAGGGCCTTTGAACGTGCTATTCCCTCTGCTTAGAGGCACTTCCTCCCCCGACTCCGTTTCAGAGGCCCCAGTACACCCTTCTTGCAGCTTCACCCCAGAGAGCCAGTGGGAGTGGAACCCCTCTGTTGGCCTGTCCTGGGGGTCCCTGTGGAAGACCAAGGGTCTGGGGTGAGATGGGGTGGAGGTGACCGCCAGCTGGGACACAGGGCAGTGGTGGTGCTGGTGTGTCTGGGGAATCTGGCCAGGCCACCAGGCCCCTGGATCTGGGGTGGGGAGGAGGACACCCAGGCCCCAAGCAGGTGTCAGCTGTGCTCTCTGTCCACTCAGGTGTGGGCCAGGCACCAGGCCACATTGAGATCTGCCCTTCCAGCGCCGGCCACCTCCAAGGACACCATGAGCCAGTCTGTGAGCTGCTGCCCGGGTGCTGCCAAGTGAGCCCCCACCCCAACAGCTCACCCTCCCTCCCCGCCCAACAGCCACCAAGCAATCCCCAGGGAGGGGTGCAGTGAGGGCCCCCGCCCTCACCAGCCCCTCCCCTACAGTGGCAGCCTGGGCCGGTCTGACGGTGTGGCCAAGATGAGTGCCAAGGACCTGTTTGGTGAGTGAGATTTGAGGAGGGAGGGTCTCGCCCACCCCCCACTAGAGGGCTGTGCTGGGGGTGCAGGTCAGCCCTGGGGGCCCAGAGGAGGCTCCTGGACCCGATTCACCTGTCTGCTCCCGTCCCTCTCCAAAGCCCCCAGCCAGAGGTGCCCTCCCCAGCCCCGCTGCGTGGAAAGGGGAGAGGCCTTTACTAATAATTCAGGGCCATCAATATTGATTCGGCTGCACTCCTCACTGCAACCGGATCGGATCGCAGGGGGAGCTGAGTGCCAGGTGTCTGCTCCAGGAGGGCGGGCCTGGCCAGCCCCACGGGGGAGCTCTGCCCCTCCCCTAGGCACCCCCAGCCAGCCCCAGACTCACCTGCTCATTGTGCTTTTGGACATGGTGCCCAGTCTGGAAAGTACAGAGCCCCAGGGAAGGCAAGGAGGTGTTAGTGGCAGTTGGTAGAATGGGGGGAGCCAGTCACTCGCCCTAGACGGTGGGCCTGCACCCAGCCATGACAGACCCCCAGTCACAGGTATGCCACCCCGTCTGAGAGGGCATCCTAGGGACGGAGGGAGGTCCGCATCCTGCCGGGACCTTGAGTCCTTCTTCGTGGCCATGAGGGGCCTGCAGAGCAACGTCCCTCACCCGCACACCGCCCTCCCCGTGGTCCAGTGGGAGGCCCAGTCCACTTGGATGGAGGGCTGTGGGGCCCCGCCTCTGGGGTGAGTGACTGGCCTCTCCCTGTTCAGAACAGAGGAAGAAGTACTCCAACTCCAACGTCATCATGCACGAGACCTCCCAGTACCATGTCCAGGTGAGGTGGCCCCGGGAGCACCCCATCCTCGATGCTCCAAGGTCCCTGGGTGGGGAGCAAACTGCGGCCCAGGAAGAAGCAGTCAGCCCAGGTTCTGACACCCACAGCAGGTGGCCAGAGCCAGGGACTGCCCCACACCTGTCCTGGGCTCAGACACTGTGGGGGAACCCTCCCTCCAACCCTGGGGAGCTCACAGTCTGTGGGACGCAGGTAGCCCTGAAATGCCAGGACACGCCCTGGGTGCTGTCCGATGGGAAGGCCCAGTGGGAAGGAAATTGTCATCCTGGCCCCAAACAAGGAACTGGACTATGAGGGAGAAGGTGAAACAAAGACGCCCTTTCTCGAGCCCCTGCAGGGAGGGCCTGGGATATCTGAGTCTGACCAGTTCTGGGAGAGCTGAGCTTGATTAACCTCACTGGAGACCAGGTACCAGCTCAGGAGGGTTTCCTCCGAGGCCAGTTTTAATTCACACTCAGAACTTAGGAAGTATGTTTCTTAAGTGACCTTCCTATTCCTGGCAGCTAGCCACATTTCTGGTTCCTGGTCATTGTCCAAGCCTGCAGGACCACAGGTCTAGGAAAGGCTGAGGAGGGAGGAAGGTGGGAGACCCTAGACCAGGAAGGTGAGGGCCATGGGCCAGGATGATGGGGGCCATGGACCAGGAAGGTAGGAAAACCCTGGACCAGGGAAGTGGGGGGCCCTGGACCAGTGTGATAGGGGAAACTTGATCAGTAAGGTGGGGGCCCTGGACCAGGAAGGCTAGTACTTCGCTCCCTATAATGCCCTCTCTGCCCACAGAGCTTAAGCAAGTCACTGCTTTCTGAACCTCAGTTTCCTTGTCTAGACAATGGGTCCACAGAGACACTGGGAGACTCTTGGGCTCTTGAACTGGGCCCTCCCTGCCAGCTTGGGCAGGCTGGGTGGGGCCTTTCTGTGCTGCCAGGCTGGTGACTGCTCCTGGTCCAAGGTCAGGGCACAGAGGGTGGACGGGCCAGCTTCTCTCTTCCTCAGGCAGCTTTGCCATCAGGCAGCTCTGTCCTTCTCCCACCTTTGTGAGGGAGCCACATATGCCACTGGGGCTTTCCAGCTTCTCTCCTGGACTTTGGTCCAAACTGGCCTGTGAAAGGACCCCAGCCCAGGGGCACCTCTGCTTGCCCAGCTTCCAGGAGAGCTGAGGCTGTGGGCAGGGTTCGCCTGGCCTCCCAGATAGGAAAACTGAGGCACAGAGAGAGGGTGATCGGTGGTGGGGATCAGACCCACCCTGACAATGAGGAGCCACTGCAACCCTGTGGGTTTTTCACCTTTTTCTAAATGGGCAGACAGAAAAATTGGCATTGAGGGTGGGGGTGTGCAGGTCTGTCACAGGTTCATGTCGCCACCCCCACAAATACAGGAGGACACAGAAGAGCTCCATCACTCCAAGCTGCCTCGTGCTGACCCCTCGTGGTGGCAGCCTTCCCCCCGCCCCACCTCGGGCAGCACTGCTCTGTCCTCCGTCACCACCCTCATGCCTTTTTGAGAATCCCTGTGAATGGAATCATACAGCTTATAACCACCCTTGGTCTTCGGCTTCATAAACTTATTTGAAGACAACGCATGTGTAGAGCAAGTCTCCTCTACAGCATTGAGCTGCAGGGGACCCTCGCATGGTCTGGGGCTGTCCCCAAGCATAGGCGAGGCGCGTGTCCCTCGTGGGCAGCAGGGACTTGTATGGACATTGTCAGGTGTGCCGACTAGAACTATCTGGCTTGTCGACTCAAGTGCATGACTGTCTTTTGATGAACAGAAATGTTTAATTTTGATTACATCTGATCATACTTACTGTTTCCATTTACGGTTGTGTTTTTCGTTGTTGTTGTTGTCATTGCTTGGCCCCAGGCTCTGAAGATTCCTTTCTGTGGTTTCTTCTAGAAGATCCATAATTTGGGCTTTTACATTTCCGTCTATGATTTCTGGGACGATGTGAACCCAAGGCTGATTTGGGAGTATGAGACTCAAGGTTAACTTTTTCCCTGTAGGAATGTGCAGTTATATTAAAAAGACATTCTGTCCACCACTGAACTGCTTTGGAGTCTTTGTCAAAATCTAGTAATTGAACATGATGGGCCTGTCTGTCTCACATTGTTTTCACTCATTGAAGCTTTATTGTCCATCTTGAAGTCAGGCACTGTGAGTCCTTCCACTGTGTTGCTTCCTAAGATTTTCCTGGCTATTCTCAGTTCTTTGGACTTGCATTCACACTGTAGAATCAAATAGTCCGGTTCTACCCCAAAAAGTCTGCTAGAGTTTCGATTGGCATTGAGTCAGCCTGTGGGTCCAGTTAGGGAGTATCGAGTCTCTCTGACCCTTGACCACATGTCGCCCACTCGTGGGGGCTTCTCCAGTGCCTCTCAGATGCTGTCTGGTTTACACCATAGAGTTCTTGCCTATCTTTCATTGAAATGCTCCTTGGCTATTTCATTTTTATATACTGTTATAAATGGTATTGTTTTTTTAAATATTCATTTTCCAATTGTCTGTTGCTGGCTAGTAGGAAAACTATTGAATTTCTGTAAAGTGACCACTTACCCCGAGTCCTGGACGAATCCCTCATTTATTCTAGGGATTTGCTTGTGGATTGATTGGACTTTCTGTGCCCACATCCACGTTTTCTGAAAATAAAGATGATACTTTATTTCTTATTTTAGCCACTTTATTTTTCTTACTTGATTGCCCTGGCTAGGACCACTGGACAATGCTGAGTAGAATCGTTGCCTCACGTTCAGTCTTAGAAGACAGCTTTCAGTATCCCTGTTTCCCATGCTGCAATTTTCGTAGATGCCCTTTATGGGCTGATGGGACTCCTTTCCATTTCACTTATCATGAAAAGTGTTGAATTTTATCAAATGCTTTTTAAAAATCACACGAATTTATTTTTTTTGAATGTTGAACCAACTTTGCATTTTGGGGGTAAACCTCATCCATTCATGGTGTGTTATCCTTTTCATGTGTTGATGGACTAATTGGCTAACATTTTGTTAAGGATTTTTTTTTTTTTGCATTAATGTTTATTAGAGATTTTGGTCTATAATTTTCTTTCCCTGTGATGCCCTCAGCAGGTTTTGGTGTCAGGGTTATGTTGGCCTCATAAATAGAGTGGGGAGGTGTTCCGTCCTCTTTTCAGAAATACTTTATGAAAGACTGTTATTACTTCTTCCTAAATATTTGTTAGGATTCCCCTGTGAGGCCCTCTGAGGATAGGGTTTTCTTTGTGAGAAGGTTTTTGATTATGAATTTACTTTCATGCCTGTGAGATCTGTAGTGATGTCCCCTCTACCCTTCTGGTTATTGATAATTTGTGTTTTCTCTATTTTTTTCTTGATCAATCTTGCTAGGGGTTTGTCAAACTCATTAATCTTTTCAGAACCAACTTTGGGCTTTGTTGGTTTCTCCATTGTCTGTCTATTTACTAGTTTGTTGGTTTCTGCTCCTAATTTCCATTCTTCCACTTTGGATTTTGTTTGTCTCTTCCTAGTATCTTAAGAAGAATGCTTAGATCATTGATATTGTCTTCCTTCTTTTCTAACATATTCAATTAAAACTGTAAAGTTCCCTCAAAAAACTACTTTAGCTATACTCCACAAGCTTTGCTGTGCATGTTTTTGTTGTCATTCAATTCAGAATACAGTTAACCCTCGAACAACATGGGGTTGAATTCCATCGGTCCACTTGTACCTGGATTTTTTTCAATAAATATGTACAGTACTGTAAATGTATTTTCCCTTCCTTACGATTTCCTTAATAACATTTTCTTTTCTCTAGCTTTATTGTGAGAATACAGTATATAATATATAAAACATGCAAAATATTTGTTAATTGTGTATGTTATAAGTAAGGCATCTGGTTAACAGTAGGCTATTAGTGGTTAACTCTTGGGGGAGGCAAAAGTTATACTTGGATTTTCAACTGTGGGGGGGCGGTTCGGTGTCCCTAACCCCTATGTTGTTCAAGTGTCGACTGTACTTTCTAATTTTCCTTGTGACTTCTCCTTTGACCCGTGGGTTATTTAGATCATTCTTCTTTTTTCATGTAGGCATTTACAGTTATAAATTTCCCCTTCGCACTGCTTTGGCTGTGCCCACAAGTTGTGGTTGGTTGTGTTTCCATTTTCATTCCTATTTTCTTATTTCCCTTCTGACTTCTTTCACCTATGGGTTGTTTAAAAGTATGTTGTTTAGGGGCGGCCGGTTAGCTCAGTTGGTTAGAGTATGGTGCTGATAACACCAAGGTTGCTGGTTCGATCCCCACAATGGCCACAGTGAGCTGCGCCCTCCTTGGAAAAGAAAAGAAAAGTATGTTGCTTAATTTTTAAAAATTTGGGCCCATAAGTTATTTAGAAGAGTGGTGCTTAATTTCCAATTATTTTGGGGTTTTCCTGTTATCTTTTTGTCACTGATTTCTAATTTAATTCTATGACAGTCAGAGAACACACTCTGTATGGCTTCACTCATTTGAAATTTACTGACTTGTCTCGAGCCCAGCAGTATGGTGTTGTATGGTTTGGTCTGGTTGTGTTGTGTTTTGCTAACAATGTGTGTGTCCGGCTTTACCCTCCTTTGCAGACAGATTGGCTGCCTGATACTGCATTGTGTGTTTCTGCCCACTTACTTCTTTAACCTGTTGATGGACATGTAGGTTGGGTCCAGCCTTTGTTATCTTATGGCTCTGCAGTGAGCAGCCTTGCACGTGTGCCACATGTGACATGTGTGCCACATGTGACATGTGTGCAGGGACCTACCACAGAGCTGTGAGAGGAAAGCATGTGCCCCTCTCCACATACCCTGACCTCTCTCCAGAGCGCTGGGTGAGTGGAATCACGGTTCCCATTTCTCTACATCTTAACCCACAAGGACTTGTTAGTACTGGTCAGTGGACGAGGTAACAAATTCAGTGGTTGATTTATTTCTAAAGTAATGGTCCCAGAGTTTCAGTGTGCAGATGTTTTATTCAGTGAGATTGCATACAGTTTTTTGTATTAATAAGTTATCTGAATTTATTTTCCTGTGAACTCTGTTCATATCTTTTGCCAGTTTTGCTGTTGGGATGTTACTCTTTTACTTATTTACATATTTTATTTATTACATATTATCTATTTGTTTATTGTTAGTATCTTTATCACAGTTAACAAAATAGAACTTTTAAAAAACTAAGAACCATTGTTGTAATGCATATTTATATTTTTATATAATAAGGAAATTAGCTTTCAACATATCTACGTGTTATATCTGTTTTTCCCATTTTTACTTTGTATATGGTATTATTTTTCCCCCAGGAAGAAATATTTATATTTTTATTTAGCCAAATTTATTGGTGTTTTATTTTGAAAATCTGGAATTATTTCTTGCTTAGGAAAGACCCCTTATGAAGAAGGCCTTTCTACTATCAGAAGTTATCCAGAATTTTCTTCTAGCATTTTCATGGCTTTGTGTTTTATGGTTAAGTCTTGATTGCCTGGAGTTTGTGTTCATCTGGCTACGCCAGTACTGTTTACTGAATTCAGCTCAGACTCATGGGGAGAGGGGTAGCCAGACTTGCAGGGGGATGAGAGGAGGGCCCGGGGAAGGGGAGGCCTGGGCTGGTGAGGGTCCCTGCATATGCCCCAAGGGCCTGCTGTGAGCTCAGCACTGTCCCCACACTGGGAAGACAGCAGTGACCCATCGCCAGAATCCCTGCCCTCACGCATCAAGCACTAAGGATAGCACATACAACACGAGGCCAGCTCATGATACATAAAACACAGGCAGGTCGGGTGTGGTGACAGAGAGATGCTGTAGCTGGATGGCGGGCGAGGGCAACGTCTGAACAGAACCTGAAGGAGGAGAGAGCCTGGGCAGCCGAGGGGTGGGCAAGGGGGCAGCACGGGAGGGGCCCTGTGATGAGCCTGCCACAGGAGATGGGGTGCAGTAGGGACAGTTTGTGTAGGCAGCGAAGGCTTTATCCGGGCATGTCCCTGGCCCCACAGACATCCACCAAAGCACAGCAGAGACCCCTGGTGGTGCTTGGTCTCTGCAGACCCCCGGTGCAGCCCCTTGGCCCTGGCTCTTGGCACAAGGCAGGCTCTGCCCTGAGTGACCATCTGCTGCCCACCCCCAGCACTTGGCCACATTTATCATGGACAAGAGTGAGGCCATCGTGTCTGTGGATGACGCCATCCGGAAGCTGGTGCAGCTGAGCTCCAAAGAGAAAATCTGGACACAGGAGATGCTACTGCAGGTCAACGACCAGGCTCTGCGGCTGCTGGACGTGGAGTCCCAGGTCCGGCAGGGGCATGACCCAGACGCACAGCTGGGCCTCCCTGTGGGGGCGGGGATCAGGATGAGGGCAAGGGGCTGGCCAGGCGGGGAGGACCAACCCCACCACCACCCCGCTGAGGGTCCAGGGAGCCACGTCCGCTGGGTCACGTCCCCCTCTGCACAAGCCTCTCCGGCAGCTGGACCGAGCCAGGGCCTGGCCAGGTCCAGGGTTCTGTGTGCAACAGCCGTGGCCACTGCCCAGTGGAGTCCATGTCTGTGTCCACGCCTGGGCCATAGCCCTTTGCTGTGCCTGTGAGCTATGCTGTGTCTGGGTCCATGGCACAAACTCCACGTGCTGGGCCCGCATGCCATGGCTCTATGTGGTACTTGGGTCCAGCCCCCCTCTGGCTGTGAGCCCACATCTGCACCCGGTTGTGTCCCCAGGAAGAGCTGGAGAATTTCCCGCTGCCCACCGTGCGGCATAGCCAGACGGTGCTGAACCAGCTGCGTTACCCGTCGGTGCTGCTGTTGGTGTGCCAGGACTCAGAGCAGAACAAGCCCGACATCCACTTCTTCTACTGCGACGAGGTGGAGGTGAGCAGTGGAGGTGAGCACGGGGCGGGGCGCCCACCACATGGGCCCAGAGCCAGCCTGACACCCTGTCCCCTCAGGCGGAGCTGGTGCACGAAGACATCGAGAGCGCACTGGCTGACTGCCGCCTGGGAAAGAAGATGAGGCCCCAGACACTAAAGTAGGGCGGAGGGGCACAGAGAGGGGGCGTCCGGCGGGGAGGCGCCAACCCTGCGCAAGGGCCTGGAGGGCTGAGCCGCCGTTGTCTCCACTCAGGGGCCACCAGGAGAAGATCCGGCAGCGGCAGTCGGTCCTGCCTGCCCCCCAGGGCCCGGCACCCATCCCCTTCCAGCGAAACAACTCGGACACTTCTCCCCCCAAGAATCGCGTGGGCCCGCCGGTGCCGCTCAGCGAGTCAAGTAGGCTGAAGCGCCTGGGCTGGGGGCTGATGCGGAGCCCTGGGGAGCTCGGTCAGTAGCAGCTCTGTCCTCCCATCCAGGCTTCCGACGTCAGGAGTCGCTTGACGAGGAGCCACCGCGGGCCGTGCTGGCACAGAAGATAGAGAAGGAGACGGTGGGTCTCAGGGCCTGACAGGTGCCCCCTCAGCCAGTACCCACCCCGGCCCCAGGCCAAGAGCCTAGAGGCAGCTCGTGGGGCTGTCCCTGCAACCGGTGGGGGTGCCTAGCTGACCCCTGCCCCCCCCTGATCGCAGCAAATCCTCAACTGTGCCCTGGACGACATTGAGTGGTTTGTGGCGCGGCTGCAGAAGGCGGCGGAGGCTTTCAAGCAGCTGAACCAACGCAAGAAGGGGAAGAAGAAAGGGAAGAGAGGGCCGGCAGGTGCGGGGGAGGAGCAGGGGAGGTGGGGGGGGCACAAGGCAGAGGCGGGGCTGTGGGGTCAGGAGGCGGGGCGGTGGGGACACAGAGGAGGGGAGGGTGGATGGGGGCTCACAGGAGTGGGGGCGTGGAGGTCAGAGGAGGGGAACGCAGTGGCCACGGAGCTGGGGGAAAGTCCAGTCTGAGTGGGTAGACTGCATCACAGTGAAGGCAAGACTCACTGGGCGCAGGGACAAGGCTTGCCATGCTCACGCGACCGCCCCCACCTTGCAGAGGGTGTCCTCACGCTGCGGGCGCGGCCCCCCTCGGAGGCTCAGTTTGTTGACTGTTTCCAGAAAACCAAGCTGGCCATCAACCTGCTTGTGAGTCCAGCAGCCCTGCCCCGCCCCCGGCCCATCCTCTGTGCTGACCTTGAGGGTCCCCTACCGGTCTGTCAGCCACTTGCTCATTCCCCGCCCCCCACCCCCTCCAGGCCAAGCTGCAGAAACACATCCAGAACCCCAGCGCTGCCGAGCTCGTGCACTTCCTCTTCGGGCCTCTGGACCTGGTGCCTGGGCTGGGTGGGCGGGCGCAGGCGGCAGGCGTGGGCGGAGCAGTGGGCGGGACTTGCCTCTGGCTGAGGGCGGGGCAAGCAAGTGCCCACCTTGGGCTGCCAGCTGGGCCATGCGTCCCCCTCGAGCCGTGGGCGCAGTGGGCTGGGTGGTGGTGGTGGTGGGGTTGGGGGTCTGCGGGCATGATCCCCTCTGAACCCTACTGTGCCCCAGATCGTGAGCACCTGTGGTGGCCCGGATATCGCAAGCTCTGTCTCCAGCCCCCTGCTCTCCCGAGATGCCGTGGGCTTCCTGCGTGGCCACCTAGTCCCCAAGGAGATGGCACTGTGGGATTCACTGGGGGAAACCTGGACACGCCCACGGTACTGGTCGGGCAGGGCAGCGTGGGGAGGCGGCTCAGGGCGTTTGGGGGTTCTGGGGGGACCCGGCTCACTGCAAACTCCCACTCTAGCTCGGAGTGGCCGCGGGAGCCGCAGGTGCCTGTGTACGTGCCCAGGTTCCACAGCGGCTGGGAGCCACCCCTGGATGTGCTGCAGGAGGCTCCCTGGGAAGTGGAGGGGCTGGCGGCAGCCCCCAGTGATGAGGTGAGAGCACTCACCGCCCACCCCATGGGCCCCCAGAGGACCCTCCATGGCCCCCCACTGCCTTAACAGTTTCAACAGTCTGCTCCCCGCTCCTGGCCTGGCCCCCACCCCACACCAAACTCAGGTGGCCCACTTTCCCCACAGCCGACTCCAGCAAGCCGTCCATCCTTTCGAAACTCCCCAAAGCACAGCCTCGTGTCTGAACCCACACCCCTGGGAGAGGTCCTCCCCACAGTCAGCTCTCCGCATGCTCACAGGTAAGCTCCCCTCAAAGTGAGGGAATGTGACACTCGTTCCCCAAAACACAGAGGCTCTGATATGGGTACGCTGCCACCAGGTGGCGGCAAACACCTTGTTTATGTAGTTCAAAATAATGCTTTCCAAACTGGAACAAGGATTTTTATTCTAATTTTGTGATATACAATTGAAGGGAAAATGTGAAAAGCCACCCATAAATTCAGTATTCTCATATGTTATCTCTTTTTGTGTGTCCACATTTATGTTGTAGAGTCATGGTTAGAAATTTACTAAACCACTTAAATGGTTTACCAATCCCTGTCTCCCATTGGGTTGATTTAGGCTCAGTCTCCAAGCCGGAGGGTCTGGGCTAGAACAGACTCTCTCCCACCTCACACATCTCCACAGATCAAGGGCCTGGCCAGTCCCTATGCTTCCTCCCCTCCCTTCCTCCTTTCTGTTCTCAAACCCCTCCCCCCGCCCCCAAGGTCTGCCTGGGGAGCTTGCAACACTGCCAGACCCCAGGATTTGTTTTTTTGGGGGGAAGGGCCCAGAATCCATATTTTCAACAAGTGTGCCCTCCCTTTGCTCCACATCACCAGCCTGGTTCCCAAAGTCCCTTGCCTGGGCCCACACTTTAAGGAAAATTTTCATCCTTTGTTCTGGTTGGTTCACCATGGCCCATCCTGAGAGCCCCTTCCAGGGTTCTAGGGGGCACCCCAGCCTCAGCCCTCTGGCTTCCCCAGTGTCCTGAGGCCTGCACCTGGATGAGGGAAGCACCCTGCTGATCCAGGGGCCAGGCTGACCCAGAGGGAGGGATGGGCTGGGCGGCAGCCACAGGCCTGCCCTCTGCCAAGTGGCCCTGCAGCCCACCAGTAGCCGTCCACTGTGTGTCATCCTGCACTGTCTGCACTGCTCACAGGACTGCAGCTCTCAGAATGCCTGGCTCTCCCTTGTTGGTCAGCTGCTTCCCAGTGACAGCTGTGACCCTGTCACTTCTTGGGTACATGCCTGGCTCTGGTTTCCCTGAGGGGCCAGGCCTGGAGACCCCTGAGGTGGCCTGGGCTGGGGCAGGCCTTGCTGTGCCTACAGGCACCTGCGTCCCATGGGCCTGCACTGCCCCACCTCCGTGCAGGGGCCCCAGCTGCTCTGGGGCTGTCACAGTTTCCATTCCCGGCTGACAAGCCGCAGCCTCGCTCTACTGCAACCTTGGAGAGCCGACCGGGAGGCAGCTGAGTATCTGGGAAGCTGCTCCCATCAGCCCAGCTCCAGGTCCAGGAGGAGACCCTGGCCCAGCCCTGGGCCTCAGCCCCTCCTGTTTCACGCAGGGGCTACGAACCTGCAGCAGCCATGGCCAAGTATGTCAAGGTCCTCTACGACTTCACAGCCCGCAATGCCAATGAGCTCTCAGTGCTCAAGGACGAGGTCCTGGAGGTGCGTGGGCCAGTGGGAGGGGCTGCCCAGGGGGTGGGGCTGCATAACCCTGGGGCCTGGCATGTCTGTCCCACCCTTTTCCCCAGGACCCTACCCCTGGGCTCCAATGCACATCCACAGCTTCCCCACCCCCAGAGCTTGGCTGAGGGGCCATCCTCCCTTGGGGATCTCAGAGGGCACACAGGGAGGGGTTCCTGAGCTGGGCTGGGCTGTGCCAAGTTGGGGACCCTCCAAAACTTGTCACTCATGCCTACCCCTGCAGACCCCTTGAGGCACTATCTCTGTGTGGTGCCAACCCCGAATCCAGGCCACTGAGGGAGGAAAGTGGAGCGAGCTAGGAGTGGGTGACCTAGACCCAGAGCCTGGCTGGAGGCTTTCTCAGGAAGCATCTGGGGGTCACGGGCCCCTTTGGTGGGATGGAAGGCTGAGTGGGGCCGTGTGACTGTCCCCATAGGACTGGGGGGAGGCTCAGGGAGAGATGGCGGACCTCTCTCGGGCACATACTGGGTGGTTATCCCAGCACCTGGCACTGGTGCCTGTGGACAGAGGGGGTTGGGACCTTTGGGTCAGGGGTGACCCCAGAGGGTGTGTGCGCGCAGGTGCTGGAAGACGGCCACCAGTGGTGGAAGCTCCGCACTCGCAGTGGCCAGGCGGGCTACGTGCCCCACAACATCCTGGCTGAGACCCGGCCCGAGGACCTGGGTGCCCCCCAGGAGCAGGTGATGTTGGGGCTCTGCCCTGTCCCGCACATGGTTGTCCAGGAGGCTGGGGGGAGGGGCAGGTGCTGTGACTGTTGGGGAAACACCCATCCTGAACCTGGAGAGGCTGGTGTGGGGGCTCTGGGGGTCTGGCCCCCAGGCCAGTGGGGGCCTGGACAGGTCCTGGGAGGAGGGAGGGGGGCCTCACACTGTCCTTATTCCAACCCTGATGGGAGGGAAGACGAATGAGGCTGATGGCCCCTCCCCCCGTCCCTCTTCTTCCCCACACCCCTGCAGGCTGGTATGAAATACTGGGGTCCTACCAGCCCCACCCACAAGCTGCCCCCAAGCTTTGCCGGAAACAAAGATGGTGAGGGATGGGCAGTGGGGACGGGTACCCAGAGCCACCTGGAGGGGCAGGGGGCCCCGCACCAGGGGAGGGGGAGCCCTGGGGTCGCGGGATAGGGCCTGAGCCACTGGGCCCCCGCAGAGCTCATCCACCACATGGACGAGGTCAACGACGAGCTCATCAAGAAGATCAGCTACATCAAGGCGCAGCCGCAGCGGCACTTCCGCGTGGAGCGCAGCCAGCCTGTGCACCTGCCGCTCACCTACGAGTCTGGCCCAGATGAGGTCCGCGCCTGGCTGGAAGCCAAGGCCTTCAGTGCGCGGTGAGCCTGTGGGCAGATGGGCAGGTGGGAAGGTGTGGGTGGGACTGCCACGCCCACAGCCAGGACCCCGCCCTCACACCCGCCCCGCCCACCCTGCAGGATCGTGGACAACCTGGGCATCCTGACCGGACCCCAACTCTTCTCGTTGAACAAAGACGAGCTGAAGAAGGTGTGTGGGGAGGAAGGCATCCGCGTGTACAGCCAGCTCACCGTGCAGAAGGCCGTCCTGGAGGTGAGCCCTTGCCCCGCCCTCCTGAGACTTCCTCCCCAGACCTGCTCTGGGACCCTGACCTGCGGGTCCCCTAGGCTGAGACCCTCCCCATTCCCGTCCCTAGAAGCAGCAAGGTGGGTCGGAGCTGGAGGAACTCATGAACAAGTTTCATTCCAAGAACCAGCGGAGGATGGAGGACAGCTAGACCTGGCTGCGTGGGCCCACCATGCCTGTGGCTGGGGGCCGCTCTGCGGGGCCCACCCCCGTGCATGGAGTATTATTTTTGTATGTGTGTGTATTTTGTACCATGGACACAGGGAGTGTGGTGCTGTCTGGGGGTCCGTTTACCTGTCCTCAGGCACTGCCGTGCCGCAGCCCACACTCACCCACCTGCCCCACGGCCCACCTCAGCCAAACTTGCCACCTTAGGTGCCAGCTCCTCATCCACCTGCCCCCTGAGGCCAGAGCTATGGCTGGTCCAGACCTAGCCCAGCCCCTTCCCTGTTTCTCCCCATCCTTCTCCCTGAGGCTACAGAACCCTCCTTTTTCTCTGGCCTCCCCCATCCACATGGGGTTCCCTGGCGCTTGGGACTCTGCCCCATTCCACCTGCGTAACTGCTCACATCCACATCCGCCTGCACCCCCTCACCCCTGGAAGGGCTGTGGCTCCAAAGGGCAGCAGACCTCAGCTGCCCAGCCACCCTGGGCTCTATTCCCATCAGGCTGGTGACCCTTGCTCAGATGGTGCTCCCAGCACCCACCCAGTGCACTGCTCTTGAGGGTGGCCTGGGGGTGCATGCCGTACTTGGAGTGAGGATGAATCAGACACACCCAAGTACTGGTCTCGGCACCTGCTCTTTACCCCCACCGCCCCCCACCGCTCTCTCCAGAGCCCAAGAAAGGAACTTTCCCTGACCAAGCTCAGGCCAGCTTCACCCACGTGCTGTATAAGGGGGCGGGTGAGTCATGGATCCCTGGCCTCTACAGGTCACACCGCAGAGTTGAGAGGTGGCCAGGCTTGAAAGCCATGACATTAAACCAATTGTCCCCTAGCAGCCTCGTGTCTGTCTCCTGGAGGTGGGTGTGGGGCTGCTGGGGGTCCTGGAGCCGCCCTGAAATTGCTCCCTTTGTAAGAGTTAGGCAAGGGCAGGCTGTGGCCAGACCAGGCAATGGAGGTCCCAAGTAAGTCCGCTCACCCCTGACCTGGGAGTGACCTGGGAGACCCACCCCTCTACACCCATGTGAGAGGGTCCAGAGGACATCCCTGGAAGGTGAGGGGTTGAGAAGGGCCCTGCCCAGGCCAGATGTCCAGAAAGCCTGAAGATTGTCACCCAAGACAAGTGGGAGCGGTGGGGAGCCAGTTCTGCCAAACTTCCTGCAGGGAGGGGGCGTGAGTCAGAGCGCAACGCCAAAACTGGATTTGGAGAACTTAGCTGAGAATGCCGTGGGAGAAGGGGCAGGGAGACGCCCGAGAAGAGTGTATGGGACTGACGGGGACCCGGCTGACAGTCAGCTGGGATGACGTCAGGGCAGGCGCGGAGTGGTCCCTGAGCGTGCAGACAGCTGAACTTGGCATCTCATAGACCCCTGACCACCTGGCCCGGGCTCCACCCTTGGAGGCGGCCTCTGGCGCCCTCTGCTGGCGGCTCCGCGGCTGCGGTGCGTGGCGGCCAGGGGTGCCCTAGCGCCTGGCTGAGTCCCCAAAGCAGCCAGTGGACCAACCCTGGGGCAGGGTGTCCCAAGGGCCCAGTCTTGGGGTCTCTGCCGGTTGGACTGGGAGCTCGGGAAGGTTGGGCCTGGCGGGGCTGGGTTGGGAGGGCTGTCCCATAGATGGTAGCCCACCAAGCCAGGCCCAGTCCCCAGCCTGGAAAGCCCCACTTAGCTGGTACAGGCCACACCCAGCCAAATCTGTCCAGCACATCTGGGGAGTCAGGGGGAGCAGAGGTGTCTGGTGCCGTGTGGGCCGCCACTGAAACTTCACTGCCAGGGCTTCATCTTCCCAGGAAAGAAAGGTCCTCCCTCACCCACCGGGCAGAAAAGAAGGTGTGCCCTCCTGAGCCCAGGCAGGACCCCACAGAGACGGAGATGGAGTCCCAGAGGAAAGGGGAGGGAGGGGGGTGATGGCCTTTCCTCTGGAAACTATAGATCCTCCTACTCCAGAACCAGCAGGTCACAGGAACCCGGACACGACCACCCCCATCCGCCCGACTCAGCTGAGCCCCTCCCTGAGTGGGGATGGGCATCCCTGGCTCCACTGGCTGGGGGGGGCCTCTGTTGGCTCTGGAATGCCCAAACTAGAGCCAGCGGCCAGGATGGTCTGGGCTTTGGAGTCACTTACCTCTTCAGAGCCCCAGAACCTGCACCTGCTCCCTCCTCCTTCCCCCTCTCCCCTCCACAGGCCACCACCTGCGCTGTCCCCCTCTGCCCACACTATGCTCCCTAGACAGCTGGGGTCGGCCCTAGGCCCCTAGGCCCCAGGCCCCAGGCCAGGTCCCACTACCCAGGAACTGCTGACTGCGAGGTATCCTGTCCCCCGCCTGCTCAGGTTTCTGGGCTCCCAGAAGGGGATCCCCACCATCTCCTGGAACCCCACCCCCTAGAGCCCACAGGGTAGGGATGAGGAGCCACGCTGCTTTCAACCTAAGGGCGTCACTATCCAGGGCCCCCAGATTAAGGGGTGACTGAGGGCCACCCTCCCTGACGTCCTGGTGACCTCAAGGCCTGTGAGATAGGCTTGAACCAAAAATAAGGCACAGAAGGAGGAGCCACCTGCCCAGAGCCCCAGAGCTGGGGAAGGGCTGGGTTCAAACGCGGTTTGGTCTGATTCAGCACCTCCTACTCCAGACTAGCCATGCATAGAAGAGGGAGGAGGTGCTGCTAGCCCTGGTGGAGGCGGGCTACGGCGGGCGGAGACTGTGGACAGAGGGGTCATCACACTGGATGAGGGTGGAGCTGCCCCTCCAGCACCTGCTCTGTGCCCAGCTGTGCACAGCAAAAGGCCCACGAACAAGACCCGTCTCTGTCTTGGGGACAGGCGTGTCTTTGTGGCTCTCTGCTGAGCAGAGGACTTGGCCCCTGAGCCCACTCAGGCCGGGCCACGCCATTTACGAAGAGCTTTTTCTTTTTCCTTCTTTTTTTTACAAAAACTTTTTCAAAATATTCACCAAGAGGCTGATGCCCAGAATCACGCTGGGGCAGAATGTCCCTCGCAGGCGTGAGCTGCAGGACAGGACAGAGGGCACTTGGAGAGGGGCTGCTGGGCAGGGACTCGCCCGCAGGAAAGGACTCATGGTGAGGGAGACCCAAGGAGGTGGCCCAAGGACGCCTACTGTCCCCACAAGGGCTCCAGAGCTAGTAGGCTTGTATGAGACGTAAAACTATCACGTTCATAGAAACAGATGTGGACAATCTCTGTGACAAATTTGACCGAGAACTTCCTGTACGAAACTGCAAAATGAGGTAACGGGTTTGTGTTCATCAAATTGGAGACTTGCATTCACCAGAGGGCCACGAGGCCGCTGGCCGTGGTCAGATGGAGTGAAGCCTATGCCCAGTACAGCAGCTGGCCCGGTGGGTCCTCGGTCTCTGGGGGGCCCAAGGCCCTTTCAGGGGGCCCTGAGCTCTAAAGCAGCTTCATACCAAAACAGTGTGTTTTGGGTTGAACTGTTCCCCACCCCCCCCCATTCATGTGACTAGGTTGCGCCCTAATCCTGGTGTCCTTACAATACGGAAATCTGGACACGTACACAGGCACAACGTCATGTGAAGATGGAGGCAGAGATGGGGCTTCCACACAACGAGGCGCATCAGAGATCGCCAGCACACTGCCAGACGCCGGGGAGACACCCGGACCACACTCTCCTTCGCAGCCCGAGGGACCAGCACTGACCTGGACTCCCAGCCTCCAGGCCCGGGGACAATGAAGTCCTGGTGTTTAGGGCATGCTGCTGATTGTGCACTGTGATGGCAGCCCCAGGGAACTAATCAAAGTGACTTGCCTTTCCCACTGGGCTCACGCTTGCACAGAGGGTGCAGAGCCCCGTGGGGGACGCTGTGGGCCCCTCCTCCTCACCACAGGCTCCCGGGGGAAGAAGCCCCAGAGCCCGTGGAGTGTCCAGGTGGATCAGCAACGCTCCCCACTTACTATCACCCGGTCCTGGCCCTGGAGGGGGGGTTGCTGCCCCAAGAGGCACCCTGGTGCGATGGCCGAGGTGGGACACGCTGGTCACTCACACTTGGGTCCTCCACAATGGACCGGGGACGCTGTCACTTCAGGCACAACAATGGTCAGTCTTAGTTGCCTTGGGAAACTCGAGCTTTCAAGCGGAAATTAGAATTTTGGAACCTGCCACCCAAGCGGGACAGCTTCCCGACTGCCAGATGGTTGTGACGGGTGCACGGTGACATGAGTGATTGTGGCGAGACGTCCTCATTGGGGACAGATGTGTCTGCACGCGGGAGGTCTGTGACTGAGGGAAGGACCAGTGCAGGCTGCTTCAAAGTCACCTCGGGCCAGAGACCCTCCACACAGCAAGAAAGACGGGGGCTTTCGGGGACCACGGTGACGAGTGCACTGGTGTGTCCCCCTCCCAGATCGCCCCTTGCTCTCAGGGAACTGCCACTTTTCAGGGTTTGATGTCCTATCAAAGGAGAAAGTCTGCAATTGCCCAAAAGGGCGAGGATCCTGCGTGTTCCAGCTATGAACCTGGGTGAAGCCAGCTTTTCCTCCTCACCCAAGACGGTGCTGCCCGCAGACAGGCCACCGGGTGCCAGGGAGGTGTCACAGGCCGGTGGGCATGCCACTCTGCTCACTATATTGGAGTTTTGAAAGTAATGACTTTTCATAGAAATATGCTCTTTACCTGCTGCATGCTGACTCTCCAAAATGCCGCTGGTGACATGTTGGTACAGCCACGCGGGCTCACCTACCCTGAGGGTCTTAGCAGGGTGTAAGGGGCAGGCGGGCGGGCTGGTGGGATTGGAGGCTTGGGGTCCTTGGCGGCTCCAGTAGGACTGGGAAGGCCCACGACGTGTGAAGGGCTGGGGGTGAGTTTCAAGAATCCCTGGGCTGGCTGAGCCCCACCCACAGGCCTTGGTCAACTGTTTCCAGAACGTTGTGATGGGAAAGGACAGGCATTTGCAGCACCCATCCTGTAGTGGGTGGGTGGGATGGGTTTCAGAGATGGCCTGTCTCTGTTATTGCGGAAGGAATGACGAAGTGCATGGCTTTAAATTTTCCATTTCTACTACAGTATTGACAGAGGTAACCTCAGGAACAGAAGTTCTTTGGGGCCCTCAGTGGTGTTTAAGTGTGTGAAGGTGTCCCGAGGCCCATTTGACAGCCGCCCATGGCATCTACAGGGAGAACTGGTGGTGGGCAGCGCCGTGAATGGGGCACTTACAGGGGCACCGCAGGCCTCACTAGTTCCTGAGCTGGTGTTCAGATTCGGCCGTTGGAGGATGGCAAAGGAAAGCCACTGTCACCTCGCAGACCTGCAATAATAGGAAGCTGGCTGACACTATGGCCAGGGAGGCCTGGGGTGAGGCTACGGCCAGCTGTGTGGGGCTCAGTCACCAGTGTCCCCGGACCAGCAGCCCTGCTCCTGCAGCGTGTCCCCAGGAGGGAGGGGTGGAGGACGTGGGCAGCGAGAGAGATAGAGAGAGAGCCGTGCAGAAAGCAGCAGAGTATGCACTTCGCACGCTGACACCTGTGGAAGGAAAGTGCTGAGTGAAAAGGAGGAAGCAGAGTGAGGTCGCCACCCAGACTCCATGGGTCAAAATACACGGACACGAGACAGACAGAGCTCAGATGTTGGCAGCAATCCATTCCACAAGAACTCGTGCAGACAACGGCCTTGGAAGAGTTACTTAGGGAAAGGCTCTAATAGGGAGTGAATATCTAAATCAAAAAGAGGGAGCAAAATAAACTGGTAAGGACAGTTCTGTGAACAATCAAATACTAACCCTCTAACGTCCAAAACCAAAGCCCCCTGACCCCATCCAGTTGTATCCTACATGCTCCCCAAAAGCAATTGCTGTTCTGAATTTGGGGTTGATCCTTCCGATGAACGCCTTTATATTTTTACAACCTGTGTGCGTCTCCCCAAATGCCATTCATGGTTGCTGTGTCTTTAAACAGGAATCTTTCAAACTGTGCAACAGGAAGTTGAAGCACGTCTCCCCCACTTCACCCCAGGTTGCAAACAAGAGGGTGCCAGACCACCTGTGCCTGTGGGGGCAGGCGGAACATGGAGAGGCCATGTGGCCACTAACGGGGTCTCCTGGCAGCCCGCGAGGGGCAGGACAGGACAACGTGGAGGCTTCGGGTGAGGTGGCTGGGGGCCTGCCAGCTGACTACAAGGCCCAGGCAGGCCACACCCATATTCCTGGGTTTTAATTGTGGTAAAGTCCACACAACATGAAAGTTGCAACCTTAACTATTTTTAAGTGCACAGTTCAGTGGCATTAGGTACATTCACAATGTTGTGCAACCATCACCACCGTCATTTCCAGAAGTTTCCATCGTCCCAAACTGACACTCTGTCCCCATAGAACACTAACTTCCTTCCCCCTCCCCTGGCCCTGGCACCACCATCTACTTCCTGTCTCTGTGACTCTGACTCCCCTAGGGACCTCGTGTGATGGGGTCACACAGGATTGTCCCTCTATGTCTGGCTCGTTTCACTCAGCGCAGTGTCTTCCAGATCCATGCACGTTGCAGCAGGTGTCAGGATGCCCTCCTTTTTGAGGCTGAGTAATATTCCCCTGTGTGGACTACAGCTGTGCACCCCATTCCGGTGTGTGGGTTCCCCCACACCACCAGGCAATTCTGTGACACCAGCTGTCCCACAATTCAACTCAATTCTGACACCATCCACCTGGAGACAGCGCCAGACCCCGCAGGTGAAGGGCTCAGTCCCACAGGACTGCCCCAGTGCAGGCGCCCATCACAAGTCCAGGCTGTCTCCTGTGCTTCTGACTGACCAGCTCTAAATTGGGGGTCCCCACAACCCCCTCCTCAGGTTGGCTTAATTTGCTAGAGCAGCTCACGGAACTCAGGAAACCAGTTTACTTGCTAGATCACCGGTTTATTACTATTTACTGGAAGGCACCTCCACGCAGACTCCCGCCAGCCTCGCTGGAAGGGCCCCCGTCAGGAGCTGTGCAAGCACCGCTGTGCGGCTGAACTCCAGAAGCAGACTCTTGCACACACACGTCACACCTCGAGAAGCCACCCAGCCCCGGCTGGAACTGCACACGGTCTGGTGACCAGAAACCACAGCTGTCTTAAAATGGAAGCCGGTGGCCCCCAAAGGAGACGACTTTCCAAAGCGACTGGATCAGGCCTGCACAGCCTTTTCTTACTATGAATTCCGATGTGTCTTTCTACCCACCTTGGAAGCAACGTGCCCTTGTTTGCGTTCCCTAAGCTGCTGTGAAAGGGGGGACTTTCCTGGTTGGTGAGTCTGCCATCAGGGACTTGGAGCTATCAAAGATAATAATGGTCTGTGTTCCATTAACTACAGGCCCGAATCCTGGCGTCAATTCACCGTGCAGACTAGGTTGTGATGTTGTTCTGATCCAGATTTGAATGCTTCTTAAGCTCTGCACCTGTTGCCTGTTAACCCCCCACACGAGCTGTGCCCCATCCACGCGCCTTCCCTCTGACGGAGAGACGACACCCGGAAATGGCCTTCCTGACACTGGGGACAGAAAGGCTGAAGTCGGAAGACCTGACTGTGGATCAGCGATGCTTTCGGAGAAAGATCTCGATCAAAATGGGGAAATAATAAAGACAAACTGAGACTAAATTAGCCTGGGTCTGTGGGAGGAGCTGGGGCTGTGGCTGTGTTCTCACATTGCGCCCATAGTCTTGACTCAACCCTGCCCCCAGCCTCCCCCCAACACCTCCCCCCAGGCCCGACCACCCTCCCCTCCTGCTCAGCTCCCTTCCCATCTTGGTGGCCCGCCTTGTCATGTTCCCCTGGCCAAACCCCATCCCATTAAATCCACCCTCCGCCCCTCATATCCACCCAGAGGAGCAGGATGGACAGGCTGCCGCACCCAGGTCTGCCACATCTGATGGATGGCCCATGTCCCCGGGCCTGACACTCCCAGTCCCTCCTGCCCCCAGGCGCCCCCTCCTCTCAGCTGGCGGATTTGCTTCCTCCCACATCCCTGAAGAGGTGAAGTAGTCAGCAGAGCTTCTCCAGGTGCCACCAGCTGTGCCCACCTGCCCCATCTGTGCCCAGGTCTGCTGCTTGTCCCTGCTGCTCATCCCTCCTGTCACCTCTGATGTCCTTCCTGCCTGGTGACAAAGGCCACCTTTGCATGAGTGCCCTGGATATCAGCCCTTGTCCACCCAAGGACCTAGCTGAGCGAACCTTTCTCCTCTCCTGCCACCAGCCACTGCTCCCTTCACGACAAAACCCCCAAAGTGCAGAATTTGCAGTCTCCACCCCTGCTTCTCCCACCCACGCTCCACTGCAGCTGCCCTGGCAAGGTTGGCAGTGAGGCCTCCACAGGCCACACACACCCAGGGCCCTTGAGCCCCCACTCTCCAGCATCTGGTTTTCTCTCCCGTAGCTCCTCCCTCATTGACCCCGATCCAGGCCCAGCCAGCCCTGGAGGGGTGCTCCATTTCCCCCGCTCCTGGACATGTGCAGTGCTTACACGGATGATGGAGGCCTTGGCCCAGGAAATTCAAACAACTCCAAATCCATTGGAGTTCTGTTTCCTATGACTGATTTGATGCATAATGGCCCCGGGACACCTTGTGAGTGAGGGTAGTGCTACGAGGTCGCAGGTCGCAGATTCCAGCGTCAAAGGCAGGGGAGGGGCGGCCAGTCCTGTGGCTCTGGGTCAGGAGAAAGTGAAACCACAGGCCCGAATGGCCATCCGCCTCAGCCCTGCCGACCCCTTCCCAGGTGCCAGGCATGTTTGACCCCAGTGAGGGCCTGGAGGGGCAGCCAGGTCTGAGCGGAGCAGGCGGTTCTGGAGCTCGGCTACTGTGCTCGCCCCGGGGCGGGTGTTAACATGATCCTCATTGCAGCTCTGCATTTAACGGAGGCGGAAAGTGACGAAGCGCGCCCTCCCGGGATCACCGTTCCGGGCGTCACCGCTCCGGGGGCACCGCTGCGAGGGGGGGTCCCACTCAGGCTGCAGGCCAATGGGGACCGCGAGCTTGGGGAGTGCGCAGTGGGTGCCGGCCCGGGACTGCCCTGTACCCCTCTCCGCGTCGTGCCCACATTTCACGGGCGATCGCGTGGGGGGATGGGACCCCCAACCCGGCCGCAGCGGCCGCCCGGTGGGACCGGCTCGGGGACGGGGCATCGTCTCCGGAGCCGGGGACCGTTTCTGGGAGCCGGGCTTCATCTCGGGGGCGGGGCTTCGTCTCCGGGGCGGGGCCTCGTCCTGCGCCCCGCCCTCCAGCGCGGCTCCCCGATTGGCCGGCGGTCGGGCCCGCGGGGCATTGTGGGCCGTCGCGCTCCCGCCGCTGCCGCCGCCGCCGCCGCCGCCGCCGCAGCCTCGCCATGTCGGGTTCTCCGGTGAAGCGGCAGAGGATGGAGAGCGTGCTGGACCAGCTCAAGCAGTTCACTACCGTGGTGGCCGACACGGGCGACTTCCACGGTGAGGCCGCGCGGGCTCCCGAGTTCGGACGCCGGCCCGCGGCCGTGCCCGGAGCGGGGGTTTCGTGGGCGCAGAGAGCCGGCCGCCCGGCGGCTCCACTCCCGGCCGCTCTCCTGACCCAGCTCCCGGGGTCGGGGAACACGGGCGAGCGCAGGGGCCGGAGGGACCAGGAAGGAGCGGCCGGGGCTGCGGCGCCGTCGGGGAGTCGGTGCGTGCGGTTTCCAAGGCCGTGTTTGGGGAGGGGGCCCGAGGCGGGCCGGGAGCGGGTTCCGCGGAGCCCTGAGCTGGCGGGAGGCGCTTTCGTGGGCGACTGCGCACTGCTGAGCGGGCAGACAGGACCGCGCGTGCCACCGCCCGCTTGGGAAATGCCCTGTTGCACCACTGCCCTCCCCCGCCCAGGGGACAGCGGGGCCCTTCGTGGCAACGTGCGGCCACCTGGGGCGGCGCACCGGGGTGGGTGACCCCGATGCCGACCGAAGCAGAGGGCCGTCCTGTTGCAATTGAGGCTTTCCTGGGTTTGACTCGTGTCCGTGGGCGAGAACTGGGCCGGCCGGAGAAACGTAAGGGCTTCTGCTGGGAATCCTCGGGGCCTTCACGCGGTTCACGCTGCGAACGAGGAAGACGTTCAGGGAAATCGTGAAGTGCCCGGTGGACATGCGTGCTGTGCACACAGTAAGGAGTGCCTGCACCCTTTTCTGCTTTCTCATGGTGACTTGAGAAACAGGCTGTCACTCCTCTTTGGTAACAGTGAGTAAGAGGATTGTTTGTCTAGCAGAACCTAGGGAGTGAGTAAGCGTTTTGGTGCTTAGGTAGAAAGCACCTCCAGTGATCAGCTGAGGGCCAACCTGTAGGCTTGCGAGCAGACCAGCAGCATGTCGCCCCATCTGACCAGCTGGGGGCCTCGGAGGCCAAGGTCCCCCTTCCTTCGTGCCCAGTGTCCTTAGACCTCTGGGCCGTGGCGTTAGAAGCTTAGAGTACTGGGAAAGTGGTCGCACGTTCTCCTGCGTCTGTTTGTTCCCTTCTTAGCACGTAGAATCATTTTCGGTCTTGGAGAGCCCTGGTCTGCACGTTTCCTGCCCGTTCTCACCTAGCAGTAGCTGCAGGGCAGCTGTCAGGCACACTGTCTGGCAACAGGGCCAGTAAGGTGGGAGGGGACGAAGGGAATGCTCGCTTTCTGGGTTTTTTTTTTTTTTTTTAGAAATATCTAAACCCAAGCACTGACATTTTTTAGTTTTTTAATGACTATTAACAAGTTTATGAAAATACGTTACTTGATAATAAATATCCATAAAATACATAGTTTTCAATAGGGCCCATGGTTTTGTGTCATTTTATGAAGCGAAGGTTCTTACCTTCAGGGGCAGGGGTGGGGAGCATAGGCCTCTTTGAAAGTATAATCAGAGCTGTGAATTCTTTTCCCAGAACAGTGGCCTCCCCGTCCCCCCAGTTTTGCATTAGCTAAGGGTCCCTGGGCCCTGACGCCCATCTGTGGATCCCAGATGGGTCTCAGTTTTGTTTTTACTTTTGTTCAAAGTCAACTTTATCAAGGCATAATTTTGTACAAGGAAAGGTGCTGTTTTCAGTGCATCCCTCGCTGGGTTTGTACACACCTGTGAAAACACCACTCCAGAGCACTTTTTCTTAACTGGCTATTTTGAAACAGACTTAGGAGAAGTTGCAGAATTAGCCCAGAGTCCCCCAGTGGTGACATCGTATGTGACCGTGGCGCAATGTCAGAACCAGGAACTTGGCTCTAGCACACTATTGTTACCGTGTTTCCTCAAAAACAAGACCTAGCTGGATAATCAGCTCTAATGTGTCTTTGCCTGGCTCAGTGCTCACCAGTTTTCAACCTGTGTGGGGACGCGGGCTCTCTCTGTAGCAGTTTTATAACATGTGTAGCCTCTAATCTGTTCCCCATCTCTGTATCACATTTTGTCACCAAAGGACACTATAAAAATACTAATTGGCCAAATAAACTCACTGAAGCAGCGAGGCTTCCGGCCGCCTGCTCACTGAGCACGCCCTTGATCGACTCCAATGACCTGGTCAGCGAGACCCCCAGGGAAGCCCCACTGGTTTCTTGGAATTCCTAGCTTGGCTACCTGAGAAAGAACTAACGTGTCCAAGAGAAAGAAAGCAGGCGTTGGAGATGACCACGCCGGTCACTGGGTCGCTGGTGCCGATCCCCACCCCAGTGTGTGGCGTCTGCTTTCGCAGGCGCCTTTGATCTCAGGCCTCAGCCTTGCTGGTGGTTTAACTGCCCTGCAGGAAGCTCCCCCTTGGCCAGCCTACCGGGGTCGAGGGGGAAGGATGTGAAGCGTGGCTGCACCAGGTCGGAGACGCCGTGGACCCTCGTTCAGCTTGTCGGGGACCCGCTAGAAATCTGGCTGCGAGCAGGCACCCCACTCACTTGCCTGCTTTCCAATTGCTTCTCTAGCCATCGATGAGTACAAGCCACAGGACTCCACCACCAACCCCTCCCTGATCCTGGCTGCCGCGCAGATGCCCGCCTACCAGGAGCTGCTGGAAGAGGCTGTCACCTACGGCAAGAAGCTGGGCGGGTGAGTCGGGCTGGGGGCCTAAGCAGGCCAGGCTCGTCCACGCATCTCCCTCCTAAGTGAACTGTAGTTCTCAGAGGTCGCAGAGTCCGGGAAAGGAAGCTCTTGGATCAGCTTTGCTGAAGTGTTATTTACACGTAGTGAAATGTACCCAGTGTAAGTGTGCAGCTCAGTAACGCTTGTTTGCAGGAATGGTGCACCTGTGAACACCACCCCAGTCAAGGTGTAGAACGTCTGCAGCGCCCCAGAAGTCCCTCCCCTTCCGTGGTCCGTCTCCCAGCTCTGGCAGCCACTGACCCGCGTTCTGTCATTTGGTACCTTTTATTAACAGCTTTCTTGGAGTAAAATCCACGGAGTGCCCAGACCAATCAGTCCTGATGAATTTACACAGTGCTGCGGCGCTCTCCACAGTTACCCTGCAAGGCTCCCTGCTCCCCACGCCAGGAAGCCACACCGGGCAGTGCCTGACATCACTTTACATTTTCATCAGGGTGATGACGCGCAGCTGCGAGTGGTGCCTACGGGACAGTGGCCCTGGGCGGAGCTCCCTGGGGCCCGTTGGTGCACCCCGGCTGCATACAGCTGTGTGGGGGCTGCTCTCCCCACTCGCCCACGGGTTGGTCCCGCCTCAGTGCTCCTGGAAGTGGTGACGAGGTGCTGCTCTCAGGCCTCCTGCCTCCTGCAGCTGCCCGGCAGTTCTAACCATGACACACTGGCCGGAGATCTGTGTGCAGTGGGCCAATGAAGACCCTCAGATAGTGTCTGTCTGGGGACAGCGCCTCACTTCACTGGTCTCCCCAGGCAACTCCAAACACTTGCCAAGATCATGTTGATGGCGGGGTTCCGTCTGGGGGGACGCAAGTCCCTGCGGGGGATGGAGGTGACGGCTGCACAGTGGGACTGCTTAGTGCCACAGGGCTGTGTGCTCGCCGATGGTTAGGATGGAACATTTTGTGCTGTGTGTTTTGCCATGATAAAAACATTTTTAAGAGAAAAGATGGAACGGAAGGAATTGCTCAAACGAGTAACAGAATTTGTTTTATAGAATTCAGACCACTTACACCTAACAAGTCACTAATCTATTTTTTCCCTGGAATTTCAGGTCACAAGAGGAGCAGATTCAAAATGCCATCGATAAACTTTTTGTGTTGTTTGGAGCAGAAATACTGAAGAAGATCCCGGGCCGCGTATCCACGGAAGTCGACGCAAGGTGAGGGTGCGGGCAACGGGGTGGGCAGGAGCATTTGTCGGTCCGCCATGTCCAGGCATCCGAACGCTCCCTGTTCGGCAGCTTGTCCACAGCCCAGGTTTCTGGGTAAATCCCTGGGGCACATAGTTGTGAGATGGGGCTGTAAGTTGCTCCCGAGTGAGGGCTCCGTCCGCCGGCCTGTGACGTCCTTGGCGGACGTCTTGAGGTGAGGCCGCCCTCACCGCAGGCCCTTCATTCTCGTAGGCTCTCGTTTGACAAGGACGCCATGGTGGCCCGAGCCAGGCGCCTCATCGAGCTCTACAAGGACGCCGGCATTAGCAAGGACCGGATTCTGATAAAGCTGTCGTCCACCTGGGAGGGAATTCAGGCTGGAAAGTGAGTGTCCCCCAGTCCAGGGGTTGGGGCCTGCAGCTCCGGGCCCAGCTGAGGAGCCAGCTGTATGCAGGACCAGGTCCTGCTGGCACCCGCCTGGGGAACAGAGGCCCGTGACACCGCCCAGCTGTGCCGGCAGCCGTCCTTTCGGGCACGCTCACGTTGTCATACACCGTTTCATGCTGAGCATGTGCCCCGTGTGGGAGGGATGCGAGGATCCGAGCCAGACTGCTGGTGTCACTGGCAGCCGCACCGGACAGCTGTGTGTCGGGGGTGCATAACGTCTGTCCCTGCGGTCACGTGCTGCACACACCCGCCCACCGCTCGCCTGCTCTGCCTGTTCTGGACAGTCTGCGTAAATGCAGTCTTGTGCACGCGGCCTGTGTCTGGCTTCCTCCCGGGGCGTGATTTCGGGCTCGCCCGGCTGTGGTGGTCAGGGCTGCAGTCCTTTATGGTGGAGACTCCACTGTGTGTGATAGCGTGTTTAGTGTCCTTGGATGGACACGCGGTTGTTCCCGCCTCAGGCTCACGGATCACGCCGCCATGCACGTGCGTGCACAAGTTTGGGTGTGGGCGTGTGTCCCATTTCGTGTGCGCACACACCTAGCAGTGGAGCTGCTGGGTCATGGTCACTGGGTGTCTGACCATGGGATGGGGGGCTGCGTGGCCACTGTCCCCTGAGGTGGTGGCAGTTGGTGGCCAGAGAGGCCCCAGTAGAAGCTTAGCTGTCACAGCCCACACCCGTCACATGGTAGAGCATGGCCCATGGCCTGTCCTGGGGGCTCAACCCCACAATGTCTCGGTGACCTCAGGGTGGCCCGGGAAGGGCAAGAGTGGGCAGGGGGCAAGGGTGCTGGACAGGACAGTGGTGAGAGCACCTCTGTGGTGTCTGCCCCAGGGAGTCCTGTGGTGACGTGAGCGACCAGGATCCCTGGTGCTGCTGCAGGTGTCTGTCAGCCAGGGACAAGCACTGTGCTCTTGGGACCTCCTCTGCCTTTGTCCCGATTTGGAAATGTCGGTTTGAGGAAGACAATTCCAGCCGCCCGTAACCCCCTTGCCAGAGAGAACTGTGGTGCGCGTTCCAGACTCGCTCAAGGTGTATGCTGAGTCGTGAGCACCTCTGCTCCCCAATGCGCTGGGTGGAGACACTGATGCCACCCTGGCCCCCTTTCCCCCCAGGGAGCTGGAGGAGCAGCATGGCATCCACTGCAACATGACGCTGCTCTTCTCCTTCGCCCAGGCTGTGGCCTGCGCCGAGGCGGGCGTGACGCTCATCTCCCCTTTTGTGGGGCGCATCCTGGACTGGCACGTGGCCAACACAGGCCAGAAGTCCTATGAGCCCCTGGAAGACCCGGGTGAGTTGCCCTTGTGGGACGGATGGGGTGGGCGCAGCGGGGGACAGGCACCGAGTACTCAGCAGCCAGGCTGCCTGGGTGTCCCCTGCAGGCGTGAAGAGTGTCACCAAGATTTACAACTACTACAAGAAGTTCGGCTACAAGACCATTGTCATGGGCGCCTCCTTCCGCAACACTGGTGAGATCAAGGCGCTGGCGGGCTGCGACTTCCTCACCATCTCACCCAAGCTGCTGGGGGAGCTGCTCCGGGACAGCAGCAAGCTGGCACCCGCACTCTCGGCCAAGGCAGGTGAGTCCCTGGCCCCGGCCATGGGCCGGTAGGCTCGCGTCCCACCTGCCTGGGAGCCGGGGGGGCCGGGATGGGGGCTGGGCGAGGAAGGCCCAGCGCATGTCTTCCCACAGCCCAGGCCAGTGACCTGGAGAAGATCCACCTGGACGAGAAGGCCTTCCGCTGGCTGCACAACGAGGATCAGATGGCCGTGGAGAAGCTCTCGGACGGCATCCGCAAGTTTGCTGCGGACGCTGTGAAGCTGGAGCGTGTGCTGGCGGTGAGTGCCCCAGGGTGCAAGGTGGGCAGTGGGGACTTCCTGTGGGGACCCTCAGCCACTTGGCTCCCCTGGCAGCTGGTCAGTGGGGACCCTGCCACCCCCATGGGATTCTAGAGGCGCCCAGTGGAAGCTGCCCCCTCTGTCGTGCCTGATGTGTTTCCTGGCATCTCCCACTGTTTCTAGGAACGAATGTTCAGCGCAGAGAATGGAAACTAGCTCAGTGCCTGAGGCTGGACACAGATGAGTGCCAGCCATGACCTTGGGTCTGATTGCAATGCCTGGTGATGAATCTTACATTTTTTACCAATTGGAGCAGGGAAGGATCATAGATTTCTGATTTTATGTCAAACTGCCTAATGCATTAAAGCAGCCACTTTTTCTGTGCTATGCTTCATTCCACTACTTTGTTGCCCGTTAGCACCAACTGCCCCAGTAGGTGGCTGCAACCTGGGCCCAGCTGAGATGGGGCTGGGTCAAGGACCCCAACGTGGTGACAGGCACTTATAGCCCCTTGCCTTGGTGTTGCTGGGTGGGGACCCAGCCAAGTAGCTCCTCAGTGCAGGGGTGATCCTGATGGCCCCCTGTCCAGCTGCCCTGGCTGGAAGCACTGGCCAGGTCGCCAGGCTCCTCTGTGGGTTGATGGTGCCACCTCGTGGGGACAGCGTGATGAGCAGTGGCCCAGCTTCAAAACCAGGTTGTCTGGACGCACTGAAGCAAGGGGTGTGGCACAGCTTGGATAGCTTTGGAGCCCCATTTGGACTTTGTTCAGATTTGCATGCCACTGCACTGGGCAGGGCTTGGTGGGGATGGGTGGGTGGATGGGGCAGCCCCTCCCTCCCCTGGGACCAGCCTGTTCCTGGAACAGCAAGGCAGAGGTGAGGGCTAGGTGAGAATGTACAGGGATCCGACTGGCCATTCCTTGTGGATAGAGGTAGGTGTTGGGGACAGACTGGTTGAGACAACCCTAGGTGAGCCTGTGCCCTGCCCCACCTGGGGCAGCCCCTTCCGCCTTCCCTCCCTGGGAGCCCAAGTCTGAGCTCCTGTTCCAAGCTTTCCAGAGATACTAGGCATGGACGACCCCCATCTGTGGCTGTCATAGCAGGGCTGGGGGTTGGTGCTCCTGGAGTGGCCACCATCTACCCCAACCCCACCTCTATGGGTCCCTCCCAGCCCTTGGGGGTCTGTGTGCTCCCCAAACTTGCCCACTTTGCATTTCCTGGGCATTCCATATAAGTGGAAGCACACACATGGCACTTTCTGTCTGGCTTCTTCCACTCAGTATGTTTTCAAGGTTCGCCCATGTAGCATGTGTCACAATTTCATTCTTTAGGGTCCAATAAGCATCCCTATGGGCCTGTTAACAGACCTCATTTATGGGCCACAATTTGTGTCCATTCACTACTGAGAATAGCACTGCGATGGACGTACCTTCACCATCTCTGGGGGCGGTGTTTATTTCTCTTGGGTGCATGTTGGGGTCTGTTGTAAACATCCTGGGTGTGTGGGGAAATCCGGCAGCACAAGCAGGGAAACCAGGCCCCAAACCCACCCGCCCGCTGGCATTTTCATGTGCTCCTCCCAGCCTCTTGGGGCCCCCCCACCCCTGGCCGTGCCCTGAACTCGGGGACTCAGGACTGAGCTGCCAGGGAGATCACCTTGGAACAGCGGCCACGCAGGGCCCAGGTTGTGCCGTCCAGCAGAGCCCACCTCACGCCTGGATCTGCAGCCCTGGGTCCAGGCATGGTACCCACTGACATGGGCCAGCGGGCTAGGCCAGGCTGCTGTGTGCATGGCGGGCAGCAGGGCTGTCAGGAGCCCGACAGGAGTGTCCAGAGCGTGAGCTCGATCCAGTGGGGCCGGAAGCAGCAGATCCCCCAGGCCAGGTACAGGGGGATGGGAGAAGGTGGGGGACATACAGAGGCCCTGCCTGAAGGCCACAGCCCAGCCAGGCACCTGGGGATGCCCAAGAGGGATCAGGCTTCACTGGGAGGGAGCCGGACAGCCGCCTGGCACGCCCAGCAAAGGCCTGTCCCGGGCCTGAGGGTGAGGCCTGCCTGCCATCCCTGCAGATATGGGGGGGGCCACACGTGAGGCCACCTTCCAAGTGGAGCCCCTGCTCATCTTCACCCTGAAACCGCGCAGCAGCTGCCAACAGGCTGGGAACGCGTAGGGCTGTGCCAGCCCCTGGGGTCTCCATGTAGAGGGTGCAGTGCCACTGCTCTGTCCACTGAGGTCCGTGCCGGCCTTACGTGGGGTCACCATGCACAAAGCAAGGGTTTAAAATCTGGGCAGGTCTGGGGGCTGGGAACTATGGGGGCCAAAGATTCCCCTTCACCTTTGACCTCAGTCCAAAGTGCTGAGCAAGGTCCAGGCAGCTAGCCTCCCCCCCACACAGCCGAGCAACGCCCAAAGGGAAGGGGCAGTGGATAGGCCTGGGCACAACTCGTACTACAAGAAACAAATTCCAGTGCCTCCCCGCTTCCCTGCCCACCCACCCATCACGGTCATCCTTGCTCCCAGGGAGGCTCAGCACCCCTCACCTGGGTGCACGGGGACAGGCAGAGGGGGAGACCAGAGGGGCCAAGACCCCCGGAATGCCCACAGCCCACTGACTGCATGCCGGCTCTTCACGGGGTCTGAGCCCTACCCACAGCCAGTGCAGCACCTGATGGCTCTCGCCTCCCCAGAGCCGACACCCCTCAGGGCTGGTCCCTGGAGGCCTCCACAATTCCACCGGCCTGGTCAGGGTATATGAGTCGTTCTTGGGCTGTCACGGAGGCAGGGTGCCTGGAGGCCTGAGGATTCCGGCTGCCTCTGGGGACAGCTGGGCCATCTGGAGGCAATAGGGCCACTGACAGGCGGGCTCAGCAGGGACTGCCTCACTTCCTGTAGGACAAACACCAGCACCCGCCCATTACATGCGACGGACAGACGGACATGACCCAGCCAAGGGGCTGCCCACCAGCCCAGCCCCAGACGCCCGCCCTGGTCCCATCCGGGCCTCACCGGCTGCCACAGAGGAAGAGCAGACTGTGGACGGCCGGGACGGTGGAGCCGGCGTTCTGGCCTGTGACGAGGTGGCGGTCCAGCACAACATGCATGGCATCAGGCTCACTGGCTGCAGGAGGCCCAAGGGCCGGAAGGCACAGGCTGCAGCAGCACCGCCATAGGCCAGGCGCCACCCCCGGACCCACCCCCACCCACCCTGAGGGCCAGTGACCGAGGTGTGCTGGACACTGCTCCGGGAGGCTGGTCTGGCCAGTGTCACCCCCGCCCAGCTCACCACTAAAGCTGGCGCCAGCGTCCTTCACGAAGTCCTCCACAACAAGGGGCAGGCGGGCAAAGCCAGGTGCCCGGACGAGCTCGTACACGGAGGGCTGTGGAGGGAGGGGCACGTGCCTCAGGGGCAGGTGGCTCCAAACCAAGGCCAAGGGCCATGCCCTCCATCTGGGGTGGGTGTGTGTGTCACTGCTTGGAGCTCAGGGGCTGCTAAGGTGGGAGGGGACAATGGCAGGGACCTCCCACTGCGGGGCTTTGGGGGCACAAGAGTGGCCAGAATGAACCCCGCAGTGAGCGGGAGGGCTGGGGGTGGGGCACAAGGCCATGGGAGGAGGGGCTGGGGGTCATGGCTCCTGCTCACCCTCTTGTCCTCTCCTGAACCTGGGCCAGGGCCCAGCCTTGGGCAGCCAGGCCTCAGGCCTCCCACAGGTCTGCCCTAGGGACCTCACTCGGGTCTCCTCAGTGCCAGGTGCCCCTTCCCAGCCTGAGTGCTGAACAGGTCCAGGCTCAGTCCTGGGCCCCACCCACCAGGCCCTCCGCCCTCATGGCAGACCTACCTCCTGACAGGCACAAAAGCAAGGGCTGGACCCAATCCCCACTCCCCTCTGCTCCCCTCCAGCCGTATTCCCTCCCCACACACACAGCCAGCTCAGCAAACCTGGGCTGTGGGGGGGGAGGATGGGGGTGAGGTGCAGGGTCCATTTTCACCCACAGCCTGTATGGCGGCCTTCAGGGACTCCCAGCAGGGAAGGCCAAGGAGGGGACAACACACAGCACAGACAACTGCCAGCCTGGTGCCGAATTTCTCAATTCCCATCTGGGCAAGTGACTGCCACCAGTGCCAGAGGTGACCGTGGGTCCCCCAAGGGTCCCAGCCCGTCCCTATGCTTTGAAACCCGACTACTGCCTGGGACCCCTGAGCTGCACTCACCCCGGTCACGCTGTAGCCTTGGAACACCCAGGACCCGTCCTCATTGGTGGCAGAGCAGAGAGCGGCGACCCCGTGGCCAACCGCACAGATGGGCTCTGAAAGCAGCAGGCAAGGCGGGGCCTGAGGCCCTGGACACCCCCAGAGCCCGTGGAGGCGCTGCCCACTTCCCAGAAACCCCACACGGGCAGCCACTTCAGGACAGGCTGTTTCCAGCTCAAATCTCAAATTCTTGTGGCCGAGAAGCTAGTACGAGGAGGAGTCACGAGGGTGCTGTAGGTCCATCTGCCAACCCAGAAGGACTCCTCACCCACGGCCCCCACTGCCCCTCAGCACAGCCTGGACAGCTCAGGCCTGGACTCGCCTGTTGGCCAGGCTCACGGCCCAACCAGCTCCACTGTCACCGAGCAGCAGCCCACCTGGAAACTTCCCTCCTCCCAACTGCAGTGGGAAGGGTGCCCAGCCCTCCGTCTGTCCCTCGGGGCCTCTGGAGGCACTGTGTCCACCCTGCCAAGTGCTTGCCCTGGCTCTGAGCCTTTGCCCCAGAAGGCTGCCTGGCACAAGTGCGTTCCCACAGCTAAGGTGGCCGGGAACAATAACTGTCTGTTCCAGTAGTGCTGGGACAGGAGGCCCCCTTCTCACCGACAAAGGACACTGTGTGGAGCCCGGGTTTGTCTGCTGGTCCCCAATGAGTGTTGCACCCCCGCCCAGCAGACATGCTCATCACAACCCAACCGAGTGGGGCGGCCGGCCAGGTCTCCACTGCGCCTGCTGGCCTCAAAGCCCAAGCCTGCATGCTGTGCTCTCCTACCAGGAACAAAGCTAGCATCCTGCCCACCCACTTTAGAGGGGCCCAGGGCACACAGCCACCAACCCGAGGGCCAGGCAGAAGGCCCACAGGGGCAGTGCCAAAGGGCACAAAGTCTGGGGGCAAGGGGTGCCCCACCCTCATGTGTGTGAGAAATGAAGGGAGAAAGAGAGATGGCTGAATAAATTTGTCCACCCACCGGTCAGAATCACCGAGGCTCTTTATATCTGAGGTGATCTATGTTTCTGGGTCTAAGACCAGAAGCCTGCACTCCATGGCTGCCACGCTCCACACAGGGATATTCCCACCTCCCCTCCGCCCCCCACTGGTGGAGCCCCCACGCCCCAGTCCCAGGGGTCACCTACTGTTCTCGGAGCGGAAGTGCTGCAAGATGCGGGCCAGGGACCCACTGCTGGCCAGGTCGGCCAGGGCCCCGGGACAGCTGGGGATCAGGAGGGCGTGATACCGGGCACCTGGGGGAGACCACAGGCCGGTCAAGCAGAGCAAGGTCGCCGGCCAGGACCAGAGGCTCCATAAGGACCAGCCGGTTCCTCTCTGCTTTCACCGGCCAGAAGCCACCCTGTCCCTGTCCCTACAACAGCCAAGGCTCCCGAAGTCCCTGTACCATTTCCGACTGTGTCCCCATGTGCCCACTACCTCTCCCCCTAGATGGAGCTCAGACGCCCTGGCCCTAGGACGCAGGAGGCTCTGGACAGTCACAGCGCTTGACAGCATGCCCCCGGGGGCACAGGAGCAGAGCATGTGAGCTGTGGGGCCACAGCCCCCGGGAAACCCACGCGCCCCAGCCGCCAAGGTCTCGGGCCCTCACCGTCAATGGACTCGAGCTTGGCGGGGCTTGCGTAGGCCTTGAGGCGGAAGTCCTGCACCCAGCGTGCATTGCTCTCATCCACGTCCACGAAGTCCATGGTCTTCCCCTGTGGAATGGGGCGGCCAAAGGTCAGCCCAGAACTCCCTGCTGGCTCACAGGGATGCTCAGAGCTGCTGATGAGAGCTGGGCACTGAGGGCAGGCCCTCGAGGACAAAAGGTACCCAACAGCCCAGCTTCCTCACTGAGTCTCAACACACCCCAAGCTCCACCCCGACCCCACCTGCCCCTCGCTGGTCCTCATTATCCCGCCTATAACGCAGAAGCAACTGTCCCACCCACCTGGAAATGTGCAAAGTTACAAACATATCACGTCCCTGCTGTGACCCCCAGGGTCCCATGCCATCAGAGGGTCGCAAACCCTCCTGGTCTCATGTGCAGACACCGACCTGCAATGACAAGGTCTCCCTTGCCACAGGTGGGGACAGAGCTTGACGATGCCACCGGGGTCCTGGCCCCTCAGCCCAAGCCAGCTCCTCGGGGTCACAGCAGCCGTGGGCTCGCACCTCTCCCAGGAGTAACAGCACTGTCCTGGCCTCATCCCCAGAGAGAGAGGGCGGGGACAGGGTGGCTGGACTTACCCCAGGGGTGACCACCTGCAGGTTGAAGGCAGAGCTGGCCAGCGTGAAGCAGTGGAGGAAAGACGGGGCTGACACACCTGCAAAGAGGACACGTCCCGGATGAGTGCAGGGTGACAGCCCAGGGGTCCTCCTGATCCCAGCCCCTCCCCCACCTCGCCTCAGGGCCCCCGGCCCCTCATCTCCCATACTCCCCCCTGTGACAGTGGGCTCTGTCCCCAGCCTGGCCACTAGAGGTCTTTCAGAAGGCAGACCCAAGTGTGCGGTTTTCTAGCGAGGCCAGGGAGGGGGTGACTGAGCCCCCACTCCCACCGTGTTCTGGCAGGGAGCAAAGCCCTGTCTGTGGGGCTGTGGCTAGTGTCCTATGGGCCTGGGTGGGGACAGTGTCTCAGCCCTTTCCTCACAAGGGCTCCTGTTTCCTGCCCCCATCCCAGCCTCCCAGCCCCCTCTTGCCCACAAGGAGGGCTCCTGCTACTGGGGGCTGCAGCCCCACCAGGGGCATCTACTTCTGAAGGAGCTTGATCTGTGTCTTTCCACCTTTATTTTAATCCTGGGACCCAATCCCTAACCCTCCTCTTCACGTTTATTCACTCTTATAAATTGTGTTCATTGTTAAGAGTCCATATGTTGAGCCAAAACAGTCTCTCAAAATCGTCCCTCTCAACTTTCCCAGGTTCTGTCTCCCCTCCCCCCCGCAGTTCTTCAAACCCTCCCACCTCCACCTATTTCACTGCAGGGCCCCTGAGGGATTGGAGGGCCTTCCTAGTTCACAGCGTAGTGGTCTTTTCAGAGCTGTGCCCCCACCCCAAGCCCTCAGCAGCCCCTCCCCGTGGCACAGCCAAGCCAGTGCGACTGCGACCCCTTACCCTGCTCCAACCAGCCACCTACAGAGGTGACCCCAACCTGTCCCTGCAGGACTGAACCCCACTCTCGATGTCTCCTCCCACCCTTGAACTGCCTGAGGGGGTGGGGGCAGGACCCCAGCTCCTCCTGCCCTCATTCTGGGCACACACCACTCAGGGCTCCGGGGGCTCAGCACACCACGACCCGCTGTCCCCTGTCCCTTGCCCACTAGAGAAGCTACAGAAGTTGAGAGACACCAGGCGCCACAGCCAGACCCCAGGTCCCCACCCTGGTCTTTACCTGCCTGCGATGCGACCCTGGTCTCATCACTCCCGCCCCACAGGGTGAGGACCCCGGAAGTGCTCAGAACAGCGCCAGGCGCCCTTGTCAGCTCATTCCTGCCACCCTCAGCGAGAGTGGGTGCTAGCAACAACAGCAGGCTGCTTGGGCCCCGCCAGCCGCTCCGGTGCCTTCCCCGCGTGGCGGGGCCGCGGGCCGCTGTGCCCCGCGCCTCTGCCGACCCACTGGAACCACGCGCTCCCCTACCCCGCCTCGTCCCGCGTGTGCGTCGTGCCAGCGGCAGCGGGTGGGTACTGCGGGACGCAGGCTCACGTTCACAAGGGCCCGGCCCGCGAGGCCACGCTGTGGGACCCCGGGCCTGCCAGGCCCCTCCCCACGCCCTGGCCTCGCCTGTCCCTGACGGCGGCGGCCCGTGGACGCGGCGCAGGAAGGCCCACGTTCTCCGCGCCCCCGGGTGGAGCATGTGCAGCGGCGCCTGCAGCCGCCACCCCAGGGCCCGTCTCCTCCAACAGAAAGCCGGGCAGCAGCGCCCCGGGCCCGCGCAGCAGGGCCACCTGCCCGCTGTGGCCCAAACGAGCGCCCTGTGTGTGGCGGGACGGCCCCGGGCGCCGCCGGGGCCCCTCGGGGCGCGCGCACCCCCGGCGCGCGAGCCTCACCCTCCGCGGCGCCGCTGGCCACGAGGAGGCAGGCGGGCCGGCTCGGGAGCCGCTCGGACGCCATGGGATCTGCGCAGCCGGCGCCTGCGCGTGCGCGGAGCGTGCGTGGGCGCAGGGCCCGGAAAACGCGGGTCCCGAGCCGCGGCGGCCTGGGGGCGGGCCCGGGGCGGGCCTGGGGGCGGGCCTGGGGGCGGGCCTGGGGGCGGGCCCGGAGCGGGCCTGGGGGCGGGCCTGGGGGCGGGCCTGGGGGCGGGCCCGGAGCGGCGGCCTGGGGGCGGGCCCGGGGCCGCGGCGCGCGTGCGCCGTCCTCGCAGCCGCCTGCTTCCCCCCCCCCCCGCCCCGAGGGGCCCCCCCGGGCTGTCGCGGTCGCAGGCAGCCCCGCGACGCTGTGTCTGGGCTCCGTCACCCAACAGCGTCCCCGTCGTGACCCCGCAGGGCCTGCCCGGGCCCTGCGCGCTGCCAGGCGCAGTTCCTCCCTCCGCTGTCCTTCCGCGGGCGGTGGGCGGGCGGTGGGCGCTTCCCCTGCTGCTCGCATTCAGGCCCTTCTGGAAGCGTCCTCGAGTATGGGCTGGAACGAGTGGCTTGCTTGTAACGAAAGGACTACGGCAGAAGTGATGGGACGTCACTTCTATGATTAGGTTACAAAACACTGGCTTCCGTTTGGGAATCTCTCACTCTTGGCCCTTGTTCGGGAGAAAGCAAGCGGGGAAAAGCAGGGTGTTGATAATAGCTCATGTGGCAATGAACTGCAGTGTCCAGGCGACAGCCAGCCAGGACCTGAGGCTTGTCAACTACACCAGGGAATCTGGAAGCGTCTTCCCCGCTTGAGCCTTGTGACGTGTGCAGTTCTGGTCGACGCTTTGCAGCCCTGTGACAAACCTGAGCCAGAGGACCAGCTAAGCCAGGCCCAGATTCCCAACCTACATAAAGTGTGAAATAATAAAAGTCTGTTGTTTTAAGCCGTTAGGCTTTGAGGTAATTTGTAATGCATGTTTTTTTAGTCTCATAATAGCCCTATGAGGTAATACCCAGCCAGTGCCCAGCGAGGGGAGAGTCAGGGAGGGAGAGTGAATCAGGAGAGAAGACCGCTGCCCCGTGCCTGAGGGTCCCTCCGTGGACCAGGGTTCCTCCCTGTGGATTCAGGCATTGAATAGGCCATCCCTGACAGCAGCCTCCCGTGCCACCCTCAGCTCTGGCATGGGAACACGACATGGAATGCCAGGGGCAAAGCACCCAGCCCAGTGGGTTTCTGTCCTGGGCTGGGGCTGAACCATGGATTCCCAGAAGGAAGCTGCCCAGTTTGTAGAGGGTGCGAAGAGCAGTGGGGGTGGGGCAGGGTCACAGGGCGGAGCTCAGGTGGACATGGGGGTCCTCTAAGGAGACAAAGGCTTGAAGGAGAAGCTGGCTGAGCTTCCAGGCTCCAGGCTGGGGGTGTAGCCAGAGGCCAGGGAGGGGTCAGCAGGTGTCCCTGGAGGTGGGGGCCAGGTGGATGGGCTCTGCCCCACCAGGACAGTTGGAGAAGACAGCATCCAGGGTCACTGGGGTTCCGCTGAGCCCCTGGGGGAATGGGGGTGTCACTTTCTGAGATGGGGATGTCTCAGGGGTGCTGAGTTTGGTAAGGAAAATCAAGGGTGCTGTTGGGCCAAGCTACATTTGAAGCAGTCTTTTCAGATTGTCCAGGAGGCAGTGGATGGGGGTGTACACAGGGTCGTCAGCGGGTGCTGCGTGCTCTTTAAGGCCTGGGTGAGGGAAAAGGGAGGCCCGTGGACAGGCTTGGGCCCAAGCTAGTGGTTAAGAGGAGTGACCCTGCCCCTTGGCCCCCAAAGTTCCCGCTGCAGCGCCCCCACTCCCAGTGTGGAGGGGCGGGCAGCAGGGTTCCCTGGAGGTCCTGCCAGCTTCTGCTCTGAATAGGGAAACCTTTGTCATGGGTGGGGACTGCCAGAGTGGGCGTGTCTAGGCGGAGGCATCCTTGGGGACAGCCTGCCTCCAAAACAGAGGTTCTGCCCGTTGCCTGGCCCTCGGGCCCAGGTCCGGAGGCAGGAGCACTCTGCCCTCCCCCACTGCAGGGCCCTCCCTCCACAGAGTGAAGTGGGAGCTGGGGCCTCCTGGTACTGGCAGGATGTTGGGACGGGCCAGGTGGGAACCTTGTGCCCGTGTTGGGAGGCTGGGGAGTTTGGATGGAGACCCACGGCCTGAGGTCAGATCACAGCTGGGCATAGCCACATGGATAGCTTTCTAGGCCGGGGAAGGTCTCGCTCTGCCCCGTGCACGTCCAAGGGTGTCTGATCTAGGTGGCCCAGCCCCCCTGCACCACCAGAGCGTCCCTAATGCCCCAGAGCTGGCTGAGCCACAGGTGCACGTCCTCCAAGAGCATGCCTCCTCACACATGGGGACTCATTAAGTCCTCTGTCTCTAGGGAAAAGGTTGGGGAAAGAAGCCAGCCTGGCAGTGACACTGAATCAAGCGAGGCTAGTGTGTGTGTGTGCGTGCACCTGTGCTCACAGGTGGTATGCACTGTCGCGTACACTTGGGGCCTGTGGGGACAAAGCCAGGAGTGCAGTTTCCAGGCTCTCGGCCTCACGTGGACAGGTGCTGGCTCAGGTAGTAAATGGCCATAAACTGTGATTGGCTGGCTGTCAGCTGTGGCTGGTTGGCCGTCAGCTGTAACCAGTGAGCCATTGGCCACTAATATAACTGCCGTGGCTACGCTAGCAGGAAATGGGGGCTAGCAAGAAGATGGTGGCTGGGCTGGCAAGAGCGGATTGCAGTTAGCCAGTGAGGTGGGTTGGCAGAGAAGTGGACGGCAGGTTGCAGATCGTGTGGCTCCTGCTTCCTGTGTCTCCAGCCCAGCCGCCAGCGAGAGTATAGTGGTCTGACTCCCCTACCTATGGCTCCGTAGGTGTTCCCTTTTGGCCTCACCATGTCCTGTGTTCTTATGTGGGGAGCGATACCAGAGACCCCGCATGCCACCCCGCATGACAGGGCCTCACAGGACACCTGCTGAGTGAGCTCGTGTGCCTGAGCAGGGAGAGCAGACAACTGCTCAGGGCTCCTGTGCGGGCACCATCCTGGGTTCACGCGTCATGCGTGCACGTGGCCCCGGTCCAGGTGGGCACGGTTGGCTGTGTCACTGGCTCCCGGTGTGGGCAAGCCTGTGAGGGTGCACACATTTGGCATCTGGAGACAGGGTGGGCGCCCGCACAGGTGTGGTGGCGGGGGCCTCGTTAACTAGAGGCTCACAATGGGTCTGGTGGTGTCCTGCCACTCCACGTCTGCCCCAGGGCACGGTGGGGAGAGAATGGACAAGATGCCACTGAGTTTCTGCCATGCCGATTGGACCCCACCCCCTGGCTGGGGTTGTCTGTTGCTGCACAGCTGGGCAGCAGCCCCCAGCCCCGTGCACCCCCAATCCTGCCGCCACATCTGCCCCTTGACCCTCACACCCACACCGCCAACAGGTGAGGAGCAATGCTCCTCAGACCCTGCGTTAGGGCCGACACCTGCCGCTGATGAGCACACCTGGGTGTGATCGGCTGCAGGGGTGTGACTGGCAGGGAACGCCTCCTCTTGGTAAAGCAAAGGAGGGCCTCTGGGGACCCAATAGGCCTGCAGCTAGCCTCCTGGGAAGGATCAGGCCTGAGCGGCCAAGGGCCTCCCTCTCCAGGGCCCATGTGGGGTGCCCCCTGCCCATCCAAGGCCCTTGCACAGTTAGCACCATACCTGAGGTTCTGAGTGGGGCTTACACACCTTCCACAGGCATGGAGTTAGGGCATCTTCTGCATGCTGTTCAGACACCTCACCACCCGATAGTGAGTGCCCAGTTGGGGCAGGTGAGGGGGGCTGCTGGCACAAGGAGGGGTTTGGAAGCTTTGAACCTGCCAATTGCCTTTGTTTAGGGACCTGCCACAGGTGTGAGAGGGGTCGCAGGGTGTGGTGTCATGCATCAATGAAGAGGTTTCCTTGTTTCATTTCTTTCTGTGGGAGTTTCTCATGCTATAGGCCAAGGATGGACAAGTGGGGGCCATTTCTGGGGGATAGTCTGCCCTGTAGGGCTGGCCTGTGCCACTGGACCTTCAGTCTCCTGGTCACCCCTGCTCCCTTCCCTGGCAATGCTCTCCTTTTTGGAGTATGCCTGAGCCTTTCCCTGGGCTCCTCTGCACTTGCTACTCCTCCCTCTGAAACGCTGGAACTGCTGTCTGCCTGTCAAACTCCTAACTGTACCTCAAAGCCCATGGGCACCAGAGGCACCGTCTGCTCAGTCCTTCCCTTCTGAGGACACCCCCACACATAGGGCTGTCCTGAGTTCTCCCTGGTATTTCCTCCTGACCACCGGGTGGACCTCTGATATGGAGGCTGGGGGTTGGGGTTCTCTCTTGTGTAAGGTGTGGGCAGCTTACGGGGTGCCAAGCTCTCCTTTGGCTGAGGCTGAACAGGGTGAGGTTTCAATTTACGACGACTGACAATTAAGATTGCGAACTTGTTGCACCGATATTGCTAATCTTTTTTTGGTATCAGAGGGATTATTCATGGTGAATTTGTACCAACTGGACAAACAGTTAACCAAGATTAATATCTGGAAGTGCTGAAAAGGCTGCATGAAAAAGTTAGATGAAACGACCTGACCTTTTCGCCAATAATTCATGGCTCTTGCATCACGACAATGCACCAGCTCACACGGCACTGTCTGTGAGGGAGTTTTCAGGCAGTAAACAAATAACTGTATTGGAACACCCTCCCTACTCACCTGACCTGGCCCCCAGTGACTTCTTTCTTTACCCGAAGAGAAAGGAAATATTGAAAGGAAGACATTTGGATGACATTCAGGACATGAAGGGTAATATGATGACAGATCTGATGGTCATTCCAGAAAAAGAGTTCCAAAACTGCTTTGAAGGGTGGACTAGGTGCTGGCATTGGTGCATAGCTTCCCAAGGGGAGTGTTTCGAAGGTGGTAGTGATATTCAGCAGTGAGGGACGGAGCACTTTTTCTAGGATGGGTTCGCAAACTTAATTGTCTGACCTCTTAGATCCAAATCCCTGTGAAAGATACCTGCCTGAACTGGGGAGCTGGGGGCAAGTGGCGGCCCCTAAAGCGCGGGACTTCTGAGGCCAGGGCAGCAGGCTAGGAGCACAGGGTCCCTTCACCCCCACTCGTGCATTGGCAGGACTATTGAGGGAACAGGATCAGATGGTTCCACTGTCTTTCCCCTACACCCCCAGGCTTGCAGGGCCTGGGTGGAAGATGTCAGCAGGTGGGCAGACAGTAGCATTTGTGCCTGGGGTGGAGTGATGTGACAGGGAGGCTGGGCCATCCCAATGCCCAGGACATCCGGACAAGGAGCAGTGGGAGCCAGAGGAGTGCTAAACGAGGCTCGTCTCAAACATACCTGTGGGCTAGGAAGTGCTGGGGCCGACTGCCAACCTACCCCCAGCCTTTGTTTCCATGTGCCATGGGTGGGTGCCAGGGGTAGGTCCCAGGGATGTCACTTCAGTGCTCTCTGCAACACCACAAGGCATACACTTCCCTCTTGCTGGGACAAGTTCTTTCGCTGAGGCCGGCAGGTGGCAGGCAGCATGACCCCTCTGCTCAGCAACCGTCTGACAGCCAGTACCGGCTCCACCTGGGTCAAAGACACCAGACGGAGATGTCCAGGCACACCTCTGCCTGCCCAGCCCTGGGACCTGGTATGAGGTTGGGGGGCTGGAGCTGAGGGCAGCTGAAGAGCCAGGAGTCAGAGAGGCCCGGCCCCAGCAGCTGGGGTGAGGTGAGGGTCCCGAGCAGTGAGTGACCCGCCACCTCTACCCTAACGGAAGAAGAGAGATTCTGGAGGGCCCCCCCAGTCCCATGCCCATATCTGGGGGAGAGTGGGCTCCCAAGGCATTGGCCAGTCCTCCCCCCGAAGACATACCATGAATCATGGTGGGGGTCTCCAAGAAGAGTTACACACTCTCGGGGAAGGAAGGGTACTAGAGAGGAAAACAGAAAGGGGACCGCACACCCTACCTTCTGCACCCTCGTACATGATGCGCATGCCCTATGAGGCCCACCTGAGACATGTGACGTGGGGGCGCGGGACCTAAGAAGCTGGTGCAGTTGCTCAGAATGCAGAGGCTGAGAGCGGAGGTCTCTGGGGAGCCCACACGGGGCCCTGGTCAGGGCAGGGCCTCCCTCAGACAGTGTGTCTGGAGCTGGCGCTGCCCATCTGAGTCCCCCGTTTTCCAGGTGTCCCTGTCAGCACAATTTGGATTAGCGTGCATTTTTTATACCCTGAGTCCCTTTATTTCTGATATATTGTTCCACCCTTAAAAGCACTCCTGTGACAAAGATCTTCAAAGCAGCCCTGAGTGTCCCTGGGAGTGTTTTTCATTTTGGAAGGGTCCCTACATCATTCAAGTGTGGGGTCTCAAGGAAACTGAGGCTCAGGGCCTCAGTTTGCGGGTTCCAACATTCCCAGGAGGAGATGCTGAGCGAGTAGGAATTAAAAAGGAATAAAGAAACAGGAGATCATTACATAATGATATCACAAAATGAGAGTCGGTGACACAATGTGGCCTTGTGGGGGGCACAGGCAGACCCAGGCAGCACCACTATGTGGTGGAGACCGTCCACTTCCTGATGCCAGGCCATCAGAACTGCTGACAGAGAAGAAATTACGTTAGGTCTCCAGCTTGCCTCCCACGCAAGTCCTAAGGTCCAGAAGGATTAAAGACCTAAGTATGAGTAACTGCCGACCACCTTAGGCTAGAACCAGGGAGGGTGTCCTTCCAACCCAGATCCCAAAAGCTTGCATGGTAGAGGGAACAATGGTGACAGGTGACAAACTCAGATTGTAGAACGTCCCCACTCAGGAAACAGTGAGAGGCAAGCCAGCCCAGGAGTGATGGTATTTGCAAAGTGATAGTATTTACAAAGGGTTAGTGTGCAAAATATAGAAACCTACAAATGAACAAGAAGAAGCCATTCCATCCAACAGAAAAATGGACAAATGGCACAACAGGAAAAGTCACAAAAGGCGAAACCCACATGGTCAAGAACCTCGTGAAAAGGAGCGCATCAGATCAGTGCAAATGCGACCTGGGAGAGGGGCTGCTGACCCGTGCAGACATGGCAAGGGAGCCATACTCCCACAGCCGACGCCCCCGGCGTGACGCGGGCAGTACACCGCGTGGCCGGCAATCCCACTGCAGGCGTGTATCCGAGAGGGCTAAAGCAGGTCGTGAACACACACATGCCCCTACGGCCACAGCAGCGCAGTCACAGCGTTGAAAAGGTGGAAGCGGCCAAGGGTCCATGGCTGGAGCAACAGGTGCACAAAATGTGGTCCCTCCACGCAGTGGAATGTCACTCAGCCTTAAAAAGGAGGGACCTGTGACACCCACTACAACGTAGATGGACCCGAAGGACATTGTGCTGAGTGAAATGAGCCAGTCACAGAAGCACAGATCCTGGGCGAACCCCCTTACATGAAGCCCCCAGAGCAGTCAGATTCCTAGACAGGAAGTAGGAGGTGCCAGGGGCTGGGGGAGGGGCACCGGGAGTTGGGGGCAGTTTCCGTTTTTGTAAAATGAAGATGGATGGAGGTGATGGTCGTACAACAGTGTGAATGTACTTAATGCCACTGAGTTGTGCACTTAAAAAGTTAAAATAAAATGGTACATTCCATGTTCTGCATATTTTACCACAATAAAAAGAAAGCTGTGCACACACACCTGAGACCCAGGGCGCAACACGTGCTACAAGACTTGCATTACCACTTCGTCTAAAGCTGCATAAAGTTGGAAACAATCTCCACATCCCTTGGTGGGATCAATAAATGAAAGGACGTGGCCTTGTGGTGTAACAACACCGTGTCCCAAGGCCTGGCCGGACTTCCTGTGGACAACGACAGAGCCCGGTCTCACAGACCTTTGCTCCCTCCCTAAAGCCCCTAAAGTGTCAGAAGGGTGTTTTTGTTGGTTTGTTTCTAAGGCACAAGCCACAGAACGAAGAGTGTGGGAGAGAGGACCCGACTGCCGGAGTGTGGCAAGTGACTGTCTCCTGGCACATGTGCACAGGGTGGGTGGGCTGCAAACTGGAGGGGTGGGCACTGTGTGCCCCTCCCGGGTGGTCAGCCACAGGCCCCGTGGCTTGGCGCAGCAGGAGCGGTAGGCCCACGTGGGGTGTCAGGCCTGTTTTGGAAGCTCTTGGTACTTACCTGGGCCTGACAAGTGGGTGCACTGACAGGGTGCACTGCTCTAGGAGGGTGGTGAAGGGAGGACCAGCTCAAAGGCTGCGGGGGGCAGGGGCCCAGGGTGACAAAGCCCCCAGGAGTGCTTCTGGGGCCCAGCTGGGTCTTACTCCCCAGCCCATGCCCTGACAGCCCGACCCACAGCTGGGGTCATAGGCAGACCTGGCCAGCTGGACACCAGGCCACAGTGAGCTCAGGAAGCTGTAGGTGGGAGGTGATGAGAGGAGAAAATCCCCCACCCCTGCAGCCTCCTCTGAGCCTCCTTCCAAGGATGGGGGCTCCCTGTAAAGAGAGGTGGAGAAAGGGTCCCTCTGCCCCTGGCCAGAGAGCCCAGCCCGAGGAGCAAGGTCCTCCTTCCCCAACCCACACCCTTGCTCTGCATCGTGCACTGTGGCTAGCAGCCTGGGCCTGGGGGTAACCTGCAGCCCCTGGGTGCCCATCTAGGGTCAAGGTGGGCAGGGAGGCCTGGCTGTGCCTGTCTGGGACAGCAGGGCCCAGAAAGGGCTGTAGACAGAATCCACCAGGACCAAGGAGGTGGCTGGGACGGCCAGGGAGAAGCACCTTTCTCTGGAAATGTGACCCCCCCACCCCGACGGGGAGCCCCTGCCTCTCCCGGCCACATGCAGGTGAGGACGCCAGCCCAGCCTTTAGACAGTAGTTTATTGTAGCCTCAGCCTCCACTTAGCCCAGGGTTCCAGTGGCCGGCTGGCCAGACAAGGGCACATCGGGTTCCCACAGTGCCCACCGCCACCCTCCCGAGCCTGGGCCAAGCTGAGACCAGATGCGCTAAGGAGGAGCCGCACAGCACTGTCTCCCTGCAGGCACAATGAGGAGTGGGCATGGGCGCCGGTCACCCACCAAGCGCTTCTACTCTACCTGTGTTATTGCATTTATACGCTTGTTAGACTCAAAAGACGCTGGGTGAGGCAGGAGGGGCCTGTGTGGGGCCTAGGCAGACACTACTCCACCCCCTCCCTGCCAGGCTCTCAGCTGCTCCCAGGACAATTGCCACAGAATGGGGAGGGGACTCAGGGCAAGAGGTGCGGTGGCCCCAGGCTCAGGAGCTCCCCTCGGCCACAAGCTAGAAGGTGAACTGTGGGAGCCTCTCCAGAGACTGGTCTTTGGGTTCTCTACCTACCCCGCTAGGGTGCAGGCAACAGGCAGAGGTGTTGTGGAAGCTCTGCCAATGGGACCACCTGCCTCCTGGCAGCCCCACTGCCAGTGGCTCACGCAGACAGACACCGCCCCCTCCCCCCAACTGCAAGCAAAGAGCAGAAGAGGGGAGAGTGAGACAGCCACACCCTTTAATGGCCCACACAGGGCTGGGCCAGGTCAGGGCCCATCCCAGACCCCTGCCAGCCTTGGGGGCTCCCTCTTGCCCTGGGGGCTCGTTAGGAAGCTGCTGCCAGGAAGCCCTCAGGACCACTGGGGCCCCTTGGGACAGGCTGGCACAGTGAGCGTGCCCACGGGCAGGTGGCCACATTCAGGGCCCTCCCCTTCCGCTGCCCTCAGATGCCTTGGCCCTGAGCCCTCTGCCCCGTCTGCCCAGGAGGCTGGGAGGGGCCTGCCCATCTCTCCGTCTGTGTGGACATGGGGGCATGTCTATATATATGTTACTTGTGTATGTGTGGGTAGATAGCTGTGTGTGAATTTGGCATGCACTAGACTCCCTAGTCTGTACAGGGACTGGCTGGGCCCCCAGCTGGGTACCAGCCATCATTTTTTCCGGGCCAGGAACATCACACCGAGAATCAGGGCAGCAGCTGCCATAGCCACCCCCCCAGCCACCAGCAGGGGCGTCAAGTTCTCGAAGGGGCATGGACCTCGGCCCCCGGGCCCCCCATTGGGGGCCTCGTCCTCCTCAGCCCCATCTCCAGGGCCCTTGGGCTCCGGGGATGAGTTGGGGTTGCCGGGGTCTGCGGGGGCCGTGGGGGCCGGCTTCAGGTTGCTATGGTTGTTGAGAAGAGCAGGGTCTGCCTTGGCCGGAGTCTTCTTGGCAGGTGGTGGGGTGGGGGCCGCAGGGGGCTCCTGCTTCTCCACTTGGGCCTCCTTCTTCCCAGGCTTGGCCGAGGGGGCTTTCCCATCTACAGCCGGGGGGCCTCTGACCTCAGCACCGGCCTGGGGCACCTTGGTGTCAGGCTTGGGGCTGCTGGCAGACTTCCCTCTGGACTCCATGGCTGCGGTGCTGTGTGGGGCTTGTGTGCACAGGCGAGTGGCTGGACCACAGCTGCTCAGGACAGTTCACCTCTGGGCATTACATGGGCCTGGAGGGAGATACAGTGAGGCCCTTCTGTCCAGCCCCCACCACCTTGTCCCTGTAGAGACACCGCCCAGTTCTCTGGACAACCCCCCCCCCCCCCACCAGGAGCCCAGGTTCAGAATCTCCTCTTCCAGGGCCTGGCCTCCACCCGTCCCCAACCACTCCCTGAGAAGCCTCTCCAACCACATAGGCGGGGCCCACACGGGCTGGGGATATGCGGGGTGAGACTAGCTAGAGGCCAGTTTCCTCGTCTGTAGAATGGTCTTGCCCACACATGTGCTATGTCCATCACACTGGCCCAGGCAGGGGTCCTGGACAGAAGAGTGAGAGCCTACCCAGCCCTGAGGAAGTATGCGGTCAGGGGAGAGGGACAGTGGCCAGGGTGGGCCTGGGCAGAGCCAACCGTATATCCTTCTCAGGAGGGGGACTGGGTCCAAGTGTAGGGGGTCAGGGCAGGGTGGGTGGGAACCTGGCCTGGGCTCTCTGGTGCCGGCAGGTGAGGAGTGGGCCCAAGGCCACCAGGACCTGGATTCGACAAACCTGAGGCATCTCCCAGGAGGCTGCAGAAACCAGGAGAGCAGTGACAGGCCTGTGCTTCCCGGCAGGCCGTCTGCCCCTGCCCAGCTCCTGGCGCCCACTCCCAGTACCGGCCTCACCTGCTCCAGCTCAAGGGCAGGGCGTCCTTCCGGAGTTGGAGGCCGCACCTGCCTCAGGGGACAGAGGGGATCCCTGGCATTAGCCTGGGGTGGGCATGTGCCCTGTCAATCAGCCTCAGCATGTGGGCCAGGCAGAAGATGGGGGTGTGGGCTGTAGGGAAGGCATGGCTCGGATCCTTAAGGTCCAGGATGGCGGGGGCGGGGGGGTGCACTGGGTGATCCCTCCCTGCGGACCTAGACACCACTGTCTGCCTCTCGCTGAGAGGGTGAGAAACCCCCACCCCTACCTCCAGGGAACGGGAGCCATGACAGCCCCGGTTGCTCACCCTGGCCAGGCACACTAACCACACCGAAGGTTACCCGAAGGTCACAGCATGATGGGGGTGTCCCAGGGAGCCTCAGCAACCCCTCACCCCCTGCGCTTCTGGAGGCGCATCCAGCTGCTGAGAGTCGTTTACAAGGGGCAGGTGGTCTGCCTCCCCCGACCTACCCTCGGGTGTTTTTAGCTCACAGTTACCCGGCCGCCCCCTCCCCCTCCCCGGGCTGCTGTGCCCGGGAGAGTGATGACCTTTAAGGCTGGGAACGGCCGCTTCGCCCCGCGGGCCCCTGCGCCCCCATCCCGCCCTGGCCCCAGGCCGCGGAGCCCCCTGCCGCCTTACGCTGATGCTCCCGGCTCTCCACCTCCGCGCTGCGCGCTCTTCCTGGGGCCACCGCAGGCGGCGGGCGGCGGCTGCGGATGCGAGGACTGGGAGTTTCCCACAATGCCGTGCTCCCGGCGCAGTAAATTGGGGGCGGGCCGCACCAGCGCTGGCTCCGCCCTCGCCCTCCCTCTCCCTCTGGCGCCGCAGCGCCCCGGAATGACTGGGAACTCTGGGGCCTGCAAACCCACCTCCGCTTTTTAATCCCAACGATGGTTTAGGGTCAAGGAGGTGAGGAACTCAGGCTTTCCTTCCTGCAACCCCAACGCAGGCAGACTGCGCGGGAATCAGGAGGCGGTCCCTCCCAGGACCCCCGCCAGGCCAATGTGCCCCTCGTCAGACCCAGGCCTGCAGGAGGGGAGCCAGTTACAAGGGGGGCTGCCTTCTCCCCAGCCCCTAACAGAATCTGAGAGAGGACGCGTCTACTTAGAATATTTATTTATCTTCTTACATGACAAGACACAAAAAGTCACTTCTTAAAACTCCTCAAAAGAAAAAAAATATAAATCTGTAAGCAGCAGCCTCAGCTTCCAAGGTACAGATGTGATGGGGAGCAACGGTGAACTGGGGGCCAGGACTGAGCCCCAGGTAGTGTCACTGGGAAGGGGCCTCCTCCAGAGAGCCTGGGTGGGGGGGCACAGCACCAGCACGGAAGGACCAATCACCAACATGATCACATGGGGGAGTGCCTGCCTCAATTCACAACGTGGATGAGTCTGGGAGCCAGGAGCAGAGAGAGGTGCGATGTGGTCAGGGCCTTATGTAGAGGCTCAGAGAGCGGAGTGGGCCCTGAAGGCACAGCTCCTGGCCCCCCTACCCCCACAAGCAGAGTGGGTGCCCCCATACTGGTCTCCGTGTAGGCCCTTCCCCCTGGCCAATCCCACACCTGGGGTGCGGGTCTGAGAGAGGGGTCAACTGAAGGTGCAGCAAGAGGGGCTAGGCGGCAGCACTAAATTCCTGGACAAGGTCAGTGGGGAGCCGAGGGCACACACAGCACACACACAGTACCGACCATGTGGGAAGGGCAGCGGCCCCCACAGCCGCAGTCAGGAGCAGGCTCCTTACAGTATTCACACGCACACACAGACCTCATGTTCTCTGGGCCTCCAGCCTGGGGTGGGGCACAGGGGCCCAACAAGACCAGTGCTGGGTCCCGCATTGGGGAGGGGGTTCCCTGGGAGTCAGAATTCAGTGTGAGCCCCCAGCTTGGGATTCCTGGCTCAACATGGGGGGCAGGAGACCCCAATCCTCCTGCAAGGCTGGCCGAGGTGAGAACAGCAGCAGAGGAGGTCTGGACTGACGGATGGAGGGCTGGGCAGAGCCACTTGTGCTCGGCAAGTTAATAAATAGGTTTGTGCAGGGTCCCCTTTGTGGATGAGGGGCCACGCCTCGGGGATGGGCTGGCAGCCTGGAGGGTAGGGTCCAGCTTGCCCAGCCTACGCCTGGAGGCCTCCAGCCCAGAGACCAGCTCTGATCCGGGGGTGTTCAGGCCGGGTGGGAGCTGGGGCAGGGCTGGCTCCAGGAATGTAAAGATTTCTGCGGTTTCTACATAAATAAGACGTTGATCCCAGTGGTTGTGCAAGCAGGACCCCTCGGGGTTTGTGTGTGAACACTGCACTCCTTCCACGTGGGGAGGGGTGGGAGAGACTTCCCTTGCTCAGTCCTGGGCAGGCCACCTGGCCCCAGCCCCACTCTGGTCCTGCTTGGTGTGGGCACGGGGAGGCCTGGGCTCAGGGTTGGGGGTGCTGCAGCCCCAGCAGGGCCTCCGCGATGCCCAGGAAGTAGACCACCTGGGCGATGCCAAACAGGGGGGCGATGACCAGCGCACGGCAGTAAGCGCCCTTCAGGAAGGCCGAGGGGCCCTCGTGCTGCAGGATCTTCCTGTGGGGAAAGGGGATTAGAGCTGTGCTGGGTCCCACGGCCCCCACCCGCCCCGGCGGGCCTCACCCACCTGGCACAGTCCAGGAACCCCGAGTAGGTGTCCTCGTTGACCCCACGCTGGAGCGACTGCAGCCTCGTCTTCACCACTGCAGGGGGGCGTGTGCGTCAGCCAGCGTGGGGGTTCACTCACCTCCAACCCCACCCCCTAAGCACCCCGCCCCCAGCCTCGGACCCAAGCCCAAGCACTGACCATCACAAGGGTTGACAGCCACAGCGGCAGTACTCCCGGCCACACAGCCGGCCAGGAAGGACACGTAGAAGGGAGACTTCTCCCCGGATGCCGGCTGGCCCAGCTGGTTCAGATTGGCAAAGAGGGGGAAGTAGACGATGGAGAAGGGGACGTCCCTGTAGGGGGAGGCGGTGGTGACCAGGAGGTGTGGGGTAGGCCTCCCTCCTCCCTCCTCCCTCCTCCAGGACTCCCTGGCCCTCCCACCTGAGCAGTGTGGCCCCGAGTCCCTTGTAGAGGCCAGCAATGCCACGGCTGCGGAGCAGGTCCCGGGTCAGCTGTGTGGCCGTGGGCCGAGCAAGGCTTGGAGCCTCTGCCGAGGACTGGGCACCCCCCTGGGCTGAGAGCTGGGCCTGGGCAGCCAGTATCTTTTTCTGGGCGGCTGGGGAGAAAGGGGACAGGCCTGCTGGTCTCCCTCCAAGTGCGAAATGGGGGCAGGGGACAGGGTGCTCCACTGCTCCCCATAGCCTCACCGATGCGGCCTGCGTCCTGAAGCTGGATCTTGAGCATCTCCATGGGGGTGGTCACGATGACCTGGCAAGTACCAGCCCCGCAGCCTGCCAGCATCTCCCTGTACAGGGTCAGCTTCTGCCTGCAGCGCAGTGGATGGGGCCATGGTGAAAAGCTGCAGCCCTGCGCCCAGAGCTGCCCGCTGCGCCCCCCAGGGGCAGTGGAGGCAGACACAGCCCTGTAGGCACAGTACCCCCAACCTCACACACCCCTCTAGGCCCTCCAGCTACAGGCACCGAGCCCAACAGACAGATGGCCTCACGGCAGGGACTGGGAAGGGTGGCGGGACCATTCTCAAGCAGAGAGAAATGGAGAAGCTGGGGGTCTCCAGGGCCCTAAGGGCTACACGTTCAGCCCCACCCTCTGGTGACCCAGGAAAGCTGGTCAGTGCCCCCAAATTCCAGCCTGTAGGGGAGGCAGGCCGTGACTGGGGCCAAGGACCACTGGGGCCTGAGCAGCACTGACTCACCATCTGCCTCACTCCTCCCAAAGCAGGGGGCAGGGAGGACAGAAGAGCAGCAGCAGAGGGAGGCCCTGCAAGGTCAAGGTGAGGGATGGCAGGGTAGAGCCCTCTTCCTCGGTTGGTTGGGAGGCACAGACCCCTCCCCCTCATGACCTTGGCTCCCGGGAGGCAGCCCTCCTGGCAGGGCCAAGCCCCTCACCCGTCCTTGGAGAGCTGATATCTGAAGAAGTCGTTAGCTGCCAGCTTGATGGCCTTCTCAGGAGTGACCAGGGTCAGGTTCACTGCAGCTCCTGTGGGGCACGTGGTGGGGGGGCACAGGCAGATCAGTGGTCCAGGCGGGAGGCTCTCAGCCAGCACACTGGCCTCCCAGCTGGCAGAGTTCTACCCGTCACTCCTTGGCTGCCTCCTCCTGCCCTCTCACCCACATTTGTGCCAGGCAGGGGCGGGAACCAGGCGGGATAGGGCAGCGCCTCCTTCTCCAGGCACTCTGCTTGCCCTCCCCCATGGTCCTCCCACTGCAGCCAGGTGGGCCTTCCTGGGGAACACCTCCCCTGGGGGACAGAAGGGGCTCGCAGTACCAGGGCACTGGGTAGAGGACAGGTGTACATGGCTCTGTCTAGCCTGGTGGGTAGGGGCCGGTGAGGCAATGGCAAATCCCTCTCGGCAGGAAGGGCTCAGGGCTGCACAGCATCTGGGCAGATCCAGGCTTGGGGACTGTTCAAGCTGCTTTGCAGTAATGGTCCCCTCCCGCCCTCCATCCTGGTCTCCCAGAAGTCAGGGGCGGGGGCTGCGAGCACTGTAGATGACACAGTGTCCTGCCATTCTGGGAGCTGGCAGTAAGTCAGGGATGGGGTGATATCTGGGAAGACTGGGGTGCTGAGAATGGCCACTCCCCAGAGATCCCACCCCAGCACTCAGGGCCGGGCTGATGGCCCCCAATGCCGGTTCAACCAGCCCCCACGGGACATGTCCACCCTTACACCCCAAGCCCCGGCCTGCTGCCCCCTGCCATCCCCCCTGCCTCCCAGCCTCTAGGGCGGCCCCCTTGAGGCCGTGGGAGTGTGCTCCCCAGGCCTGCCCCTGTCCCGAGCCTCACCACGGTACATGCCGAAGTAGCCCTCTGAGCGGATGGTCTTGATGAGGCAGTCAGACCTGTAGCCAAGGGATGGGGTGAGCCCTGCCCCAGGGAGGTGTTCCCCCAGACCTGCCCTGCCCTCAGTTTCCCCCTTTGTTAAACAGGATGGCGGAACCCAGGAGCTGGAGCCTCACCCTGCCCCCATGCCCACGGCCCACCAGACACTCACATGCTGGTGTACATGCGCTGACCATTCTGCTGGTTCTGCAGCCTTGTCTTGGCCAGGTCGACGGGGAACACGCAGGTGACCCCAATCAGCCCGGCGATGCCGCCATTGATGAGTTTGGCTGGCAGACTGTGGGCAGAGGGAGTGTCAGGACCTATGGGCCTCCTGGGCCATAGGGCAGGGGGCTGGGGAGGGTGGGGCCACCACACAAGGCAGGGCTGCACTCTGACCTGATCTGCTTATCGGCCATTTAAGTGAGTCACTCAGGTAGGAGGGGGAGGTTGAGGCAGGTGGGTGGGTGGGATGGAGTGAGGAGGGATGGTCCTCCACTTGCTGGGGAATTTTTAAACCACCGTTTCAGTCCTGGAAAGAGGGGACTGGAATCAGGGTGGGTGGGATGGACCACTCAGGCACAGCAGGGAACAGGCCCCTCCCCCACTGCCGGCAAGACACCAATGTGACCTGGGGGTGCGGCCAGGGGGGAGGTGCCAGCCACCCGGTTTCCCCTCAAGGTCCCCCACCCCCACCGGTGGCGGTGGCGGTGTCTTCCCAGCACCTGCTCACGCTCACACTCACGTGCAGAGGGAGCACAGCCTTTAAAGGGCCAGGCACCTGAAGAGGAGGCAGCGGCAGGGGCAGGGGTTGGCAGGAAGGGGCCAATTTGCCAGCTGGGGCTCCTGGACCCTGGACTGGGCTGCAGCTCCGCCCCAACGTTGGGCAGAGGCAGCGCGGAGGGCCTCTTCAGGAAGCGGTTGCAGTCTCCTCACGGGCTCCTTCCTGGCGCCCCAGGAACCCCTACCTGGGCTCAGCTCTCAGCTGCCCAGGGAGACACCGCCACCTCAGGTGCAGCCCCCACTCCCTCAGCAACTCCACGCTGGACCCCAGGACATCCCCTTCCCTCGGACAAGCACCATTCTCACCCACACTCAGCCCTGCCCCGCCTCCACCGCCCTCTCCACCCCTCCCAGGAATTTCATTCCCAGACAGACACACACACAAGGACCTGTGACCAGGACCTCTGGAAGCGTCAGGGGTGTGTGGGGGCACAGGGGCGGGTCAGCTGACCTTCTGAGGCTCCCTGTAGTTAGTTGGTCCCCTCATCTACTCTAGGGCCACGGGAGGAGTCCCTCTCACTAGAGGCAGGGCTAGGCAGCCAGAGCAAGCCCTGGGGGCCTCCCGCCGCCCGGCCCCCCCAGAGGCCAGCTGTCACCGGTTAGCCAGCAGCACCGCCATGCAGGGTCACCCAGCTGGCTCACAAATGCGGTCCCTCTGAGGACTGATGACCTTCACTTCAGCTTTCCCAGGCCAGGCCTCACGCCCTCCCCCGGCCTGCCCACCCCCACTAGACCCCACCGTCCCTGCTGCCTCTGGTCTGCTCACCCGAGGTGCACAGATCTCGCTCCTCTGAGACCACAGCCTGCCGGCTAAGCTCACAGAGCCCTAGAGCCGAGGGAGGTGCGGCGACGGGGATTGGCCGCGGGGATTGGCCTCCGGGCGGGGCGGGGCGGGGCGGGCCTGGGAGGGGACGACTTTCTCTTTCACTTTGGGTTCCCTTCAGCTGTGGGAGAAGGGATGAGAAGGGGTGTGACAGCTTCTGGGAGGCACGGCTCAGCCTCAGAGCCCCCACAGCCCACAGGGCAGTGGGTCCAACTCACACTGACCCAGCGAAGCCAGGCCACCTGCCCCGGCTGCCCCACGGGCTCTGCAGCTTGCAGGCTACCTGTATAGGGCCCTGGACCCGAGGACGGGCCTTTCTGTGCTCAAGCCCCCATGGGGCTCTGCTGGGCAATGGGAGCCATGGGGTGGAGATGGGTCAGGGCTCACACGTGTCTGTGGGACTTGAGTGTCCTTTGGGGGAGGGTACATTTCAGGGAAACCTGGTGCTGGGTTTCAGAGGAAGACACTCCTGTCCACTGGAAAGGACACGGGAGGGGTGGCTGGCTGTCAGGGGGCCACTGGCTGTCACCTACAGGCCTGCTCACCTGGCAGGTCCAGAGGTCACGCGAACCGGCACTGCCTGGGCCCTCTGCCCTGCCAAGCCCCCACCACCCCACGCACACACCCTGTGTCAGGGACCTGCTTCTCTGTGTAGCAGCCTGCACAGCAGTCTGACCTCTGAGCTTCAACCTGACCTCCCTCCCCACCTCCACCGCCCCACCCTCCTGGTATAGACCGGCCACAGTCAGCTCTCTCTGCTGCCCAAGACCCTTAGGGGCAGAGGCTACATTCCGACTCTGGTCTCCTGGGTCTCGCGCTGCCCTCTGGGGACTGAAAAAACACTGACTCCCCTAGCGTCACCAGACCCCACCTCCTGTCTGGGGTTAGGGACACCTAGATGACAGGGGTCCTGGAGTCAGACCACCTAAGATAGAAAAGGGAACAGTTGTCCTGGGAAGAGAGGCAGGCCTGAGAAAAGAGTCAGCCCTGGGGCCGGTGTCACAAACTGCAGGCTGGAGGGGGGAGGCCCGACCAGGAACAGTGAGAGTCAGGGGGTCTGGCTGGGGAGGACAGGAGAGATGTCCTCTGGACCCTGAGTACCCCCTTTTCTGTCCTCACTCCATGGTTTCCACCCCTTGCTTATGAGACAGCTGTAGAGGGCCCTCCCTTGCACACCATGTTGCCATAGAAACCGCGCAGCCCCAGCCAGGACCAAAGCCCAGGGTTGGCAACCTTCACTGTCCACCCTCTGCTTCCATAGCCAGGTAACCCTTGAGCCAGTCAGGCGGGGACAGAGAGCACCTACTGGACCATGCTTCTGCTTCTAGGCCCCCACGCAAAATCTCCCACAAATGAAGCCGCTTTGCTCATCCACCCCCAAGAAACGCGATGGGGGTGAGGCCACTCGCTCCCTATTCCACCTCCCCCAGTCCCTTTTCCCTGGGGAGGTGCTTTCTGTCCTGCCGACTCAGAGGGGCCCCAACTCAGTAGACAAAGGAGCAGGACGGGTGGGGGCCCCGGGCTCCCCCTCGGAGGCAGACTCAGCCCTGTCCTGTTGGACGAGGTCCAGACGTGGTCCCAGACGGCCACGCTGTCCTCCGCCAGGCGATGGCGACTCAAGCCACGCACGTGTCCACACACGTCCGGCGGGGTCCCACGTGTGCCCCCCTCCGACACACACACGCACGCGCGCGGCCTGGCGTCTGCTCTCTGGGCTTCGACCCCAGGCTCCTACCTCGCGGGGACACGTGCACAGGGAGCGCGTCCGCCACGGCCCGGGGCCGAGCACGGCCTCCCACACCCGGGCGGCAGCGGATGCGCGCAGCCGCCGACCAGGGCCCCACCGGAGCCGCCTCGTCCAGGCAGTTGTCACCTCCCCGGGCCGCCTCCGCGCCCCTCTACCGCGCAGCCGGACCGCACTCGGGCGGGCGCAGCGGAAGGGAGCGGCCAGCGGGCACTCACCGCGCTCTGCCGCCGCCGCCGCCGCGCTCGCCTCCCCGCCGCGCCGCGCACCCCGCTGCATAGGCGCGTCGGCCCGGCGCCGCGCGCTCCGCCCCCGGCCCTCGGCCCCGCGCGCGCTGCGGCTCCCCCTCCTGGCCGCCGCGGCCACTACTCCGGGCCGGGCCGCAGCCCCGCGCCAGCCCGCACCGTGGCCAAGCCGCGGGTCCCCAAGAGCCTGCATGGCGGGACCCCGGGATAGTCCCATCCGGCCAGAGGGTGGCGAAGAGCGCTGGGACAATCGTGTCCTACGGGAGAAGCGTGCAGTCCGCACAGCAGAGCTCCGAGGGGACCAGGCTGTGACAGCCAACAGGGCAGACGCAGCCTGTACTTTGTGGCGCGGCTCCCCTCCCTCCCAGGGAAGGTCAGGACACATGGGAGGGCCAGGGGCAAGGACGGGGGAGCTGCACGCAGGGGCGGTTCCCAGCAGGGGCCAAGCCTCTGGTCTCCACCCCACAAACAAACCAAACTGAGCTCTGAGACAGCAACCAGAACACTGCATGTTTGTCACACACAGGAGGTCACTGTCCAATACACAGGGAAGGCTTGAAAGTGGGGGCCTCTGTGCCCCAGCCAGGGGACACCACGGGCCAGCCCATGGTTGGCAGGGTCTAGGCCTGGACAGGCTCTGGGGACTTTGATGCCGACGGGCCAGTCGGGGCCAGGCCCCCAGGGGCCAGGCTTGTGCGCCGGATGCCATCCTGGTACTTGTGGCGGCCGAGCTCCAAGACAGCCCGCACCTCTTCAGCCACGTCACGCCGGTCGCTCTGCTCCAGGGCCTGCATGAGGAGCCCCACAGCCCCTGGCTGCCCAGCCTGACGCTCAGCCCAAGTGAAGAGCATATGTCGGATCTGCCCGTCCAGGTCATCCCTGGGGAGAGAGGGGCACGGTGACTGAGGGGCCCAGCCCAGGGCCACCACACCCAGGGTCCTGCTTGCCCACCTGCCCTGGACAGAACTTCAGCTAGCCTCAAGTAGGGCACCCCAGCAGCCGGGCTCTAAGGAACCCACCGGAACTCATGCCGGATGCGCTGCAGCTCCTGGTAGGACACACCCAGGTGCAGGGCCACCGTCGGCCAGTCGGGGCCCAGGCGCCCAGCCACACTCAGCAGGTTGCTCTGAGTCAGGAAGCCGGTGTCAGCATCACCCAGGTTCAGAGGTGCCAGGGAGAGGTTAGCCCTGTGGCCCAGCCCCTCAGAGCGGGGCAGTTTCTGTGGGGAGGATGGCTGCAATGAGCGCTGACCCGCCACACACACACACACACACACACACACACACACACACTGCGTCCCGTCCCCGGGCCCACCGGCAACTTGATGGGCAGAGTAGCCATCCACAGGGCATCCACACCCTTCCTGTGCCGGGCGGCCGGCACCTCCTCAGGCACCTCGCCAGACACTGCTCCCCGATAAAAGGACACCTGGGACAAGACGAGACAAGGTTCAGGGCTCCACCTCTGCCCAAGCAGCCTGGGGCCCCAACCCCGTGTGCCCACCTGGCCCCGCACGGCCTGGGCCTGCCGGTCTAGGGTGGTGGTCACATACACCTCCTTCACATTCTTCAGGTGTGAGTAGAACACGAAGCACACTTTGCCCTCCACGCAGTCGGGGCGGTCTGGGGGCGGGAGGGGGGCTCAGCTGGGGGCCTGGCACAGACCGGGTTCCCCCTCCAGGGGTGGGGGCCTACCGGCATCCACGTCGATGCCCCTCTCGAAGGCGGCAAAGAATCTCTCGCCCTCAAACATCTCCACCGTGTCGGAGGGCTCGGGGCCGCGGTACCGTTCCAGCAGGCGTCGCAAGGTGGCATCCACCTGGGGGCACCCTCGGGCTAAGAGCCGACACTGGGCACCCCCAGCCCACCCCCCAGCGCACGGTCTGGCCCCACCTTGCTGCGCGGCAGGCACTGCAGCAGGACCTGCTCGGGGTCCCGGCGTCTCTGTAGTGCGATGAGGTTGACATGGTGGAGACGCAGCCGCCGCCAGGCCTTGCCCGCCAGGTGCCCCACACAGGCCTTGGTGGTGTACCACAGCCAGTACCTGGGGGCTGGGGATGAGGGGGGGCTGAACACAAGGGCCTGGGCGGGGAAGGGCTGAGGAGACTGGAGGGGACACTGACCAGGAGAAGTGTGTGACCTGGAAGCGAGCATACAGGTGGGTGAGCTCGAGTGCCACCTGAGCCGTGATGTCATCCCAGGTGGCTGCAGGAAGGGCCCGGTACAGCAGGTGCAGGCGGGAGCGATCCAGGCTGAGGCCTAGGGACGGAGGAGACGGCTGAGGCCTCCTGAGCAGGGGCTCCCCTTCCGAGCACTGCCCCCACCCCGTGGCCACACGTGCGCTGTGCCACATGGCCACCTCTTACCTGTGATGCCAGGGGGCAGAGGCAGCTGCACGGTGACCGGCTGGAGGAAGCTGGAAGGGCCATTCTGGGAGAGGCACAGCAGGGGGCTCACAGCTGCCTCCGGCTCCTGCAGCAGGGCCTGCAGCTCCCTGCCCGCCACGCGCACCACCTGGGCAGACAGGCCGCCTGAACTCATGCTTTTGTGCCGAAGCACCACTCGCCACCCTCGGCAGCTGCCCTGCCCTTACTTGCATGCGGACGTGACGAGGCTCCTCGGTGGCTCCAGGGGGAAATGTGACCTTGACCCCAGGATGCCCCGAGGAGAACAGCACTGTCCCCTCTGGTGGCACCAGGCAAGCGTTGGACACAGGGCGTGAAACCACAAGGAACCACGAGAAGTGGGGTACCTGGCAGTGCGCCCAGAGCCGCTGGGCAGGGCGGAGGGGTCAGAGGGAACAGGGTCAGAGCGTCCGGACAGAGCTCCTGCCCAGGGCTCCTTTCCAGGCCACCCTGCACCGCCCTCACCTTCGACGCCTCTTCTTCCAGGTGGGTCTCCAGGTCACTCCAGCTGTCGTCACTCAGAGTCCTCACCACCACCTCACGGCAACGCCGGGACCGTGGGGGCACGAAGAGCAGCCACAGGCCCACCTCCTGCCACACAAGGGTGCTGTGAGTTCCAGCGCCATGCCTGGCCCTCCTCACCTGCCCCCCAACCTGCCCTGGCCATGCCTGCTGGAAGGCCACCCCATGGGGCTGCAGTTCCAAGACACCACTGAGCAAGGAGTCATGGGGACCCAGGGGGACGAGGCGCGGCTCCGGCTGCCACTGTCGATAACGGATGGTGACAGAGGTAGTAGTGGCACCAGCAGGGAACTGCAGGCGGACACCGCAGGCCAGGGTCACAGAGCAGCCTTGGGGGGTCACAGGGAAGCTGAGAGAGGACAGGGTGGGCGTCAGGTCAGACACACAGGGGCATGTGTGTCTGAATCTGGCACCCCTGGGGACTCGAGGAGAAGACCCCCGATCATGTGGACAGGGTGGCTAGCTGTTCCTCCAGCCCTCCCCCTCCCCCACTCCGTACCTGTCCAAATCTGAGGTCAGGAACAGTCTGGGCATTTCCGGGACCATGGGTGTCCCTGTGGAAGGACAGGTTATTGGGATAGTGACGGTACCTGTGTCCTGTTGGTGATCTGCCCTCCCCAGCTACCAGCCTACCTGCGGGACGCTGGGAGTCTGGCAGGGCCTTGCCCAGGGGGTTCCCCTGCAGGCGCACAAAAGGGGCGTCCAGCAGCTCGGGGGGCACGTCCCGAAGCTGGTTGTCCCTCAGGTCCAGCCGGGTGAGCAGTGGGAGGCGGGCCAGGCCAGCGGGCACAGAGGCCAGGAGGTTACTATGCAGAACAAGGAGGCGCAAGGAGCGCAGGCCCGCTGTGGGCCGGCGCGGGCTTAGGGCCAGCAGAGGGCCAGTCAGCGCCACCCAGGCCCAGAGCGCCAGGGCGCTAGGGCCTCCCTGGATGCCCTTTTGGTTGTTGCCCCATGGCCGGACACAGAGCTCGGCTAGCCTGCCGAGGCCAGGGCAGTGGGGGTGGAGGGCCAACAAGGCCACCTCGGAGGAGCAAGGGCTCAAAGGTGGGCCCCGCAGAGGACGAGGGCCCACATGAGAGCAGAGGCTGGACACAGGCTGAGGGACTCCCCAGCAGGCCCTGTGAGCCAAGGAGGGTGCTGCTGGTACTCACCAAGGGAAGCCGGGAGGCTCTGCAGCCGGTTGGAGGCCAGACTGAGCTCAACAAGGCTGCTCAGGCCTCCGATCTCGGGGGGCACACTGTCCAGGAGGTTCTCCGAGAGATCGAGGCGCTGCAGGGTGGACAGGGCCCCCAGTGCTGCGGGTAGCGCTTGCAGGCGGTTGTGGGTCACGGCAAGGAAGGTGAGGGCGGGAAGGGCCCCCAGGGCCTCAGGCAGCGCTGAGAGGTGGTTGTGAGAGAGCAGCAGGGCACCCAAGCCACACATCCGTGGGATGCAGGCCGGCAGTGTCTCCAGGCTGTTGAAGCTCAGATCCAGGTGGGCCAAGCGTGCTAGGCCACTCAGTCTGGCAGGCAGTGTGGTCAGGGAGCCCCGGAGGCAGGCACCCAGTGCATCCCGGCGTTGCCCACCTGGGAAGGGGAGGCAGATGTGGCCCAGTCCCAGGTCCCAGGTTGGCCCTGCCCCCAGGGAAAGAACTGCGGAGGGAAGTACAGACCCACAGTCTCACCCCACCCAGACAGAGACAGACAGCTGCACGGGATGGATGAAGGTGGGGACCGAGACCGCAGGCTCATCCCAGTTGACAGCTATCACCCAGGACCCCCAGGAAAAACATTCACACGGTCTGCTGGGAGAACCCACTGGGCAGCTGCACATTGGGGGAGGAGGGCTGGGTAGCATCACATTGGGGGAGCACCACAGTGGGGGAGGAGGGCTGGGTAGCATCACATTGGGGGAGCAACACAAGTGGGGGAGGAGGGCTGGGTAGAGCTGTGTGGGAAACAGTGATCGGGCTGGAACAGGGGTCTGCCTTTGAGGACCGAGAGGCAGAAGCAGGAGCTAGAAATAGGGCTGGGACAGGGGTAGGACCACAGGGGCGGGGCTCACCTTTGAGGACCAGGGAGCGGAGGTGTGGCAGACTCCACGGCACCCGGGCCAGGGTGGCTTCCAGCAGCTGAGGGTCCTCGTGGCCACTCAGCTGCAGGAACTCCACCTCCAGCAGCTGAGGGGTCTGCTGGGCACACAGGCGCAGCAGCCGCTGGCAGCCCCCAGGGTACAGGTCCAGGCTCAGCCGGTTCCCAGCCAGGAGAGGAGATGCGGCGGGCCACACATCCACAGTGTCTGCAGCATCTTCTGCAGCAGCCAACTGGGGTTCCAGCCCCTCCTCCACTGCAGCCATCGCCCCCCGGCCGTCCTCGGGGGCCAGACATGTCCCAGCTTGCCAGGCAGGCCTGCTCAGGCAGGGCCCAGGGAGGCTGCAGTCAGGGTGAGGAGCGGGTAGGAGTGAGGCTGGACCCTCCTCCCAGGCAGGGACCCTGGTTAGGGGGAGATCTGTGGGCCCCGCTAGCTGGGCCACAGATCCCAGAGCCCAGGCTGGACAGCCCATGGGATCACTGCTGAAATGGGGCTGGAGGATGGGACCCCAGGGCTGGCGGGCAGCAGGCAGGGCGAGCCCTGTGTGCAGCGGAGCCTGGGGGGTCTGCGGGACAGGGAGGCTTCACTTTTCACTAATTCTGGAAATTCGGACCGAGCCCCGCAGAGCTGTCGGGTCATCCTGCCGTTCCACCCCCACCCCCACTCCCGGGCTGAGAGTCCCGAGTGCAGCCCACCTCCAACCTTCACACTCAGCAGCTTTGATAGGCGGTCGGGACTCTCGTCTACCACAAGGGGAGGTGGCCCGGGCAATGGGTGATTGTGACCAGTTATGTCAAAGACGTGACTGTGAGGGGGGACCTGAGGTCCGAGTCACCGGGCGGCTTCCGGGTCCCGCGGACTGGACCCGCCGCTTCCAGTGGGCGCCTCGCTTGGCAGGGGAGGGCGCTGCACGGCGCATCCGGGCTCCCGCGGCCTGGGCCCGGCCCCGACCGGAGAGCGCGCCGTCCCCCCCACCTCGCCGCCCCCACGGCCCCCGCCGCCGGAGCGTACCTGCGCCCCAGCCGGCGCGGTCCCAGGTGCCGGTGCCGGGCGCGCTGCGCGCCTGGGTTCCCGCCGGCGCGTTTCCGGGCGGGCTGGGCCTCGGTCGCCACCCCCTCCGGTCCCCGCCCCGTCAGAAGAGCGCCCGCCGCTCCCGCCTGGGGTCAGCGGGCCGAGGCCTCAGGGTCTGTCCCGCCCCCGCCGGCCCTCTGCTGGCCTGCGCCCTGGAGACGCGGACGCCAACCCCCTCTGCCCGGCTGCCGGTCCAGCTGTCCGCCCCGCGCCCCCCCCCGTTAGCCCGCCTCGGTCGGTGGTGGCCAGCCCCCTCGACGGGGGAGACCCAGGTTCGCGCCACCAAACCCGCCTTTTCAGAGGTCGGGCGGAGCGGGGCTCCGGAGGCTGGTCGCTGCTGCCGCTGCCGCCTCACACCCAGGCCCTGCCAGAAGCCAAGTGCTGATGGCGCGTCCTTCCGCTGCCGGGCCCCACGTGCTCTCCGGCTCTGCAGAGGCCCCACGCCAGCTCCCAGGACCCTACTTCTCGGGCAGTCACTCTGGGCCGGTGCTCCAGCAGTAGGCTTCCCCACAGGCTGCGTTCTTCCATGTGTGTCTGCATCTCACAGGGGGGTTGAAACGGACGCTGTTTTTCCCAAGGCCACACGGCTGGTGAGTGCCAAAGCCTAGGACCTCAAACCTGGTCTGTCCGACTCTCCCCACCTGTGCTTATTCACTCCACAGAGTGGGTGCTCTGTAAAGGGACAGATGAACACAGCCCGTTCTGCCCCAAATTACATCGTGGGCACCTTCTTTCCTCCACCTCCCCAGCTCCCGCCTCCCCCGTTGTTTCCCAATAGTTGCCAGAAGAATCTTTTTTTTTCTTTTTAGGTGACAATGATTATGTGTATTGTACATAAATTCATAAAAGTGTCTCCAGTTTAATTGCCCCTTCCAGTATGAATTATCAAACATCAAATGAAACTAACAAACACGTGCCTCTGGGATAAGAAAACCATATACAGGGGGTGCCAAAAAAGTGTATACACATTTTAAGAAAGAAAACCATTAAAATTGTAATACTCAATATATACCGATAACAAAAGATGAATACAAGTCACGTTTGACTTCTGCAATGACAAGAGGTGCTCAAAGTGGTTCCCATCAGTGTCCAGACACTTTTGATTACGGTGAATTACCGCTTGAACAACGTTGACCAAAGTGTCCCAAAGTTTCCACTCGTACCATTGTGTGTGCTGCTTCAATTTCTCCCCGGCGTACCGCCAGTGTAGTGGGTTTTCTAAGGTACACCACATCCTTTAAAGTCCCCCACAGGCAGGAGTAAAGGGGTGTTAAGTCAGGAGAACATGGGGGAAACTCAACCGCACCTTTTCGTCCTATCCATTGTTCTGGCAAATTCTCATCAAGGGAAGCTCTCACGTCTCCATGGTCTTGCACTCCTCGAACCACAACCGTTCTGCCATTTTCTTTGACTGTCCAGCTTGTCGCATGGTGATGCTAGCATTCCTTTCATTAACACCATCTTTTGAATGAACGTCATACTACACATTACTACGGTAATTCAACTTCAAAAAGTAGTACATAAAAACATCTCTTAAAATGTGTCTACTTTTTTCTGGCACCCCTGGTAGAAATCTAAATTGCATTTTCATAGAAAAAATTATTTTCTGCTGACATTGATAGCATATTTTCTCAGATACTCAGAAGTATCTTTTAAAAACCCAATCACAGGAATATTATTCAGCCTAAAAAAGAAATGAAATTCTGACACCTGCTACAACATGGATGAAACTTGGACATCGTGCTCAGTGAAAGAAGCCAGACACAGAAGGTCAAATCCTGTATGATTCTGCTTATATGAGGTCCTTTGAGGAGTTAAATTCAGAAACAGAAAATGATGGGCCCCAGGAGCTGGGAATGGGGAGTTATTCTTTACTAGGTATGGAGTTCAGTTTGGGAAGATAAAAACAGTCCTGGAGATGGATGGTGGGGATGGTTGCACAACAGTGTGAATGCACCTAATATCCCTGAGTTACGAATATGGTAAATGTATTTTTTATTTTTTTTTAAAGTTTATTGGGGTGACAATGTTAGTAAAGTTACATAGATTTAAGATGAACAATTCTGTAATACATTATATGTCACACTGTGTGTTCACCACCCAGAGTCAGTTCTCTTTCCATCACCGTATATTAGACCCCATTCACCCTCTTCTAGAGCCCCCCTTCCTCAAGGTAAAAATTTTTTAAAAGTACTGCATTTTTTTATGACTCATTTTTTCATTTTATTATTTTACTATTATTTTTTAAGGAGGGCGCAGCTCACAGTAGCCCGTGGGGACTGAACCCACTACCTTGGTATTATCAGCGCCGCGCTCTACCCGGTCCCCCAACAATGGTAAACCTTACACTGTTTTCCACTTAAAAGCGCAAACCATCAGTCACGTCGTGCCGCTTCCCTATCGACTTCCATGAAGTGCCCTCCGTACCGGGACCCTCCCCCACTGGACCTCAGCTGTGTGGCCTGGAGCAGGAAGAGCCCTTCTGGGCCTGGCGTCCTCGGGCAGAAAGTGGCACCGGGACGCCTAGGGGACCGTGCGGTTCGGTCCACACCGCCCGCCCGAGGCCCCACGCTCGGGGCTGGCTGCTTCCTCGGGACCGTTCGCAGCCACCTCCGGCCTCTGCATGTGGCCCCCCGCCGGGCCAGACCCCTCCTATCTGAAGCTGTGTCGCCGCCTTAGCCCTTCAGGCTCCACGTCAGCCCGGGGCAGCCTCGTGTATTTATTTTGGGTGTCGCACTAGAATCTAAGTTGCGAAAAAGCAGCGCCGGGCCTACTCCATCTCAGGACGCAGGCCGGCGACAGACCCCTGACACGGAGTGAGTGAGTGGCCAGTGCTCATGACCACGTGCAGACGTCAGTTTTGAGCCGACATGGCCAGAACACTGCAGGGGATCGGGCACTAGGGCCCAGGCGGCTCGGTACGGCGGGGATAGCGCGACGAGCGGCTCCCCAACCTCACTGGGTCCCACTGCGTGTGAACACCACCAACACCGCCGACAACCACCCAACAGCCGGAAGCTCAGGGGCAGAACCCGCGCATCCTCCGTGGGGCCCACGTGTGTCGGCTCAACCGCGCTTCCGGCAGCGGTGCACTGTGGGACTAGTAGTTCGCCGGCTGCGTCGGCCCCTTCCGCAAAGGGATGCGTCCTGGGCGTGGCGGCTGAGCTGCATGCCGGGAGCTGTAGGCCTTGCGCGGCATGCAGGGAGCCCTGAAGGGAGACACACTCTAGTTCGGGTTCGCGCCCGCTTCATACCGCCGCCCCAGGCATTTACGGTGACACTCGCCCTACACTACACAAGAAAGTAGCCCCGGCACTCCCTTCGCCTTTGCTGTGGCGGCTGCGTGGCTGGACGGGACAACGGACTCCCCGGTGTCGTCATTGACCGAGCGCCTCGTGACGTCACTCGGAGGCGCCCTTCACGGCCACGGGGTACGGGTCCCGGAGAATTCTGGGTAGCCGATTACCCCCGCCCCCCGCGCCGGCGCTTTCCTTTCCCTTCCGGACGCTGCTGAGGTCGCACGCGTGAGGCTTGTCCGCCGTCGCCGAGTGAGTGGGGCCGCTGGGCTGGGCCGCGGGCCGAGCGCGGGCTCTAGGGGGCAGGCGGCGCACGGAGCAGGGCGGGCCTCGTGGGGATCCCCGAGCCGGGCCACGCGCGGCCACGCTCGGGCCGGGGTGGGAACGGGAGGCCTCCGGGTAGCGCCATGGTGCTTTTTTCCGGCCTCAGGATGCGCTACGTTGCTTCCTACCTGCTGGCCGCCCTCGGGGGCAACACCTCCCCCAGCGCCAAGGACATCAAGAAAATCCTGGACAGCGTGGGCATCGAGGCGGACGACGACCGGCTCAACAAGGTAGGCGCCCCGGGCCCGGGCCGGCGGCTGCTCTGCACGTGGGGCCTCTCGTGCCCGTCGCGGGTTTCACCTTGGGGAGAGTGCTTTCCGGGGGCCCTGGTACAGCGACGAGGAAGCGAGAGCCGGGTGTGCGGCGGAGCGGCCGGGGAAGCGGGCTGCGAGTGTCCTGTGGTCTGGGCTCGTTGACTGTCCTTCGTTTGTAAAACGTGAAGGGGAAGGTGCCTTGAAGCCGTTCCCTTTGCCTAACTTGCTCAGAACGTTTTCACGGGCGGGGGGCACAAGCCTAGATGCCCTGCATCTTTCTTCCAGTGGTGAGTTGTAGAAACGTGGTGCCGGTTGCCATCTGCAGCGACTCGCGGTTGGGACGAGCCCGGGTGGGTAACCGCTGGTGTGCTGAACGGCAGCGGCCCTGGACGCCTCAGGACACTTGCTCACGTCGCGCTCCTGGGGCTGCGAAGGTGAAGTTCAGGTAGGGTCTGCTCACCGCGCTTGTGCTTTTCTGTTTCAGGTCATTAGTGAGCTGAACGGAAAGAACATCGAAGACGTCATCGCCCAGGGTGAGGTTGTGCAGGGCACTCGCCTCCGCATGGTCCATCCTAATCCCTGCGGGCCAACTGTGGCCTGTCAGGCTTCGCTTGTGGACCAGAGCACCCTAGAAGTCTCCCCCGGAGGAGCGAGCACCGCGTCAGTGGGCTCACGCCAGGGGACCTTCTGGACACTGTGGGGGCGGGTCGCTAGGGGCACCCTTGCTGTCCCTGGGCCTGGCCACCCTGCGCGGAGTGTTTGGGGAATTGGGCCTTTGTAAACAAGTGTCACCATGTGCTCTCTGAGGGGGTTGGGTGCAGAGATTGGGGTGTGTCGGGGATGACCACGGGCTCCTGCCCGCCTCTCCTGGGCAGATTGTTTTCTGGTGACGTCAGGCTGGAGTTTATGGGACTTGTTTGGGAGTTGAGCTGTTGGAGCAGCCTTTCCTGTCCTTGGGCATGTGACAAGCTAGGGCCAAAGCCAGCGCAGCAGTCTGAGCTCACTGCTGTGGACGAGTATCTGGACACTGGGACAGCAGACTCGGTCCCTGCCTCGTTAATAAACATGATTGTGCAACCTGACTCCAGGGTGGGCTGTTGTGCTGCTTGTGGACCGATTCCTAGAAGCCAAGTTCCCAGAGAGGAAGCTTCTGGGAGGGGTATGTGGCAGGGCCTCCTGTCTGGGAGAACAGGAGCCTGTGACACTGGCACCTGGCGACAGGCCCAATACATCAGGCAGGCTGAGCAGCTGCACCTGTCTCACCTCCCTTCTCTGATTTCCGTAGGGATTGGCAAGCTGGCCAGTGTCCCTGCTGGTGGGGCTGTAGCTGTCTCCGCCGCCCCAGGAGCTGCAGCTCCTGCTGCTGGTTCTGCCCCGGCCGCGGGTAAGTGCAGGTCTGGCAGCACTCGCTGCGCACGCCCTGGGACCCCTGGGAGTCCGGCCTGCATGGGGCCTGACTCACCACGGCCTTTGTCCCTTCAGCAGAGGAGAAGAAAGACGAAAAGAAGGAGGAGTCGGAGGAATCGGATGACGACATGGGATTTGGCTTGTTTGATTAGAGTCCTGCACCCCTGCAAATAAAACCCTTTTTACACATTTCTTGAACTGCCTATGAGCCTTTTTGTCAGAGCCTGTCCTCCGTGCGGGGCAGGTGTCAGGCTCCCAGGGAGGAGGAGCTGCTGGTTGACAATGCAGGGGACACTTCCTGTGGGTAGGTCCTGAGTGCTGCCAGGCCTTGAGCAGTCTCAGGAAGGGACATGAGCCCCTTCTTGGGTGTGCTCCTAGTCCCTGAGGGCTCTCCCAGGGAGTGAAGCCTTCAGGGGGATACCCAGGAAAGCTTCAGAAGCAGCAGTGGGTGGCTCCAGTAGTCCCCGTCCCCTGCTGCCAAGACTGGTAGCGTTCTTCAGTTACACAAGAGACGTGGTGGGTCGCGTCCAATTCTTGCTCAAGCCAGTGCCTCAGCTCTGCCTTAACCCCTGAGCAACTTGGGCATTCATCTCTGAGCCTCAGTTTCACCGGTTGTCCGATGGGCTATCACCTGCTTTGCTGGGCAGATGTTGGGTCACGACACTAAGTCTTTTTGGGGTGGCCTGCCCACACCCCTCCCACCAGGCTCTGGCCTGGAATGTGGGATAGAGGGCAGAGGCCCGCCCAGGCGCCATCGTGGCCCCACAGCTGCTTGTAGTGTCCTGAGTCTTCGTCTTACACCCACCAGTGCCAGGCCACTGAGTAGACACTGCTTCCCCTCCAAAGGCTCTGGGTCAGCAACTAGCTGGGGTGTGCTGTGCGTGTTCCATGTAGGACCTGCCCCTGTGGGCTGGAGTTCTGTGGGCAAAGTGAAGGAAGACAACACGGGGGTGGGGGGAAGAGGCCCAGGGCGGGACAGCATAGTGACCCAGAGGAGCAGGGACTAGGGTGGGACCTAGGTATTGGGGAGGAAGTAGAAGCCATGTTTCTGGGTTGGTGGGACATGGGGCAGTGAAGACCACTGCAAATGTCCAAGCAGCATATGCTGTGACCAGGCAATTTGCATGTGGGGTCGGGCCCTGGACCAGGTTGCGATAGGGCCCCCCAGAGCAGTGGACTCCATGCAACCCTCAGACCTTGAAGAGACGGGCCCTGTGTGGGCCAGAGGACACCATGGGAGTGGGGATGTGACGCCCCCTGGCAGGATCAGCACACGAGGGGCTCTTCCATGCCCAGCCAGGATTCCGAGAAGGAAGGGCCGCCCTGTTCCTGGCTCCAGATCTGAAGGTCCCAGAGGCCTGGAGGGAGGGACATGTACCCAAAACTGTTCAGCCCTGGTGTGGAAATGGGGGCAGAAGTCTTCCTGCACTGGGGCAGTGCCACCCCCCACCCCACGGTCCCTTGGAAGCAGGGAGGATACTTGGGCCTCAGCCTCCTCAGAGCAGGTCAGGGGAGGACGGGGGACCTTCAGTCCCTGGCTCATCCTGCACTGCTCAGCTGCCCTGTGCTCAGAGCGGGGCTGGTGGGCGGGGCTGGGCAAGTATTCTCTGAGTACAGCACCCCTCTGTCCCCCTCACAGGGAAGCCGGCGGGGCCACTAGTCCGATCCCCAGGGCTTTTAGTCCTGCTAAAGCCCTGGACTTTCCAGGCTGGCCTTGAGGCCCTGCACCCCCTGCAGCGTCCAACAGCATCCCCAAGGACTCTCCCCAGGGGCCCTGATCATACAGGTGGGGGCATAACCTCTACTGTACCTGCTCCCAACCCATGGTGCAGTGGGGACAAGTCCATGTCAAACTCAGATCCCCCTGCTGCCCCTCTCCCAGCGCCCAGGCCTGGCTCCTCTCAAGTCCCCACCCAGGACCTTTGCCCCTGCTATGGGGTGGCCCAGTGCCCTTTCATATTCTGTCCCCCATTGTGTCCTCTTTCAGCTTATGTAAACATCTGCCCCCCACCCTAGTAGGGCTGGGGCTGGATTGATTGCTCACTGTTCTGCCCAGTTCTGGTCCCCATGCCAAGCACATCGTCCGTGCTGAGTATAGGTACCTGGGCGCACAGAGCCTGAGGACTGGACAGATGGCCCCAGATGTCCGTGGCCCGCGGAGGCTCTGCTCTGGCTTCTGGCCTGTGCAGTGGCCTGCAATCCTGGCACCAGCTGGGTCCTCGGCTGGCTCCTTCCTGGGGACACAGATACACCGCCTCCCCAGCGCCCCAGCAAGGACGAGCCCGGTGTTTGGGAGGTGGGTGGGGTGCACGGCTGACTCCTGGATCCCAGCCAGGCTAGCCCTGCCCCACACACAGTCCAGGAGAAAAATGCGGAAGGGGGCGGAGCGTGACATCACCCGGAGTACTCCACCTGCTGGGGTAATTAGCGGGGGCGGGGCAGGGCCCGAGTCTTACCCAAGGAGACCCCGCAGTCTGGGGAACCCGGGTCAAACGCGGGAAGAACCCAGGTTAGTACCCAGGTGCGGAGGGGACGCGCGGGGGCAGGGCTGGAGCTTGGACGTCTGGTGCAGTCCACGGCGCTGGTGTTAGCTCTGGAAGTTGTTTGTGATTCGCATCCGGTCCTGGATGTCTGTGGGTCTGTCTGTGATGAGTCGTGGGGCCCGGGGATTCTTGGTTTGGGGAGTGGGTGTTGCTGGCGGACCCCGAGGGAGGGGGCGGCGGCTGCCCAGACACGAAGGCCCTCCCCTCGCCGGTGTCCAGATTTGTACAAGGCTCCTAGGCCCACAGACTCCGGGCGGCCGGGGCCTGAGCTCGCCCCTCTCCACCCCGCCCCCACCCCCCTCCGGCCACTGTGTCCCCCCCCGCCGCCCACGTTAGGCGGGAATAGAAGGCGGAAGGAGGCCGAGGGGCATGAACTCTAGCGGGTGTCGCGGTTAAGGGCCAGGACAACGGCAGGAGGGGTCTCCAGGAAGAGGTGGGAGGGGCGGGATCTCAAGGCAGAAGTGGGCCTCGGGCTGGGGGCGGGGCTCCAGGGCCTCCCGAGGGCGCGGCCGTTCCCCGCGCGCCTTGACTGGGCCGCGTCTGACGGCCCCGCCCCATCCAGGCCCCGCCCACCCCTCCTAAAAACACCATCTCCGGCGTCGCTTTGCACAGCGTCGCCGCCTCCCGCGGCGGAGACCCCGAGCTAGAGTGGCCGCGAACTGCCTGGCGGGCCTCCGCGATGTTCCCCAAGGAGGCGACGTTTCCCCGAGAGACGACGTGGAACATTTCGTTCGCGGGCTGCGGCTTTCTGGGTGTCTACCACATCGGCGTGGCCTCCTGCCTCCGCGAGCACGCGCCCTTCCTGGTGGCCAATGCCACGCACATCTACGGCGCCTCGGCGGGGGCGCTTACCGCCACCGCGCTGGTCACCGGGGCCTGCCTGGGTGAGCGGGGCTGGCGGGCGGGGCCGGGCCAATATTCTCCGTGAGAGTACAGCGCCCCTCTGTCCCCCGCACAGGGGAGCCGGCGGGGCCGCTAGTCCAATCCCCGGCGCCGGCTGGAGGCGCGGCCTGGTTTGTTTTGCTCCGGGGGTACCCAGGCCCGGCGCGCTTCTGGGGCCGAGCCTGCCAGCTAGGTCCCACCTCTCGGGAGCAGAGGTTGGCGGGCAATGCAGCACAAGCTATTTCATTGGGAAGAGACGGTAACTCCTGGGCGGGACCGTGAGAGTCGGGGGAGGGGCCTAAGCTGCCCTCTTGTCCGGGGCATTGGACTAGGTTCTAGCGGTCACTGTGTCCTGGGGCTGTGCCACTCCAGGCTGCCGTGGCCCCGGGGCCTAGTATGGGGTGGCTTCTGAAGACCAAATCTTGACACTGTCCCCGAGGTCCCTTGGCGCAGGGGCCCAACAGGTCAGGACTGGGCATGGCAGGCTCTCTTTGCTCTCCCTCCTGGCACACGGCCCACTGTAGGCCTCAGTCCCCAGCTGTGGCCCACCGTTTTTGCCCTTGCCATGGGATGGCAGATGTTTCTGGACTCTCCAGCCCTGTGGCTTGGAGTACAGGTGTCTGAGTGCTGGGACACACTCCTCAAGAGTCCTGGCACTGCTGCCCGGCCCTCTGCCTACTAGAGCAGCCAAGGTGACAGAGGGGTCATCAGTGACCCACCCAGCAAGCCTGTGCAGGCTTCTCCCCTGCCTCCTTCCCATGATCTTTGCCCTGAGGGGTGGGGTACAAGCAGCACAGCTGTACATTGCTGGGACCTGGAGGTCCACCGCTGTGGTCCTGACCCCTCCCTCCAATGGAGGCCTTTAGACCCAGATTAGTGGTCTCGGTCCCAATGCTGGTGTCAGGACACACCTAAGTCCTTGGTATATAGTTGAGGACATGGCTCTCACAGCACCTCCCCCACCCCACTCCCAAGAAGCCGCTTTCTCACTTGTGGTCTTGGCAGCTGGAGTCCCCACAGTGTGGCAGGTGCAGGCCCTTCACTGCCCACTCCTGACCTGGGCAGTGGTCCTGGAGGAAGGCATGGTCCTCAGCTCCTCCCCAAGCACCCTACAGCCCCCTGACCACTCCTGGGCCCGCTCCCAGTCTGGCTTTGTCCTAGGCCAGCACCCATGGCCCCCAAGAAGAGTGCTGGGGAGCTGCTTCTCTCGGCTGTGGTGGGACACAGTCATGCTTTCTGGGGGTGGTGGAGCCCCACGATTCCCAGCCTTATGCTGCTGGGCTGCGGTGCGCTTTGCGGGTCTTGATCTGGCCAAGTGGGTGAGGGCTGAGGCTGGTCAGAGTTGAGCCTCTGCCTTCCCCCTTCCCGGGCTGGGTGCCACATAACACCAGGCCTGGTGACTCATGAGTCAGGGCAGATTGTTGGGAAACTCCGGGCAGAGGGCAGGCTCAGCCCCAGCTGGCCAGCCCCATCTGTTGCCCTTCCAGGGGTGGTGGTGGCCTGCCTCTCTCTCCCCAGGGGCAGGTGGCAAAAGTCCCAATTGTGGGCCAGGGCCCCTGGTGGACACTGGGATTCCTCCAAAGTGGATGGAACACGAGTTGTGGGACCCATGTCATGGAGCCGTGGTAAGCCCAGGAATGCTGGCCCTTGACCCTTGGCCCTGCCGCCCCAGGCGAGGCCGGTGCCAACATCATCGAGGTGTCTAAGGAGGCCCGGAAGCGGTTCCTGGGCCCACTGCACCCTTCCTTCAACCTGGTGAAGACCATCCGTGGCTGCCTGCTGAGGACCCTGCCGGCTGACAGCCACGAGCGTGCCAACGGGCGCCTGGGCATCTCCCTGACCCGCGTCTCAGACGGCGAGAACGTCATCATATCCCACTTTAACTCCAAGGATGAACTCATCCAGGTGGGCCTGGCAGGGTCGCACGGGGGGGAGGGGGCACAGTGGAATGCGGGGGCCCTGCTCACCGCCCCCCTCTGCCCCTGCCTTGCAGGCCAATGTCTGCAGCACCTTCATCCCTGTGTACTGTGGCCTCATCCCTCCCTCCCTCCAGGGTGTAGTAAGTAACCTCGGCACCTGTCCTGGGTGACGGGCCTGCCACTGTGGGCTGTGGGACAAGGGGGTGGAGGAGGAGCCATTTGTGCCCCCCCAGCCCCTCACTACCTATGGCCTCACTTCCCCAGTTACTCAACAGCCAGGCCAGCCCTACAGCCGTGCACACTTCCCGTGGCTGCCCCCCTACATGCCCCCCAGCCCATCACCACTGTCTGGCCATTTCTCAGTGCCCAGGCAGGCCTGTGGCCAGTGCCAAGTGGGTGATAGGCCCAAATGAAACAGCCACTGGGTGGGCTCCGCGGTGGCCCCATAGGGCAGCCAGCTCACCTTCCAGGCCCCTCTCCATGTGACCGTGTGTCCCTGCCCCTGTAGCGCTATGTGGATGGTGGCATCTCAGACAACCTGCCTCTCTATGAGCTCAAGAACACCATCACTGTGTCCCCCTTCTCGGGCGAGAGTGACATCTGCCCGCAGGACAGCTCCACCAACATCCATGAGCTCCGGGTCACCAACACCAGCATCCAGTTCAACCTGCGTAACCTCTACCGCCTCTCTAAGGCCCTGTTCCCGCCGGAGCCCATGGTGAGCCATCCTGGCGCTTAGTGCTGGAGGAGGAGCTGTCCGCATGACCTGAGTGACCAGGGCGCAGGGTCTGGACAACCTCTTCTCAGGGCTGAGAAGAGCGCTGTGGCCTGCACAACCTCTCCACTAGAGGGCAGCCTCTCTGTCCAGCCTGGATCTAGTCTTTAGGGAGGGGCGGGGTTTGCAGGGACACCAGGGACTCTGGGGGGCAAAACAGGGCGTCTCTGACCCCACTGCTCCAATTTATCCATCCCCCTGCCTCAGGTGCTGCGGGAGATGTGCAAGCAGGGCTACCGGGATGGCCTGCGCTTCCTGCGGAGGAACGGTGCGCAGGGGCCAGGCCCCGGTGGGGGGTCTGGGCGGGCTCTGCACCTTCGCCCCCAGCTGACCACGTGTTCCGTACTCCCGACCCAGGCCTCCTGAACAGGGCCAACCCCCTGTTAGCACTGCCCTCTGCCAGCCCCCATGTTCCCGAGAACAGGGAGGAGGAGGAGGTCTTGGTGGCCGTGGAGAGGACCCGAGTGGACGGGCACTTGCAGCCCTCCGGGCAGGATCACATTCTGGAGCGTCTGCCTGCGCGGCTCAATGAGGGTGCGTGGCGAGGGGGTGGTGCAGGGGCGGAGAAGAGTGGGGCTGGGCTCCACCTCCCCCCACCACGGTCAACTTCCGCTCCTGTACCCACCCCACCCACAGCCCTGCTGGAGGCCTGTGTGGAACCCAGGGACCTGCTGACCACATTCTCCAACATGCTGCCCGTGCGTCTGGCCACCGCTATGATGGTGCCCTACACTCTGCCACTGGAGAGTGCCGTGTCCTTCACCATCCGGTACAGGATGGAAGGGTGGGAGAGGAGCTCAGAACCAAACTTGGGTCTAAACCATGAGCAATGGTCACCCCGGGGAAGAGGCAGCTGGGTGGGGGGTGCGGTGGAGAAGCCGGGCACAGGCAGGGCCATGGGTGGAGGGGTGTGGGCATGCGGGCCCGGCCACAGACCCTGAGGCCATGCCTCCCGCCCTTGGCCCAGCTTACTGGAGTGGCTGCCCGACGTCCCAGAAGACATCCGGTGGATGAAGGAGCAGACTGGCAGCATCTGCCAGTACCTGGTCATGCGTGCCAAGAGGAAGCTGGGCAGCCACCTGCCCTCCAGGTGAGCTCCTGACTGCCGTGTTCACCGGGGCCACAGTCTCATTTCAGTGGCCCCCAGTAAAGCCCGCCCTCCCTCCCCACCTGCAGGCTGTCGGAGCAGATGGAGCTGCGCCGCGCCCAGTCGCTGCCCTCCGTGCCGCTGTCGTGCGCAGCCTGCAGCGAGGTGCTGCCCCGCTGGATGCGCAACAACCTCTCGCTGGGAGACACGCTGGCCAAGTGGGAGGAGTGCCAGCGCCAGCTGCTTCTCGGCCTTTTCTGCACCAACGTGGCCTTCCCGCCCGATGCCCTGCGCATGCGCCCCCCGGCCCGCCCCGCCCCTGCGCCCCCGCAGCACCCTCCCGGCTTGCCCCCATGCTGAGCGCCCCTGCTCACGCCTTCGCAGTCCCCTGGGGTCCCAGTGCTGAGGGCCAGGCCCCCAGCTTCCCTGCCCCATGAGGCGGGGCCCTGGGGCCAGCTGAGCTCCCTGTCCTCGGCCTCTCCATGCCCCGGTGGAGTGAGGAGATGGGACCCTCACAACTGAGAGAAGGGGCTTTGCTGTCAACACCTCCCCCAACCACTCACCTGCCTAGGCAGGCAGGTGGGTCACCTGTGCCTTCATCGCCCCCTCCCAGGCCCGCCCTAGGGCAGGGCAGGGGGCCTAGGGTAGGGAATGGCAGCCCGCTGCCCCCGCCCCCACCCCTGCCGTGCAGTATTACTCCAGAATTCTGCCCCTGCTCCTTCCTCCCTGCGCATTTTTCATTTTTTTGTTGAAGAATGTGTGTGAAGAATTATTTATTTTCGCCAAAGCAGATGTAATAAATGCCACAGCTCAGCCCCTGTGTCTTCCTTGTATGTGACCCCCGTCTGCTGACCAGCGTCTGTACAGCTTTAGTTCAGGGGTCCCCTCCCCTTAAGTGTGGCGTTCAGGCCAGGGGCTCACCTCTAGAGGCCCCTGTGGGCCTCCTGGGCTGCAACCCTCTCTTCCGCTCTTTGCCCCCCACTTTGCTCTGAGGTCTGCTGGCTGACCCTTGGACACAGCTTTCCAAGGGCTAATGGAAATATTTTGGACTAAGATCCTTGCTAAATAAAAAACGAAGAAATGTTTACAAAAGGTGGCGTCCACACCTCTGCTCCATGGTGACATGGGGCATGGGGCTGACTTCAGTCCTGTGGAGGGCGAGGTGCCCCAGGGAGCGTCAGGGGCTTCTCCACTTTGGGCATTTGGCCTACGGCTCTGTGTGGCACTGGGTCCCCCCTTGTCATCACAAGCCTCATTGTCCAGGGGCACAGTACCCTTGTTCCCGTCACACTCCTTGCCCACAAGCTACCCAGTCCCCTGTCAATAATACATAGGGGCCTGGAATATCAGGCAGGGTGAGGCCTGGTTCTGGGACAGATGTGGTTTTCTGAAGGTGTCTTCTGCCCTGGCAGTTGGAGGGGATTCGGCCAGCCCTCCCTGGTGCTCAAAAGGGCCTGGAGAGTGAGGGGTTCCGGAATAGAGCCAGCACCCCGGCCAGCTGTCCAGAGCTCTTAGTCCTGCCCCAGCTGCCTCTCCCCCTGAGGCGTGGGGCAGCTGTGGTGACGGTGGCAGCCCCCAGCCAACAATAACGGTTGGGGTTGGTGGTGGGACTGCAAGACTGGGAAAGCCGGCTGGGCAGGTCCCCGTGTGCATGTGTGCCAGGGGCCACCCCCCTCGCGGTCTCAAGGTCCTGTCCTATCGGCCCAACCTGTTCTAGTTCAGCAGGATCCCCGGCCTCTGAAGGAGAGGCCTCCAGCCCCCAGCACTGCCAGGTCTGCACAGTGAAGCCAGGTGGGTGCAGGGGCCAGGCTGGGGCTGGGGACCCTTGGGAAGAGGCTGGGATGTCCTCCAGGCAGGCGCTACACAGATCCTCTCAGCCCTACCCCAAGGCGAACCCAAGTGGCTGCTGTGTCCTAACAGGAGTGCTCGGGGGGCCTGCTGAGGTGAGGCCCTTTTGCCCCACCCCCTCACTCACTCAGGGGCACAGGCGGTTGTGCTGTTAAATACCATTTTCCAATATATATTACCTGTGTATTGTTTAAAAATGGGAAAAACCAAATTGGGAAAATATAAGGTAGAAAGGAAAGTCACCCCACTCCTGGAGATAACCATTGAAAATAGTTTGGTCTATTTTCTGCCTTGCTTTTCCTTACACCCACTTTTGGCGCCTTAAATCGGGATCCACAGGACAGCGCCCCCTCCCCGCCCCGGTCCTGCTCAGGAAGGTCCCCAGGTGCCCGGGTCACCTCCGCCCCACGGTGCGCTGGGGCTCTTTCCGGACACAGACGCTCTGGCTGCGGGGTCGCGGGCGGGCGGGGTGTGGGCCGAGAGCGGGGCCGCCAGGGCCACGCCGAGAGGCGGGGACACAGCAGCAGCAGCAGCAGCGGGGCCCCGCCCGGGGCCGGCCCACGCTGGGGTCTCGGTGCCCGCTGCGAGGTAGGAGACGCTCCAGGCTTGCGCCCCCCGCCGTCGCGCCCTCCCGGGAGGAGCAGCCGCGGCGCGCGGCCGGTGCGGCGGCCCGGCTCGCAGGTAGGCTCCGCGCCGGCCCCGCCGCCCGCCAGTCCCTTCCCGACACCGCAGGGCGCGCCGAGCCTCGCGCGTCGCGGTCAGGGACTTCGGGGCCCCTCGGGAAGGGGCGCGCAGCGGCGGGGCAGGAAGGGCTCGGCCCCCAACATGCGGGAGCGCGGGCGGCTCGCGGGTCCTGCGGCCCTTCCTCCCCGATCCCGGGCTCCCGCCGCGGCGGAGCTTCCGGCTGGATGGACTTCTGGTCCCGCGAGCCACTGGTGGGGTGGCGCTCCGTTCGGGTGAGGCGACCGCGAGGGGGGGAGATGTCTCCGGTCCCCTGTTCACTCCTCTCGCCCTTCCTCAGATCTGCCCTCTTTGGAGAGTGCGCCCCTTCCCGCCCCCCCAGGAATACGAGTGGGTTGAGAATCACGGCCCCGAACTGGGGAGAGGACCTCAGACTCAGGTGTGGGGGGGTCGGCTTTGGGAAATCCGGGACCAGGTTGCTGCGGGAAGGACAGGTGATTCTGATTGGGGGCGGGACGCCCCCGCGTGAGGAGAACTCCACGGAGGTTCCGGGACCTGGAGGGAGCGAGTCTGGAGGAGGGAGGGGCCTAGTGCGTGGGGACGGCCTGTTAAACCTAGAATCTGGGGTGTTTCTGACAAGGGCATCCAGTCTCCGCACCTGCACCCCAGAGGGCCTGGCCCCCGGGGGGAGGGGCTGGGCAGGGAGGGCGGAGCTTACTTCGCCTGCCCGCTGGCTGGCGGGGCGGGCTGCTGAGGCCCATTCTTCAGCGGCGGAGGGTTAGGCAGGAGTGGATGGCTGAGAGGTCGCACTGGCCCAGCCTGGTCAGCCCCGTCTCCGTGCCCCCAACTCCAGGACCTATTCAACTCCTCCCCCAATGACCACGCCCTCGCCCCAGCTCTCTGCCCCCAGTTGCCAGAAGCCCCCTCCAGAGCGTAGAAGTCCATCACAAGGTCTTCTAGCTCCCCGCCAGCGAGATGGCCCCTGTCCGGGGCGGTCCTTTCCTGGCTCCGTCCTGGGCACGCAGCCTCTAGCTCCCTGGGCAGCCCTCACAACCCCGGAGGCCACAGCACCACCCCCAAGCGGGGGTGCTCCCCAACTGCCCCTCCTCTCTGGATCTGCTCCAGGCCTTCTCCCACCTTCCAGCCTGGTGCAAGAAGCCCCTCTGCTCACTCCTTCCTCCTTCCTCATGGCTCCCTCAAACTTCACTCTTTCCCTTCTCCTCCCCCGTCATGTCTTCTGAGCTCTGCTCAGGCCCTGACTCCCCCTTGGCTTCACAGCACCCAACGGCCGAGACCCCACTTTCATGGCCAGCCCTGGGAAGCCCGGGACAGGAGAGGCCCTGGAGGAGGGGCAGGAAGAGGGGGGCTCCATGGGGCCACGGGCAGCCATGCTGGCACAGGCCAAGGAGCTGTTTCTGCTGTGTGACAAGGAAGCCAAGGGTTTCATCACCCGCCACGACCTGCAGGTGAGTCCCCAGTGCCGAGAGGCCGCCCCAGGCCAGGGCTGACCTTAGCTACTGAGCCCTGTTTCCTCGTCTGGCCAGGGCCTGCAGAGTGACCTGCCCCTCACACCGGAACAGCTAGAGGCTGTGTTCGAAAGTCTGGACCAGGCCCGCACAGGCTTCCTCACGGCCCGAGAGTTCTGCCTTGGCCTGGGTGAGCCCCTCCTTTGTCCCTCCACCCAGTGACGCATCTGCTGGCACTTGTGGGACCCTAGTCCACGCAGACTGCAGCCTGTGCCTGTCCATCCGCACCCCATCCCAGCGCGTACTGGTGTCTATACACACAGTCACCGCTGGAAGGCGCCACGGGGAGGCCCTCAGCTGCCGTGGCGTCTGTGGAGCTGACCCTTTTGCTCCCCCACCCCCTCCCATGCCAAATGCAGGTGGGGCTGGGAGCCAGCTGTCACCTCCCATTCCCAGGCCAAGAATCAAACCAGAATAAGGAAGAAAAACAGGAAACTGGGCTCAGAGAAAGGGCAGGATATGTGTATGCTGGTGTGTGTGTGGGGGGGGAGTGGAGGCTGAGCCGGGGTGGTAACCCACAGCCCTGGTAATCCCTCCCTCCGGTGCCCACAGGGAAGTTTGTGGGGGTGGAGTCGGCCCAGGGCGCACTGCCCTCCCGGGCTTCTGAGGAAACCTTTGAGTCGGGCTGGTCGGAGGTACAAGGCACGGGGGCCTCTCTGGAGGAGGAAGAGGAAGAGGAGAGATTCTTCGCTGTACTGGAGCAGCTGGGGGTATCCCGGGTCCTGGGCGAGTGAGTCTGTGCTGGCCCCCGCTCCCAGTTCCCTCGTCTGCTACCTCCATCTGCATGCTGCATGTTTGCTCCTGACCAGGATCCCTAGGCCCGGTGTGGCCTAGGTGTTCTCTCTCGGCTGCAGATACCTGGGAGGGGCCGGCGTGATTTCCCACAATTTGCATTTTAGGAGGCAGCAATCGGGCTGCGGGGAAGAGGGGCGGCGCCGGGCACACGGCCTTGTACACAAGCGCACGGCCTCGCATACACACGACCTCTCGCTGCCCCGCCAGCGGCGCACACGCACATACCCCAGGCAGGGGCGAAAGCAGCCAGGAGAGGAACGTCCTGCATGCGGCAATCGCGCCTGGCTTGTCCAGGGCTGCAGGGGTCACCTTTGGGGAGGGTGGGGAGCCCCCGCTTTGGCTTCAGCCCGTGCCCCGCCTCCAGGCAGCGGGCGGTGCGGACCCTCTGGACTCGGCTGCAGCGAGAGAGGCCAGAGTTGCTGGGCTCCTTCGAGGACGTTCTGATAAGTGCGTCAGCCTGCCTGCAGGAGGCGGCCAGAGAGCGGGACCGCCTGGAGCAGGCGCTGCGGCGGTGAGGGCTGGGCGCCAGGGCGGGGCTCCGGCAGGAGGGCGGGGGTGTGCAGTGCTGGCAGGTTCTAAGCCGCGTCTCACCCTCGGCGCGCCGAAGGCGGGAGAGCGAGCACGAGAGGGAGATACGGTGCCTGTACGAGGAGACCGAGCAGCAGCTTCGCGAGCAACGCCGGCGCCTGCGGAGTCAGGTGGGCCCGCGGCCCCGCCCCCCGCTCTGCCCAATCCCAGACGCTTGTCTTCCTGAGAATTGGTCCCACCCCCGACCCCTGCCCCTCTGCCGCTCGCTGAGGCTCAGATGCCCCCCGCGCGTCCCAGGAACTTCCTCGGGAGGAGTGGAGAGGCCACCTGGAGCTGGAGCTGCAGAGCCGCGAGCAAGAGCTGGAACGCGCGGACCTGCGGCAGAGGGAGGTGAGCGGCCGCGGGCCCACCCTGCCGGGGAGGGGTGCAGACCTGCCCAGCTCCGGTCCCCATCGCCACAGCCACCGTGCACTCCTTGGTATACTTGAGGTCCTCTGTGCCTCACTGTCCCCAGCCTCGGAATTGTTGGCAATCAGGGGCAAACCAGCACCCCGGGGAAGAGGGGGGATCCTTTCCAGCCTCGATTCTCCCACAACCCTCCAGTTGGAACAGCAGCTGCAGGCCCAGGCCTCTGAGCAGCTAGAGGCGCAGGCGCAGAACGCCCAGCTGTGGCTCGCCAACGATGCTCTGCGGACGCAGTTGGAGGGGGCACAGGAGCAGCTCCGAAGACTGGAGGGCGACGTGCAGGGCCGCCAGCAGCAAACCCAAAGGTGTGGGGATGCGGGGGCGGGCCATCAGAGGCGGGTTGGGGAGGGGGAGAGAAAGGATGGCAGGTGCTGTGGGATAGGGGTCGCCCTTACGGCTCAGGTCTGGGCCACTTCCAACGGAATCCTGAGGCCCAGCCCTGCTCTCAGGGTCTCCGTGGGGCAGGGTCCTCTAGGGGGTGGTGGAGCACCCCAGGAGCCTCCCTGCATCTAATCTAGGTCACCACCTCTTGCCTGCAGAGACGTGGTCGCCGTGGCAAGGAACATGCAGAAAGAGAAGCTCAGTCTCCTGCGGCAGCTGGAGATCCTCAGGTTTGGGCAGGGAAGGGTCTCAGTGCAGCTCGGGAGCTCCTAGCTCCCAAACATTTCTGACCACCAACCCGCCCACTGTGAGGAAGTTCTTCCTTGTGTCTGCCTTCCATTCCTCATGCTGCAGCCCCAGCCAGACACTTCTCTTCCGTGTGAGAGAGTCAGAGCCCACACTCCCGCCCTAGAAAGCTGCCTCCTGAGACCTCTCAGAGCTCTTGGACTCCCCTTCCCTAGGGAGCTGAACACGCGGCTACGAGATGAGAGGGACGCCTGTGAGGCCAAGCGGCTGGGCAGTGGCTGCAGGAAGGCTCTGGCCACAGCCCGCCTACCAGTGCCCACCTGCTGCTGCTGTTGCTGCTGCTGCAACTGGGCTCGTCCCCCCAGACGTGGCTCGGGCCACCTTCCCAGTGCCCGCTGATCAGCCCCAAGTGACTTACTGGGCGTTACTTGGAGAAGCTGGCCTCTTGAAGGTTACTCATCATGGCTGGGGCTGTCCATCCAGGATGTGGGCTCTACCTACTGGGCTGCCGGCCTGCCTGACTGCAGTCATGAAGGGACTAACCTGAGGGTGGTCAGGGTCTCCTGTGCCCTCCTTCAGGTCCTTAGTCTGTTCTCATACCATCAAACCTATCCTTGTCCACCAGAAAGGCACCCCCCCCCCCAAATAAAGTCCACTGACTGCACTGCAACCTCCTGGGCCTCCTGTGTGTGGGGAGGTATCCAGGGTACACGTGTGGTTGGGGCTGGGGGTCTCTGCGTGTGCCTGTGAGTGTCTCTGCAGGTCTCTGGTCGTAATCCAAGCCCTCAATGCCCATTAAAGCTTGAAGCCCCGTGGGCCCCACTGGAGGATGAGGAGTCTGAGGCCCAGTGTCTCCCAGGGAGCACAGGGCGGAGCTTCCTGTGTGCTCCAGCCGCAGTTGGCCACCCCTTCCCCATGCCGGTTTTCACACCACCCTGGGTGGACCACCAGAGTCAGGCCAGTCCTGCGTGGAGCCTCCTGGCGTGGGCTCTGCCTGGGGAGCTGGGAACTGCCAGCCCTGCCAAAGGCAGGGAGCTGGGGCGGAGTGCTGCCCATTGTCCGTGGAAAGCTACTCCAACTGACTGCAGACTCAGACCCTGCCTGGGGCTGGGGATGAACCCGGTGGGTTGGAAGTCCCCCCCACTCCCACTCTCAGCTTCCCAGTCCAGCAGCTCAACTGGCCTTTTTTCCTCACTCCTTCCCACTACTGCCAGGCCCGATGCCCTCCAGGCTGGGGTATCTCTCACACGGACCGCAGGCCTTCCTCCCTGGCCAGCACTTGTTCTGCTGACCCCTGCAGCTTCCAGGTGGTCCCTGGGTTGGGAGGAAGGAAAGAGGGATTGGGCCTGGAGGACTCTGGGTCTTGGATGCAGTCCATGGCTCTGCTAGTCGCCTCCCCCGCCTCCCTACTCCCTGGCCTAGCTCCTCGGTCTCCCGAGGGTGTGGGCCCTGGCTAGGCTGTGGGCTCCCCCGCGCTGCAGCCCGCCCGGCCTCCACAGTCCGGGTGGGGACCCTCAGCACTCGCATAGGGCGGGTGTCCCGCCCGGCCGCCCGCGCAGAGCACACGTTCGGACCCGCCGGCCGTGGGCGGGGTCTGCCGACTGTAGGTGGGACCGGAGCGCCGAGGTTTGTCGGCTGTGGGCGGGGCCTGCGGGTAGGGGCGGGGCTGTGGGTAGTCGGGCGCGTCTCCAGTGCAGGTCCGGGGTGGGCCGCATATTCACGGTGCTCGGAGCCACCGCCCCCGCCGCTGCCGCCGTCCCGGCCCGACTCGGATGCGTGGCCGGTGAGTGCGCCGCCTGGTCAGGCTGGCCAGGAGGACCGAGTGCCCCGAGGCCCTGTGCGGCCGGGACCCGGAGGCCCTTTCCCGAGGGCGGTGGAGGCGGGGAAGCCCGGCGGGCGGAGGGGGACTCAGGGAGAGGGCGGGGCGCCTCGCGGGTCCTCGGACAGGCCTGGAGGCCCCTTCGGGCCGAGGGCCCCACCTGAGCTTTGCACTCGTTGTCCCTGGACGCCCGTCCCCTTCCCTCCGCGCGCGGGCCCGCCCACCACCCGGGTGCGAGTGGGCCGAGGGAGGTGGCCGCGGTGACTTAATGGCGGTGACGCGGGATTCCTCGCCGGGCCTGGCTGGAGCGGAGTCCCGGTTCCCGCCTGGGGCGCGGGCGGGCGGCCGAGGGCCGGGTTGAGTTGCAGGGGCCTGGGGGTGGGGCAGCTGTGTTCCCGGCCGCAGGAACTATTTCTGCCCGGCGCTTTCCCTGGGGTTCACATCCGCCAGGCACTCCCGGAAAGAGGGGCCCCTACTCAGCGGGTGACCGGTGCGCGGGCCGTGGGGCTGGATCTGTGTCCGGAACCAGCCTCCCCAGAAGGCCTGGGACCCCAGAGCAGGCCCAGGGACACGCCTGCGGGCGTGGGGCTTCCACACTCCTCAGCTCCGTGGTGGGGGTCTGTGCCTTTTTTCTAACCAGGCTGCAGCTACTGCGCTTGGTGCGGGAGGGGCAATGACAGGTCTGTAAGGGGCGGGAAGGCCCAGGGTGGGGTGCTGGGAGAAGGCGTGCTGTTCCTCCCAGGATCGGACTGTCCAGAAGTGTCCTCTGCCCTGCCCCTCCCTGGCCCAGACCAAAATACCAGGCCTGGCCGCTTCCCTTTCAGCCGCTGGAAGTGACTTTGCCTGCTCTGGAAGCCCCGCTTCAGTCCACTACCTAGGGCAGCCACATCGAGAGGTGGCAGGACCCTGACCATCTAGTGTGGGCCAGACTTGTGACCTGTACCTGCCCTTGTAGCGGACCCTCCTGGGAACTTCCGTCCACCTGTCTTAAGAGGAGGAGCAGTCCCTGCCAGCCAGGTAAGTGCTGGGCGGGGTGTTGGCTGTGTCTGGAAATGTGGCTTGAGGCACTCAGCTGCGGTCTGCGCCCTGCACCCCTGCCCCGCCCTCCCCAGTGCAGTCACCCCACAATGGAGCAGGCTGGCTGTCCAGGCGCCTCAGGAGGAATACACACAGCCTGTAGCTGGACTTATTGCTGGGGTTGTGTGGCTGTTCCCTTTCCAGTAATGAGGGCCAGCTGAGAAGGAAACACCAGGTCTGGGGAGTGTGTCTGCCCCCCCCCCCGCCTGCCTGGTTCCCTGCAGTCCCCCCACCTCCTCATGCAGGCCTCTACCTGCCCTTTACCAGAAGCCCCAGGGCTCCCCTAACGCCACATGGCTAGTAAGGGGCAGGCCAGCCTGTCTCCGAGTGGCCTCCTCCCCTCCAGCAGCCAGTAGGTTCCTGCCAGCCTGTGACGTGGGTCCTGGGGAATGCTGGGGGGGCGGGGTGGGCAGTCAGGCGGGGCCTGTATGAGCTCACCCCGAGGTGCCTGCTGGGGCTTCCTACCCTAGCGGCCAGTGGGGGTGAGTCAGCTACTGATGGTTGGGGGGTCCTCCACGTCCCCTGTGCCCTGGGGTCTGGTCAGGAAAGCCAGGCCAAGAGGCCTTCCAGGGCTGTGGATACCAGGGTGTCTACCCTGGCTGCCATGGGGGTGGGGGCTCCTGAGCTGTCCTCCCGGGTGTTCTGGTTCCCATGGACACTCCCAGGGCCAGCAGGTGGCTTGGGCATCTGTGTTGCCTTCTTCTGTCCCCATTGGTATCCGGCTGTCCTCCCAGTCAGCTCCTGGTGGTGTGGGCTATCTGACCTCCCCTTGCCTCCCAGGATGGGCGAGTTCAGCGAGAAGAAGTCAACATGCGGCACCGTCTGCCTCAAGTACCTGCTTTTCACTTTCAACTGCTGCTTCTGGGTGAGGAGTGGGCACGTGCCTTCCCCCGACCCGTCCTCTCCACCTGTCACCTCCTCACTTCCATCCCTTGTCCTCGAAAGGAGCCCTGACCTGTGTGCACTGCCCACAGCTAGCTGGTCTGGCTGTCATGGCGGTGGGCATCTGGACGCTGGCCCTGAAGAGCGACTACATCAGTCTGCTGGCCTCGGGCACCTACCTGGCCACGGCCTACATCCTGGTGGTGGCTGGCGTTGTTGTCATGGTGACAGGTGTCCTGGGTTGCTGTGCCACTTTCAAGGAACGGCGGAACCTGCTGCGCCTGGTCAGCAGGGACTGGCTGGCAGTGGGGCGGCGGTCACTGGGCAGGGGCTCCACACCAGGCTGCCTGGGCTGGCTCTGGGGCCCTGACCAGGGAAGAAGGGACTGATGGGGGTTGAGTGTGACACCGTGGATAGCTTCTGCCATCACCTGATGGCATTCACCTGGGGGGGGGTGTCTCTCCCCACCTGCCCAGCCTCCTGGGAGTCCCCACATCCCAGCTGGGCCAGCTGAGGGAGGTCAGCTGGGGGAGCATGGTGGTCCCCCAGCCCCCACCTGCTGCCTGGAGCCCTCACTGTGGCCACTTGGGAGCTGAGAGTGGGGACTCTGCTGTGCTTGGACACAAGGTGTTCCCACAGCATGGGGGTGTCCGTGTCCCACCCACCGCACTGTCCCCCCTAGTACTTCATCCTGCTCCTCATCATCTTTCTGCTGGAGATCATTGCTGGGATCCTCGCCTACGTCTATTACCAGCAGGTGAGGGGCTTGAGGCCACACGGAAACACACACACACACACGTGCTCAGCTACACATGACCCCCACCAGCTCCACAGCTGACCATTGTCCCATCAGGCCCTGGAGAAGGGGGATGGGTCATGGGGCTAAGGTGGAGTGCAGGCTCAACAACCTGCGTGTAGCACCCAAGGGGGCTCAGAGGAGGAGACAGGTACTCACAGAATCTAGAGCTTTCTCCCTGCCCCTCTCCTTCCCCATGGGCACCTGGGTGACTCTCCCAGCCAACCTGACCCCCCACCCCAGCAGGCATCTGACTCTAGCTCTTCCCTCCCCCTGGAGTCCTCCCCATGCCTCTCCTGCTGTCCTGGGGCTCTCCCTGCGTGGGTTGCCCCCATTCTGCGACACCTCCAAGGGTCTAAGACTTTGTGGCTGAAAGTGTTCACCACCTCCTGTCCAGCTGAACGCAGAGCTCAAGGAGAACCTGAAGGACACCATGACCAAGCGGTACCACCAGCCGGGCCATGAGGGTGTGACCAGTGCCGTGGACAAGCTGCAGCAGGAGGTTGGTGGGTGACTCGGAGGGCCGTGCGCACCCCTTCCGGCTTTCCTGGGACCTCCGTGTGAGTCCCGCAGCGGCGATGGGTGGGGTGGGGTGGGAGCTCAGGCCGCCCTGTGCCCCCTGCAGTTCCACTGCTGTGGCAGCAACAACTCCCAGGACTGGCGAGACAGTGAGTGGATCCGCTCCGGGGAGGCGGGCGGCCGCGTGGTCCCCGACAGCTGCTGCAAGACCGTGGTGGCCCACTGCGGGGAGCGGGACCATGCCTCCAATATCTACAAGGTGGAGGTAGGAGGGCGGGGCCTAGGCGGCCAGTGTGGGGCGCTAGGGGCTGGGTGGCCACGTCCTGCAGGGGGCCTGGGGCTGCAGCAGTGGGGGCTGGAGGACTTGCTTGCCTTCACCGCCCTCACCCCCACTCTCCAGGGCGGCTGCATCACCAAGCTGGAGACCTTCATCCAGGAGCACCTGAGGGTCATCGGGGCTGTGGGCATCGGCATTGCCTGCGTGCAGGTGGGCGCATGGTGGCTGGGCAGGCCCTGGGGGGTGCAGGGGACACAGTGGCTGGTGGCGGAGACCCACTCAAGCCAGCTCTGTGCTGCAGGTGTTTGGCATGATCTTCACGTGCTGCCTGTACAAGAGCCTGAAGCTGGAGCACTACTGACCCACCAGCAGCTGGCCTTTGTGCACGTGCTTGCTACGGCTTCTCACCAACTGACTACTGATACTACTGATCGCCAGGGAGCTGGGGTCCCAGGACGCCTCTCCCTCCCTTCCCTTTTGCCATGGAGGTTGTTCTCATGCCTGTGCCCCCCACCACTGTGCCATCACTGACCTCTGGGGACCCACACCCCCAGAGGGAGATTCAAGTGCCTTTTGCTGCACACCAAAGTCCTGAGGTCCCAGGCAGGGTCCCTCCTACAGTGAGGAAGGGGCGGCACTTCTGCCTCTGTGGGTGGGGCTGGTGGGGGGTCCTGGTCTGGTAGGTGGTGTGGGGGTATTAGGTTCTGACAATAAAGTGCCCCCTCCCACAGGCCACCTTCTCTGGGGGGCGGGTTCACGGGGCCTCAGGGTACTCCCTGCCACCTGTGCTTAGTTGGGCTGGTTTGGAAGCGAGATGGGCAAAAGTGGGCTGGCCCACCCTAGGGTGCTCCCAGCCTCCTGGACACACCCCACACGGTGGTCAGGGACAGGCCTGGGAGGGGCACTGCTGGGTGGGGTAGATTCCTGGGGAGGCCTGGCAGCTGCAGGTGTCAGCCACCCATCCACCTGGGGAAAGCTAAGCAAGGGAACCCAGTCTCCAGGGTCCTGTGCCTCTGCTGAGCCCCCTGCTTCTGGCCACCCTGCTCCACTGAGGCCCTGCCCTGTTGTCCCACTGCTCTCACCGCCATCTAAAAGGCCAGTGTTCAGTTATGTCCCCTTCCTGAGGGCAAGCGTTGTGTGGATTTTACTCACTGCTGTATTACAAATGCCTAGAATTGCTCCTTCCACATAATAGGTGCTCAATAAATGTTTGTGGAACAAATGGGTGAATTTACGTTAGTGACTGGGACAATTCTGACTCAGGGCCCTCACGTTCAGAAGAGTGGGCAGACGCACCCACCCATCCATCCACTGCCATGACAGAGCAGGGTACATTCTGGGGGTCGTGGGCAGCCAGGTACGAGCTGACAGGACTCAAGTGGGGCACAGGCCCTGAAGTACAGCCTCGCATGTTTGTGGACAGGAAGATGGTACTGAGGCCTGGGGTTTGGCAGGATGTGCGCTGGCAATGGGAGCCAGGGCTAAGCCACTGTACCCCTCTGCCCTAGGGATTGCCCAGCTACTGTCCCCAAGGTTTCGGCTGTCTACCCCTGGGCAGATGCCATCTCTGGCCAACCAGCTTCCTCATCTGCATTCGGAGGACCCCATTTCAGATACCTGGGCAGCGAGCCGGCCCCAAGGCTGCCTGGAGAATGCCCCCCTCTCCTAATTCCCACCTTCCACCAGCTGGAGGGCACCAGGACCCTCCTGACCCCTGCCCAGGGTGACAGCTTCTGGCTCTCAGCCTTAGCCAGAGCTGGAACAGGCCAGGCCCTGCGAGCCAGGTCTCGGGCCGCCCGCAGGATTGAATGCTAATGCCCACGGCACTGGGAGCTCAGCCAGCCCTGACAACCCGCAGAGCTACTGTAGGGTCTCCAGGCTGGGTGGGGAGCCTGAGTGCTGCCCCGCCTCATGCAGAAATTTGGCTGAGGGGTCTACTGGGCTTGGGTGGAGCCTGGAAGCTTCTGGCAGTAAGACGCTCAGGAGGGGCAGCCATGACCACAGCAGGAATTCTATTCGGGGCCCAGAAAACCTGGTTCTTTAGATCCTGGGAAGAGAGGATGTGGGGACCTCTGTGCTGTGCTGACCTAGAGTACACACAACACGGGGGTGGAGATGCCAGTGCCCTAGTGCTCTTGGTGGCCTGAGAGCACCCCCTCCAGAGGGAGACACCCAGGCTGAGCAGTTGCCATGGGGATGGCTCTCCCTTTTCCTGGGCAGTAAGTGGCGTCAGGCATGAGGCAGGACACAGGTACACAGTGGCAGGGAGTCCCACAAAGCACCAACTGTCAGGACCTTCTTGTGGTTCTGCAAAGACCTTTACTGGATGGCTCCTTCCAGAGCAGGAGACCAACGCCCACAGCTGTGAGCAGGCATTGCTCCTGGCTACCCACGCTTCAGTGGGAGGGGCTCCGGGCAGGACAGACTGCTGGGTGCTCGCTGGCTTCTGCAGGGGTACGTAGTTGAGCAGCTCTCTATCAGGTCCACGTGGGCCAGCAGCGTGCTGGGTGCTCACTCACTTCTCCAGGGGTACGTAGTTGAGCAGCTTCTCTATCAGGTCCACGTGGGCCAGCAGCATGCGGCGACAGCAGTAGCGCTTCAGGCCCAGCGCGTCCAGAGCATCCCTGCTGGCAGGAGACAGGCTGTGATCTGTCGGTCCCCCAAAGCCCAGGCAGATGGAAGCCTCACTCGGCTGCTGTGGGATCTTTCCTCAGCCGCTTCCACACTGGGAAGGGAGGCATCTCTCCAGGGAGCCACCTCTCCCACTTCGACGCAAATTAGAGTCCCCAATTCCCTGGGACCGAGATTAGTCACCCTCGAGACCTCCAGAAAATTCCCACCCCGTTGGCCCCAGTGTGCAGAGACGGCAGCTTGGCCACGGGAAGCCGGGGCTGGAAGGTCCCTGCCCGCGGTGCTGCGAGGAGGGTCGTGTGCAGGCTGCCGGCCACTCGCTCACGCTGGTCATCCTAGCAGCCTTCGCAGGGTCTGGTGCCAACAGCCCGTCCCCCCCACACCTGCCCTGCGAGCCGACGGCATGTTGGCACGTCCCAGGTCCCAGGGGTTCGAGTGTGACAGGACCTGGGCTGTCCACACAGTGGCCAAGGGCGGGACTCCAGTGGGGAGCAGACAGGCAGCCGTGGTGGTAACTGCAGTGCTAAGGGACAAGCACAGAAAAGGGACCTGCCACAGCCTCACCACGACAGCTACGTGGTCAGGAAGCTGCCCTGAGCCTCAAGGGCAAGTGGGCCCGCAGGCCACGGCGCGGACCTGAGAGCAGGCGGGCGGGGAGCAGGGTGACGGCGTACCTGCAGGGGAGGGGACCGCGGCCGGCCACGAGGACACTGGCAGCGCCTGGGGAGCAGGGCTGCAAGAGCCCCTGCAGGGCCCCCTGTCGTCGGATGCGCGAGGCGCCGCGCGCCCCGCAGGCCGGGACCCCGTCACCCCGGCCCCCGCCCGCCTCGCAGGCGGCCCCGGACGCTTCCGCACCGCGCTGGAGGCCCCCCCGCCGGCCCGGCGCCTCACCCCTCGGTGTACTCGGCCTGCAGCAGCCCCAGGTAGGCCTCCCACTTGTTGCCGACGATCTTGCCGCAGGTGAAGCAGCGCACGGGGATGATCATGGCGGCAGTGGGACAGCGACCGCGCTCTGCGGTTCCGGCGGCGCTTCTGCACGAGTGCCGACCCCGCCCCGGGCGCGTCCATGGCGCGGGGGAGACGGGACCCGTCTCCAGCCGCCCCCAGTCCACCTCGCCAGCCCCCGCGCCGTCGGCATCCGCTTCCTGTCGCGACGATCTTCCTCGCGCGTAGCGGGGGTCTCGTGGACCCGCGCGGCTGCCGCAGGAGCAGGCGGCGTCCCCCCCGCGCCCCTTTGGTACGTCCCGGCCTATGGCGGCCGAGCGGGGCCGTGAAGGCTCGGCGGCGCAGTTCGCGTTTCTCGTGTCTGTGTGACTGACAGCTGCGCGGCGGGTGGGTTGCGCGCGCAGGTACAGCGTCCGCCGCCCGCGGCGCCAGAGCCGGGACCAGACACCCGCCCGGGCACGAGCGAGCCGGCGCGGAGTTCCAGCCCGGAGCGCGGAGCCCCGAGCCGAGCCGCAGCAACAAGTGGCGGGGCCGGGGCGCGGCGACCCCGCAGCGGGGGCAGACAGAGGCTGGCCGGCGGCCACGGGCGGGTCTTCCCGCTGCCTCCCCTGGACGGGCCGGGAAAGGGGTCTGTCGCCCGGAATCCTTGCCCGCGGATGCCCGGGGATCTCTGCGGCTGACTTCGGGAGTGCCCTCGGGGCGTCCCCAGGCCCGCTCGCCCGTGCGACATCGGCCCCGGCCAGGTAACAGTTACCTGTAGTTCCGACGGTGGGAGGGCACGCGCCGAGCGATGCGCCCGGCGGTGAGCTCAGACGGCGCCGCATCGCGCTGCGCTGGCCCGCGTCCCTCCTCCTGTCTTCCCGGGGAAGGGGATGGGGGCGGGAAGGGTCTGCAGCCGCCCCAGTCCAAGCTCTGCGGGGTCCCCGCCATCTGAGGACGGAGTGTGGTCAGGGAGAGCGTCGTGGAAGAGGCGCCTGTTGAGCTGAACCTTGAAAAGTCCAGGATTTCACCAGGCGTGAGCCTGAGAGCGTGTGAAGGAGCAGGACAGACCCTGGCAAAGGGAACCCTGGGGCAGAGGCCTGGAGTCCGTACCTGCAGGGTAGCCCCAGAGACAGGTGTGCGCTAGCGCCAGAGTAGCTGGTGGGGCAGGAGCCATGGAGGATTGAAGGGGAAGGGAGGCTGTGTGTCGGGAAAGGGGGTGGGCTGAGCCCCAAGATGGGGGCTGGGGCAGGGGTGGGCAGTGTGCAGTGAGAAGCCCGGAGGGCTCCCTGTGCGTGGGTGGTGAGCTTTGGGCTAGAGGGGTGGATGTGTTGCAAAGTGGCACCTGTGACTTAAGGTGTGTGCAGGCTCTGGGGCAGGTTCGCTGGATCTCAGGTTGGGTCCCAGGAGTCAGCTAACTGCCCTCTCAGGCCTTCGTGGTGGGGGCAGGGACATGGAGGGTCCCTGGGTCCTGGGTGGAGCTGCCGGCACTGGTGCCCACCTGGAGTTTGTGCCTCCACTTTTCCTGGGGCCCTGGACAGCCTCCCCAGTGCTGTTTGCCAACCCCCACCCTGCCACGTGCAGAGCCACGAGCCAAAGCCACTTCCCTTCCCTGACAACCCCCCCACACACACTGACTGGACGCACATCCTGTCCCTGGCCTGGAGGGGCAGGATAGGGGCCTTGAGTCATAGTGGCCGGGGGTCAGACCCAGGCTCAGCTGCAGAGGCTGCCGGAGGCTGTGGAGGTGAGGGAGACCTGGAGGGCCTCGGGATGTCAGCTGGGCGGACCTTCAGGAGCGGGAGCGGGTGGGGGCAGAAGGCTTCCTGGAGGAGGGGCCCAGGGCCCGTCCCACCCGGCTCTCGTGCCCTGAGCAGTTGTTTACACAGAAAGAGTGAGGGGAGCAGCGAGCCTCCCTCCCTGATCCGGTCCAGAGCCAAGTTGACATTCCTGGAATTCTGAGAGCTGTGTGTAGATTTGGGGGCAGCTGGCTCCTCTTCCCAAGCTCCTCCCTCCAGCTCCCTGATTTCCCAGGAGAGGCCATGGGGAGCAGAGTGGCTGCCCCATCCCAGCTCGTGTGCGCTGCCCCAGCACACGTGTGCGTGGGCGGAGGCCCTTCCACTCTGCCTGGCTCAGCCCTGCCCAGGCCGGACCAGAGGACCCCAGGGGAACCTCGGAGGTCAGCTCTACCCCCCAACCGTGCCCCGGACAGGCTGTGCCCCTGCATGTGTGTCTGTGTGTGTTGGGGTTGCAAGTTGAGGTGAGGGCCTGGGTGGCCTGGGGCAGGAGGGAGCCATGGGGGCCCAGGGCACTGGTGGAGGTGGGGCTCTGCGTGCCTGCTGGGGTAGGTGGGCGCCCTGGCTTCTCCCCTGGGTGTGGAGTGTCAGCACAGACGTGGCCCCGGCCTCTGGGGAGGGCCAGAGAGTGAGGCACAGGTTTTCCGAGAATGAGTGTCCTGCCTCCAGTGATGGGAAGCACGAGGAGGGAGGGCTGTGCTCACATGTGGTTTGGAACCCGTGAGCCATATTTCCTGCCAGAAAGGGTCACTTGAGGGCAGGCCAGGGACAAGGGGAAATCAGAGGCTGAAGTTTTAGCTGCTGAGATTCTGGCTCTGAATGTTGTCCTGGAAACAGGCTGGCCGCAGGCCCCACCCCTGGTCCTGGATCACAGCCTCAGTTTCCCCATCTGTAAAGTGTGGATGGAACGAGAAGCTGCCAAGCTGGAGGGTCCAGATCTATCTGTGCAGGTGTGGGGTCCCAGACTCAGCCCCTGGCCGCTTGCTTTGGGTACATGTGTGTTCACCTGGGTGTACAGCGTAGGATGGGATCCTTGAACATACATGCTGGGTGCCTTCCCAGGCTCAGACGGGTCACCCACCTGCTGCACCCGCGCTAACCCTCTCGGCCCTGGGGGCTGGGAGTCCTTAGTGGTGGTGTTTGCAGGTGTGCTGAGCTTGAACTGACTAACCTAATGAGCCTCTGGACACACCTGGGGCTGATGTGGGCTTCCTGAGGGAGGGCACTGCTCCACAGCTTCTGGTGGCACAGGATGGGGTGGGGGTGTCTGCCAAGGTGGGGCAGGCACACATTGGGCACGTGAGGCAGGGTGCTCCCAGGGCCTGTGGTGGCTGGGAAGGTACCCCCCAGCCCCCCGATCCTAATTGTGTCCCCTTGGCGTTTACCTCTACATGGCCTTCAGCAGAGAGAAGTGGGCACCTGAGGTGGGCGGAGGAGCCGGGATGGGGGTGGGGGAGGGCCTGAGCTTGGGTTGGCCTAGGTGGGCCCAGGAAGAGAGAGGATCCCTTGGTGGCTTCTTCCATGGGGATCCCTCCCGTGGAGCGGGTTTCTCCCAGTCGGACGCTCCCAGTTGGGCTGGGGAGATGACCCCCCTGGGCTCCAAGTGTGGAGGGGTGCCAGCCTGCCCAGCCTGGGTGTCTGCGTTCTCCTCCCCCAGGCCTGGGTGGGCACTGGGGCCCGGCGGGGCTGAAGCAGTGGCAGGAAGGCCCACACCACAGGCCTGTTTGTGTTGGCCAGGCCCTCCTGGGCTCCTCAAAGCTGCCTCAGAGCCAGCTCGGCCAGGGGGCCATGGTGGGCGGCTCCGATCTGCGATCTACGCTCCACCCTGAGCTGCCCCTGCTGGGGTGTGTGCTCAGGCCAGACCCCTGCTGCTGCTGCTCCATTGCTGGGGTCAGGCTGGGCCACTGGCCACTGCCCATCTGTCCACCCCAGCTCCAAGTCCTACGCGGCACGCTGTGTTTCAGCATTTGGGCAGGTCCTTTTTGGAGTGGGCCTTGGTGTGGTCAGGTAGGTACCCATGGCTCACACAGCCCCAAAGACCCAGCCCCGGGCTGGCAGGCTGTGGTGTTCATCTTGGGGCTGTCACTCAGCCCTGTCTCTGTTGCCTGCTGTGTGAGCTGTTCTGGGGGACACAGACCTATCAGTCCCTGCCCTCAAAGGAGGGACAAAGCGCGGCATGGAGGCTTCATGGGGAGGGGCCAGCCTGGTCTTGTCCTGCCCCTGCACCCATGGCTGGACTGCAGGGTTGTGTCTGGGCTGCCCAAGCAGGAGGTGGGGACTGCAGGCCATTTGCAGGGGGTCCAGGGGTGGCCTTGGGCAGGGACTAGGAGTGTGGCCTATCAGTGGTCTCGTCCTGGTGTTGACTTCCTGAGTGGGGGCCCAGGAGGGTTGCAGGTACTGGCGGAACCAGCCGTAAGGGCCTGCCGGGGAGGGATGAGGGGACCTGGGGCTGAGGGGATATGCAGACCCAGCCTCAGGCCTGTGTGGGTGGGGGTGTGCTGCAGGGTTTTTAGCTTCCGGAATGTTGCTGTGGGCTTTGGGCCCCTTAGCCCTGAGAGGGGGGTTCATCAAAGAAAGTGGGAGGGGTGTGTCCCCCATTTCTTTTGATAGTTCACGGGGCCTAAAACCCCTCCACAGACACTTCATCCCCAGGCACAGCAGTTGTGGAGGGTTGGGGATGGGGTCCCAGGGCCTGGACCCAGGCACATGCCCTCCCCACTGGGGTGGGTGGTGTTCATACCGCCTAACTGAAGTTGGGGGGTGGGTGTCAGGTTGCTTGCAGGGAGGAGCTGGGACTGACCCACACTGTGACTCCCATCCACCCCAGGCATGAGTGGACAGGCGGGCAGTGGGCAGCCCGTGAGGGGTTGGGCAGGAGGGGGTGGGCACCTGCCAGGGTGGCATTTGGAGCCTTTGCAGTCCCTCCTGCCCCTGGGCTACTGGGAAGACCACCTGCCCCAGTTGCCAGGCTGCAAGGAGTCCCTGGTGTGAGGGGCGAGTTGTAGAGAGCATGGCTGGGGTGCCCTGGCCCACAGTCTGTAGCTGGTGGGGGAGGCCCTGTGAGCAGATGTGCCTGCAGGGGGCATCGCCGCTGGCTCTGGGGGAGAGCGTGAGGCTTGGAGCAGGGGACCTGGGCAGCGGGGGTGACACGTCGCTGCTCAGTCCGTCAGTCCACACATCTGAATGTGTGTGTCCTGCACACACACTGTCTGCGTGTGCGAGCCTGCCTCCCTGCCTGGTGTCTCAGCAGGCGAGTCACGGGAGGTAGGGACGAAGTCCCCCTGTTGGGCCCCTCGGCTGCTCCCCCCTCCCCAGGGACCTGGTCCCAGGTGGAGGGCTGCTTGTCACGCCCTGGGGCCTGTCTGGTCGCTGGGAGCCCCGATGGGGTGGGTAGGGATGAGGTGCAGCCTCCATCCTGCCTTTTCCTCCACAGAACTCCCACCTGCCTTGCTGTGCTGACCAGTTACCCGCCCACTGGCCCACCTTCAGGGGCGCTGAGCACCATCTGACTTCTTTTCTGGGGCAAGCCCAGGTAGGTCATGGTCTGGCCAGGCAGCAGGGAGGGGAGGTGGGGGGCTGCCTCCTGGTCTCACCCATGCTGGGCCCAGGGGCCTTGCCCGCTGGACACTCACCTGGTCCTGGCACAGCCCAGGGCTGGGCTAGCCAGACGCTGCCTCCTGAGTGTGCCTTGTTGGGGCCCCACCTGCTAGAAGAAGGGGACTCCTGTGGGGGAGGGGCTGGACTTTGGAGACAGGGTCCCTGGGGTAGTCCCTCCCAGCCCTCATGGGCCTGTGTCCTCACTCCAGCTGACCCCAGTATTGGGGTTAAGTTCCGGTTCATCTCAAGTGAGACTCACTTGTTCACCTGGGGTGATGGGAGAGGGGGTGGCAGGATTTTCAGGGGACGCTGGGACCTCTGTGGCTGAGTGAGATAGAAACAAGGGCGCCCTGGGTGTTGGGCCTGGAGTGGGTACCCAGGCCGGCCCCCTGCTCCTTCCCGCCTGAGTCTCAGCGTGATGAAGGTGTGGAGAACTGAGCCCCATTGGAGCCCTGCCTGTCACTGCTCCCTTTCCAGCCCTGGCCACTGGGACCCCCCTCTCGTCCTCCGAGGCCCTGCCCTGGGAGCCAGGCCTCTGTCCCCAACCACTTTTGGTCCCAGCGTCTTCAAGGAGGTCAAAGATGAGCTGGCAGCTGTCCCTCCCTGAGTTTGCCCCTGGGCTGCAGGGGTGCTGTGTGGCATGTGGTTGGTTGCCATCATGGGGGTGGTGTCTGTTAGGGTACATGCCAGGAGATTTGGTTTCTCTGATGGGTGGGGTGCTGTCCTGGTCAGCTCTGGGTCCTCCCCCAGCTCTCTTGGCCTACGAGTATGCTCTGAGCACATACCCTCACACGCTGGTGTGTGTAGGGACTCCCGTGGTCCTGAGTGTCCCCTCAGCTTGGGCATGTGGGGCTGGCTGAGTTGGGCCAAGGGGAAGGTGGCCAGAGGCCGCTGGGTCACTGGAGTCTCAAGGGGTCACCAGATGCGTCTTACTCCCTGGGCAGAACTGCAGAAAGTGGTCTGCAGGCCCCCGGGTGGGGGCCCTCCACTGTGCTATCCACAGGGCCCCTGGTGCATAGCCACTGTTGTTCCCTTTTCTGGGGCCCAGGCATGCCAGAGAACTCTTGGGGAGGACCGGGTAGAGGGGCCATGGGCAGCCCCTGGAGGGTGGGCAGTGGAGGCTGGGCAGGGACTCTGGGGCTGTCCTGTCCCCCACCCTACCAGGGCCAGCTCTGCTCAGGAGGACTCGCCTGGACACTGCCCAGGGGGCTTGAGCTGCAGTTCTCCACAGGCCCCTCGGGGTGCAGCAGAGGGCTGGTGCTGGAGTCCTGGGGGGAAGCCCAGAAGGCGGGAGGGTCCTGCTCCAGCTGCAGCGCCCCCACCCGCCACCTCCCACACCACTCAATTTCTCAGCAGTGCCCACGGCACCCCTCCCTGCACTGTCCCCGCCTCCTCGTTCCCTATTCCCCCCACTCGTCTCCCCTCTGTCTGCGTGTGCGAGCCTGCCTCCCTGCTGCTCAGCTCTTGGGGATGTGGAGCGAGTCCTTCCTGTGATTGTCCCGTGGGGTGGACACGCCCAATGGACTGCTGTAGTGACTGGGGTAGGCCTTGGCCAGAGCCTCAAGCCCAGGGTGCAGGGCACATCCATGCCTCTGGTGGAACCCTCTTGCAGTCTGGGCACTCCTGCCTAAGCTCGGAGGAGGCTGCAGGCCTGGTAGGGATGGGCATCTGTGACCTGCCACCGGCTCCCTCACACCACAGGGCCCCAGAGACTGTGCTGCCCTCACCCGTGGTGTGGACATCTGTCCCCATCTGCGATTGGGGGCATGTGTGCGTACGCGTAGGTTTCCCTGTGCATGCGTCTGCACACCACCAGTGCAAGGGGCATTGGTGCATGTTCCCGGGGGTGTGCAAGTCACCCTGGGGATCTGCGAGCCAGGCTTGGGTCCATGTCTGCAAGTGTGTGTGGACGTGTCTGGGGTCTGATTTCCAGCCCCGGTTTGTGCAAAATGGAATTTGGGGCCCTTTGTTAAAAAATTACCAAAAATTTCAAGATGGTGGCCATGGAATGTCAAACCAGTGAGGGCTTCTGTGTGATTGCACTTGTCACATGCCCTGGGCCCTGCCCAAGGAGGCGGGGCCAGGGAAGGGGGCCATCAGCCTAGCCTGGCTGGGCGGAGGAGCAGGTACCCCCAGAATTGAGCTCTGGGCTTGGAGTGGGCTGCCCACTTCAGTGGGGCCTGTCTTCAGGTCCCTCGTGATCACCCCTGAGTCCGTGTGCTCCGGCCCCTTTTCCTTAAGTTTGAAAACCTCTGACATATCTCACAGAGTGACCCACCCTCCCGTCCAGGGCACCCAAGGCTCCCCAGAGCACCCTCCCCCCTTGCTCTCTCTCACCCTGGTCCCTCGTTTAAACCACAGCTCTGCCTTCCTCGGGCCTCCCCAGCCGGTGTGCCCCGCAGGTTGGGTATCCCAGGCCGACCCGTCTCAGCAGGCGCCTCTCCCCAGCTTTGGGGTCTCGGTGCAGCTCTCTCCCTGCACCGGGTGGAGGTGGGGCAGGCTGCACGGAGAGTGCGCACCCCGGGGCGTGTTTGGGCTACTCTCCCGGCCCTACCTTGTACCTCGCTCTGGTCCCTCTGGTCCGGAGGCCTGGGCCAGGGACCGAGACCAGAGCCGCCCTAAGTCGCCACCGGACCGCTCTGGGTCACCCTTTCATTTGCATAGTGCTTATATCGCGTGCGGTTGGAGGTCTCCAAGCCCGGCCCGGCAGCGGGGCCGGGCGCAGTGCCGCCGCGGGGAAGGCCCGGGGCCTCGTTCCCGGGCTGAGAGCTGCCTGGGACCGGGGGCCCCAGCCTCCTGCCCCTCCAGCGCTTCCCCAACCCTCCGCGAGCATCTTCCTGCCGGGCGGGCGGCGAGGGGGAGCGGGAGGGGCGCGGACGGAGGGGGCGGGGCGGGGCGTCGCCCCCCGGGCTGCGATTGGCCGGCGCGGGCGGAGCGGTCGGATTTGCCGGGTCGCGCGGAGAGGAGGGGAGGGGTCCGCGCGGGGGAGGGGCGGGCGCGGATTGGCGGGTGGGCTCGGGGCGGGACTGCGGGGCCCGGGCGCCGGGCTGCGGCGCGAGGGCCGGGCAGGTGGCCGTGGCCCGCCGCTGGGGGTGCGGGGCAGGGGGTCGCGGAGGGGCCGAGGGGGCCCGGCCGGCGGGATGCGGCGCTCGGGGGCAGCGGGTGCGGGGCGCTGAGCTTGCGGCGGCCCCGGCGCCATGCGCCGCTCCAGCACGGACGAGTCCACGTACCGGCGCAGCCCGTCGCCGGAGGGCAAGGATTCGGGCTTCGCGCGCGGGGGCCCCTTCCGGCGCTACAGCAGCCTGTATGGGCGCGGGGCCGGCGGGGACGGCGGCGGCCCCTTCTTCGGCCTGCACGCCAACCCCGGCCCCAAGGCGGCCCAGGCGCGATACACGTCGCCCAAGGGCACCAAGTACGTGGTCTTCTACCTGGACCTGTCCTTCATCTTCCTCCTAGAGCTGAAGCGCTGCGGCATGGCGCGCGGCTGCCTCCAGGGCGTCAAGTACCTCATGTTCGCCTTCAACCTGCTCTTCTGGGTGAGTGGCGCGGGGCCGGGGCCCGGGGCCGGGGGCATATGGGGGCCTGGCGTTGGTGGGGGGACCAGGGGAGAACCTACAGTCGCTGCTGGGCTGGGGGCGGGACAGGCGGGACTAGACTGGGGGGCGTCCCCCGGGTCGCTCCTCTGGCTGGGGGCCAGGGCTGGACTGGCCGATGGGGGGCGTGTCCGGTACCGCGGGGTGGGTTGCGGGGAGCCGAGCCTCTACACCCTGGGCGGCTGCCCCGTGTCCTCTCCCCTCTCTTCCTGAGACGGGCTGTGTCCCGCTCCTGGTGACTGACAGGGCAGCCCGGGTCACTGAGCCTCACCTGCCACAGGTTGCAGTCCTGGTCTGTGGGCCGGTCCCTCCCTTCTGTCCTTTCCCCTTCTCCCCCCACCTCGCCTACCGACCTCCTGTGCCCCAGGGACCCCGTTCAAAGGGGCTGTGGGGGCAACGTAGTCCCCAATCCCTGGAGGTGCTCTGGGGACCAGACACTGAGCAGGACTGTGGGCTAAGTGGGCCACCACGAGTGTGTGGGGAGTGTCTGGGCTTCCTGCTACCTCCTTCTCCAACACAGGGTGTGTAGGGCTTCCATCACTTTTGCTGGGGTGGGTTGTGTTTGCTCAGACAGTAGGTGCCTGTGTCCAGGGTCACAGGTACTTATGCTACAGGGTGGCCCCTTCCCCCCAAGACCGGGGATAGAGTTGCCACCCAGCCCCATAACTGCAGGGAGGGTGGTGGGCTGTGCCTGTGGCAGGTGTCACACATGACCAGGTGGCAGCAAACCTGCCAGGCCTGGGGCCCTATTGTTTGGGCTGGGGGAGCCTTGGTGGAGAGAGAATGCCAAGGTCACTCCCTGCTCCATCCTTCATTCCTGTGCCAGCCCTCTTTCCACAATTGGGAGTAAGGGGGCGTGGCTTGAGCTCCCGCCTGGGCTGTGGGCTCCGGAAGGAGGCTGTATTTGCATGCTCATTTGCATGCAGTCCAGTTAAGGCCAAATGCGCAGAAACCTAGGTCCACCTTCCCTCCTGGACCCTGGCTTTTCTCTCCCCCATTTCGTGGGGAGTCAGGGGTCACTGGAAGGGGCAGCTTGACTGGACCCAAGTGTGGGAGTGTGACCCACGGAGGTTCCTGTCCCAGATGCCTGCTTCAAGAGGGGTCACCCCAAGAGTTTGTTCTCTGCAGGGGGCTTCTGGGAGGGGGCGGCCCAGGCCCATAGTGGAAGGGTACCCCAGAGACCAGGAGCCCGAGCAGAGGTGGGTGCAGCTGGAGTTCTGAGCAGGTGTGTGAAGAGGTGAGGGACATTGACCAGCTGTAGTGGGCACCAGCGTGGTTAGCACTAACGGCTGCAGGTGGCAGTGGGACCAGAACTGGCAGCCATAGGTGTTGCCATGACTGTGTTGGGCAGTGTAAGTGGTGGGTTGACTTGGGGGGGAGGGCAGTGGGTGTGGGGGATGGTCAGGTCCCTGGAGGTGGGTAGGACCTGCTTTCCTCACCTGTCCTCCTCAGTGACCTGGACACCTGCTTGCATGGAGAAGTACAGCGGGCCCCTCAAGGGGACCAGTGCTCTGAGAGCAGCCCAGCATAGTGGGTCCCCAGGCAAAGCAGTCTGCCCTGTGGACCCAGCAGGAATCTCCCTACCAGCTGCAGGGCCCACAGTCTCTGCCACTCAACCTCAAAAGGACAAATCAAGCCCCCTGGGCCCCTCCTAGGCTGGAAAATCCATCTTATTACCCTCCCCGCCAAGCAAACGGCCCCTGCTGCTGACCTCAGCCCCTCCCTGCCCCAGCTCCCTGCCCAGCAGGGCTCTGGGTCAGGGGTCATAGGGGGGTCTGGGAATGGCATGTACTGCACCTTGTCCCTGGGCCCCGTGTCAACTAAATCGTGCTGGTGACAGAGGCTGCAGGGTGGGGGTCCTGTAGTGCACCCTTTTCCTGGGACCCTGGCCCCTTTGCTGTCTGGGGGGTTCTGGCACCCCACAGGAGGGGTTGTTTTTGCCCCCACTCCACTTCCCACTTTCACTGTGAGACCAAAAGACAGAAGGCACCCCCTGCCCCCAGTGCCCTGCCTGTCTCCCCACTGAAACTGACTAGGGTTGGGGGCTAAGGTTGTGGGAGGGGGGTCCCTGTGGGCTGGACCTCAACACCCTCACCTGTGTCAGTCCTCTGACCCCACCCAACAGGGCCAGGCTGGGGAGTGGGGGTTCGGGGGTGGCTCCAGAGGGGGTCCTGGGAGTGGTCAGGGCAGGAGGAGTCTGGTTGCAGGTTGGTACAGGTGTGTGGGGGAGGGGGAGCCTGGGAGCGGCTGTGGGGAAGTGGGCATGAGGTCCCTGCTCTGTGCTCTTGCTCCAGGCTGAGGTGCAGCTACCTGCTTCTTCCTGTGCTCACTTGTCCCCCAGCCCCTTACTTTCAGGATTTGCCTCAGAGCTCCTTTCCTCCCAGAGGCAGGCCCTCACGCTGCCAGCTGGACCATTAGGTACCTGCACACCTGGCTCCCTCTGTGAAGCTTGAAGCAATGCTACCTCTCCTCCCCACTCTAGTGTAAGGCTGGGTCTCCAGCCTAGGGCACCTCTGGCTGGGCGGCAGTCTGTGACTAGCCCTGGGAAGGGGAAGGGCTGGCTCAGGAGAGAATTGAGTCTCATTTGTGGCCTATTTGGTGGGTTTCTCCTGGGGCTCCTGGACAGGGTCTGGGAAGGTAGGAAAGTGTTGTCACCAGTCTGTCCTGGGGTTGATGTGCCAGCTCCTTTGCGGAGGGGGGAAGGCCTGCCCCTTATCACCAGCGCTTGGAGCTGGGGAGCCCTGGGACTAGGTGCCAGGAAGTCCAGTCCACATACAGGCGGGTGGTGGGGGGTGTGGGTGTAGGGCCCCTCAGAGTTCAGAGCTGACTGACCCCCAGTCCCATGCCTGCCCTCCAGCAACAACAGGCCCTTGGGACAGCCCCTTTGGGGACAGTTGCCCTCTGAGGCATGCACAGGTGGTGGGCAGCGTAGGGCCAGGACTGATTTTGGGAAGCCTGTCGCAGTGGAAAGGGCCAAGCAAGTGGCCTGGTGTGGGGGGTGGAGCCGCTTGGCTCAGGCCTCCTGGTGTAGCTCTTCCTTAAATGCCTAGAAGCGGAGATCTGGGGTATGGAGGAGAGCAGAGGCGCTCTCCCTGCCCCTCCCCTGCTCTGGGTCTGGGAGCTCAGGGCTGCCCAGGGGTAGTCTGGGAGGTCTGGTGTCCTGGGGTGGCCCTGGGTGGAGGCAGGGCTGAGCTCAGCAGGGTGAGGGCACGTGGGCCATAGCTGAAGCCCCGATCTCCCCAGATTTGCTTTAGCCAAGTTGAGGGCCCCTCCCGCTGCTCCCCTGGCAGCAGCCCTCCCCGTCCCCCTGCTCGCCTGCCTCTGCCCCCACAGTGTGGCTGGCATGGGGGTCGGAGCCCTGCCTGCCAGCCCATTTCCTGCTGCCCAGGCCACTCTGGGACCCTGGTCGAGTCCCGCCCTCCTCGGGGTTCAGTTTCCCCACCTGCACCAAGTGGGGCCCTTGGTTTTCCCCTTTGATGAGCTGCGGACGACATGAGACATGACGTCCAACAGGGCGCCTGAGACTGGTGGAGGAGGGGACTCACGAGTGACAAGAGGCTCCGCAGAGTGAGGGGCACGACTTCCCGCCGGTGCTCCTGGCAGTTGGGGAAACTGAGGTGCACCATGGGTGCCCTGTGACGTCACAGGACAGGATCACTGAGCCTTCGGACCTCAGGCCCCATGGCAACTGTTGTGCCCCCCTCCTGGTGGTGCTGGCATTATCCCTGTGTCCTGGCTCCCAGTTGTTCCTGTGACCGGGTGGGTGGGGCAGGGCGGGAGGGGGTCCTGCTACCTCGAGGCCATGAGTGGGGGTGCGCGGGTGGATGGATTCTGCTGCAGGACAGTCTGGAGGACGCCTGTAAGCAGGCGTTGGCGTCCCCATGGGGGTGGGGTGCTTGGCGTCCTGGTCAAGTCAGATCAGGCTGTCTTGTATGAGCTCTTGTCCTGGGGGCCAGTAGCCGGCCGACTGGACAGACAGGGACGTTGATCTGCTCTGTGGTGGCATCACCAGCTCCCTGGGCTGCAGTGGGCACAGTGGAGAGACTTCTGAATAAAGGTCAGGCTGGGACCTGACACTGGCACCCATCCTGTGTGTCCCCGATGGGCTGGGAGTGGCTGTGGTCTGGCAGGGGCCCTGCCTGCCCAGCTCTGGGCTCCAGGCAGCTCTGGCGCGGTCCTGGGTGGCCTGTCTGCCTGTGACCCAGACGGGCTCCACGGGGGCTCTGTGATGGTCCCTGGAGTCCAGCCTGTAGGGAGGGAGGGTGAGGGGACAGGCGGGCCTGTCGGGCCTGTGTGTGGATGTAAAGCAGAGGTAGAGGGGGTTACAGGTCGGGTGGGGGCCGTCTGGGGCACAGAGATATGGCCTCGGCTGTTAAGGGGGACTCAGATCAGGAGGTCTGTTCGGTGGTGGGTCTCACATCCTAGCTGCACCCTGCCATCCTGGGCCATGGCCCATCTCCCCGCCCATGGGGGGCTGGGCTTCCTGTCTTCCTGCCTTGAGGATCGAGCCAGTGAGGTGCTGCCCTTTGGGGCCAGGCCTGGTGGCGACCCCTCCCTCTCCACTCAAGCAGCCCTGCCTTGATCCTTGTCTCTCCCCTGCATACCCCTTTCTCCCCACCCCTCCTTGGACACTAGCCTCGGGGTCCTTGGTCAGTGGGGCTGTCTCCCCCATGGAATGGGTCTCCTCGTCTTCAAGCTTTGGGAGCAGATGGAGGGCTCCCAGGGTCCGGGGTGGGTGAACAGGATCCATGAAAACGTGGGTCCTGGTGTTTAAGAAAATTAATTCTAGTCAGTTGCATAGATTTTAAGTGGACAGTGTGGAGCTGTCGCCCAGGGAACACTATGTAGCCAAGGCAGGGAATGATTGCGTCAGCCTGCAAAGTACCCCCAGCACCACCACTCAGTCCCCCCAACCCCGCGTGGGCAGCTGCTCACCTGATTCCCAGCGTGGTGGACAAACGTTGCCGTTCTGGAACTTCGTATAAATGCCCCCCGCCATGGCAGTTCTTGGCTGGGAGAGGTGCATTGTCCCCCCATGCTTAGCCCCAACCCCGAGGCTGTGCCAGCTGACAGGTGAGGGGCTTCTGGGCATCGACTTGGCGCCTGTGGGTCCCCAGCCCTCCACCCCATTCCAAGGTCGCTGCCAGCTGCTCGGCCATCTGCCACACGGAGCCGTGTGGCCAGAGGGGCAGCGGCACAGGGCCAGCTGGCACCTGTCTGCCGTGAGCCTGGAGGTGATGGCATCACCCACCATGCCCTGGGCCAACCTGAAAACTACACGGACGAGGAAAGATACGCAGGAGAGGGAGTATGACCGGGACACTGGGTGAGGGCAGCCACCAGGGCGCATGCGTGCTCACTGTGTGTGGGAGGGAGACGGAGGCCCCAGTTGACGGCAGAGCTGGGACGGGGACCCTGACCGCTTGGCTGACCTTCTCTGCCAGGGTGTCATGGGGTCAGGGTCTGCTCCTGGGCCCCCCTGGGCTTCTGCCTGTCTAGGGAGGTGCATTCAGCCGGTGCCCCAGGCAGTGAGTGAGGGGCTTGGGCGGTGGTAGGGTTGGGGTGGGGTCCCAGATCCTGACCCAGGGGGGACCAGAGCTCCGGCCTCTGGGGACCTCCGCTGCATTTGTCCTGGGTTTGATGCTGGGTCTGAGTGTAGTGGCGCTCATTTTCTCCTTCACTCAGAGGCTGCAATTTTCCTGCCAGAATGTTTTAAAAGCTGCATGGGCAGCAACGTTTCAGAATTACAGGTAGTTTTAAGCATGTGCCTGCATTCTGTTAGCGTGTGTGTCTCTGAGCGTTATGGGTGATGTTCTGTGTAAATGTGCTTGAACGTGGAGGGGCCTGGGGTCGTGTGGGGACGACAGGTCACAGGGCATGGCTGTGATGGGGGACGGCATGTGCATTGCTGTGGGTGACACCGTGTGATGGTGAGGGGTATCTGACAGCATGGGTGGGCTGTGTGTCGGAGTCATGGTGTGATGGCTTGCATCTGGGTGACAGCCAGCGGGTGTCTCTCTTGCCATCATCTCAGGATAGAGGCGAGGACATTTCATGGAGTGTTAATTAAGGGAACACGTTTCTTCCAGGGCTGCTGGTGGTGGCACACCCCTCCCGAGCCCCCCAGCCCTCACAGCTGCTCTACCCAGCAGCGTCCTCCCCATGCCCTTTATGCTGTCCCCGTGGGGCAATGTCGTCTCATTTTCCTGCTGACAGGAGCCGTCCACCGCTCTTACAGGCAAAGCCAGCCTCGCAGGCAGTTTGGGTTTTAAATAACAATTTCCCCCTTTGTGTCAGCATCTCCCCAAGAGGCAGCCCCACCTACTGTGGCTGGGGGCTCTTCCTCGACTTGTGACCCACTGGGTCATTGTGTCCTCTGGGCAGAGAGGGCCTGACGTCCAGCTTCCTCCATAGAGAGGCGCCCCCCGCCCCGCCCCCCACCCCAGTACTGGGAGGCCTGGGGACCAGGTGCTGGGTGTCCTGTCCTGCATGATGCCGGAACACAGCCGGGGTGGCCCCTCAGTCCCCCGTTTCTTCTTCTGCTGGTTGGGTAGAAGGATTAAAGGAGCAGCACCTGTCCCACCTACTGTGAGCTCCGTGAAGTCACAAGTGACACCTCCCAGACAGGCTCAGGGAGCCCAAGGTCCTGGTGGCCTTGCCTGTGGTCAGCACCGTGGACAGCGCCACCTGGCTGCAGGTGGGGGGCACACACAGGCTCCACCCTGCCCTGGGGCTGTGCCCAAACCAGCTCTGACGTGAGGACGGCCCAGGGCGTGGGGCACGTGCGTGCCCAGGTGCGAGCCAGGTGTCCAGTTAGAGGGTCCTGATGCCCTCGGCCTCCGGCCCCTCATCAGTACCAGGTTTGCTCAGGAGACCTGCGGAGCTGGGCACTGCCGAGGCCTCCTGGTTCTCCTCCTGGTGGCAGGCAGAGGCACTTGTCATCTATGAGGGCCTCTAGGGAACCGCCAGGGCCATGCGCTCAGTGCCAGGACAGGTCAGCCCCTGCGCCAGGGTTCCCCTGACCTGGGGCCCAGACAGGCATGATAACCCTGGACGAGGGACGGAGGAGCCCCTTGTGCGGGCACCCAGCACCTGGTGGCCATTTCGCAGAGCTCCCCAGGCTGCGCCCTGAGCCAGCCGCGCCAGAAGAGGTGTCTGTAGATTTTAGACAGAAGCTATTGTTTCCCGTGGAAGGTACAAACAGGGATGGATGTGGTTTGGCCTGGGCTGACGGGACCCGTCATTGGGCTCTTGTGCCCAGCCTGGGTAAGCCTACACGCAGATGAGGCCGGCCGGAGCCTTGTGTGCACTCTCCCAGCTGCCCCCCCCCAGCTCTGTGGCCAGGGCTGATGGTGGCTGGGAAAAAGGAAGGGGAGGTCTCCAGGGCCTGCAGGCCAGCCTGAGCTGAGGTGTCCCTGTCAGGGTGGGGGCCCCAGGCCTGGAAAGCCAGGCCGGTGGGGCGTGGGGTGTGGCCAGCTCCTCAAGGCTGGCTGGGCGGGTAGCTCATCTCCTAGCCTCAGGGGCTGGGAGTCTGGCTGTAGACACTGGGGAGTGGGGAGGAGCGGGGCTCACGGTGGCCTTGGAGTCGGTTGGTGCAGCCTGCCCTGGAGCGTGCAGGGTGAGCACTCTGACAGTTTGGACATCGAGCCCGGGAATGCCCTGTGCACCGAGACCAGATGGCCAGGAGGCTCTTGGGCCAGTGGGGACACAGGGTCCCACGTACTTCCTAGTCCCAGCGTGGGGTGGGTCCTTCCCACCAGCCATGGGTCCCCAAGTGGTCTTCTGAAGCCCAGGTGGCCATGGGACCAGGTACTGGTGGCCTTTGTGGGGGCTGTGTGCCGCCACATCCTCCCTTTTCATCCTGGGGTGACCCAGAGTCCAACACCTCGATATCTCAGGGTTGGGGCCGCAGCCCCTTGGCCAGCACAGCCGCCCCCGGTCCCCGTGCAAGGCTGAGAGCCCTTTCTGGGTTCATTGCTGCCTTGCCTTCTCCCCCTCTTCCTCTTGTTTGAATTGACTTTTGTAAGAACGACCATTAGGAAATGCGGTGAAGGCTGCGGTGTTGAGGGGCAGCGAGGGCGGGGAGTGGGGTATTTGCTCCATCCCTGCGCCAGCATCCTTGTGGGCTTTGTGCTCAGCAGGGGACAGCTGGGGACACCGGAGGGGTTCATGGGGCTGGTTCTGGAGTCCTGGGCCACCCACGGGAAGCCAGACGGCTGAGGCCTGAGGCGGGGTGTCCCTGGGCTGCTCAGGGCCAGAGTCTGTAGCGCTAGACCCCTTACAGGGGCAACATGGCAGGCAAGCTGCAGGCCGGGTTCTGGGGGCAGAGGGGGCACTGCTCATAGGCGATGACGTTCTGCCATTCACGACCCAAGTGATGGAGTGTCCTCAGACCCCCTCCCCGCCAACCACAGCATGACCGAGCTGTAGGTGTGGGGCCCTGGCGTCTGTCCCTCAGGCTGTGCCTCGGGGACGTTCGTAGGGGGAACCAGCCTGGGCGTCAGAACAAGGCTGGGAGGGGCAGCGGCCCTGGAGGTCAGCGAGGCCCCTGGCCCCCACCCCGGGCTGCTGTCCCCGGGGCCCAGGGCGTGCAGACGGCGGCCTGACTGCGCCTCTCCCTCCGCCCGCGGTGCCAGCTGGGGGGCTGCGGCGTCCTGGGTGTTGGCATCTGGCTGGCTGCTACCCAGGGGAACTTCGCCACCCTGTCCTCCTCCTTCCCGTCCCTGTCGGCCGCCAACCTGCTCATCGTCACCGGCTCCCTGGTCATGGCCATCGGTTTCGTGGGCTGCATTGGGGCCATCAAGGAGCACAGGTGCCTGCTGCTCACGGTGAGTGTGGGAGGGGCCGCGGGGTGGGGCACGGGCTCCCACAGGCTCTGCCTGCAGCTCTGACAGGAGGGTCTCCGGGCCAGGCTGGGGCGGTGGTGTCGGGTGGGGGCCTTCCTTGACTGGACAGGGACATGTGTGCACGTGTGTGCCAGGCAGGGCCCCTCCAACCTGTACCGGGCCTGTTTTCTCAGCTCGCCCCTCCCAGCTGCTGTCACAGGCCTTGCAGCCCGGGACCCTCTGTGAGAGGCTCCCAGCTCAGCTGTGGCCTTGGAGATGGGTTTCCTGTCCTTGGGAATGTTGATCATAGAGAATCGAGATGGGGCAGGACCCCTGGGCCAGGCTCCTTCCTATTACAATGCCGGTGGACCCCTGGGAGCGAGGAGGAAACTGCAGTGTGTATGAGGCCCAGACCCGGCCTTTCCCCTGGGTGGGGCCTGCGTCCTGAGCCCAGACAGGGACAGTAAATTGGGGCCCCCGAAGAGGACAGGGCCTATTCTCCTTGTCCAGGCTTGGCCGCATCCCCGTCTTCCCTCCTTTCTGGGGGTCATGTGAGGGAAAAGTGGGGCAAGTCAGGCTGCCACCTCTGCTCAGCTTGGCCCAGGGCACCCAGGGCTGCGTCAGGGCTGTGCCTCTGAGCATGCTGAGTGGGGACTGCCACCCAGCGGGCAAGGTTTGTGTGGTCAGAGGGGGGGCTTCTGCTTGAGGTGGCGGACCCCCCACCTTGGTCTTGCCTGAGCTGACACTGGCCACCCTGAGGGGTGTGACGGGACTGGGGGTCACTGCCAGCCGATCCATCCCCTGGCTCCTCTGGCATCACCTCTCCTGCCTGCCCAACACAGGGACGCTGGCACGGAGCGTAGTATCCACTCACAGGCCTGAGGCCTTGCTTGGGAGGTTGAGCAGATGAGATGGAGCTCAGAGGTTCCGAGGGAGGCGGGGGGCCAGGCTGGGCTGTCCCTGAGGCCCGTCCTCCTCCCTCCAGTTCTTCGTGATGCTGTTGCTGGTGTTCCTGCTGGAAGCCACCGTCGCCATCCTCTTCTTTGCTTACACCGATAAGGTATGGCCACCTGCCCCTCCTCACCTACTCTGATCAGGCATGGCCACCTGCCCGCCCCTCCTCACCGCCAGGCGAGGGGCTGCGTCTCTGCAGGTGACAATTGTGCGGACGGCTGGGACCGGCTGTCACAGATGCCGCGCTCTATGTGGACAACAGCGGCCCCTTCATCTGACTGACAAGACACCCAGGGCTGAGGGTTAGGTTTTAACCACAGACACCGGGGCCAGGCCTGGGGGCACCGGCGGAGGCTGCGCGTAGTTGGATGGGAAGAGTCTCCTATCCCCGTTCAGCCATTGGTTTGTGTCAGTGAGGGCTCGCTGAGCGTTAGTCCTTGGGTTGTCGTCCAAGACTTAGTTTTTGCTCATCTGTCTGCTTTGCTGTGGGAGCTCTTTCAGCTGGCTCCTGTGTCTCCTTGGCATGCCCCTCAATGCACTTGTTGGGGAGCATGTTTTTTCTGACACTAGAAGCGGCTCCAGGCCCATCGTGGGCATTTCCTGCCATCCCTGTGACCAGCCCTTTCTCCCAGGAGCCCTGGTCCTTTATTGGACGTGGTCTTAGGGACTGAGACCTGGGTGCTGCTGTGCCTCTTGCCCTGGGGTGCTGGAGCTTTAAGGCCCCTGGCCCCCCCAGGGATGTGCGTGCCCTGACAGTGGTATGCAGACACGCCTGAGGACTGTGCACCTGCCCCTGGGTGTCTGACTCATCCAGTGCTCAGCTGCACGGGTGGGGCTTCCGGGAGGCGGTGACTCCAGGGAGGGACCCCCGGTGGACTAAGGAGCCAGGATGGCCCTGCTCAGCCGTCTGCATCTCCAGATCGACAGGTATGCACAGCGAGACCTGAAGAAGGGGCTGCACCTGTACGGCACCCCGGGCAACGTGGGCCTCACCAACGCCTGGAGCATCATCCAGACCGACGTGAGTGGGGGGCGGGTGGAGGCGGGGCGCGGGCATGGCGGGTAAGCGGGCGCGGGCGGAGCGGGCACCCACCCTCAGCTCTGGCCCAGCTGAGCTCTCCTGCAGTTCCGCTGCTGCGGCGTGTCCAACTACACGGACTGGTTCGAGGTCTACAATGCAACGCGCGTGCCCGACTCCTGCTGCCTGGAGTTTAGCGAGAGCTGCGGGCTGCACACGCCGGGCACCTGGTGGAAGGCGGTGAGCCCGCGGCCTGGCCCTGGGACCTGGGGGTGGAGGGCCGGCCTCACTGCGCCAGGGTGGACGCCAACCCCGGTGTCCCCGCTTTTCCTCCAGCCGTGTTACGAGACGGTGAAGGTGTGGCTCCAAGAAAACCTGCTGGCAGTGGGTGTATTTGGGCTGTGCACAGCACTCGTGCAGGTACGGGGGCGGGGCCGGGAGCCGCCAGGACCCTTCCCACCCCGCCCTGGCGCGGTTGAGGCCCTGCCCGCATGGAGCCTGTGCCCCCAGGCAGAGGTGGGGTTTGTGGGGAATGCTCAGGGGCACCGTGGAGAGGTGACCTTTGACATGTGGGATCCCGAGAGCCCCTGTCTCCTAGTGGATGGAGGTGTAGCCCTGTGCAGGGGTCCTGTGGCCGGTTCCTGCAGCCCCAGGAGCATGGTGCGTGGTGGTCACAGGACTGCCCAGTGCAGAGCTAGTGTGGACGGCCCAGGCCTGACATCCAGGTCCAGCTGACTGGCCCCTGGTGCCCGTGGAAGACCTGAGTGTCAGCCTCCCCGGAGTGGGAGGCCATGCTCGCAGTAAAGCGGTCGTCAGGGCAGCTGCCGTTCCGGGGATTCACACACAGATTGGGGTGGTCAAAGCACAGGACAGTTAGAGGTGCTGATCACGGATGAATGGGCAAGAGGCAGGTGCAGGGGGTCTCCAGGCAGGTGGGGAGGTGGCATGTGGCCTAAGGCCCAGCCTGGAGCAGACGGGCCCTCAAACAGGCAGTGAAGCTGTGGGGGAGCCAGGCCGCCAAGCCTGAGGAGGGGGCCTGGGGACTGAGCCCTGTGACCCATGCAGTGCCCCTCTGGTGGGCAGGCCCTGCCTGGAGGCCAGAGGTGGAGGGGCTGTGATGGACCTGAGCTGTCAAGTGGGGGAGGCGTCCCAAGCAAGGGGGCCATGCCATCCAGGAAGCTGCGGGTGGGGTGAGTGCCCCTGGCTCGCGGCCCAGGGAGCTGGTCTGCCCAGCCCTCCTGTCCCCGCAGGTCCTGGGCCTGACCTTCGCCATGACCATGTACTGCCAGGTGGTGAAGGCCGACACCTACTGTGCGTAGCAGGCCTGCCACCCGCTTCGCTGCCAGAGGACATGCCCACCGACCAGGGAGATGACCTCATAGGACTGTGTGCCAGCCTGGGCATGGTGGAGGAGGGAGCAGGTGGCCGGAGCCCCCAGGCCTCTGGCCAGGCCTGTGAGCACGGACCTGGATGGGGTGGCTGAGCGCGGGCCACGTACCGAGGGCTGGAGGGGCTTCTGGCACTTTCCCTTTCACATACATGTGTTCTCCAGAGCAGTGTTTCCCCCAAGACCCTGTACAGGGCAAGGGTTGGGGCTGCAGCGGCTGGGGTGGGGCGAGGGCCCTACTGCCAGTCCAGGTGCTTGAGGCGGGCTGCATTCCTGCCATCCACATTCCACGTGGGGCCGGGGCAGGCTCCCAGCGCATTGTAATAAAAGTGCGGGCAGCAGCCCCCCACCTGCCCACCGGTGTGTGTCACTGTCGTGTCCCCATGCGGGTGCCATGCCTAGACAAACCCCATGTGGCCGTGGACCCCCACTGATGCCCAGGCCAGGCACATGGGGGCTTCCGCACCTCAAGGGACAGTCACAAAGCCTCCACTAAAATGGCCGCAAGCCCGGGTAACCTGCCTGCATCCCCACCCCTCCCCTGCTGTGGGGTGGCCCCTCCACCCAGCCCCAGGGGTATTCCTAGCAAGTGCGGTTCAGCACTGTCCCAATTTCTGTTCTGCTTTGCTCCTGGGACCCTGGCCCTTAAGTGTCACTGCGGACTTGGCGACGTAAGTGAGGAGCCGAGTGGTGTCATGGGCCCAGAAGCAGTGGTCCACCTGCATTGAAACCCTCTGATGGTCTCCTGCAGGCAGCACTGATGGAGGGGCATGCGTCTGGGGTTCAGGTTGGAGGATGGGGCCCCTCAGGGGCCTCACAGGTTGAGAGGCATCTGAACCCCCCTCCCCCAACCTCCAATTTCCAGCTCCTGGGTCCTGCCTCCGTGACAGACCCACCTGGTGACCCCATCAAGCACTGCCTGCGGCCACAGACAACCCAGACCCCCAGGGTGCCCGGCCCCTCCCCACTTCCTGTCATGCCTCCACATCCCTGGGCCCGCCCGTCGCTCCCTGGAAGCCACAGGCGCCCTGGGGAAACTGCCACCAGAGCTAACACAGAGGTAGCAGTCTCAGGACACACGATGGACACCAAAACCAAATCTTACCAGCAAGTGACCTGAAGGGACAACAGTCACATCCAGCAAAACTGTCCCATTTAACCCCACCAGCCCCCAGACTGCCCTCCGGCCTGTGCCCAGGCCCCCATTCACTTTTCTCCCCGAGCCTGGGGGAGGGGAAGACCCTGAGCTCCCCCCTTGCTCAGGTTGTCACCGGGGACTTGCAGACACAGACCCTTCGCTCGCAGCCCCCTAGTGGCGCCTCAGGCTCCGGGCACCGTGTCCAGCTCTGACTCAACCTCCCCCAGGGCCCGAGCTACATGGGGGACCCATCCCTCAGTGCCGACCCCACCTGCCGTGGGTGCCTCTGGGTCTAGCCCCAGGACCCGTCCCAGCTCCCCATTCCCTTCACTGTTCCCCAAGCCTTCCAAACCCCAAGGTTAGGAGCACCCCCATCCACTGTCCCATCACCTATCTGGCTCCCTGTCCACTGACACGTCACACTGCCGGCTCCCCAGCTCCTGTACAGACTTCCAGACACCAGAACCCAGGGCCCTGCCCCCGACATGGTGGCCTCACCCTTCCCCTCCTGCCCGGGCCTTTGAAGCTAGGGGGACTGGCCCCTGCCCACAGCCAGGTGGCCGACGGGCCGAGGGCTCAGGAAGACGGGCAAGCCCAGGGGGCCCTGTGCAGTTGTCCCACACGTGTCAGCGTCCCCACCCACCAACCCACATGCAGACAGGCACACGTGTGTACACCCAACCGTCCTTCATTCAGGCCCAGCCCCACCCCCACCCCGAACCTGGGGCCCTGGTCTGTTTCCCAGAACCAATGGGCTGCTCTACCCCACCCCCACCCCGAGAGCAGGCCTAGGTGGGGGCAGTTTGCAGGGCCTGTCTGACCCTCCAGCGTGGCAGTAGTGGGGTGCCCAGGCCGCCCTCCCAGCCAGGCTGGTTTCTGCTGTGGGCCCCAAGGCTGACCTGCTGCCCCAAACAGTACTTCCTCAGGGCAGGGCGGCTCCTTGAGGGACTGGGGGCCCAAACAGGCCAACCAAGGACAGACAGCAGACCCCTTTCACATCCCACAGTAGAAGGGAAATGTGGCCCCTGCCCCAGGACTCCCAGCTTGGGACCCCAAGTGCCCATGCACAGTGCCAGGCCCTCAGTGAGTGCGCTGACAGCCGGGCACCCAGAACTGCTGGGCGGGCAGGGGGCCGGGGGCCAGCTGTCCTTGGGCTGCGCGCAATCCGAGTGTTTCCCAGTGTTTCATCCTGGGAGTGTGGCTGTGCCCATGGGTGGAACGAGCCAGCGTGCTGTCATTTCATGGTGGCCACAACCACGGCACCGACAGGCTCCTGGGGGTCCAGGGCCCAGAGCCGACCTCTCAGCGTGGTTTCTGCATGGGCCCTACACCCGCGCCTTGGGGCACTTGGCAGGCTAGTTTGTAGCTTGTATGGGCAGGTGAGCCAGCGTGGGCAGTGGGAGGCCAGGGCCCCTTTGTGTGGCCCTGGGCTGCGGAGCCGCCTCTGCCAGGGTCCAGTGTGGGAGCCTGTGCTGTCCCGGAGCTCCCAAACCCACAACAAACCACAGGCCGTGTGGAGTGGTGGACGCCCGGCCACCCTGTGGGGCGGGGCCGTGGGTTTTGCCTCTACTTGAGCGACAGCAGGCAATGAGGCTGGTGGAAGCAGCCTGTGTTGTAGGGGTGCCCTGGGCCAGGGCTGTCTCCCCACATCACGTCACTGCCAAGCTGGGGGTCCCAGGACGCCTCTGCCCCTCCCAAATACTGCAGCACACACGGCCAGGAAGAGAGAAGCATCTGTATTTCACACGTGTGCTCCGGGGTGGGCCTACAGCAGGTCATAGAAGTAATCGAGGCCCTGGCCCAGCTCCCAGATGGACAGCCCCACACCCAGCTCCCTGGCCAGCTCCAGCCGCACCTGCAGGGACTGCAGATGGAGGGGACCTTGGTCTCTTGTCCCCATGGCAGCCCCTGGTGGCCTGCCCGCCACCCAAAACGTGCCCAGGTCTGAGCCCCTTGTCCCCGGGAGTCCCTGGGGTTGCTGATCCCCTCTGCCCACCTGGGCCCCTCTGAGGGCACAGGTCATTGTGTGTGGGGGTGCCTGCTCCCACCCCCAGACCAGGCTGGGCCCACACGTACCTTCAGAGTCGGGTAGAACATGATGTGCCTCCCACCACGGCTTCTGTAAGACAGGGCCACCGTCGGCCTCCGCCCCTGGCCTTGTCCCCTGCCACCCCGGCCCAGGTCTCAGGTCTGCTCACAAAAGCCAGGCTGGCCCTCGGCAGAGGTCGAGCTAGTGGCCGGGGAGCCCTGGCCAGCCCCCACTCACGCTCACTGTGCCCCCACTCCTACTCATTGCTCCCCCACTCCCACTTAGTGCCCCCACTCTTGCCCCAGGGCCTTGTCCCGGACACTCACTTCTTGTACTCGAAATAGTGTTCCGCGGCCTGGCTGTCCCACACCACCTGTGGCCTGTGCTCCTTCAGCGTCTGGATGTACCTGGGGAGGTGGGCTGTGAGTGGGGAGCCCCTGAGGCCTGGCCCGCAGCCCCAACACCTGGAGGTGGTGAGGCCACCCGTGGCAGTAGGACTCAGGGCCATCGGCCCACGATGTCCAGGGAGCGCCAGCAATTCGCCTGGCTGTGTGGGAGGGCCACATGTGCACCCTGGACTCGAGGAAGTGCCAGGAAGCAGGACCGTGGGGCAGGGCCTGGGACACTGGGTGCCTCACAGCCCGGGCAGGAGACAGACACCCACAGGCTCCTGAGCTCGGAGCAGACACCAGCAGCATGTCCCAGCTCGTAACTCTGGGTTGGCACGGCCGGCACTGGGCACCCTGAGTGAACCTCGTGCTGTGACACCTGGAGCCCCGTGTCCAGGCAGGTGAGTGAAGGCCCCTGCTGGGTGGGTGGGGTGGACCGACTGGGGACTACTTGGCATACAGAGTGACAAGGACAAGTGGTGCAATTGTGGAGGGGCAGGGGCAAGCCGCAGGCCCCCCGCCTGGCTCTCAGGGACAGCAGGCCAGTGGCCCTCACTTGCCTGCCCTGGTCACTGTGAACGTGGCTGCCCCAGGCCTGTACAGGCCCTTCCTAACTGCCAGAGCCAATGGTTTGAGACCAGCTCACACAGAGGACAGGTGGGTCCCCGAGGTGTGTGGCGCCACGAAGACGGGGATTCAGGTGCACCCAGCCTCCTACTGCACAACGTCCCAGGTCTCTGCCACCCTCCCTGGCAAGAGGCATGGCCGGGCTGAGGAGGGAGGGGAGGCGGTGGCCGCAGGGGCCTTGCTGCTCTGGGCTGCTCGCAGGGACATGTGCGGGACCCGGGGAGCGGGGCCTGACAGCACCCGGGGATCTGAAGCGGCTGTGGTCAGCCACTCCACAGGCACAGGAAACATCCAGGGGCCCACTGGGTCTGCTCCCCGGGGGCCTGGGCCAGAACCATACCCGGCCCTGGACTGAAGTGCCACTCGTGCCATCCAGTGCCTGCTAAGCAGCTCTAAGAAGTCTGGGTTGCGGGGGCAGCACTCCGACCCAGCCTGCCCCTGAGCCTCTGGTCCCATCCCGGATGGTGGCAGGTTTCCAGGCAGGGGTGGCCCTGGGCCCTCGGGAGCTCTGGCCACACTCCTCCTGTGGGGACCTCTGTGGTCACCCCTCAAAATCTGCTGCCTGCTGGAGTGTCTGCAGGGTGGGGGTCAGCCAAGAATGGGGTCCCTGTTGGGGCTGAGCCACAACCCAAGAGCACCGGCCCAAGAGCTCCATGTGGGAGGCCCCGGCCCTGCTGGCAGCACCTCGTGGGGACACACACAACCCCACACTTGGCTGAGCACAGCCCTGGGGACACAAGTGAGAGTGGGTGTGAGCCCTGGCTGGCGGAGGGGGGCACTGCCAGGTGGCTCTGAGGGGAACAGCAGGGCTGAGGGACAGGGTGGGCACAGCTGGAAGGCGTGAAGCGGAAGGCAAGGGGAGGAAGCACTGACACACGTGGGCCAGGGGACGGGAGAAGTGATGGGGCTACTGTAGGAACAAGGGTTGTGCCCTCCCCTAAACTCCCTGCAACGTCTGCCATCCCCAGGCTCACACGGGGCTCACGCCATGTGGTGGGGCTCACTGGTGCGCCCATCACCCCACTCTGTGCTCCCTTCGTCTACACAGGGAGTCACTGTCAGCCGACGCCATCTGTGACCACACAGCCCTCGTCCCCACAGTCCTATGGGGGGCGTGCCCCCCTTCCTCAGTGCATCTCCCCACTCATGGAGGGAAGAGACATCCCTCCTGACCCCCCAGCTCTGTGCACCCCGCTCCGTGGCCCCCTTGTCCGCCCAATCGCAGACCCCAGGGAAGACCCTGTGGTGTGTCTCGCTGCCACACAGCAGGAAGACCCCATCACCATGAATCTGGCCACATGGGGCCTGCCTGCCCGCCACACCTCATCTGGAGCCCCAGGCTCAAGGACCTCTCATGCAGAGGCAGACAGGAGCCCGGCCCCCTCCCTGGGGCCCCCACGGTGGGCACCGAGACCTAGTAAAGCTGGAGGAGTGCCACCCCCAGGCTATAGGGGGATGAAGAGGAGCGGAGCTCCTGGGGGACTAAAGCCAGGCAGGTGGTAAGCCCTTTGGGGCACCATCAGCCACCCTCGTCCACCCGGATGCCGCCGTGGCACAAGCACATGGGCGCAGCCTGTGCCCTCTGGGCCCTCGTGGTCCAGCAGCCCGAAATGGCCTGGGGGAGCTGGGGGACAAGGAGGTACCAGAGCGGCTGCGGGGTGCAGGGCCGGTTGGCTCTCCAGCTCAGGTGATCAGTGGCCCCTGGTGGTGGGACAAGGGGACCCTGGGCCAGCCCCACACCTTGACACTCCCCAGAGGCAAGACGTGAGCCACTGGCTCTGAAAGCCCTGGGCTGACCCTGTGTGCCTGTCACAGGCCTGTCCTCAGCATCAGTGCAGGACAAACGCACGACCCCACGTGTCAGCCCTGCCCACTCTGCTGTTTCCTCTGGCCCCAGGGAGGCCCTGTTGGGCGGGCAGCATCTGCTCCCACAGGATGCGGAGGACAGCTTGTCCCTGACAGGCAGCCTGGCCACACCCCAGGTCCCGCCCCACCCCTTACCACCTGCTCCGCCTCCCTGTCAGTGAAGGGCATGACGCCAGTGGGCACCGGGCACCTGCCCAGCCCTCTGCCCAGCTGGCATGCCGTGTCCCTGGTGGTGAGCAGGGCTGCCTGTGGGAGACCCACAGACTCCCTGGGAACTGCAGTTTCTGGACACACTCACTGACAGGACAGCTCTCCAGAGAAGCAGCGCTCACATGGCTTCCGAGGTCGGGGTGACTGGGCCGCCCAGTGCCCAGCCAAGCAGAAGGCACACCCAGCACCTGAGCAGGGCACAGGCCCCGAGGCCTGGACAGGACCTCGGGAAGGAGCCACCAGCTGACGGGACCCAGCAGGGACCAGTGTGGGAGCCCTGGCGGGACGTGGAGCAGCTACTCCAGCTGAGCACCCGTGCAGAGTTTACGAGCGACACAGAGATGAGAGGAGACCTAAAACAAGCCACGGGCCCCCGTGTGAGGGAAAAGGCCCCCGTGGGTTGACAGCAGGCGGGACACAGCGGGAAACGGCCACTGAGTGTGAAAACGGCAACAAAACTCAAAAAGAAAGCAGAGAGAGTCAAAGGAAACAGCAGACGAGCCTGTGAACCGCGGACAAACCCAACGACCTAGACGCACCCGAGGGCCTGGAGAGGAGGGAAGAGCGAGGGACAGGAAAATAACCTGAAGTGTGAACCCCCAGACCCAAAAAGGTCAGGGAAACCAGGTGCACCACCTGGGAGCACACGCGGGCCCCTCATCACTGACTGAGGTGGGCGCTGGGGGCACCCATGTGGGCAGAGCGCGCAGCAGGACAGCACAGCGACCTCTTCAAAGTGCCGGGAAGAAAGCTGACAACCCAACCAAAGATCCTTGAAAAGAGCAGTGCAATAAAGCTAACGCCCTACAGCTGCAGAGCCCAGGGCACAGACTGAGGCAGAGGCCTGGACCCACCCGAGGACCCACCCCCCTAGACGGCAGCTCTGAGGGTGGTCCCGCCTCCTGCCAGGCCCACATGCCCCTGGCAGGGCGAAGGTGGTCCACCCACCGCTGACGGGGAAGTACTAGGGGTGTCACAGCTCCGTGGCCCCACCCCAAGAGGCTCTGCCCCCAGTGCCCGCACGTGCCAGACGACGCCAGGCCTTGTCCCTGCCCCACCCATCTCCTCCGGGAGACTCGCAGACACCCTGGAAAAGGCCTCAGGAGGGCCAGGGCAGCACAGAAGTGAGGCCACCTTGGGGGGGGGGTGCCAGCTCACCTGGCCCCAACGACGGGCTCGCGGCCGCCCCTGGACGCTGAGTAGTCGGAGCCGTAGAAGTTGAGCCCCAGGAGGATCTTGCTTCGCCATTGGGCCTTGGGGTCCAGCACCTGCACACAGGCTCTCACCCAGGACAGTGGCGCGTTAGGGCCAGGCCTGCAGGGCAAGGGAGCACGGGTGTCAGCGGCTGGTGGAGGTGCCCACACTGGGGCAGGGCTGAGTCGTGGGGAGGGAGCTCTCCTGGGGATGTATGTCTGCTTGACCCAGGCCTCCTCGGGGAGCAGGGGCTCAGGTCAGGGTGCAGGCTCCAGTGGGGCACGGCCACACTGAGGCTCCCTGGGGCAGTAACCCCACCCACAGGAGCACCGTCTCTTCGGCAGCATGGCGGGCCTGGTGCCAGTGGCCACCCCTCAGTGTCTGGGCCTTGTAGGCGTGGCTAGACACGGGCTGGCATTCCCATAGGGGCTGCCCGCTATTGTTTGTCACACGCCCCCAAAATGAAAAGGCTGCCCAGTGCAGGGCCAACCGTGGGCCTCAGGGAATAAGAGACCAGGCCCTCCATGTCCCTGGCCTTGAGCAGGCGAGCGGGCAGGCCGCGTCTGGCAGAGCTGTGGCACCTAGGGCCTGGGCTTACTCACTGCTGTGCGGTGGGGTAGTCGTAGGTCATGAGGCTGAAGCCGTCCAGCATGGGTGCCAGCTGCTCCCACTGCTTGACCGTGAACGTGCCCAGCTGGTCCGTCCTGCACGGGACAAGCAGTCACCATGGTCTTTAGCCTGCCCTGCCCCAGCTGACACCTGGCCCACGAGGACAGTAGCTGGCTGTGAGGGGCCCACGCCCACACCCTTTCCTCGCTCGCCTCCAGTACCTCAGGTCACTTTCCCTGGAAATAACTGAGCACTCAGTTACAGGGAACGGCCTGCACTTGGTCAGGGCCACTCCAGGAGCAGGGGTGGGGCTGTGAGGTCCACTGGATGACTTTTAGGGCCCGTCCCTGCCCAGACTCCCAGCCCTCTGTCCCTCATGCTTTGCCCCACCTGGTGGACACTTCCTTCCTCCATCACCCCAACTAGCTGCTGTTCCTGGGCCCCACTGGGGTGGCTCCTCTTGGGGACCTCACCTTGCAAGGTGCCAAGTGCCCACCCCCCGAGAATCCCCTACTGCCTCCTCAATCCTAACCCCCTTCGGCCCGGTCCCTCCACATGGCGTCACCTTCCACCTCCCTCTCCCCCCAGACACCACGAACCTGCCTGCCCCCCAACAGCCCTGGTCGGGGCCTAAGAGGTGGTAGGCAGGAGGCTTGCCCATTATTGAAGCGCCCATATCTGCTCCCCACAGCCCCCGTCACCCAGGCCCCCAGCCAGCTGTCACCTGCTCAGCCCTGTGGCTCCTGCTCTACCTGCCCCACAGGGCTCAGCGTGAACCCATCGGCCTGTAGGCCCACACCTGCTCCCCCCTGGCCAGAAGTACCCCTCAGCCCTCCAACTTGGACTTCACGTGTCCACAAGCACTGCCACCCTCCATTCTGCCCCACATCCACAGGTGGCCTGTGCCACCGCCCCCAGGGGGACCCCCACCCAACTCATCACCTTCCTGACCAAGGAACCCCAGGGGCAACTGGAGGAAATGAGGCAGCCCACATCAGGGTGGACATCTGCCTGGGAGGACACCCTGGATGGCACCGGCAGCAGGGACAGTGAGCAGGGCTGGGTTGAGCAGGTCTGAGAAGGAAACTGCCTTCCTGCGTGGAGGTCAGCTCCCTGGGGTTGAGCAAAGGGTGCCTGCCCAGGAGATGTAGACGCTGGGAGACATGCACTCTAATTAAACCATTCATCGTGCGGGCATCTCCAGCCCTGCACGAAGCTGAGCACAAGCTCGAGTACTGGAGGACAGCGGCAGCTTTCTGGGGCAGGCCGTGACCTTCAGAGCAGGGCTCAAGGTCAGCACGGGGTGGGCGGTGGGCCCAGACAGGCGCACAGCAGACACAGGCACCCTCCCGCAGACTGTTCCACGTGGTTCCAGCGCAGGCAGTGGGGTGAATCTCGCTGCGGAAAACACAGGGAGGCACGGACACCGAGTGTGGGGACGGGGACAAGGACCAGCGCGGCCACCGAGGGTGGGGACGTGGACAAGGACAAGCACGGCCACCGAGTGTGGGGACGGGGACAAGGACAAGCGCGGCCACCGAGGGTGGGGACGTGGACAAGGACAAGCACGGCCACCGAGTGTGGGGACGGGGACAAGGACAAGCGCGGCCACCGAGGGTGGGGACGTGGACAAGGACAAGCACGACCACCGAGTGTGGGGATGGGGACAAGGACAAGCGCGGCCACCGAGGGTGGGGACGTGGACAAGGACAAGTATGGCCACCGAGTGTGGGGACGGGGACAAGGACAAGCGCGGCCACCGAGGGTGGGGACGTGGACAAGGACAAGCACGGCCACCGAGTGTGGGGACGGGGACAAGGACAAGCGCGGCCACCGAGGGTGGGGACGGTGACAAGGACAAGCACGACCACCGAGTGTGGGGATGGGGACAAGGACAAGCGCGGCCACCGAGGGTGGGGACGTGGACAAGGACAAGCACGGCCACCGAGTGTGGGGACGGGGACAAGGACAAGCACCAACAACAGACAAATTCCTGGGGCACCGCCAGCTAGACTCTGCCCCCAAAGGCACATGGGCCACTCATGGCAAAGGTCCCCTCCCTCCGGGCATCCCCGGCATTGCATGCAGAGGGAACGTCCTGCCTTGGTGGCTGCAGAGTGGGCAGCCAGCCTCAGCTCACAGTTCCACTTCCTGCCAAGGTGCCGGGAGCTGGGTGTGAAGTTTCTCGGGCAGAGGTCGGCCCCTCTGCACACTCACTGCCCCTACCCTCCAGCATCTGTGAGGCTGAGAGTGGACGGCCGCACCCAGAGGGGCCTGCAGGCAGGGACTGGCTGCAGTGGCAGCACAGGGCAGCTCCCTGCCCACCGAACCACCCAGAGGGACCAGCAGACCCAGGACTGGGTGCCACTCCAGGAGCGCCTGCCACCCCGCCTTCCCAGAGCAGTGGCTCCTCTTCCCCTCCCAGGCCTGTCTTTGACCCTGGAAGCCACAGGATCCCATCAGACATGTGCACGGCACACGCAAACACGCGTGGCTGTGTGTGAGAGGAAGTGCACACAGGCAGGACTCCGGCCGGGCTCCCTGCAGGCTCAGCTCCAGAATGGGTGCTGGCTGTGGACACAGGTGTGCAGCCTGCCTGCAGCCCACCACTGAGCTGAGGAAGCGTGGGCAGGATACTTGGGCGAGTCTTCTGCCCAGGTTGTGCTAAGGGTCCGAGGCCTCCGGTGATGTGTGGGGGGCCCCATGGGGCATAGGAGCTGAGCACAGGGGGCAGCCTGCCAGGCGCACAGTCCCCAGGGAACAGCACCTGCTTTACAGGCGTCTGTCAACTGCCCCTTTGGTGTGGGTCCGTCAACCTGTGACCGGGACATCGCTGGCCCGAGGCGTTTCTAACCTGGTCCCCCTGGGAGCTGGTGGAGGCCGGGCAGAGCTCCCAGCAGTCCTGTCCGGGGCCTCTGTGGCCGCCTCGCCACCACTGCGATGCCACTCCACCCTGGGTCTGGCTTGGCCCTCACAATGACACGCAGCCTCTTCGGTGCTCAGTACAGGGCGTGATGCCCTGGGCAGGGTGGACATGGGGGTAAGACCGCCTGGGAACCCCCCACTCTGTCCCGCGGGTTTTGGAAGAGGCTCAAAGGGCCTGGGGGGACGGGAGCCGTGGCCACACTGCCGGCCCTGACCTTCTGAGGACCCAGCAGGTGTAGTTTGACCGTGGAGCTCCAGGCCTCGCCTGAGCAAGTGGAAGTGAGTCTGAAGGACTCCGGTTCTCAACCTAAGAGACTTTCCTGTCTTCCCACGTGAAGGCGCAGGGTCGCAGCCTGGTGTTCACGCCTGCACGTGCAGTGGCCAGAGCATCTGCCCAGAGGGGCTGGGTGTCAACCAGGCAGGGGCCCCCCCCCGCCCCAAGCAAGTGTGCACTTACCCGGGAATGACGGCCGGAGGGATGACCAGGATGGCCAGGAGCTGGGCCTGGTGCAGGGCCTCGGTCATGTGGGTGAGCATGTGGACGAGGCCGCTGGGAGGCAAAGGCGAGAGCTCAGCAGGCCGCCCGCGGGCACTTCCTGCCTGGCGGCACGGCTGCTGCACCCCCACAGCACACGAGGGAGCATGGGGCAGCTGGTGGGCCTGGGGGCTGTGCCACGCCCCAATGTGCCCCAGGACCGGGACTTGTGCCCCAAGGAGCCAGACCCAACTGCCCAGCACCCTCGTGCAGCAACCCCTGGCCTGGCAGCCACCTGGAACAGCCCCAGGCAGGGGCACAGAAACGGGGTAGCCTGTGCTGGGACCCACAGATGGGGCACCTGGGGGTGGGCACTGGGGATGTTCCTCCACTTGAGTCTGGACATGGGGAAGGGGTCTCAGTGGGTCAACAGGTGGGGGGACGAGGCGGTGGTGTCACGGGCTCCTCTGGCCCCTGAAGTATGGGAGGTGACAGTGTGTGAGCCAGCTGGCAGCGTGCCCAGCAGGAAGACCAGCTTGGCTCCTGCCATGGCCAGGGAACACCTGTCAGGAAGCCCCCAGCCCCATGGGCAATGTGCTGGGTTCATGAGCCTCGGCCCTGCCGATGGCAGGTTTCTGGACAGCACACCTGTGCACCCACTCTGGCCTGGCCCCACTGTCACTGTGCATGGGGGGCCGAGCCCAGTGCCCCTCGCAGCCTCTCATAAGCCGCCCATTTGGAGAGCGGGTGCTGAGCCCACCCCGCCCCCACAGTGCATCGCAGGGGTGGCAGGATGACCAGGCCAAATGCCAGGCCCAGGCCCCACGTGGCTCCAGTGTGAGGGCGGGCAGGCCCATGAGGCAGAGACGGGGCCTGGCATGTGCAGACGTTGGACCACGGTGGCTGCTCAGGGTCCCTCACTGGGCCCAAGCTCAGCGGGTGCCTCCCACTCGAGGCGGCGGCTCTGGCTGAGGGCCGTCCACGCACGCCCAGGAGAGCGCCCAGCCTAGGGCAGCACCGACTGCCAGAGCTGTCAGGCTCCGCTGCCCTCAGCACCTGTCCGTCACACTTCCTGGCCTTTGGGACTGCTTGAGGACTGGCTGTGAGAAGGGGGCAGCAGTCGTGTGCCCTGAGGAGCTCCCGCCCAGTGAGGTGTCTGCTAGCACAGGGTCCTGGGGCCACACGTTGTCACTGTGTGCAGACATGAGGACCACTCACTCACATATGCTCCTGGCCAGGCAGCTGGCCCCAGACCTCCACCACGAAGCCGTCAAAATGCTGGCTCTGAAAGGACGGGGACAGTGAGGGGCTCTAATGAACCAGGTGCGATGATGGCAGGCCGACACGGAGTCCCTCTCTGAAGGGAGCAGCACGGGTGTCCCCACAGAACCAGCAGCACAGAGGCCAGGGCTCGTGTGCGCCTCCCCACACCCTGGTTCCTGCGGCCAGCACTGGACAGCTAGGCTGGGTCCCCTCCCAGGGTAGCCTGTGCCAGCCATGCGGAACACCAGGCCTCACCTTGGCGACCTGGACCATGGTCTTGCTGAGCTCTTCTATCTCGTCCTCGCTGTCCCAGACGCTGCGGAAGTCCTCATGAGACCAGCCCTCAAACAGGAGCCGAGGCACTGGGGACAGACCCATGAGAAACTGTGACCCTCCTGTCCTCCGCCCACATCACGGTGCCCATGGCCTCTGGAGCTAAATGACCACACAGCCGGGTACCCAGTGTGGTCATCCCAGCAACTCATGGCCTGGCGAGGGAGGGGCTCTGGGGTCGGGGACCGCTTTGTGCTCTCACGCTGCTTCCCGACGGCCCAGACCCCACTCGTCCCAGCTCTCTGCTGTCTGGCCCCCGCTGGACCATCCTCCTCCCATCAACACCTCGTGCAGGCCCCCTCCCGTCCCACCCCCAAGGCTCCTCCTGCTCCCAGCCTGCCTCCCCCACTCCCCAGACCCTGCTGATCCCGCTGCACTTTAGGACTTTGGGACAGTATCCCTCCCTCGCCAGCTGTGAGCTCCAGAACTCTCAGGCTTGGCCCAGGGCTCTTGATAAATGCTCATGGATGAATGAAGAAAAACTGGCGCGACGAGTGCACAGCAAAGGAGGCAGTGGTCTTGGGGGGCTGAGCTGGGTGGGCGCGAGGGCACAGGACCCAGATGGACCGAGGGCCGTCAGCGCCAGGCTGGGGGCTGGCCTTGTTTCTGAGCGGTTGGGGGGTGACTGATGCACTGGGCAGCACCGGCGAAGACCCAGAGGCCACACATCCACTCACGGAGGCCAACCAGCCCGGGCTCAGCGTTGGCCTCAGCTGGGCGCCTGCCTACCAGAAGCAAGGACTCACCTATGCGTAGGCCCTTGGCCTGCTTCCGGACCGTCCGCATCCACCCTGGGGGACGTGCGGAGGATGGTCAGTGAGGGGCACAGCCCCACGCCCACCCCGAGGCCACATGCCAGGAGAGCAGACAGAACCCACGAGCCAGGAGCCCCTCTTCCCCTCGCACAGCAGCCCTGGGCCAGGGGAACTCAGACCAGTAGCTCGAAGAGGACAAGTGGCTGCCCTGGGGGACACCCCCCAAGGGGCCTGGGACTGTTTCTTGGAGCTGAGGGGTGTCTGGAGGGCCAAGCTCCGAGGCTGCCCTTGTGGCAACAGGGAGCCTCTGGGTCTCAAAATCCCACAACTGGCTGACAGCTGTGTCCTAGGAACCCAAGAGGGGGACAGCTGTGTAAACTTGGGTGTAGGCCCACAAAATGTCTGATGGGACAGCTAGGCCCTCGCTCAGCCCAGACACTGTGCCAACCACAGGGGGTCGGGGTGCAAGTCAATGGTCCCGTGGTCACACTCACAGACAAACTCAGACATAGACACACACACTCACTGACACACACACCCTCTGGGCCCTGGGGTGAGCAGCAAGGTGAGACCTTGGTCCACGTCGTGAAGGCCCGTGACCTCAAACAGCTCACGGCCACGCCTCTTTATCTGTAGCCACACGGGTGAGATGTGCGTGAATTTGCCCCCGAAGACCTTGGCGATGTCGTAGCCGTGGCTGTTCCACTGGTGGCAGATGGAGGACGGCTGAGCCCACCTGCGGCTGCAGAGGGCCCGAGAGCCGCCTCTGGACACGGCGCTGCAGGCCCATCGGGACCACGCAGACGAGCCCCCAGAGGACCTGTGGCTGCTTCCGCTGCTGCCCCAGCAGGCGCCTGTCCTGCTGCCCCCCTCTGAGAACGTAGACCCCAGCTGCCGCCTTGCCCTGGGGCCACCCTGTGCACCCAGCTTACAGGAGTGACGTAGCCCAGGACGTCCCCAGCAACGTGCCTCTCCCGGGCCTGTGCTGCACAGTAGCTGCGATGCTCGAGGACCACATCCTCGGCTCTGGGGTTTGTTACCACCAGACCCCGATCTTGGACAGGCTTATCTGCAAGCTGAGTCTGAAATGAAGGCACAGGGAGAAAGCCATCAGTGCCACTGTGCTCAGGTGGTGGACAGAGCCCTCCATCCAGACAGGTGCTGGACCAACACGGTGCCGCTGCCCAGGGCAGCACAGGGAAAGGCCGCCCCCGAGGCGTGGACTCTCCCTGAAGATGTGCTCTACGTCCATGGGCATCTAGTCAACCTGCTGACATCGCATTGCCGCGGCCGGTCCAGAACTCGATGAGGTAAGACAAGTGCCGGTGTCGAAAGAAGCAGAAGGCCCATGAGGACCGACCTCTGCACGTCCTCACAGAAGACGGCCCGGTGCAGCCAGGCACACCTGCGGCCCAGCCCCGGAAGCTGCTCCCTCTGACACCATCCAGCCAGAGTGCTGGGGCGGTGCCCAGCCAGGCACGCAAGGAAGCCAAGCGCCCCCGCCTCCCGGCTCACAAGCTGCGTGGGCACATGGCCCCAGCAGGCAGGAAGGAGGCGCAACGGGTCCCCAGACCACTCTTACCTTCTCCAACAGGGTCTTCGAGGCAGCCTTTTTGGCATCTGACTTTGACAGGGTGGTGTGGACAGAGCCACAGGCCAGAGCGAGCCAGAGTGTGCTAAGGAGCGCCTTCATGGCAGGCACGTCACAGCGGGGTCCAACCTCAGGGTCCGGGGCCTGCAGGCAGAGCAGAGCACATGGAGACCCCCGGCCACGTGGGGCGGCCTCTGCCCACTGCACCATAGGGCCTATTGGGCTGGGCACTGGCCTGGGACTCAGGTCTGCCCTGCACCAGCTCCGATGGCTGGGATCGTTTCAGCACCGCTGGGACCTTGGTTCCCCTCACAGCCAGCCAGAAAGGGGCTTCCTGCCTCAGGGCCATCTAGGAAAATGTTGGCTCACACCTCCCCCACCAAACCCACAGAAGTCACGGCCACGGGGGCTTTACTGCAAATGACAGAACCTGAAAAGGACTGGAAGACAACATGGGTGCCTGTTCACGTCAAGTCAGTGAGGAGGCTTTCCCAACTACTACGTCAGCTGGTGGAGATTACGGAGGAAAACGCCGACGGAGTGGACTAGTAAGAACACGAAACTTTCAATTAGGAAACAGAGAAACAAGTAAGAAGAAATAATAAACCAGAAAAGAAATGGCGACAACATACTCGGCGGTGAGTTTCTATCCGTTACTCAGCCATGAGACGCCAAGAACTCTCACAAACCAAGAATAAAAGATACTCCAATCAATACTGTACTTTCCCACACGTTTCTTTTCTGTCGCAAACTCCGCTCCGGGGACTTCCGCACCCACGAGGAATCTGCACAGCGGACCACCGGCACGGAACCCACGGTACAAAGGGGGGCACTCGAGGGCGAGCACTGTCTGACCTGCAGCTCCAGCCACGTCCTCTTCGGGCGCCGGGTGCACTTTCTGCTCTGCTGCCCTGGACGTTTACTAGTGGTGCGGCTCCTTGGTAGGTCCCCCACCCGCAATTGCATGTCTGCCACTTGGGGCACCTGAGTAACACGCAGGCCCAGCGTGGCTGTCATCCTTCATGTGACTTTAAAACGTGTGGTGTGAAGAGCACATCAGCCAGGTCTCAGGGCCCTGGCACATGCTCCCTCCAGACCAGCTGAGGGTGGGCATGCATGCCCCGACCAGGCAGGGTGTGCCCTGTCAGGAGCTGGCAGAGCCAGGCCCTCCATCCCTCCTCTCGACCTGCTTCCCTGTGAAGAGTGGCACAAGCCGACCTGTGCTGGGCTGCCTCTTCCCTAGGTGAGTGGGTGCCCTGGGCAATGAGCTTCCATGCTGGGACACCCATAGGGTGCTTGGAGGGGGCTGCAGACACAGCCCCAGAGCGAGCAGCCCAGAAGCCCCCTCCCCGGGAGGCACAGATGGCCTGGCCCAAGGGCTTCTGAGACAGAAGGGACACAAAGCTGCTGGGAAGGGCAGCTCTCACTCAGCAGCCATGGCAACTCCGAGAAGTGCAGGCGAAGGGCAGAAAGACCCATTCCCAGGTCACCAGCCTCTGCCCCCCTCCCCTGCACCTCATGGTGACACCTTCCAGTATCAGAGCCAAGGACAGCAGCCTCTGACACCCAAGCCCAGCCCAGCCTAGTGGAGACTTGGGCTCCTGGGGCACAGCCTCAGGGCTGGGAAGGAAGGGCCCTGGGGGAGGGGGCCTCCAGCCATGGCAGTGGCAGGCAGCCCAGAGTCACCCATCGCTCCTCTGGACACTCTGAGACTGCAGCTGTGTGGGGTCGGCAGTGGGCAGCCCAGCCATCGAAAGGCTAGAAAAACACCTGACCAAATGTGTTTCCACGTGCTGCAGAGCTGAGATGAGGGCAGGAGCCACACGGTGCAGGGACATGCTACGGGCACCATATCTTTGGCCAGCACCCCAAGTCCCCTCCATGACCCAGGCTTCTCCTTGGCTCTGGGATGGAGGTCTGAGTCACTGAGCATGGACAGGAATGAGATGAAGCAGGAGCGTCCTGCCCTAGCAGTGACTGGGGTTTTGGGGGCACCTTTCCCACCCTCTGGCCACTGCCTGCCACCCCACCTGCACACAGGTGGACAGACCTCTGTGCCTCATCCTTGACCACAGGGAAGGAAGAGGGCAGGGTGGACATGGGCCAATCTGGAGGAAGACAGACCCTGCTGGCTTCTGTGTCCAGAGAAGGGGCAACGGAAGGAGAACCGGGATGAGCGTGGCCTGTGCCCAGGCGGCCCACTCTGCGATTGCTGCGATTCCCTGAAAATAAGACCTAACCAGAAAAGCAGCCCCCGCATGATTTTTCAGGAGGACGTCCCCTGAACATAAGTCCTAATGTGTCTTTTGGAGCAAACCTCAATATGAGACTCGGTCTTATTTTCGGGGCAACACGGTAGGAGCAGTGGCATCAAAAGTACCTAGAGTGCTGGGCTGCTCCCAGACCGGCTGTGGAACTTTCCAGACTGACTGTCTACCACCTGGTGGTCGGGGCCCTACATGTGGACTGCGTGACGTGTGCGGAGCTGGTGCTGTGGCGAGGCCCTTCCCCGGGCACCGCCCTGGCTCCCCGCCGCGCACTGTGAGCCACTCTTCCCGAGGCACCGGGCTCTTACCAGAGTCAACTGCTGGTCTCACACACCCTGTTCCTGTGTCAAATGTGTTTTGTCCCCACACACCAGTGACCTCCTTCGGGTGGGAGGTCCCCTGCAGAGGGAGTGTGATGTGTCACCCTGAGGGCCCTGGGAAGCCGGTCCTAGACCTGCTGTGTGACGGCTGCGGCCAAGAGCCCAGCACTCAAGGCCCGCGGCTCCTGGAAGGACGGTTTCAGCCGTGTGACCAAGCGGCCGTGAGTCACAGCGGTGACTTTCGGGTGTTTTCATGAAGACACAGTAAGGAAGTTTTCCATAGCCCAGTACATGCGTGCACCTCCTGTGTGTACGCGTGTCGCACGTGTGCTCAGGGACAGCGGCCGATGGCAGCGCCCCTGCTCGGCGACGCACTGCAATTTCTCCCGTTTCATTTGCAAGACAGTGGCTTTTCCCCGTCCGTTTGGTCTCGCTGTTCATTGAGAAACGCTGACCGATGTGCCCTGAGTGTCTGTCACCAACACGGGGCTGGCCCTTGAGCCGAATGTGTCGTTACCAGAACGGCAAGTGTGATGGCCCCTCATCCGAGTTCTCCCCCTTGAGCACGAATCCTGGAGCCGCTCCGTCCCTGCGGGCGCGGGCGCGGGCTCCGGGGAGCGCAGGCGGCGGGCGGGCGGGCCGTGAGCTTCGTCCACCGGGAGGTCTCCCACGCCCCGCGCGGGCCCTGCCGTCATCCCCGTCCCAGGGGGAAGCGGGGCCGAGGGGCGTGTGGACACGGCGCCAGCGCACGGGGCCGCGGTGCCCGACTCTGTGGGCTCAGCCCTCGTGACCTGGGAAGCGGGGCCGGCGACCCCCGCCAGCGCGCGCCCCTCGGCCCCGGGGCAGGGCGGCCACCTGTCCCCGGCCTGTCCCCCTGTCGCACTGGACCGTGTCGCTGCCACTGAGGTGCGTGCTCCCACCGCCCGTCCACACGTGCACGCACCGCGCCCCCCACGTTCTCGGCCGCCCGCCGCGGCACCCACGCGCTCTCGCACTCACACCCCCTCTTCCACACCCGCTCTCCCTAGCGCCGCGCCTCCGGCTTCACCCGCGCCGTGCGCCGCCCACTTCGCGCAGGGAAGCGAGGCCGAGCGAGGGGCAGGAGCAGGAGCCGGCACGCGGGCCGCGGGCACCTCCCCGGCCGGCCGCCGCGGGGCTCACCTGCACGTCCCGGAGGCCGGCCGGACGAGCCCCGCGCACGGCCGGAAGGCGTCCGCTCGCGCCGCCGGAAGCCCCGCCCCGGGCGCCCGCGCACGCAGTCGCAGCGCCACTCCAGCTTCCGCTCGGCCGCCGCCACGCACGGCACGCTGGGGCGGGGCGGGGCCGAGGGGCGGGGCCTGGTGGGCGGGGCCTGGTGACGGTCCGGGGGCGGGGCCGAGGAGGAGCCCCCGGGGCGTGAGGATCCCGCACGCTCCGCGGGGTGGCGAGCTCCCCGTGTCGCGCGCTCCGTGAGCCCCAGGCTCTCCGGGGAACCGGACGCCTTTGCTGCGGCACGGTTCCCTCTTGGGCATCGCGGCGTGTCGCCCTGCTTGGAAGCGAAGCGCCCGGTGCGACGTCTGTGCTGCAGCCACGTGGTGGGCACCAGAGGGTGCCTGGCGTGGGCGGTGGCCGAGGGCACAGCCCGGGGCTGACCTCGCCCGCCTCCAAGTTCCTCTCTCTTGGACGTGGGAATGGCCTCTCCGGGCTTTGCTCCTACCCCTCTGGTGTGCGCCCCCCAGACGAGCCCTCCTCCACCATCGCCCTACCTCTCCGGGTGAGAGCACCTCAGCCCTCAGCTTTGATCGTCATCCATCGGCCAGTGGTGTCCACACGCTGTCTGGAGCAGGGACACGGAAGCCCCACATAACCCGAGACCCAGTGCTGCCTCTGCTCGCCTCCAGGAACGGTGGCACCATCTTGCACATCTCACAATCTGGAACCCCCAGGGGCAAACAGAACCCCTCCATCTGAGCCCCCAGCAAGACGAGCCGGGGGGGGGGGCCTCTGGGATGGACTGAGTGCACACATGGCCTGCAGTTTTGATCACAAGGCGTGTAGGCGTGGACAGGTCCCCCCAACCGGCCCTAGCGGTTCCCAGCAGTTTCCTGCAGAAAACCGCACAGCTGGTCCCCACCCTGCCCTGTCGGGCCAGTCCCAGGATGCACTGCTCGGCTGGTTCCCATTTCTGAGGCTTGAGAGGCTTCTCCCTGAGCTGAACTTTGTTCTCTTTCTTCCAACTCATGTTTTCTTCTTTCTCTTCCCGGTATTTCCTGCCAGCTGTCTCCACAGTCTTCGCAGAGTAGGGTTGGGTTGGTGTGTGTGCTGACGCATATCATGTACCAACTGTCAAGCGTCACTGGGCAGCTCCGAGTTCCTGGCACCCAGCTCAGCCCTGAGGCCTGACCTTAGGGGAAGTGACCCTAAGTCAGCAGAGCCCTGGAGAGGGCCCCAGTAAATGATGCTGGAGGCGTTGCCAGGCGTGCAGTCCTAGGAATGCTAAGGAGACCCCTGCAAGATCACAGCTCTCCCAGTGAGAAAGGCACTTAGTCACCTTACAGCCCGTTCAGTTCAGAGGTCTTTGGAGCTAAAGAATTGCAAAATCCGCTCAGGGCCAGCCCTGCAGACCCCAAGAGCAGATGAGAAGGAGGGGCAGGGAGCCCACCACAGGCCCCTCTGCAGAGAGGACCAGGCTCTGAGCTGTGAGCCCAGGTGTCAGGTCTTACCTCAGCACTGTCCTTTCTCCTTGCACCCTTCCCTCACCCCACCTGTCTGCAGTGGGCACTAGAGGGCAGACAAGGGCAGGCATAGGCCCCATGGAACCAGGGGGCCTGCAGAGAGGAGCCTTCTGATGCCAACTGAACCCCCTCCCCCGCTGGGGCCTGGGGACACCTGCCCTACCCTGGGTGCACCTGGCCAGCCGAGGGTCCCCAGCGTGAGGTTGCCTCTCCAGGATGGCCTCTATGACGTCCCTGAGTTCCTATGGGGAGCCCATTTCGTGGCTGACACCGTCAGAACTGTACACCTTGTGGCTCTGAGGCTGCTGGGGGCTGACCAGTGCTCCTGGTGTGGTGCGAGGGTGGGTCCCTGACTTGCACACGGCCCTGGGCTTCTCCTCATTTGCCGAGTTAGCAGAAGGCAAGGTCCTTCCGGGCAGGGACAACTCATGACTCCTGTTTTAACAGGGTGACCTTGGCTGGAGGTCGCCACAAGGGCAGGGTGCAGGCGACTATCACTGACCATATCCTATCCCTCCTGGGCCCCCAAACATTCTAGTTTAAAGGCCGGAAACCCAGGAAGAGAAATGCACGTCAGGATTTCCTGCTGCTCAGCCCTCCCCGTGCCTGTGGATGGAGACATCCTCCTTGGGCGCTGGGATAAGCAAAGTCCTAAGCAAGAAGACCGAGGGAGCGGGGCACTTCACAGGCAGCGGAAGCTTCTGGATGGAGCTCCAGAGCCAGCACAGCAGATTGTCTTTCTGTGTCCCATGTGCAGGCCCCCACCAGCCCATCTGGCCTTGGCCGGGGAAGGCTGCGACTCGGGCATTGTGTGGTGTGTAGGTGTCTGGTGAGCGGTGGGCCGGCGCTGGGCCCCAGGTGGGCATCTGTGATGGCGGGTGGCCCTGCACAGGGCTGTGTGCTTTGTGGCATCAGTGAGGGGTTTTATGCTTCTCATCTCTCCACAGCCGACCTTAAGAGACCCTATAGCAAAGAGGAGGGGTGGGTGTGTGTCAATGAGGTCAAAGGGCAGCATTTCTTGGTGGTTGTAGTGGGGCGAATAGGGGACTCCAAAAGGTCCCCGTCCCAAGCCCCGGCACCTATGAAGGTGACCTCATTTGGAAATAGTCCCTGCCAATGTGACTAGGGGTCCTGGGGTGAGATCATCTCACATTTAGGATGAGCTCTGAATCCAATGACTGGGGTCCTTATAAGAGAAAAGAGGGGCAGTTGCTACACACAGACCCATGAGATGACAAAGGCAGAATGGAGTCACTCAGCCCCAAGCCAACGCCGCCAGCTACCACCAGAAGCTGGAGAAGGGAGACGAGGAACAGACTCGCAGGGCCTCTGGGGGGACCAGTCCTGCCGACACCTTGATCTGGGACTTCTGGCTTCCAGACGGGGAGAGAATCAATGTCTGTTGTTTTTAGGCCAGTAGTTTGTGGTGATTTGTTGTAGCAGCCCAGGACACTATTAGAGGTGCTGGAAGCCCTGAGCAGATATTTTTAGGTATGGTTTTTCCTAAAGCTCTTTTTCTCAGGCTAATCTTAGAATGGTGTATACCCCTCAGCTCACCCTGGCTGAGCCGGTAGAGTGTGGATGTCGGTCTGCGACGGAAGCCCTTCCCACAAGACACCCCAAACCAGGAGGCCCATTCCATGATGGGCAGCTGGCCGGTGGCTGACGTGGCTGGTCTGGCCTTTAAAGTCAAGGGGTGTATTTTCCACAGGTAATTTAGGGAGACTGGAGGTCCTGGGTCCCTGTTCTGGGGGTGAACAAGCATTTGATCTGGGGGTGAACAGGACCTCCTGGGGGACGACAGGACTTTCAAGCCACATCCTGCACCTCTCACCTGGTTGGCATCACTAGCTGTGCCGCTCCTGTGGCCGTTTACTGATGATTGACAGTACTTGCTAGCCTTTTCGACCCTGGGGAGAGTGGCTATGAGGTGGTCTTGATGACAAGCCACAGGACATGTCATCCTGACATGCCTCAGGCCCCTAGAGCCCCAGAAACTTTGATGACACAGCACTCCTGGGCACAGGGACAGGTACTAATTAGGACCCAGGCTGGCAGGATGTCACCAAGCCCCCAATCACTGTGCCATATACACTGGCGACTTGAGGGCTGGTGGGTAGAATGCATGGCACTCACCATCATGGACAGAAATGGAGCTCCAGCTTTGGGAACCCTGTCCCAGTGGGTAGGATGGAAAGGGGGCAGGCTCTCAAACTCATGTCCCCAGTGTGCTCACATCACTGTCTGTCAGGAGTTGAATTGTGTCCCCTAAAAGTTGACATGTAGTCCTTACCCAGAGCACCTCAGAATGGGAAGTGACTTGGGTCTTTGCAGATGTAATGAATTAAGATCAGTTCATACTGGGGTAAGGTGGGCCCCTAACCTAACGTGACTGGAGTCCTTAGGAAAAGGGGAACTTGAGACAGAGAGATGAATCCAGAGGGATGACGGCCGTCTATGAGCTGAGGAGAGGCTAGGCCAGACCCTCAACCACAGCACAGAGGAGCCAGCCCTGCTGACATCCTGATCACAGACTTCCGGTCTGCAGAACTGGGGGAGAAGAAATGAGTTCCTTTCTCTGCATTTTATCCTGGAATTTCTGGCACTGAATCCTTTTTTAACATTTGCCACCCTGACTCCAGCCTCCAGCAGTCGCTGCCCAGGCACGCTCGGCTGACCCAGGGCACCGGCTGCTCCCAGCTTGCACCCCTGTCATTCGTCCTGCAGAGTCTGCAGAATCAACTTCCTGCCGTTCTCATAGTGGCTCAGCCTTCCCCATCTGGGTGGGATTTTGTGTTGGAATCTGACTGCCCGGTCTCAAAGGATGGGGCCAGCCAGGGGGCTCTAAGGGCACATGACTTGTCTCTTACAGAGTAACTCCTTCAGCGGAGGAGACTCATACAGAGTCTTCAGGACAACTTCATGCAAGGAGGGGAGGCTGGCGGGGGACTCGGGAAGTAGGGGTGGGGTCTTACCCCCCGGGAACCCTCAGGTTACCCCATCTTCCACGTGCTGTTCCCTGGGCCCCGCCAGCACTCCAGCTTTCCCATAGGACACCGGGAGGCCACAGAATCAACTTCTGTGGCTAATTTTGCAACAATCTGATTCCAGCTGTGTGTGGCTTTGGGCTGCTCTGTGGCTGTGCACTGAGCTCTGAGTCAAGGCAGCTCCTGCCACCGTCGGATGGGCAGTTAGGGACCTGAGCTCCTCATTCTCCTTCTTCAGGTGGCCTGGCTCTGTTGGAAGCACCCGCCCATCATGCACGCCTTCCATGGCTGGGCATGTGCTCAGTCCCCAGAGCCTGGCCTTCCCAAGCATGTCATTCCTGGTGACCACAGGTAGCCACCAGGTGCCAGGAACTGCCATGTCCCTATTCCTGAACAGGCACAGTGCTCAGGGCCTCTAGCCATGCCAGGACCAGGCCACCAATCTTACTTTTCTGGGTCATTGTCTGAAACGCATTCTAGAGATTATGGGAAGGAAACTGGCTCGCTCATAAAATCCCCAGGCAGCTTGGGCAGGCCCAGGTCTGGGTGGGAGCCGAGACGTGGCCAGCTGACGAGCAGGACGCCCCCGACACCTTGGTCACACATGCTGCAGGCTCTACTTTCCTTCTTCTCTATGCAAGTGTTGGGCTTCTGTCTGTGGAGCCCTCAAGTCCCAGAGGCCACAGATGGAGGAAAGAGATTTTGGCTCCACCCCTGCTCTTGCAACCGTGATGTGACTATGTGACCGATGTCCAGTTCACACAATTTAAGAAATGAGACTGTTTCCACGCACGGCACAGTTCCACAGCGGCCTGTCCCTCACTGAGCGGTGACTGGTCTGGAGGGCTGGAGGGCCGTGTGGACTCAGGCCGGAAGCTGGATGGCAGTGAGTGATCGGAAGTTTTTGCCTGGGAAGATGAAGGCACCAATGTGAAGTGTGGGGCCTTCCTCATGGCCACCTGTGTGTCTCCTCAGGCCCTGGGACCCGCTCCCCCACTGCCCGACACACACACACACACACACACTTCCCAGGAGGCTTGGGAACCCAGAGTCATCACAGAGGAGCTGCATGCTTGGCCATCCCCCAGCCCCTCCTCCAGGAAGCCCTCCACCTCACGGAGCTGGCACTCTGTCCATGCCCCCTGAGGGCCCCTGGCTGCTGGGAGTGGGTCGGGGTTTGCTTGTTGAGTCCCCTCACCTGGGCATGGTAGTGTTTTCCTCTGCTGTGGGGATGCGGGCTCTGGGGGGTCTCCCCTCCTCCAGGAAGCCCTCCACTGGCCCAGCTCTTTGGGAGGTCTTGCCAGGTGGCGAAATCGCTGCCTTACAAGGATTTGGGTGTCCCCAGGGTTCGGTTGTCCCCCAGGGGTCCTGGAGGCCAGGGAAGGGGTAGGGTGCCTGGTCTGCGGGAGGGGCCTGCCGCTGTCTCCCACCCAGGCCCGACCTCTCACTGGGAACTGAGGAAGTGAGCCAGGGTGGGGCGGAGGACTCACCGGTGGGTTTGGGTCACTTCCAGGTACAGAGCCCGGATAACCCCCTGAAGACGGGGCTTCCTGTGAAAGTCACCCAGCTTCACAGAGGAGAGCTGGGCAGGGCCACTTGCTCTCCAAACAGACTCCCCCGGTCTCCTGCCCAACGAGGCCCGAGGCCCGGCTGTGGGGTGAGCCCACAGGCGGTTCCTGCCTCCATCCCCCAGGGGTGCAGGGGCGGTGGTGGCAACAGTGACAAAGGACATGGAGGGATCGGATTGCATCGTAGACTGGGCCCTGTGGTCAGCTGGTGCTGTCATGGGGTGAGCAGTCCTCCTCTTTAGGTGCGGCTGGCTCTGGAAGGCCGGGGGGAAGGACAGCAGGATATCAGGGCCTGCCTGCAAACCGGCCCCTAAGGCGGGCAGCAAGCTGGCCGGACCCGGGCTGGGCAGGGCGGTGTGGGGAGCCCGGGAACGCGACAACTGTCGCTCCCAGCGCAGACCCGCCCGCGGCGTCAGCCTCTAGGGGGCGCGCCAGGGCCTACCAGCGCAGTCCGCCCTCGACGTGCTCGCCCCCGCGCCGCGGCCGCGCGAGCGTGCGCGTGCGTGCGAGTGCGTGCGACTGCGTGCGTGCGCGCGGCGGCCCTGAAAGCGGCGCTGGGAGCCTGAGGCGGCTCGGACTGAGGCTGCTCCTCCGGCGCCGGCTCTCCCCGCCCCCGAGTCCCCGCTCCCCGCCTCTCCTCCCGGTCCGCCAGCGCAGGCCGCTCCCCGGGAACCGAAGATGCCGGCCGTGTCCAAGGGGGACGGGATGCGGGGCCTGGCGGTCTTCATCTCCGACATCCGCAACTGTGAGTGGCCGCGGCGGCGGACCCGGCCTGCGGAGGGCGGGGGTCCCGCGGGTGGGGTCAGGGGGTGCGGACCTGGAGGGCGGGGGTCCCGCGGGGCGGGGTCAGGGGGTGCGGACCTGCAGGGCGGGGGTCCCGCGGGGTCAGGGGGTGCGGACCTGGAGGGCGGGGGTCCCGCGGGGTCAGGGGGTGCGGACCTGGAGGGCGGGGGTCCCGCGGGTGGGGTCAGGGGGTGCGGACCTGGAGGGCGGGGGTCCCGCGGGTGGGGTCAGGGGGTGCGGACCTGCAGGGCGGGGGTCCCGCGGGGCGGGGTCAGGGGGTGCGGACCTGCAGGGCGGGGGTCCCGCGGGGCGGGGTCAGGGGGTGCGGACCTGCAGGGCGGGGGTCCCGCGGGGTCAGGGGGTGCGGACCTGGAGGGCGGGGGTCCCGCGGGGTCAGGGGGTGCGGACCTGGAGGGCGGGGGTCCCGCGGGTGGGGTCAGGGGGTGCGGACCTGGAGGGCGGGGGTCCCGCGGGGCGGGGTCAGGGGGTGCGGACCTGCAGGGCGGGGGTCCCGCGGGGTCAGGGGGTGCGGACCTGGAGGGCGGGGGTCCCGCGGGGTCAGGGGGTGCGGACCTGCAGGGCGGGGGTCCCGCGGGTGGGGTCAGGGGGTGCGGACCTGGAGGGCGGGGGTCCCGCGGGGTCAGGGGGTGCGGACCTGGAGGGCGGGGGTCCCGCGGGTGGGGTCAGGGGGTGCGGACCTGGAGGGCGGGGGTCCCGCGGGGCGGGGTCAGGGGGTGCGGACCTGGAGGGCGGGGGTCCCGCGGGGCGGGGTCAGGGGGTGCGGACCTGGAGGGCGGGGGTCCCGCGGGGCGGGGTCAGGGGGTGCGGACCTGGAGGGCGGGGGTCCCGCGGGGTCAGGGGGTGCGGACCTGGAGGGCGGGGGTCCCGCGGGGTCAGGGGGTGCGAACCTGCAGGGCGGGGGTCCCGCGGGGCGGGGTCAGGGGGTGCGGACCTGGAGGGCGGGGGTCCCGCGGGGCGGGGTCAGGGGGTGCGGACCTGCAGGGCGGGGGTCCCGCGGGGTCAGGGGGTGCGGACCTGGAGGGCGGGGGTCCCGCGGGGTCAGGGGGTGCGGACCTGCAGGGCGGGGGTCCCGCGGGGTCAGGGGGTGCGGACCTGGAGGGCGCGGGTCCCGCGGGGTCAGGGGGTGCGGACCTGCAGGGCGGGGGTCCCGCGGGGCGGGGTCAGGGGGTGCGGACCTGCAGGGCGGGGGTCCCGCGGGGCGGGGTCAGGGGGTGCGAACCTGGAGGGCGGGGGTCCCGCGGGTGGGGTCAGGGGGTGCGAACCTGCAGGGCGGGGGTCCCGCGGGTGGGGTCAGGGGGTGCGAACCTGCAGGGCGGGGGTCCCGCGGGTGGGGTCAGGGGGTGCGGACCTGGAGGGCGGGGGTCCCGCGGGGTCAGGGGGTGCGGACCTGCAGGGCGGGGGTCCCGCGGGGTCAGGGGGTGCGGACCTGGAGGGCGGGGGTCCCGCGGGGCGGGGTGAGGGGATGCGGACCTGGAGGGTGCGGGTCCCGCGGGGCGGGGTCAGGGGGTGCGGACATGCAGGGCGGGGGTCCCGCGGGGTCAGGGGGTGCGGACCTGGAGGGCGGGGGTCCCGCGGGGCGGGGTCAGGGGGTGCGGACCTGGAGGGCGGGGGTCCCGCGGGGCGGGGTCAGGGGGTGCGGACCTGCAGGGCGGGGGTCCCGCGGGGTCAGGGGGTGCGGACCTGGAGGGCGGGGGTCCCGCGGGGCGGGGTCAGGGGTGCGGACCTGCAGGGCGGGGGTCCCGCGGGGTCAGGGGGTGCGGACCTGGAGGGCGGGGGTCCCGCGGGGCGGGGTCAGGGGTGCGGACCTGCAGGGCGGGGGTCCCGCGGGGTCAGGGGGTGCGGACCTGCAGGGCGCGGGTCCCGCGGGGTCAGGGGGTGCGGACCTGCAGGGCGGGGGTCCCGCGGGGTCAGGGGGTGCGGACCTGGAGGGCGGGGGTCCCGCGGGGTCAGGGGGTGCGGACCTGCAGGGCGGGGGTCCCGCGGGGTCAGGGGGTGCGGACCTGGAGGGCGCGGGTCCCGCGGGGTCAGGGGGTGCGGACCTGCAGGGCGGGGGTCCCACGGGGTCAGGGGGTGCGGACCTGCAGGGCGGGGGTCCCGCGGGGCTGGGTCAGGGGGTGCGGACCTGGAGGGCGGGGGTCCCGCGGGGTCAGGGGGTGCGGACCTGCAGGGCGGGGGTCCCGCGGGGCGGGGTCAGGGGGTGCGGACCTGCAGGGCGGGGGTCCCGCGGGGTCAGGGGGTGCGGACCTGGAGGGCGGGGGTCCCGCGGGGTCAGGGGGTGCGGACCTGGAGGGCGGGGGTCCCGCGGGGTCAGGGGGTGCGGACCTGGAGGGCGGGGGTCCCGCGGGGTCAGGGGGTGCGGACCTGCAGGGCGGGGGTCCCGCGGGGTCAGGGGGTGCGGACCTGGAGGGCGGGGGTCCCGCGGGGTCAGGGGGTGCGGACCTGGAGGGCGGGGGTCCCGCGGGGTCAGGGGGTGCGGACCTGGAGGGCGGGGGTCCCGCGGGGTCAGGGGGTGCGGACCTGCAGGGCGGGGGTCCCGCGGGGTGGGGTCAGGGGGTGCGGACCTGCAGGGCCGGGGTCCCGCGGGGCGGGGTCAGGGGGTGCGGACCTGCAGGGCGGGGGTCCCGCGGGGTCAGGGGGTGCGGACCTGCATGGCGGGGGTCCCGCGGGGTCAGGGGGTGCGGACCTGCAGGGCGGGGGTCCCGCGGGGCGGGGTCAGAGGTTGCGGACCTGGAGGGCGGGGGTCCCGCGGGGCGGGGTCAGGGGGTGCGGACCTGCAGGGCGGGGGTCCCGCGGGGCGGGGTCAGGGGGTGCGGACCTGCAGGGCGGGGGTCCCGCGGGGCGGGGTCAGAGGGTTCGGACCTGGAGGGCGGGGGTCCCGCGGGGCGGGGTCAGGGGGTGCGGACCTGCAGGGCGGGGGTCCCGCGGGGCGGGGTCAGGGGGTGCGGACCTGCAGGGCGGGGGTCCCGCGGGGTCAGGGGGTGCGGACCTGGAGGGCGGGGGTCCCGCGGGGTCAGGGGGTGCGGACCTGGAGGGCGGGGGTCCCGCGGGGTCAGGGGGTGCGGACCTGGAGGGCGGGGGTCCCGCGGGGTCAGGGGGTGCGGACCTGCAGGGCGGGGGTCCCGCGGGGTCAGGGGGTGCGGACCTGGAGGGCGGGGGTCCCGCGGGGTCAGGGGGTGCGGACCTGGAGGGCGGGGGTCCCGCGGGGTCAGGGGGTGCGGACCTGCAGGGCGGGGGTCCCGCGGGGTCAGGGGGTGCGGACCTGCAGGGCGGGGGTCCCGCGGGGCGGGGTCAGGGGGTGCGGACCTGGAGGGCGGGGGTCCCGCGGGGTCAGGGGGTGCGGACCTGCAGGGCGGGGGTCCCGCGGGGCGGGGTCAGGGGGTGCGGACCTGCAGGGCGGGGGTCCCGCGGGGCGGGGTCAGGGGGTGCGGACCTGCAGGGCGGGGGTCCCGCGGGGCGGGGTCAGAGGGTTCGGACCTGGAGGGCGGGGGTCCCGCGGGGCGGGGTCAGGGGGTGCGGACCTGCAGGGCGGGGGTCCCGCGGGGCGGGGTCAGGGGGTGCGGACCTGCAGGGCGGGGGTCCCGCGGGGTCAGGGGGTGCGGACCTGGAGGGCGCGGGTCCCGCGGGGTCAGGGGGTGCGGACCTGCAGGGCGGGGGTCCCGCGGGGCGGGGTCAGGGGGTGCGGACCTGCAGGGCGGGGGTCCCGCGGGGCGGGGTCAGGGGGTGCGGACCTGCAGGGCGGGGGTCCGCGGGGTCTGAGGCCGGGGTGTGGGGGGATGGTTCAGGGATGCAGGATTGGGGGCTCGGACAGGGGTGTGTGCGTGCGCGGGTCGGGGAGCGAGATGAGGACCTGGCAGAGGGGCAGGGGTGCGGGGTGAGGGAGCTGTGGCACCGCCGAGGGGCTTCCGGCAAAGGCGCCCCTCCCCCGCATGATGTCATCTGGAGCACTCTCCTTCTTTCTAGTGACGGAGCATTTAAGCCAGCATTTTCCAAAATAGTGTGGGTTTTCACTTTGGGAGTGGGAATAGCGAAATCCGTGTCTCGGGTGGGAAGCAGCTCTGTGACCTCGGCCCTGGTTAAAATGACTCCTAACTTTGCAGGGAATCCTGCAGTGGCGGGTGGGATGGCTGTGGGGAAACTGCTCTGCCTGCTGCCTCCCATCGGGACACACGCGTCCCCTCAGAGTGGAAAAATCCACACCCAGAGGTGGAGGAGGCCCGGAGGCCTGCCTGTGGGTCACCAGTAAGTTTGGCTCTGGTGTAGAAACTCCTGCTGGTTTTCAGAGAATGTCCCTTTTGTTTACTTGAAAAATAAACACAAAGCCAATTTCCTGGGTTAGTTATTCCTTGTTATCCACCAAATTGTTGACTGTGACTTTTTATTGCCTGAGGTTCAATGTAGGTTTTGGAGAATGTCCGTAACCTCACCTTCTTAGGGGGCGTGTGGAAGGTCAGTCCCCTCCCTTCCTCTGCACACACTCAGTGCTTGTGCAAGCTGGGCAGTATTCTCTTTTTTCTCTTCCTTTACGGTATAGTCACCCTGATGCACCTTGTGAAGCTCTGTGTGTGTGTCACTGTTTCAGGGGGACCCTTGAGCAAAGGCTTAGCAGCCTTAAATTAGCTGTGACGTCTGTCCTTCCATTTTGGGAGAAAACTGCACTGGGCAGAGGCAGTTGAGATGGAACCCATTCTCTCAGGCAGGTAATCCGCCACAGACGTGCTCTGTGTGAGTCTGCATTTGACTAGAAGGTGCCTGCACGTAGTGAGGACTCGGCAGGTACTTGTTGACTGGGGACCAGACTGTCCACCCCCCACTGATGTTTGGGCGCCCCATCGTTTGTTGTGAGGGGCTGTCCTCTGGTGAGCAGTATCCCTGGTCCCTACTTACTAGATGCCTTAGTTGTGACAACGGAAATGTTTCCAGACGTTGCCCTGGGGGCGCAGTTGTCCCTGGTTGAGAGCCACTGCTGTGGTCCAGTGGATAAGACAGTCTCTCCCCTGAAGGAGATTATGTAAGAAGGGGTGCTAATCCCTCGTGGGGTCCGAGCCCAGGTCTGTTCAATGTGGCTTCTTCCTCAGAAACACCTTTCTGACCTCACCCTCTCGCCAGCCATAGCTTCCCCTTCAGAGCAGTGTTGTTCAGCTTGTGTGCCATGCCCCCCTCCACTGAGCTCCCCCGGGTGGGGACCACGCTGTCTCTCACAGCGCCCAGCATGGGACCTGTGCCGAGGAGACAAGTGAGCCAGAAAGCTCACACAGGAGGTGATTGTCGGGCCGAGTGTGTCCTCAGGGCAGGCCGAGGGCCGAGGTGTGCCTGGGACCGCAGGGGACAAGCGTGTCAGCAGACGTGGGCTGGTGGCGGACATGGCATTGGGGAACGAACCCGGCTGGAGCTGGCCTGAGCCTGACCCCTGGGGCAGGAAGAAGGGTCCCTGCTGCCCTTTTTGTCTGCCCGCCTTTGATTTTGTGTCTTAACTATTGTCTTGTGAGGGTGATTGATGCAGGCAGACTCTGGAGAGGGCACCGAGCTGGCAACACAGGGCTGGACTCTGATCACCTCTGACCAGCTCCACAACCCGATGCCACCGGCCACTGAGCCACAATTTCCTCAACTGACAGAGGAATGGATTTTGAGGGGAAGTCACACTGACGTCTGTGTCAATTCTAAAACTGCAGCTCCCTCCTACTGTTCTGAACTGGTGTAAGTTTTGCCCTTGCAGACCTTTATGAGTGTGCCCTGCGTCCGCTGGCATTCACCTTGGTGGTCCGCTCCCAGCCGGCAGCTGGGGACTCAGACCTCAGCGTGGGCAGCGGGGAGCGTGCTGCAGCGTGTGCAGGGCCCTGTCTCAGCCTGTGTGGCACGGGTAGCGAAGTAAGTCAGTGCTTCATAAAACTCACTTGACTCTTTCTGACCTACCTCCGCCCAGGGGCCACTGCAGCTGGCTAATGTGCCTCTGGTGTGTGTGAGTTAATGAACTGTTTCTCTCTTTTAAATTGGCATTACAAAATTCCAATCCTTTTATTAGGGCCAGTTTTTAATAATTATTTTGAAACAAATATAGATTGATGGGAAGTTACAAAGCAATGGACAGGGCGGTCCCAGCACCCTTTACCCGGCCTCCTCCAAGGTGGCCATCTCACATAATAGACAGTTTCAGCACCAGGAAGCTGACGGTGGTTCAGTCTACCAGGCGTAGTCACATTTCACCGGTAGAGTCCCTCAGCGCGGTGCAGGGTCTCAGCACTGACGCGTGTGTAAGCCCGTGGACTGGAATCAGGTACTTTGTGTACCCCCACCTCCAGCAAGGTACAGAGCTGCCCCATCATCACAAAGCCCCTCCCCGGGGTGCTGCCCCGCCCCCCGCCACTGATGTGTTCTCCGTGCTGCGTGACATCTCGGGTGCCTTGTGGTGTGTGCTGTTGACATGGCTTTTCTCACTCAGCACAGTCCCCGTGAGGCCCTTCCAGACTGTTGCATTGACTGACATTACTGTATCCAGGTGTCTCAAAGAAAACAAAACAGCGGCTGAAATGGGGCAAAATAAGCGTTATTTGCTGATCACTTATTTTGAAACTTTTGTTTGCTTTTATATGTGTGACATATTGGTGAAGGACAGTCATATACAGTTGACCCTTGAGCAACGCGGAGGTTAGGGGTGCCAACCCCCACCCAGTTGATGATCCCAGTATAACTTTTTTTTTAAAGACGTATTTTTTTATTTTATTGGGGAAGGAGAACAGGACTTTATTGGGGAGCAGTGTGTACTTCCAGGACTTTTTCCAAGTCAAGTTGTTGTCCTTTCAGTCTTAGTTGTGGAGGGTGCAGCTCAGCTCCAGGTCCAGTTGCCGTTGCTAGTTGTAGGGGGCGCAGCCCACCATCCCTTGCTGGACTCGAGGAATTGAACCCGCAACCTTGTGGTTGAGAGCCCACTGGCCCATGTGGGAATCGAACCGGCAGCCTCTGGAGTTAGGAGCACGGAGCTCTAACTGCCTGAGCCACTGGGACGGTCCCCAGTATAACTTTTGACTCCCCAAAACTTAACTGTAGTCGTCCATCAGTATCCAGGGGGATGGGTTCCAGAACCTTCGTGGATACCCAGACCCGCAGGTGCTCAAGTCCCTCATAAAATGGGACAGAACAATGTGTGAGTCTGCCCTTCACATCCATAAATGCCCGACCATGACGCGAAACCTGGGATAGGGAGGGTCAACTGTGTGTTTATGGAAAAAGCACGTGTAAGTGGACTGCACAGCTCAAGTCTGTCCTGTCCAAGGGTCAGCTCTGTGACCGAGCCTTCGTCTTCATGCATTCCTGCTGACATGGCAACAGTGCAATGTCATTGGAAATGGACAACATGGCTGAAAATATTGTCAGACTCAGAACTGACCGCAAAATCATCAGGACTATAGTGGAAGGGGAGAAGTGATAGGTCTTCATTCCTTTTTTTTTTTTTTTTTTTTTAAGATTTTATTGGGGAAGGGGAACAGGACTTTATTGGGGAACAGTGTGTACTTCCAGGACTGTTTCCAAATCAAGTTGTTGTCCTTTCAGTCTTAGTTGCAGGGGGCGCTGCCCACCATCCCTTGCAGGACTCGAGGAATTGAACTGGCAATCTTGTGGTTGAGAGCCCACTGGCCCATGTGGGAATCGAACCGGCAGCCTTTGGAGTTAGGAGCACGGAGCTCTAATCGCCTGAGCCACCGGGCCGGCCCTATAGGTCTTTATTCTTGTGAGACCAGTCACGTTGCCAGTGGGCAGGGAATTGCCATTTATTTCTCTGTGCGGGGTGTGTGTGTGGGGCTGGGCAGCACAGATGCTTGCAGGCATTTTATTTCAGTCCTCCGGGCACTCACTCAAATGAAGGGAAACAAGTGGAGAGGTGCAATTAGCCATTTGGCAAAAAACCCAATTTCCCACGTGCTTGGAGAGAGCCCGCAATTTTGCTGCGGGTGCACTGATAAATTAGCAGAATAGTTATCAGTGCTCTGCTCCTTGTCCTCACCAAACCTGGTCCCTCCCAGTTTGTTCACTTTGTTGGAATTTGGCACCCCTTTGCATTATATTTTAGCCTGACGAAAGTTAAAAAAAGTTTATTTGTTCATAAAAATCCATTTCTTATGAGTCATAAAATGGACATGGAGAAAGTGAGCATAAAAATTTAAATTCAGCCGAAACTTCATTGTAAAAATTAAACATAAAGTTGGTATTTGATTTTCCTGCATAGTAATACCTAGAGATCAGAATCAGAGTTTGTCAGTCTGCTTTTTTACTTTTAAAGTTAAAAAAAAAAAAGTCAGGTTCATTTTAGTCTTGACTGTACATTTAAAAAATGCTGACTTTTTGAAAAAAGAGTGCTCTTCTTGCACATTTTCTTTTGCACTCTTCTGCACAATTTGTATTCCTAGAAACTGATTAAGGAAGTTTGTAACAGAGGGTAAGGGAAGGATGAGCCATCAGGCGCAGGAAGAAGCAGGCATTTGGTCCAGGTTGGATTTTTCCTGCCAGAATTGGCTTTTGCTGCTTCTAGGAATATCCTGTGTGTTCCTTCTGGCTCCTCTGAAGTGGGGGTCACTCACTTATGACAAGTTGACATGTCCAGGTGATAAGTGTATTCTCATGCCAGATACCTACCATTGCTTTTCTTTCCTCTTAAAATGATTTTCACTCTGTTTTTTGACAACAGTGTATGTCAGGATTTTGTAGTTGCACAGTTATTGGAAAGGCTGTCTTTGTGGGATTAAATGGTATTTACTTGGCTTTTAAAATATCAGATAGAGTCAGACCAGAGGGGAAGATTGAGTGTGATTTAGATTTAGGAAGCAGTATTTTGCACTAATATGAATAGAGTGTGACTCTGGTGTGAGCTGAGTGAGATGGGCTCTGAGGTCCACGGAATTTCACCTGATCATTTTGCGGTTTCTTGGGCATGAGGCCATCCTCCCTTTGATTAAATTTCCGAATGTATAAGGCTCCCAAAACTAAAAGTCTTTTTGTAAGTGTGTGGTGAACCTGTATGGCAGACACGCTGGCCCTGCACTGCCCTGAAGCTCTGTGTGGCCTCCCTGCCCGTGGGGGTACCCACGAGGGCGTGTTCGCAGGCCGTGGAGGTGGGGCCAATGGATGATGGTGGCCATGCACCGTGCCTCTTCCTACAGTTGGAGAAGTTCTGCATTTTAGGACCCGATGGGCCTCAGGGTTTGGACACAGGATGGCGTCTGGGCCTGTTAGGGTGACGTGCTGGGAAATGGCCCCCAGGGAGCTTGCAGACAAAGGGGGGAGGGGTTCCTGCTAGTGCAGCACCCGACTGAGCCTCTGCGCTCAGGACTGCTGGATACACACTGGGGGATGAGAGGGCACTGGGGACAGGGGCCCTTGCCCTGAAGGGGTCTCCGATTTGCAGGAGGGCAGAGGGGACACCAGAGGCACAGATGCTTCTGGGGAAGATCGTCTGCGCCAGACTCGGGGCGCTTCCTGGCTGCCTGTGGCCTTGGCGAGCATTCGCCTTCTGTGAAAGGGCATCTGGTCATCCCCACTCCATCCAGTGAGATGAAATGACGCAGGGACGTAGGAATGGCACCCCTGACTCCTGTCCCCTCCCCTGGGTCAGCACAGTCCCACCTGACCAAAGCCCTGCCCCCCCACGAGGTTTGGCATCGCAACCTCTAGTGTGGCTGCCGAAAGTTGATGGCTTTGTCGGCTTACGGTGCAGTACGAAGTAAGTGGAACAACTCCCCAGCTTAACAAACAAATTGGTGTGAGACAGACGACGGGACTGTGTTTTCTCCTGGCATCTGCCTTCTTCAGGGTCTTCTTGGCTCTGGTGTGAAAGCTGACATCGTTGACATGTGTCATTGTCCTGGGAAGAATTCCCGGGTGGAGAGGTTTGAGTGGGCGTCCCCGTGGTGGTGGGCACTGAGGCTGACATGAGACTGCTTCTGTGCTCTGGTGGCGAGGGCTGCAGGGCTCGGCCGTGGCGCAGGGGGTGGCCAGGGTGCAGAGGTGGGCGGCATGCCAGGAGGAAGTGGCCTGTCTTCAGGGAGTGCCCTGGAGACTCAGGTGGGAAGAAGACCAACAAGAGTGGGGCGGCACCAGGCACGGGCCACCAGGGGAGAGGTGCCCAGACTGCTGCCCGCACCCGCAGCACAGTTTGAACTTGGAGACTCTCTAGTCCCTGCCTGCCTTCACGCGCCACTTCCTGCCAGCTCTTCCTGTGTTTTCCTTCAGCACTGTTGGCAGAGCAGAGTGAGGCGGGGGCCACAGCACCCAGTAATGGGAGTGGGAAGTGGGGTCGGAGAGGCTCCTGGGGCAGCCGCAGCCTGTAGGGCGGAGTTTAGTGGGCTGGCGCTTGCACTTTGCCTTCTGGGGCTGTGGGGGTGCTGTGGCTTAGAGGAGGGGGGTGATGCCCCCACATCTGCCCTGTGCCCTGTAGCGACGAGGCCGACACCCGCCCCCTGGCTGGGCTCTGCCCCTTGGGCTCCTTCCCTCTCGGGCCGCAGGCGCCTCGCAGCGGCAGGGGCCTGGCTGACAGAACTCGCGTCAGATCCTGGCTGGGTTCCCTTGCTGTCGCCTTTGAGCGCTGGGCCCTGCAGAGCCCGCAGCTTAACCCGGGAGCCCTGGGCTGTGCTGCGTGACGCCCGCCCTCCTGCAGTCCTTCGTTCCTTCCCGCCTACCCCGGGTTTGGTGTTTGTCCGCGGATTGCTTCACCGTGTGGAGGCCGCTTCCACGTTGGCTGGCCTGGGGGTTCTGTGTCTTTCTTACCTTTGAAAGCTCTTCTGGTGGCGACAGGGGTGTCACGAGGATTAGGGACTCGTGTGCCTGAAGCATTTTGCCTCCTTAGGGGGTATGCTGTGTGGGGGTTTATGTTGTGCATTTTCTGTGACCAGCTTTCCTTCTTGTGATGTGGTTCAGAGAGCAGTGATGTGTTTCTGTTGCAGCTTAGGAAGCAGTAGAAAGGCCACTAAACTGATGTCGAATGGCCTTTCGAAGCAGCCATTAGAAAAACCAGCAAGGAAATGAGTATGGGACAGTTTTGGGTGTGTTTTTTACTTTTGAAACATCCATTGTGGAGCTGTTTTTGTCACGTGCAGTAAGCTGGCTCAGAACCTGACTCTGCACTCGTCGTGCCCACAAGTGTCTCCCGGGGCGGAGTTGTGCGGGCGCGTCCAGAGCCGTCCGTCCTGCAGCCCCGCAGCCCCAGCATGCGGCTGCCCTTCCATTCGGTCCCGGGCGGCATGTGCTTACCTGCCATTTGCACTGTCATTACGTGGAGCGCAGAGAGTGTGGAGAAGAGGCAGGTGGCACGGGGGTGGGGGAGGGCCCCTGGTGCCCAGTCGTGCTGTCCCTGGGGACTGGCCTTTCTGAGACTGCTGTCCTGGGCATGGGGTGTGGGCGCCTTGCACGGAGCTGGTGCCTGAAGGGCAGGAGCTGCTGTGTGCTGGGTGCTGTGTCTGGGGTGTGTTCTCTGACGCAGCAGTGCTGTAGCGCGGCCTTCAGTCTGTCTGCATACAAAGGAGTCAGGAAAACACCCGGTAAATACCGTGTCCTTAATGTGTTCTGTAATTCTCATACAGCCCTAAGAGGGAAGGGTGTTTTGAAGGTGTGTGTTTCAAAATTTCTTTATTTTTCCGACATACTTGTTCAGTTACATCAGGCATTTTCTGACATAATTATGCAATTCATCTGAAAAATCTGTGTGGTGCCTGCTGTGTGCCAGGCATTATTCTAGGCACTGAATAATGATTAGCCAAGTGGACGAGGTCCATGCCCTTCCAGAACTTAGCTCTTATGAGAATAGATGGAACAACTGAGAACAACCTACGTCTGTCTACCGCTCCCTCCATCTGTCCATCTGTGGTGGAGGAAATGAAGTAGGGGAGGGGAAGAAAGGTGTGGCAGGGTCCAGCTTCTCAGAAGGGTCAGGTTAGGTCAATTTAAGGAAGCTTGTAAGGGACAGGGCAGCGAGCTACGGGGCCATCAGGAGAAAGTGCTGCAGGTAGCAGTGTGAGGCCCTCAGGTGAGTGCAGATGGCTCGGGCTGGGTCAGAGGGAGCGGCGGCCGCAGGAATGGAGGGCAGGTCGCCTCAGGCCTTGCAAATCTCCCTTGGAGGTGTTTACAGGAGTGATCTGACCCAAATCACTTCTGCTTTTTGTAAGTAATTTGGCTTATTACGTATAAATAAGCTTCTGCACTGATAATGGACAGTAGGGCAGGGTTGAAATGGGGAGGCAGTGGGTGGTTATTGTGTTAACCATGGTAGTGATGCTTCTCAGAGGACATGGGGACACGTGGGACGGCAGGAGGCAGGAGGGCACCTTGTCCCTGTGCTTTGTTCCAGGACACTAACGGGGCTGCCCTGGGTCTTAGGCGCATTGCTTCCAGATGGAGCCGTGTGGCTTTCTGTCGCTGCTGTAACAACTAAGCCAGCATTCCTGTGTTGGCTCATGTGTGCACGCATGTGTGTGTGGGTGCCTGTGTGCATGTGCACGCGTGCATGTGTTCATGTGTGTGCGCACACGCGCACACGTGTGTATGCGTGCCTGTGCGCATGTGCATGCGTGCACGTGCGTGTGTGTATATGTGCACACGTGTGTATGCGTGCCTGTGCACATGTGCATGCGTGCACGTGCATGTGCATGTGTGTATATGTGCACACACGTGTGCATGTGGGTGCCTGTGTGCATGTGCATACAGGTGCACGTGCGTGTGTGTATATGTGCACACATGTGTATGCGTGTGCATACCTGTGTGCACGTGCATGCGTGTGTGCACACCCACTAGAGCTGCACGGCTGCATGCTCAGTAGTGTCTGCATGTGAGGTGGCTCTTGGCTCCAGCTGCTCTTACCTACTGGCTTTCCAAACATTGGTGTCAGTTTATGACGAGTCTTGTAATTTTCTGCATGTTCCTTGTGCTTGGGGCTTGAGCTGCTGAGATCAGTGGGTTAATAGTTTTCGTCAAATTTTTCAAATTTGGCTGTTATTTCTTCAGCTCGTCTTCTGTCCCTTCCCGCCTTTGGGGTCCCAGTGCCGTGCCTGGTAGGCTGCCTGAAGGGGCCCCACTCCCACAGCTCCCTGCCCTCTGCTCCTTGTTCAGTCCGGTTTGCTCTGTGTTTCCTTTGGGACCTTCTCTGCTGCGTGTGATACCTGATCTAGTAACCTGGGCTGCGTGGGTTTCACCTCAGACCTTGCATCTCTCACTCCTCGTGCTTCTTACCTTGTCTGTGTCTCTTAACATACTTCCATCTCTCCCACCTTCATGAGTCTGTGGAATGCAGTCCTGTTTTACTGTCCTTACCTCCTGAGTCTGTCACCGGTGTCATTTCTGGGTCCATTTCTATTGTTTTTTCCCCCTACTCATTACAGGTCGTATTTTCCTGTTTCTTTACATGCCTAGTAATGTTTTATTGGGTGCCAGGCATTGTGAATTTCACCTTGTCATCCTGAATATGTTTTTATATCTTTATTCTTGAGCTTTGTTCTGGGACGAAGCTATTTGGGAGCAGTTTGGTCCTTGTAAGGAAGGACCAAGCAACCTTTAGCCTGGGGCTCATTCACCCCACTCCCGAGGGCTAGCACCCCTTCTCAGAACTCTGGGTGCCCTGGGTTTCGAGTTTTCCCGTCAGGCCTCCTGGCCCCCTTCTTGTAGAGCCCTTCCCATGGTGTGAGCAGGAGCAGGGGAAGTCAGTGAGCAGACAGGCCGGGCTTTCTGTGCTCTGCCCTCCTGGTAGCAGGCCCCACGCCTGGTCTGTCATCGCTCGCTTCAGGGAGACCCTCAGGCTGTTGGCCCCCCCGCCCCTCCTCCTCCGGCATTAGGCTGGGGCAGTTGCAAGGCTCGTCTTGTTCTCTGTCCCTCAGTGAGCACTGTCTTCCATCGTCTGCTGTCCAGTGTCTGAAAACTGCCGTTTCATCTCGTCCAGCTTTTAATTGCTAAGGTGGGAGGAGAAGTTCTGTCCCTGCTCATGGCAGTGGGTTTTGGGGAGAGAGGCTGGTTCTGCACTTAGATATCCAGAACTGGAATTCTTAGAAGAGGGCTGGGCTGGAGGTAAAAGTGTGGGGCTTCGCTGAGAGATGGCGTTTAAAGCCATGATGACACTGGGAAGCTCACCAAGGGAGGGAATGCCAGCCACCGAAACGTGGCTGTCACTCCCTCAGGCGTCCCCGTGTGCGGGCATGCTTCCAAGCACGCACACTCATGGACTACATGGTAGTACTTAGCAGTACTACTGTGATTCTCCCTCTCACAGGTGAGAGGCTCAGGGTCGCGGCCCAACCCCTCAGCTGCTGGGGGTGACAGAGCAGGTGGGAGTGAGTCCCGGGCTGGGCTGTTGGGCTGCCGGGTTGCAGTCTCCTCTCTGGACCACAGTGCTGTGCCCAAGCTCCAGGTCGAGGCCCCCCCCAGGTGGTGGAGCCGGCCAGGTGGGTCCAGGCAGCTAGTCAAGCGGGGGTCCACCTGATGGGGAGGTTTAAGGGAGAATAGTTGGCAAACGTGGGTCAATTCCTAGGAATTTTGTTGTAAGGAGGAAAGCAGCCAGGTGGTGACTGCTGAGGGCCGAGGCCATGTGGCTTTCTGTTGCCGCTGTAACAAATAAACCAGCATTCCGTGTTGGCTTGTGTCCTGTCTGCCAGAAGCCGCACAGCCTGTCTCTGGTGGGGGTCCTGCCTAGAGTCTCTCAGGCCCAAATCGAGGTGTCCCCAGAGCTGCTTCCTGTCAGTCCTGCAGCGTGGGTCTGAGGTCTCCTGTCCTAGCGACTGAACCCAACTGTAACCGTCCAGTCTCAGGTCCTAGGGCCCCTCTGGGGATTCCCTTTCAAGATGGGGCTCTCTATCTTCCTCCCCAGCCCATCTCCTCCTCCATGCAGAGTTCTGTGCATGCGGCTAAGGGCTCCGGGACTAGATGGGCCACCTGCATGACTCAGGATGACCCCTGCCTGAGTGACCCTGGCAGTCTTCCTTTGGCCATGGAAGAAAACTCAACAGGATCCTAGTGTTAGGCCGTGGGCATTTTTGGGGGGCACTCTGCCTATCACAGTGGGGTCAGGAAGGTTTTTTTAAGGTCATTTCATCTGTTCAACAAATTTCCTGAGTGCTGGTTTTTCACAGAGAGCAAAACAGTCAAGAACCCCTCACATGTTGTACATTCTAGAGAGATGGACATAAATGAAATAGGTGTAATGAAAAGAACTTTACAAACTATATTAAGGGGAAGTAAAGCAGGAAAGG